>NC_140590.1:210375480-211030480 GCF_964204655.1 Triturus cristatus | reverse complement strand
TCCTTCCCTGGTGGCAAGGTCTGGAACTGTAAATGTAAAAATGGCTCTGAGTTTTTGGGTTATTCATGGGTTTTAATATTTTTGAAAAACTATTGCACACAATTCTTTGTTACAATTTATTTTAAAAAAAGTGTTGTTGATTTGTGGTTTTTGTTCGTTGTTGTCATTTCTGATAAATGTGAGAAACATTACGTACATGAAATTTATTTATGAATAAACAATCTTTTTTTAACATTTTTAAATGTATGTTAGAAGGAAAAAAATGAAAAAATTGAGAAACGCAATACAACACAAGTCTGACTTTGTTAGTTTTGCTTTTATTAAACAAAACCACATAGACTAAAACAGGATGAAAACAAAAAAGCAAACAAAAAATGTAAAAGTCAGTCATGGTGAATGAAACTATTATTGAGGAGCCAGAATAGTTTGAAGTCCAATGTCCAAAATACAACTGACCTCAGAAAGGTAAATGTGTCTGGAAAATAGTCCACAGAGTGCATGGTGGTCACGCACTGAAGGAAATTAGGTTTGGCGTCACTTGCTGGTGGTGATGGAGGTCTTGCCATCCTCTCTTGGTGGTGCTGATGAACGTCCCCTCCTGAGGGGTGGTGGTGCATCCAATGTTGCAGGGACTGCGGTGGGTGTAGCTGGTTCCTCTTGTGGCAGGGCCTCCCTTTCTGTGACTGAGGCAGATGTACTTGGCCCAGATGTTGAACCACAGAAAGGTGAAGATGGTGCAGGAGAAGCCCTGCACATATGGGTGTAAATGTCATGCAGCACCCCAGTTAGGAAGCCCAAATTTGAATTCAAATTTTCCATCTGTACATTGTGCTCCCTTTGCAACTGCTTAATCTCTCAGAATTCAGGAAGGACCTGGCTCATCATGTCTTGGGACTGATGGAGGGATCCCAAGACTTTGTCGATGGTGGCCTGGGTGACAGTGAATCCAGTGGCCTAACTTTGCTGGCCCAAAGATTCCCTCACATGACCCCTACCACCACTACCCTTTGCCCTTGACCCAGTGGGCCACATCCCGCTGGTTCCTGGCTGAACTATCCTCCAAATGACCTTCAAAAGTATCCTCCCCGAGTCAAGGAAGATAGTCACCCATGCACTCATAACCAGCAGATTGCACTACGGAAACGCACTCTACGCAAGCATCAACAAGTCTCTACTCCACAAGCCACAGAAGATACAGAACACTGCATCCAGATTCATCCTCGGCTTCCACCAACACGAGCACATCAGCCAACACCTATGGAAGCTCCACTGGCACCCCGTTGAGAAGTGAGTCACTTTCAAGATACTCACCCACGCCTACAAATGTCTCCACAACACGGGACCCCAAAACCTCCACAAGAGAACCCCCTTCCATGACCCAAAAGAAACCTTTGCCCCACCAACTGTGCCCTCGCCAAAACCTAGCACATCCGCAGAGCCAGAACAGGGGGAAGAGCCTTCTTCTACATCACGGCCAAGATCTGGAACAAGCTCCCTATTGAAATCAGACGCACCCCCTCCCTGAGCACCTTCAGGAAGTCCCTCAAGACCTGGCTCTTTGACTGAATGGAACTGCCCCCCCCCCAGTGCCTTGAGACCCTCATGGGTGAGTAGCGCACTCAAAACCCCCTGAGTGATTGATTGATTGATTGATTGATGTTTGTGCTTGAATCACGTAGACGGTTGGTTGGAGTTTGTCCTTCTTTCACTGTGGTTTGACATTACGCTGTTCTCCCTCACAATCTGTCAATAAGAGGAACTACTTTGCTAAAGACTGTCAATCTGCTGAACTGCTGCTCTGGAAGACTGCTGCCTTGCTGTGCTGCCCTGCTGCCTGCTGCCTGCTGCTCTCTCTGACTTAACCATCATCTCTTCAACCCAGAGTAACTCAAAGGGCTAGCTAACTAGCCTCCTGTTCTTCAATCATTCAGGGACATCAAAGTCTTTCACCCTGCTCCTGTACCTGGTTCATTGGAAGTGCACCCAGGTGCTTGCTCCCCTGGAACTGACGTATCCTCTGATGCAAGAATCGCATGATCACCGCTGTTGCGGGAACAAAACTGGCACATCACACTTGGAACCAGCACATTGCCATCAGAACCGCCACATCAGAACCGCTACCACGATGCCACGGCACCGAGAGCCTACCAACACATCCCCCCAACTGTGTGAAGTAAACCCGGCCCATCTGCTTTGGAACCAATGAATCTCGGTACCAGCATGTCAACTTTGAAACCAGCACATCGCCATAGTGTGAAGAAAGTCAACTCATCACCTTGACTGTGGGATCGACACTGACGCATCGCCCTGCTGCACCCCGCATCTCACTGTTTGCTACCAGGATAAAGGTATTTTTGTTCAGTGGACCCTGTGGGTGTCCTGTATATGGCCCGCGCTCCATTGCTTTCAGCCTGAATTCTTGACTTTGTTCCGGTCCAGTGTGACAAATTATAACCTTAAGTGCTTACTCTTTATAAGCACCATTTTTGCATTTAATCTTTAAACACTAATTTCTTGATTACTAATTACTGGATTTTTACTGTTTTGATCTTGTTTTATTTATCAAAATAAGAGTTATTTTTTCTAATTTGGTGTGGGATCTTTTTGTGTGGTGTTTTCGCTGTTCTACTCTTTGATGTGTTGCACAAATACTTTACACATTACCTCTTAAGTTAAGCCTGACTGCTCAGAGCCAAGCTTCCAGAGGGTGAGCACAGGTTAATTTAGAGTGTGTTTGTGACTTACCCTGACTCGGATTGTAGTTCCTGCTTAGACAGGGTGTAACCCAGTTTCTAATAGGTGTTGGCAGGATAAATCGTCTTACTGGATGTGGGTGGCGCTGTCACCTACCACACTTGCACATTACAAAAGCTCTGCCTCACAATACTCACAAAGAGTTTCACATTAGTCTTTTGTTCCCCAGACAAGTTGGGGGCCAGGGCAGGGAGGCAGGAACAAAGGGTGGAAACCTCCAGAACCATTTTGTACTTCAAAGCTGTCACTAAGTATAAATATTGGACCTAACTCTTCAGTACACCTCTGGACCCGTGGAAGACTCAGAAGGACTGCTGGGCAGCTCTATTGCAAGACGGACTACTACTGTTCTACCCTGCTCCTCAAGGGAAAAGAACTGGTCCTGCATCTTGGAAGTGGGCCTGAAGGTGCTCTGCCAGCCCAGCTATGGTCTGGAGGGCAGATCTGATGAAGCACAACGGATCTCCTCACAGCTCCACATCCGATCCACCGCTGTGTGATGCATCCCAAATGCAGAACACACATTGCAGCCTGTAACTCCTCAGATCCACCGCTGCAAGATGCATTCCCTACAAAGGATTTCACATTGCAAACCTTCATTGACTGCTTTCTCAGCGATAATACAAGACCTCTCATTGCAAACCTTGTCGACGGCTTCATCAGAACAGCTGTTGTGCAATGCATTCTGGACAAAGAGCCTCATATCACCATCTGCATCTCATAAGAACTGCTGCTGTGAGATGCATCCTCAACAAAAGATTGCACAATGCTCCACAACCAGGATTTAAGGTACTTTATTCAGCAGGCCTAACTTCATCCCTGTATCCAGCCCGCGCTACAGCATTGTTGGCCTGACTTTGTTCCGCTCCATTGCAACCAGATAACCACAGTTGGTGCTTTGTGCTTTTATGCACTATTTAAAGTTCCATATCTCCGAGTCTACTGTTTGCATGTTTGCCATTTTGGCCTCAAATAGTTTATTAAGCTATACTAGATTTTTCTAAATTAGGGTGGGATTTCTCTTGTGTTGTTTTTTCACTTTATTACTATTTGAAGTGCTGAATAAATACTTTACACATTGCCTTTAAGCTATGCATGACTGTTTTTGTGCCATGCTGCAAAAAGGTTAAGCACAGGTCACTAGCTATCACTCCTGAGGCACAGCCGGGAGCAGGGACTTGTGAGTGCTTAAATTGATTTTAACGTTGTCACTGTTTGCATTTGTTATATTTTAATAAGGAAATAGACACCATCCCCGCCCAGCGCTTAGAACGCTGACGCGGGCCGGTGTTTTCATAAGGAGCGCACGTCATTGGCCGGACTGACAGGCACGCCTACTGCCAGCAGCCGCGCCCCCTATCTGTTAAATTCGCGCCAGGAACAGAGCGCAGCGTCACTAGCTATCACTCCTGAGGCACAGCCGGGAGCAGGGACTTGTGAGTGCTAAATTGATTTTAACGTTGTCACTGTTTGCATTTGTTATATTTTAATAAGGAGATAGACACCATCCCCGCCCAGCGCTTAGAACGCTGACGCGGGCCGGTGTTTTCATAAGGAGCGCACATCATTGGCCGGACTGACAGGCACGCCTACTGCCAGCAGCCGCGCCCCCTATCTGTTAAACTCGCGCCAGGAACAGAGCGCAGCATCACTAGCTATCACTCCTGAGGCACAGCCGGGAGCAGGGACTTGTGAGTGCTTAAATTGATTTTAACGTTGTAACTGTTTGCATTTGTTATATTTTAATAAGGAGATAGACACCATCCCCGCCCAGCGCTTAGAACGCTGACGCGGGCCGGTGTTTTCATAAGGAGCGCACGTCATTGGCCGGACTGACAGGCACGCCTACTGCCAGCAGCCGCGCCCCCTATCTGTTAAATTCGCGCCAGGAACAGAGCGCAGCGTCACTAGCTATCACTCCTGAGGCACAGCCGGGAGCAGGGACTTGTGAGTGCTAAATTGATTTTAACGTTGTCACTGTTTGCATTTGTTATATTTTAATAAGGAGATAGACACCATCCCCGCCCAGCGCTTAGAACGCTGACGCGGGCCGGTGTTTTCATAAGGAGCGCACGTCATTGGCCGGACTGACAGGCACGCCTACTGCCAGCAGCCGCGCCCCCTGCCCCTCCTTTCCTTTCCACTTCCTTTAAGGATGTGCCTTGGCCGGAAGCGCAGCGGACGAGCGCAGCGGGCGCGCCGCTTGCGCGCCGAAGGCGCGCTTAAGGCAAGCTCGTCTGCGCTCGTCCGCGCCGAGACCGGGCCCAGGGCCACCCCCCCTGCCCGAGTGACGCTGGTCCCCGGAGCTTACAGGTACAGTAGGGAGGCACTGATGCTACTGAACCCACTATCCGGCAGAGCCCACTGCCCACGTCTATTCCCTAACTTGAAGTATCAAAATAACAAACCCTGTCCAAACTGCTCTGGCCATTTGCCACAGATTATACCCCTTCCTGTAAAATCATTATCAATTATAGATCAGACCTTAAGTGTCAGATCTTCCTCCCTGAAGTATATGGAAAACAGGCACTCCATTAAGGGAAAACTAAATAGTGGATTACTAAATGTTAGATCCCTTCCGAAACATGCAACAGAAATACAACTGCTTATTGAGTCCAATAACTTGGACATCTTATTTGTTACCGAGACATGGACTAGGATGGGAGCAGATTTTGAATTGGGGCCGGCATGCCCGGTAGGATACAAGATCGCACATAAACCCAGGACCTCGGGACGAGGGGGAGGAATAGGAATCATCTTTAGGGAAGATCTAAATATTGTTACTTTGTGTATTGATGATGTTTCATGTGTTGAAATCCTCGGGATATCGATCAGAAATGACTCAGGCCACTGCATTACTGGCCTAATTTGCTATAGAGCGCCGGGCCATTTTAATGCAATGCAACAACAGGAACTGATCACTGTTTTCAACAACATGGCATTATCACACAGCAGGTTATTGATATTGGGAGATTTTAATTTAGGGGACAACGACCAATCGCACCCGGCCTTACACAGTATTACTCAATCTTGCAACAACCTGGGCCTGAAACAATGGATAACCACCCCCACACACAGGCATGGGAACATACTGGACCTAATATTCGCTGATGAGGATCTCGTCACGGTGGGAATAACTTCACCAGTAGACTGGTCTGACCACCATCTTATAATTTTTAACATCCACACGTTGTCTAACATAGAATCAACAAACACACAGACCAGGACCTCTATTAGCCGCGACTGGAAGGGTCTGCTAAAAAGGAAAGAGGAAGGGAAGTCTGATTTCAGTCTAGTTGGGACTTCGATTGTTCCTGAGAATGATATCACCACCAATTACCACTTACTATGTCAAGAGGTAACTAGGCAACTTAATGATATTGCTCCATTGAAAGTTATCAGAAAAAGAGGGAAACCCTCTGCGCCCTGGTACACCGATAAACTGAGAGAACTGAAAACTATCTGCAAAAAGGCGGAGAGGTGCTGGAGAATAAACTATTTAGAACAGGAGAAGCTGGCCTGGAGGCAGAAAATAGGGCACTATAAGAAGGAAATTAATATGGCCAAAGCTAACTACTTCGCAGATTTAATTCTTAACAGCTCCAACAAATCCCGCGACACCTTTAGATTAGTTAAAGAGCTGTCTCACCCTGAATGTGCCAACAGTCAAATCAGACCATCACAAGAGCTATGCGATGGTCTAGCTTCCTTCTTCCAGGAAAAAGTTGCAAAAATAATCGAGAACATGAAGGTTGCCTCCTCCCCCCGAGTGCAGGGCAGCAGTGAGAAAAATGAAGGAACTATAAGATCCTTCACTCCAAGGACAACCCTGGAGAATTTCGATACCCCGACAGAATCAGAATTTGTAAAGACAGCCCTCAGCACAACCTCAGGATCCCCGCTGGACCCCCTCCCGCATAAAATATTAAAGGAATTTGGGAATGAGTTTTTTCCAGTACTTCGACGGCTGTGTATACAGTCCTTTGATACAGGTACTGTACCAAGGGACTGGAAATTAGCAGTCGTCACTCCTTTGCTGAAAAAATCTAACCTTGATCCAAGCTGCCATAAAAACTACCGACCCATATCACTCTTGCCTTATCCAATCAAGATCATGGAACGGCTGGTTAGCAGAGGCCTGTCCCTCTTCCTGGAAACCAATAACATCTTGGAGGAAGAGCAATTTGGCTTCAGACCTGCACATGGGACCGAGTCAGCTTTGCTGACGGTACTGGACGATCTACGAATGAGGGCGGACAGGGGAGAGTCAGCAACTCTTATTCTGCTCGACCTGTCCGCCGCTTTCGATACGGTAAACCATGACATCCTACTGACCAGACTGCAAAACATCGGAGTCGGGGGAGCTGCACTTGGCTGGTTCCACTCCTATCTGTCAGACAGACAGCAGGCAGTAGCAATTCCTCCGTACCAGTCGGAGTTTGCTCCTGTTCCTTTCGGGGTCCCACAAGGGTCCGCAATCAGCCCAATACTCTTTAATATTTACATGCAACCCCTGTTGGGCATCATCAAGACTTACGGTATCAGCGTGATCAACTATGCGGATGACACGCAGTTGGTGATTTCCCTTGATGGTACTCAGGCAGACTCACTCGAAATTTTCCACTCCTGTTTGCGGGAAATGACATCATGGCTCAAACAGAACTCTTTGCAATTCAACAGTGATAAAACTGAAATAATGCATTGCAAAGTAGGCAGAATCACCAGAAGTCTTCCCTCAGACTTCTGGCCTCTGGAGCCTAGGAAGTCATTAACCCCGGTAAAGTCAGTAAGGAACCTCGGAGTGAACTTCAATGAGAATCTGAGTCTCGAGACCAATGTCAACAAGCAGGTAGGCAGCTGCTTCGCTCTATTAAGAGGGCTGCGTAAGCTGTTGCCTCTTCTACCAACACAGGTCAGAGCCACTGTAGTAAGAAGCACTATTCTCAGCCGCCTAGATTATTGCAACTCCCTATTATTGGAGTCTCCTGCCTACTTGATCTCTAGACTTCAGACCATTCAGGCAGCTGCGGCCAAACTGACTCTCTCTCGAGGGCGAAGAGCCTCCACTACCATTGCCTTGGCAGATCTCCATTGGCTTCCTGTACGCCAGAGAATTCTGTTCAAATCCCTATGCACTGTCTTTAAAGCAGTACACGGGATGGGCCCTCGCCCACTTCAACACAAATTTAAGTGGTATGAACCCACTCGGTCCCTTCGATCATCCTCTTCCAGACTCATTGACACCCCTAGGTTTAGGAAAGTCACCTGTGGTGGGAGAGCCTTCAGCATAGCGGCAGCACATCTGTGGAACAGCCTACCTATTGATATCAGGAAAACAGATGAACTGATGGCCTTCCGAAAAAAGGTGAAAACCTGGCTCTTTCCCAGAACCTAACTGTTCAGACCCTTAAGACTCCCTTCCTTGCTCTCCCTGTTGCACAGAGTTTCTAGCTATGTACACAGCGCCAGGATGCCCGTAGGGTTATAGAGCGCTTTATAAATGCCATAAATAAATAAAAATAAATTTAGGGTTGATTGTGACTTCACCCTGACAGGAATCATGAGTGCTGCTTGAGTAGGGTTTCACCTCTTGCAACCTGTAACCCAATTTCCCACAGCACTACTTCCAAGGGACCAGAACTGTTTGGGCACCACATTGTTGTCAGGACTCACTCCATGCAGAGGTCAAGTGCAGAGTTATAGGTCTCTGGAGCTTATGTCCCTCTAGCTCACACAGGAGGCAAGGCAATTTGACCTTAGAGTCACTCTTGTAGTCCTGGGACCCTCAAGCAGCAGGGGTGTCCTCTAATGGTACAAGGCAGGTTTCAAGCAGTTCTCGGGTAGCAGCATGGCGGTCCTCTGAGGTACAAAGGAGGCCTCAAGCAGCAGGGCAGTCCTGTGAAGTACAAGGCAGTCTTTCTGGGGGTCCTCTGCAAGTTCAGGAGTTTACTGATGAGTGCCTCAGGAGGTTAAATATTTAGACCTGGTATCAGCCTTTGAAGTGGGGGAAACCTCTTGGCTACCCCCATATCTGGTTCTGGAACTGTCCTTGCTTACCCTGCCCACGCTCCAAGGTATATAGGGAGACAATATGCTGGTGTCAATTTCCTGTTTTGTGTGCTGGAGGCAGCTCTTTGAAATGTAAGTAGGACAGGGAACCGCTGAGCCCCACCCATCCTGCCAGGATGTCCCATCCTGCCAACACTTATTCCTGCTTTGTCTCATTGTCTGGGGAATACAGAAAGGCTTTTTGCCAAGCTATTTATACTTATGTGACCCAGGACACAGGCTGCACACAACAAATAGTTAGGAAAAGAAAATGCGAACTTTCTAAATTAGGAATTTTCAGAATTGTGACTTAAAATCAGACTTTACCAAATTCTAACTGTTTGTAATCAACTGTTAGCACTTAATAAATTTAATATGGTAACACAATGTTATCCTATCAGAGAGGTAGGTCTTACAGTAGTGTAAAATGAATTTAAGAGTTTTCACTACCAGATGATGTAAAACTTAAAAAAACATGTCCTACTTTTTAAATACAATGCACTCTACCCTGTGGGCTGTTTAGGGCCCACTTCTGGAGTGACTTATATGTATTGGAAAGTAAGGTCTAAATTAAAGTTTCACACTGCACTACAGGACGAAATGGCAGGCCTGAGGCATGTTTTAAAGTTCCACTTTAGAGGGTGGCACAATAAGTGCTGCTGGTCCACTAGTGGCATTTAATTTACAGGCCATGGGTACATGTGGTACCATTTTACTAGGAACTTATGAGTAAATTAAATGTATCAATTGAGAGTAGGCCGATTTTAACATGTTTCAAAGGAGAGTGAAGGCACTTTAGCAGTGGTAAGCAGTGGTATATTTCACAGAGCACTGATGCCAACAAGAATGAATTTAAAAAAAAGGGGGGTGAAGGTAAAAGGTTTGGGGGAAGACCACACATAGGATGACAGGTTAATACCAAGCTACTGTGGAGCTTCTTAGATTTGAACTCACTGTAAGGGCCTTGCTTGGATGTGACCTCACATAAATAGGGAATAACAATCGACCCTAGATGGGGATGCGGGACTTTACAGACAGACCCAGGGAATGCTAGTAGGCCTGCCTTTAGAAGAGTGTGTGTATTATTTGAGGTGTGCCTTATTATACTTTACGTTTATATATATATATATATATATTCAGTGAAAAAACCATAGGTTTCACACATGTTATAGTTAGCTGGACATTTTACTGATAAAACACCAATGAAATTCCCCCGTTATAGTTAGTGCAGGCAACTATAACTCACGCGACCGCAATCCTCTGCTGATGACATATGTGTCTTAATGAAAAAAAAATATTTGCAATATATGTATAGCTAAAATTTAACGGAAGAAGACATGGGCAAATAAGTGTCTAAATACAGTATTAGCATCAGCAGAGGATTGCGGTCGCGTGAGTTATAGTTGCCTGCACTAACTATAACGGGGGAATTTCATTGGTTTTTTATCAGTAAAATGTCCAGCTAACTATAACATGTGTGAAACCTATGGTTTTTTCACTGAATTTGCAAGGTTTTTTAAATGCTAATTCCTAACTATAACGTGTGTGAAACCTATGGTTTTTGCAGTGTATTTGTACGGTTTTTTAAATGCTAAGTTACTTTACGCCATTCGTGGCGTGCGCGCCCACTTAACGCAGTTCGTTCCGTGTGCGCACGGTGCGCTTCGCGCACCGTGCGCGCACAGTGAGCACGCGGTGCGCTTCGCGCACTGCGCGCCCACTTTACGCAGTTAGTGGCGTGCACGCACGGTGGGCACGCAGTGCGCTACGCGCACCGCGTGCCCACGTTACGCTGGATGGGCCATGTACGCACGATGCGCTTCACGCACCGTGCGCACATGGAGGACATATTATGCACTTCGTTGTGAAAGGTGAGCTTTAAAATTTTTTTTGATTAAAAGATATGCCATGCACAAATGGTGCACATCGGGCACCATTTGCACACGGGGTGTGGAGAGTGTGGATAATTTTTAAAAAAAAAATAATTTTTACCGTACGCGTATGGTAAGCGTAATCGGCGATTTTTCGAAAAAATTTAAAAATGATTTTTTGGCTTTGGGGGTTCTTGGGGGACACAATCACCAAGGCTAGATGGTTAGGAGCTGTCTAACCAGTCCCTTTACATGTTTTTTCCCTTTGTTTTTCCTCCCCCCCTCAGAGTGCGAGAGAGAAAATGGCGGCCGCCGCTTCCTGGTTTCGAACGATTCGAATGTTTACTAAGATCTAACAGCCAATCAGAATCGCGCTCGCGCACGGCACCGTACGCGTACGGTAAGCTTACCGTAAGCGCACGGTAAGCGCACCTTAAGCTGGCTCAGATATATATATTGATTTAAATGCTATTTTCTCAGGAACTACTGAACAGATTTACACCAGACCTACAAAAGGCACTTCCTTGACCGGAGGACTACCTCTCTGCCAAATTTCAAGTAACTCTGTTCAGCCGTTCGGGCTGTAGCTGTGTCTAAAGGCCCTATGGAAAAATGCATGGGAAAAACGCGTTTTGGGACCCCCTTTTTTCTCAGCCCCCGCTTGACGAATCCCCCCGAGACTTTCAGGGTAGGAGCGGAGCGTAGCGCCCCACCTATTTTGAAAATTTCGCGAGGATTTGTCGACCGGCGCCAAAGTTATTCAAAATAGAATGTTGAGGATTTCCTATGGAAACAGGGTCCTAACTATAACTATCTACTGGCGACCGCCAGTAGATAATATATATATATATATATATATATATATATATATATATATATATATATATATATATATATATATATATATATTTTCTACTGGCAGTCGCCAGATAGTTAGATAGTTAGATAGTTATAGTTAGGACGGAGTTCCCATAGGAAATCTGAAAATTCTACTTTGAATAACTTTGGCGCCAGTTGACTTATCTTCGGGAAATTTTCAAAACTCCACTCAGCTCCTACCCTGAAAGTCTCGGGGTGATTCGTCAAGCGGGGGCTGAGAAAAAAGGGGGGTCCCAAAACGCGTTTTCCCCATGCATTTTCCCATAGGACCTTTAGTCGAAGGTACAGCCCGAACGGCTGAACAGAATTACTTGAAATTTGGCAAAGAGGTAGTCCTCAGGTCAGACATGTGCCGTTTGCATATATGGTGTCAATCTGTTCAGTAGTTCCTGAGAAAATTGCAGTTAAAAGTACATAAATATCTATATGCGCGCACCGTGCGCGCACCTTGCTCGCACGGTGTGCGCACCAAATGTCCCACGAGCATAATTCTGATTGGTGGTTACATGTCAGTCAGCATTCGAATCGGTCGAAATCAGGAAGTGTCGGACGCCATTTTGTGTGTGACAGTGAAATAGAAAGGTGGAGAACGTGAAAAGGGGGCAGGGTAGAGAGTTCCTGACCCCCTAGCCTTTGTCAGGGGGTCCCTGAAGGACCCCGAAGGATGAAAAAAACATTTTATTTTTTTTTCAAAAAATCGCGGGGTGCACGGTGAAAAACCCTTAAAAAAAAAATCATTTTAAACTGTTTATAAGTTTATAGAAGATATTAACTATGCTGTTCAACTTTATCCAAATTAAAAAAAAAAGAGCTGAGCCATTCCATATTACAGGATACAGTCAATCTATAACTATATACATAGGTACTTTATTGTAAAATAAATATATAACAAATATAATATTACATACATAAATTAGCATTTAAAAAACCTTACAAATTCACTAAAAAAAACATAGGTTTCACAAATGTTATAGTTAGAAATTAGCATTTAAAAAACCTTGCAAATTCACTTAAAAAACCATAGGTTTCACACACGTTATAGTTAGGAATTAGCATTTAAAAAACCTTGCAAATTCACTGAAAAAACCATAGGTTTAACGCATGTTATAGTTAGCTGGACATTTCACTCGTAAAAAACAATTGAAATTCCCCCGTTATAGTTAATTCAGCTAACTATAACTCGCGCGACCGCAATCCACTGCTGATGACGTCACATATTACATCACTCTTGACATGGTCAGTGACATCACTGATGACATCTCAAATGACATCACTGATGACATCACTGATGACATCATCCAGTGAATATCTGTCTTTCTGAAAAATAAATATTTTTTATATATGTATATCTAAAGGTTAATGGAAGAATAAATGGGTAAATAAGTGTCTAAATGGATGTTTTATTTTGTAAAATTAATTGTATAACTGACTTATTAACAGTATCTTAGTGAATACAGTGATGTAATATGTGATGTCATCAGCAGTGGATTGCGGTCGCGCGAGTTATAGTTAGCTGAACTAACTATAACGGTGGGAATTTCAATGGTTTTTTACGAGTGAAATGTCCAGCTAACTATGACATGTGCGAAACCTATGGTTTTTTCAGTGAATATATATATAGATATATATATACACATATTATCTACTGGCGGTCGCCAGTAGATAGTTATAGTTAGGACCTATTTTCCATAGGAAATCCGCAACATTCTGATCCCAATATGTCTGGCGCCGATTGACGAATCTTCGCGAAAAAGGGGGGTCCCAAAACACGTTTTCCCCATGCAATTTCCCATAGGATCTGTTGTCGCAGCTACAGCCCGAACCGCTGAACGGCATGACACTAAATTTGGCAAAGAGGTAGTCCTCAGTTCAGAGTCATGCCTTTTGCTTAAATGGTGTAAATCCATTCAGTAGTTCCTGAGAAAATCAAAAGTAAAATCACATATATATCTGGGCGGAGCCTAACCACACATCTCATCGTGAGATCTGATTTGCTGTCAGCACTTCGTCCAAGAAGTGTTGGCAGCCATCTTGGGACCAATATACATGATAGCACCTCATTAAAAAGCATTGCAGTTAATAGAAGGTTTTAAGACTTTAGTTACATTATAAATCATTTGTTGATGGTACCATACTCATTTTAGGAATTGTGGTATGTTCTAAGGTGATTTTACCATGTGAAAAAGCCTTCTGCTGGGATATCATGAATCAGGATTGAGAGAAAAATATTTTCTCATGCTTTTCCCACAGAGGTTTGGAAGGTGATCTATAAGCTAAACTGAGAGCTTATTTTCTGTAAATTCACATTAACTTTCTAAGTCATGTGAGAATGAAGTCTGATATTCTCAGTAAAACATGTACATCCAACAAGGGCAGAGCCTGTCAGTTGATTCCTTTGTGTTCTACTGCAGCTTCCCAGAGTGTTCCAAAGAACAACTAGAGCGCTAACAGTCCTACATATGATAAATGGATGGCACTGAAAGTATTCCTACTGAGGAGACTGTAGTAAATGAGGAAATAAGGAAACTTCATAACAAATAAGTCTCCCAAGATGGCCACCAGAGACAAAAGAGGCCAAATGTAGCCCAAATATCACCCAGATGTAGCCCAAGTACAGCCCAATGACAGAATGTCCCAGAGTTTTTTAAAGAACAACTAGAGCGCTAACAGTCTTACTTATGACAAAAGTATGGCACACCTGAAGCAATCTTGATTGGAATAAAGTGGTAACACTTACAATATTTAATTTGAAAAGGAACAAAATGAGGGGGTTCATTTTGCCATAGAAATTATGATTAGTGCTGCAGAAAGAAAAATTAGGTCACATTTTGACTTCTCAAATCCTCTTCTATTTCATTAAAAAACTTCTGACATGCAGACTGAAACATGCACTTTGAATACCAGCAGCAGACTTCCCTGGTGAGCAGTAGCTTTACTACAGTGATCTAATGAGGAACTAGAGTGCTACCATTCAGAATGTATGGCAAATGTGTGACATATCTGAATACCTTCTTGATGGAATCAAAGTAAAAAAATTGACTATCTTTGAGAGGGCCGAAAGTAGAGCCTGGTAGAGAGTCATTTGGAGGCTGCCTGAAAATAAGTGCCGGTCCCCAGACTGGCCCAATGAAAGCGCAGTATCCATGTATCCTAAGCACTGCGCCATTCAACCATCTTTTAATTGATGGATATATTCCTACTTATATATATATATATACATAAATCTGTTTGTCTGCTTATCTTAAGCATCTATGAGCGCACTTGCCTATAGTAAGTACTGTGCCATTCATGCAGCGATACGCCTATATATGCATAGATATATCTGTCCCAGAATCAATCCTAAACATTTATCTGCCTACCCGTCTATCGTAAGTACTGGTCTTTGCATTCATTCATCCTTCAATCCATCCATACATTGATTGATACATTGATCTATGTATCTATCCATTGATGCATCTGGCCATGCATCCACTCGCCCTTTATTCAACTATACGTTCTTATTTCCGTGCATCGTCCACCCCGATCTTAAATACGACGTATTATACTCATCCAGCTACCCTCTTAAGGCATTGGAAAGGCTTGCGAAAAGCATTGACAGGCAGATTTTTTAATAAAGAATAACAAAGCTTTGAGTTACTCTTTGTGGAGCATACTTCAACACCCTTCTCTGGTGGTGTTTTAAACAAAGGTACATCTAGCGAAAGAAATGTAAAGGTGCTTTTAAGTCTAATACGTTAATTTAGAAACATAACATTTTGTCGAGTTGTTTATAGGTACACTGTTTTAAAGTGGCCATGACTGACAGATACTGAATACCTGTACTTCTTATATTTGAGGAAGTATACCAGAGAGCTAATTTGGGGTGGTGAGAACCTTGAGTTCTATATTTCCATGTGAAGTACAGTATAGGAATATAAAAGTAACTGGAAAGCTTTTATGTTCATATTAAAGAGGGTGTGTGAGAACTTAGTGAGGCAGGCAAAGTGTGTGTTTTCATAGCATTGAAACAAGACTGTGTGTAAGGTGAGAGCAGGTTCGTGCTGGAGTTGCCTTGTGGTCGTTTGTAGAGGCGCAACCAGAAGGAAATTTCGGGGGAGCCTAATTCTTTCAGCAATAGGGATAGTGGGCATGTAGGGGTTGTAAAAAGGGGTGAAAAAGAACAGAGTCTCCTTTACAAAAAAATGATGTTTTGAAGACCGGTGAAGTACTCGGGTGCGGCTCTGTGTGTGCGCCCGGGAAGCTGTGTCAGAGAGTCCGGGGCAATGGGCGTTGCACGCATGGTGGTCTGTCTGCTAATCACCCCACGATGATGTTGCTGGTGCATTGCAAAAAGAGAAGGGAAATACTGAGAGAAAATGGCTCTCTTTAAAGGATTTCCCTTCTCCTACAATGCGAGTCATTTGGCATGATGTCTGCACTTCTAAGTAGTGAGCAATGTGCATGCTCTCACAGTGTCACTGTGCAATAAAGAAAAAAAAACGGATTACGTTTGTGAGGTCGGAAGATAGAGCCCTATAAAGACCCGTTTCGAGGCTCCCAAAAATAAAGTGCTGGTGGTCACATCCCCACAGACACCCCCGCCAGTTAAAGCCCTAGGTGCAGTGTTATGTTTGCGAAGTTGTTGATAAAATTGTTAGGTAATAAAGGAAATTTTTATGTGTGCTGTTTGGTTGATAATATCATTCTAAGTACATAGATTAACATTTTTAAAAATACTATTTATAAAGTTGTGTGCGGTAGGTTGCAGAGAAAGTGGTGTGGGGTGGTGGGGTGTGGCGCAGAGGTAAAATGTATGAGGTTTTGCAGTTATCTATAAATTGTAAAGGAGTATGTAAATAATTGAATAAATACTTGCTGTATGTTCTATGGCACTACTTGCCATCCTAGTGCTCATCTGTTGTGCTCCATCACGTTGCAGCACTGGGTCTGGAAGTTGTTAGTGGAAGTTTTGCAATTGTATGGTATTATTTTAACATAGTGAAAAATGTGAAAAATAATTGAATCTATTTTTTGTTTTTCAGAAAATTATTTCATTTGGATTGAAATTTGGAAATGCCTAGAAGAAGTGACACAAAAAGATAAGAGAAGAAAAATATATATTTGACGAAAAGGAAAGATCTTGAAGTAGAAAAAAATGCGAGTAGTAGAGAAACTGTTTGTTCGAGTAAAAGCAAAAGATAATTTTTGAAAAAAAATATTACGAACATTTAATGAGAAAAACATCACATAAAGCAAAAAGAAGAATTATTCAAGTAAGGTGAAGCAGAGTTCAATTTCAAATACGAGGAAAAGGAAAGATGATAAAGAAATAGTATCTGGTACTCGGAGACAAAAACAATTTCAAGAAATTCGTCAGAGACTTTTTCGATCTAGAGTGATTCAGAATTTATTGAAAACATGCTGCAAATATAAAAGAAGAACGTTCCAATTTAAAGAGAAGCAGCGTATTGAAAGTATAGTGGATACTGCTTTCAATTTGAAACAGAAGTTGTTCATTTTGATTTTAAAGAGATTGAAAGCATTGGATAGAATAGTGAAAGTATTGAAAGACAAAAGTGGAAAAAAAAGACTTGTGAACAGAACCAACTTTTGTAAAATTTTTAGTGGACATTAGAGACATACTTCTAGTACTGAGCCTTTTTTTAATGAGGGAAGTTGCTTCCAGGAAAATAGTTTATCATTTGCAGTTGATACTGGAGGTTGTTGCTACGAAGTTCAGGATGGTGTTCCTCTTCCAAAGGAGGAAATGGTTGGTAAAAGTGCAGAAGAGTTAATAGCTGAAGAAGTGCAAAGGATACATCCACGAGCTCCTATGTATAAGTGGAGTTCTAGTAACATTTGTAGTATTCGACAGAAATCCATTGATAAAATGCGAAATTTGCTATGAGAATATAGTCAGAAAAGTATAAAACAGAAGATTGAGTTGTTACAAGGACTAGATCCATGTGATGTAAGAAAAAATACTGAGAAGTAACGGCATTCTCTGGCTTGTCTTTCAAGAAAAGTTTGTAAAAGTGTTTTTCATCATTTGAGGATGTTAGCAGTACACCATTCAGAAATGCAGAACTTTGTACTGTACTTTGTAAAAAGTCCTGCATTAAGTTTAAGTGAACTGAATGGAAGTCTTTTATATGGTTCTTTATCAGATATTCAAAAAAAAGTTGGCGGGGCGGAATTGCGGGGATGCGGCGGTTCGGTGTTTTCAAAAAGTCTTTGAAGTTACCAACAGTTGCCACACAACCACCGAACTGTCTTGTCTACTACTCACTCTCTACTACTCACTCTCTACTACTCACTCTATTACTCACTCTCTACTACTCTCTACCACTCTCCCTCTGCTATTCACTCTCTACTACTCACTCTACTACTCTCTACTACTCACTATTTAATACTCTCTCTACTACTCACTCTCTACTATTGACTCTCTACTACTCAATCTCTACTACTCACTCTCTACTGCTCTCTACTACTCACTCTCTACTACTCACTCTCTCTGCTACTCTACTACTCTCTACTACTCTACTACTCACTCTCTATTACTCTCTACTACTCACTCTACTACTCTCTACTACTCTCTACCACTCACTCTCCACTACTCTCTACTACTCACTCTATACTACTCTACTACTCTCTACTACTCTCTCTACTACTCACTCTCTACTACTCTCTACTACTCACTCTACTACACTCTATTTCTCTTTACCACTCACTCTCTACTACTCTACTACTCACTCTCTACTACTCTCTCTCTACTACTCACTCTCTAATATTCACTACTATCCACTCTCTGCTCCTCTCTCTACTACTCTCTACCACTCTCTACTACTCTCTCTCTACTCTCTATTACCCACTCTCCACTCTCTACCTCTCTACCTCACTCTACCTCTCTCTCTACTACTCTCTACCTCTCTACCTCTACCTCTCTACCTCTACCTCTCTACCTCTACACCTCTACCTCTACACCTTTACCTCTCTATCTCTCTACCTCTCTCTACACGCACACTTATGCAAATATATATATGCATATATATGCATATGCATTTATATATATATATATGTATATATATATATATATTCACTGAAAAAACCATAGGTTTCACACATGTTATAGTTAGCGGAAATTTTACTGATAAAAAACCAGTGAAATTCCCCCGTTATAGTTAGTGCAGGCAACTATAACTCACGCGACCGCAATCCTCTGCTGATGCTAATACTGTATTTAGACACTTATTTGCCCATGTCTTCTTCCATACATTTTTAGCTATACATATATTACAAATATTTTTTTTTCATAAAGACACATATGTCATCAGCAGAAGATTGCGGTCACGTGAGTTATAGTTGCCTGCACTAACTATAACGGGGGAATTTCACTGGTTTTTTATCAGTAAAATTTCCGCTAACTATAACATGTGTGAAACCTATGTTTTTTTCAGTGAATTTGCAAGGTTTTTTAAATGCTAATTCCTAACTATAACGTGTGTGAAACCTATGGTTTTTTCAGTGAATTTGTACGGTTTTTTAAATGCTAAGTTACTTTACGCCATTCGTGGCGTGCGCGCCCACTTAACGCAGTTCGTTCCGTGCGTGCACGGTGCGCTTCGCGCACCGTGCGCGCACAGTAAGCACGCGGTGCGCTTCGCGCACCGCGCGCCCACTTTACGCAGTTAATGCCGTGTTACGCTAGATGGGCCATGTACGCACGATGCGCTTCGCGCACCGTGCGCACATGGAGGACATATGATGCACTTCGTTTTGAAAGGTAATATTTTAATTTTTCGTAATTTTTATAAGCCATGCACAAATGGTGCCCTTCGGGCACCATTTGCACACGGGGTGGAGAGAGTGTGGATCATTTTTTCTTTTATTATTTTTGTTTAAAATATTGTGGTTTTTCACACCTCTAATAAGCCCTGCACATTTGGTTGCCTGCTGCCACAAAAAGCACAGGGGGTGGGGAGAGTGTGGATAGTGTTTTTTTTATTACATTTTTTACCGTACGCGTACGGTAAGCGTAATCGGCGAAATTAGCGAAAAAATAAAAATTCAATTTTTGGCCTTGGGGGGTCTTTGGGGACTCCCTCAACATGGCCATGTGTGTGGGAGCTGTCTAAACAGCCCCTTTACATGTTTAGTGTAAGCATACCGTAAGCTGGCTCAGATATATATATTGATTTAAAGGCTATTTTCTCAAAATCTACTGAACAGATTTATACCAAACCTACAAAAGGCACTTCCTTGACCTGAGGACTACCTCTCTGCCAAATTTCTAGTAATTCTGTTCAGCCGTTCGGGCTGTAGCCCTGTCTAAAGGTCCTATGGAAAAATGCATGGGAAAAACGCGTTTTGGGACCCCCCTTTTATCTCAGCCCCCGCTTGACGAATCCCCCCGAGACTTTCAGGGTAGGAGCGGAGCGTAGCGCCCCACCTATTTTGAGAAATTCGCGAGGATTCATCGACCGGCGCCAAAGTTATTCCAAATAGAATGTTGCGGTTTTCCTATGGAAAAGGGGTCCTAACTATAACTACCTACTGGTGACCGCCAGTAGGTAATATATACATACATATATAAACATATATATAATCTGCATATCTATATAAATACAAATATGAATGCATGCTTACATATACATATACATATATGCATACATATGCATGTTATGTACATGAAAGTTTAAAAAACACTAATACAAGCAAAGCTAAAAAGCCACCTAATTACAAACAGAATTGCTTTAACTTAAACGAGGGCGAGACCTATTGCATTTTCAATGCTTGTTTACTTGGTTCCATCAAGAAAGCATTCAGATGTATCACACATTTGCCTTAAATTCTGAATGCTAGCACTCTAGTTGCTCATTAGATCACTGTAGTAAAGCTACTGTTCACCAGGGAATTCTGCTGCTGGTTCAAAGTGCATGTTTCAGTCTGCATGTCAGAATGTTTTAATGAAATAGAAGAGGATTTGAGAAGTTAAAATGTGCCCTAATTTTTCTTTCTGCAGCATTAATCATAGTTTCTATGACAAAATGAACCCCCTTATTTTGTTCCTTTGCAAATTAAATGTTTTAAGTGTTACCACTTTATTCCAATCAAGATGGCTTCAGGTGTGCCATACTTTAAGTAAGACTGTTAGCGCTCTAGTTGTTATTTAGAACACTCTGGGACATTTTGTCATTGTGCTATACTTGGGCTACATCTGGGTGATATTTGAGCTATATTTGGGCTCTTTTGTCTCTGGTGGCCATCTTGGGAGACTTATTTGTTATGAAGTTTCCTAATTTCCTCATTTACTACAGTCTCCTCAGTAGAACACCTTAGAACACACCAGAATTCCTAAAATGAGTATGATACCATCAACAAATGATTTATTATGTAACTAGTCTTAAAACCTTCTATTAACTGCAATGCTTTTTAATGAGGTGCTATATTGTATATTGGTCCCAAGATGGCTGCCAACACTTCTTGGATGAAGTGCTGACAGCCAATCGGATCTCTCGATGAGATGTGTGGTTAGGCTCCGCTCAGATATATATATGATTTTGATTTTGATTTTCTCAGGAACTACTGAACAGATTGACACAATTTAAGCAAAAGGCACGAGTCTGAACTGAGGACTACCTCTTTGCCAAATTTGGTGCAGTGGCGTCACTAGGGGGGTGCGGGGGGTGCGGACCGCACCGGGTGACACCCTCACGCGGGGTGACACCAAAGGGACAGTCACTGTGGTGCAGACTGCAGAGCCAGGGGCGTAACACAGGCCCCCACGCTCCAGGGGCCCCCTCGGCAGCCAGCAAGCACAACACATCAGTCTTGCTTGGATGTGATAGGTTACGTAACTTACGTTACGCTCGACATCGTGCCACCTCGTCTCTTTTTAAATTAAATGGTGCGCGGCAGCGCGCAGTTGTCTTCACGACACAACAGCTCACGGGGGCAGGCGTTCTCTCACACAATTCGTATGCTGTCAGCTGACTGAAGGATGACGGTCACTGTGAGGTTAGGCATGAAAGAGACAGGCGAGTTTTTCACAACAATTGCTCCCACCCCAGCCAGCAGCGGTGAATGTAGATACAGTACAGCTGTAGAAAGCCTCTGCACTTTATCATTGTGGTGAGAGTGACACATTCCCCCGGGCTGAATGTCTGTGAGATTAGATTGGATTCCAGTTCTGCAGGAACGACTAAGAAGGGCAGACAAAGCGTCGCAGGGCAGCGTCTTCTATTTTATTACATTTTGTGATCGTGGGCAAATCACAAACAAATGGCATGCCTAGTATGCTTGGCCAATCTTCTCCAGTTACAAGTCCACACATGCTTCGTAGCTACAGAGGCAGGCACGAGCAGCAAACTTTAACCATTTACTTCGCTCTCATTCAAACTCCTCGCATTTTGTACCCATGCTACAAATTCTGCCCTTTAATGTGCAGCTTGGTTTCCAGTTGTATGCCAAATAAACTCTCCGAACAAGACTTACTGCGCGAGATGCCTTGTAGCAAAGCAGCACATGTCCTCCCCGCACCCACTAGGCACATGTCCTCCCCACACCCACTAAATACACACAGAGGCCTGCAATCAGCAGGTCCTAAACTGCATATACACTTAGAACTCCGATGTGCGGCACTGCATATCACAACACTATTAGTGTGTCTAGACTGCACCTATTGTATGTTGTTTTTTCTGGTTTTCCCCCGCGCCCCCAGTTTTACCCAGGTCTGAGTTATACGTAGCATATTAAGCACTGCACGGGTCCTGTGTGCACTACACAAACACTAACAGTACACAACCAGCGCGTAAAATAAAAAATAAAGAAGTGCTTATACTCTCTATATGTTTGCCACTGAGGAGTGTTGTATGCTCCCTTTCAAATTAAAGAGGTGCAGGTACTCAGTACCTGTCCAATTCAAGCACTGAGCACGATGAAACATAGAAACTGGCTCGACGCAGTTCATTTCACAATAGAAGGTAAAAGAACATTCATTCATTCATCCACAGGACATGCCAATGCCTGCGGATGCCAACCGTGCTCTACGTGGCTTAGTGGATTCAGCAAGAAATCTGTGCTTCACCAGTAGATGTAAACCCCAGCATGGATGACTCCACCATTCAACATTCCGCAGTCGATTAAAAATAAAGGCCTGTAAACTTGAGAATAATAGTGCCTAGATGAGAGGATGCAGATTGTGATTTGGGCAATGACATTTTTTGAACATATATTTAAAGTGATTTGGGAAAACTGACCAATAGCCTCTAGATGCCTGTTTGTCCTCTGTGCTCTGTGGCTCTAGGGTGCCATCGTATTTGGGAAGAGACATGTTGGAGGGTGAGGATAGGGAGGGGCATAATAATCAGTGTCTGGAGTTTGGAGCCAACGTTTATAGACTAGAAAGGAGACCCTTCCTCCTCCAATGCCTACATGTCTTGATTATTTGGGATAAAACTATAAAGTGACCCCCATGTCATGTGTGGCAGTGGCGTCACTAGGGGATGCGGGGGGTGGGGACCACACCGGATGACACCCTCACGCGGGGTGACACCAAAGGGCCGGTCACTGTGGTGCAGACTGCAGAGCCAGGGGCGTTACACAGGCCCCCACGCTCCTGGGGCCCCCTCAGCAGTCAGCAAGCACAACACATCAGTCTTGCTTGGATGTGATAGGTTACGTAACTTACGTTACGCTCGACGTCGTTGCACCTCGTCTCTTTTTAAATTAAATGGTGCGCGGCAGCGCGCAGTTGTCTTCACGTCTGCGTCAGCTCTTTACCCTTAGGGTTGAAAACATTCCTTTATTTGCAGCCTGTCTCATCCTGGTCCCTTCAAATGGCCAGCACAGGCTTCTACAGCACCGGTGTGGCGAGCAGTATGCAGTGTTTCTGCTGTGTGGGCTAGTGCTGTGCTCCACAATCTCAGAATTTCCCTGCACCGCGACCACTTGAAATGTCAGCCTGACTGTGACTTTATTCAAGGGAAAGAGGTGGGGAATGTCCCCAAGTATGACATGCGTATCCAGGTCCCACCGTAAGTACCGAGTGTGGAGAGGTTCAGAGCTGGAGGAGCAGAGACTGGACTCCTTCAAGAACTGGCCTTTCTTCGCCAGGACAGACCCCGCGGCACTTGCGAGCGCTGGATTTTTCTTTACTGTAAGTGAGAGTTGTTACCACAGTCTTGTTGTCAAAGGTACATGACACGTGTCCCCCATATGTATTTAAGTGTCGCATCCACCTGATGCAACGGACTCCCTGTGCAGACAAACATCCACAAAACATGCTGCACAAATATGTAAACTGTGAACATGTATAACGTTTAACACAACCCAAATAAAGTGCAGTTAAAAATTCCCTTAACACATCAGTCCTTAATATCGGGACAGTTGCTGTTTAACTTTATTCCCGATTGTTGTTTTTAACCCAACAACTACCCTAACTATGCCAACCTCACTCATCCAATACTCAGCCAGTTCTACTCACTTCTACCCTTTTGTATCAAGTGCCCGAAAGGCAGCCTGATGCCGTGATAATAAAGTAATACATAAATAAATCCTCTGCTTTATTTCTTGAAAGGTTCTTGTTGATATGAGTAATTGCCACTTAAACTTAATGTAAATCTAATTTTTCAAAATTAGTGTGCAATAAAGAAACATATGTCATATGCCCCGTTCTGAATGCGGGTTCATTGGAGATACTCATCAGACCAACTTTTACTACGTTTCTTGTCACACATTGCTGCCCCATCCATAACTGTTACACTTTCTCCCACCAAGTTCACTTCCATTCAATGACGTAGCATTGACCGTACAGGTCACCAATCTAAACTTTCCATAATAAAACATAAATCATATATAAATATTTTTAAAGTAACTTAGAATAGGTTCATACAAAACAACATTGAACATATCAGCTCTTCACTCCTCTACCAGATCATTGGTGCATATTTAGGTAAGGCGTCTGGAACAGTTGAGTACTTCCTCCTAGAAAGCACACGTACCACTATACTGACCCACTTAACCAAAATTAAAGTTTTTGGCCCTCATTTTTGTCTACAACCCATGCCATGCCAGCCGCTGAGGCATCCACGAAAGGTGTATCCTTTCTAGATTTTTTTTCAAGCTAACCACTGACTATGTAAATTATTCCCAAGAAGTATTACATGTAAAATTATCCCCTATGGATATGCCGGCATTCAAGCATGTATCTTGGACTTCTGCTTAAACGTTAGATGCATTTTTTGGTCTGCACTATATCAAATAAGTTCAGTGGTGTAATTTATTGTGCGCTCATAATGATGCCAGGGTGGTGTTTTGTTTTGCCCCAGTTGCCAGTGTATCATCTTTGGTGTAAACTTAGTGCTGCTCAGTTGTGTTGTTGAGCAATGCTTTATTAAACTATTTTTTCGTAGAGGGGGATATTATTTTGCATACTGTTTGCTATTTTTATGCATAACTGCGACTTTCTTACAAACTAAATGCTGTAAATGTCATACAGTGGTTCATTTGTACAGTTACAATTTTTTATACAAATACAAAGTTCTATGCCGAAGATTGACTCCTTTACCAGATTACGTAAAAAGAGTTATACTTGGCTACAAAAATGTTTTTTAAAACTCCTGATATTTTAGGAATAATTACCAGCACAGTTGTACATTATTAACACAAGGGTACAACACCATCCCGCACCATTTTGTCTTCATAACAAATTGGCGTTCCAAAGCATGATTGATGTAATCTGGCCCGTAGTTTGAGAAGGATTCTATTTACAGTCCTGCAACATTCACTGCTTCAAAAGGTAAAGCTTCTCCTTGGCCAAATAGGACTCAGCAGTTTGGATTCATTTATTCTGTGTTTGTTCACCTTGGGTGCAATCTCCCGGATATTCTCTTGGGTGGCTGTGTTGAGTTTTCCTCTCCATTTCCCTTGGCATGGGGCAGGACATGTTTAAGAAATGAACTCTGTGCTTTTTGCCTAGCTGCCTAATTCTTTGGTTGACCTCTTGCTGTCCCTCAATAAATGGACTGGTCAACATTTCCAAACCTAAATTTCACAGGCAAAGATGCACTTCATATTGTCACCTGCCCGCAGACATGTCTTGAACCAGCTAGACAGCCAAAAACCTTTCTTCTTGACCCCTGAAGTTCATTGGCACCGCAAGTGGCTCTTGTGGTAAAACAGTTTTTCCATATAAGTCTATTGAAAGGCTATTTGCCTACTTGACCACTCGACAGAATTCAGCTGACTGTATTTCTGGTTTTTGTCAATACAGGTTTATGGCAGTGGTGTCTTTCTCAGACTTACAACCGACTTGGTGTAACATTATAAAGCAGCCAGATTGCTGACAATAGTTCCCCCGGGGAGCATACCTTGACTGTTGTGATCAAATTGTGCGTGTTCCCGTGGGACAGAGGGTCAAGTTAAGAGTCTTTGTGCTGATTTGTGCTTTCTATGGAAATGTCATGTTTCTGTTCTCTGTGGCAATTGTCCCCTTAAATCTATTACTTGGTGCTTAACACCCCACTTTCAGCAAAGTGCTAAGCCTTTGCCAAATTTGAGGACGTTAGCTCTTTTACCACCATCTCATATTTTCAATTCTTTGCACCTAATTATTGAAACCCATAATTAACTTCTTTGTACCCTTCTGTGGTAGCCTGCTGGTTATGCGTTTCAATCGCATCAGAAGCATTTACATGAAAAAATATCATAACATATAGAATGGGGTCCCTCGGTCTAACAATGTGGTGCTGTATGTCTTGAAAATTCAGAATTGTCCTTACCGAAAGAAAGATCCAGAAAAGAGTTAGTCGCAAGGATAAAAGATTTACAAACACTGCTTTTATGTTGGACAGTCCACTAATATCTCAAATCAGACATGCTTTAACAAAAGTAATTCATCCAACCTAGTGTTCAGCCATTGACCCATTGGAGGCAATGTATCCCTTAGAACTAGGATTTATCCCTTATCTCCATAGCAGGTGTAAAGAATTCTTCTCCCTTCTGCTTTCGTAAATCACTGTGACTACCATGACTGCATCGTGTGAGGTAGCAATATTGATGGAGGGACGAGGGCGGTATGTATCAGTGCTCTTCTATTTTCCACTAGATGCTCGAGCCTTGTAGATTCCTGTTGCTCACAGTTGTGTTTGTATTTAGAAACATCTGTTATACGTGGTCCTGCCAAGCATCAAATTGGTGGTAAAACGAAGCACCACCAATTTTATTGTTTGGGATAAGCCCCGGATGTGACACTGTTCACGTAGGGTTTCAAGATCTAGCACCAGGTTCGGGTTTAGTGGAATAGTTTAATGCTTTTGTGGCTTTAGCCATTTATCCATACAAACCCCAAGGCATGTTTGATCCACCACAGGACAATATTTGGAGGCAAGCTCATTATGTAATGCACACCTTGCTTTAGCTGGTATCAGTCCTCATCTCTTCATCCCATGTGACCTCTCCATCATCTACGGTCCTCTATCAGTGGGTACTGCCTTCTGTGACTGGATGGTTGTGAAGTTTCCCAGTAGTGCATTCTGGCAGGTCTCTACACAAGAATCTTAGGTACATAATAGATGGTAGTAAAAGGGAGCAGGGCTGATGCTCTAGTTTATGAAAAGATTTACCCACTTGCCCAGGCCAGAAAATAAAGGATGTGGCCAGAGCTGCTATGCCCACCAATAGGGGACTATTGCAATAAAACACAAAGTAATGAACAAAATGTTTGAACTAATCCCAGCCACTGGTGATTGCTCAGGGCTGCATTCCAGTCCATTGTGCCAATTTAGACTGAGATTAGCAATGTCCAAATATGCAGATATTAATGTTGCTCCTAATGGGACATTCTAGCCCAAACTGCTAAGTCGGGTTTCTTTCAGACAATAGCATAAGTGACCCCAGACCACTTTCTTGCCGACTCGGACCTCATCAGTGAGGTGCAGAACTTTTCAGAAGAGGTGTAAAAATACAAACTGGGAAAATGGGAAGACTCAGCCCACTAAAAGAAAAAGAGACATGTGACTACTGGCAACAAAAGCCCTGGCATGCTCAGGCCATTGCCCCCTGCTCTTCGGCTACTCACATTCTTTGGAAGGGCTTTCTACCTACATAATCACTGTTGCTTTACACTTGGGTCCTAGCTTGCAGCGGCCCCCTGTGATGGCCTGTGAAGCTGCATCAAATTAGGTGCCACCTCATAAAACTGGGCAGTGAAACCAAACAAATACAAAAAATTGGGATGTTTGCGCATTCTGGCCACGCCTCTGGTTCTGCCCACTGATCCAATCCTTGGGTTATTCCGGCCCTCTGATTGTCCGCCCACAGTTCCCCTACTTTTTTTCCCCCACTTCGACCACTGATATGTCATGTTGCTGGATAGTGGGAACAACACACCAGTAAAAAGTACCATACCTATGATATTATAAATTCCAATAAACTGTTGACTAGCAGGTAGCCCACTGTACAACCTGATTAATGAGTCATTATCACACTGTTGTTAACAGGCACATTTTATAAATATAGGACCTACATTTACAAACGTTACTAAGGATTCTGTATGGTCCCGTTATTTGCCAACTTTGTCAACTTGTGGACTCGGGGCGGAGGAGGTCCATGCGGTAAGTCGTGAGGGGGTGACACCATGAGTTATCCGCACCGGGTGACACCAACCCTAGTGACGCCACTGATTTGGTGTAATTCCATTCAGCAGTTCCGGCTGTAGCTGTGGCTGAAGGTCCTATGGGAAATTGCATGGGGAAAACATGTTTGGGACCCCCCTTTTTCTTGGCCCCCGCTACACAAATCATCCTGAGACCTTCAGGATAGGAGCGGACCGGAGCTGGCCAAAAGTCGTGGCAGAACGCACCATCTCGGCAACATCGAGAGGCCGTGGTCTGGAACTGGTTTGGACTGTTGCGGCGCAATAAGCTAGACGAATAATAATGCTTACCTGAACATCCAGGATCCTACCAAGGAAATGAACTGCTTTTATCTAACAAGTGAGTCGGAACCTACTTAAGGGAGATTTTTTGTTGCTCCTTGGGACTACTAAACCCAACATGCTTTATGTTTGAGTCACTAATGATAGTGCAGCCCACTCAGGGCAAATCATCCAATGAGGAGAGAGCATGATTTAAATAAATGAAACAGGAGCGACCCGTTACTCACTTGTTGAGCTGCCTCTGAGGAAGAGACCCTGTTTCTTGAAACGCGTCAGGCAAAAATTGAAAATACCTGCATGCAAAGGTGAACTGTCAGTGAAACCCGGATGGGGGGCTTATTGCCGAGTGTGTTCTGCGCAGCTACAGGGCATTTGTTTATTCACATTACGTGCATGGCGGCCCCCGTCGTGGCAGAACGCACCATCTCGGCAACATCGAGAGGCCGTGGTCTGGAACTGGTTCGGACTGTTGCGGCGCAATAAGCTAGACGAATAATAATGCTTACCTGAACATCCAGGATCCTACCAAGGAAATGAACTGCTTTTATCTAACAAGTGAGTCGGAACCTACTTAAGGGAGATTTTTTGTTGCTCCTTGGGACTACTAAACCCAACATGCTTTATGTTTGAGTCACTAATGATAGTGCAGCCCACTCAGGGCAAATCATCCAATGAGGAGAGAGCATGATTTAAATAAATGAAACAGGAGCGACCCGTTACTCACTTGTTGAGCTGCCTCTGAGGAAGAGACCCTGTGTCTTGAAACACGTCAGGCAAACAATTGAAAATACCTGCATGCAAAGGTGAACTGTCAGTGAAACCCGGATGGGGGGCTTATTGCCGAGTGCGTTCTGCGCAGCTACAGGGCATTTGTTTATTCACATTACTTGCACGGCGGCCCCCATCGTGGCAGAACGCACCATCTCGGCAACATCGAGAGGCCGTGGTCTGGAACTGGTTCGGACTGTTGCGGCGCAATAAGCTAGACGAATAATAATGCTTACCTGAACATCCAGGATCCTATCAAGGAAATGAACTGCTTTTATCTAACAAGTGAGTCGGAACCTACTTAAGGGAGATTTTTTGTTGCTCCTTGGGACTACTAAACCCAACATGCTTTATGTTTGAGTCACTAATGATAGTGCAGCCCACTCAGGGCAAATCATGCAATGAGGAGAGAGCATGATTTAAATAAATGAAACAGGAGCGACCCGTTACTCACTTGTTGAGCTGCCTCTGAGGAAGAGACCCTGTATCTTGAAACGCGTCAGGCAAACAATTGAAAACACCTGCATGCAAAGGTGAACTGTCAGTGAAACCCGGATGGGGGGCTTATTGCCGAGTGCGTTCTGCGCAGCTACAGGGCATTTGTTTATTCATATATATATATTAAGCTCCAAGGACTCCACTCGAAGAATGAAGGAGACCGCACTCAGCAAGGTTTCTCGATGCGATTAATTTATTGCATTATTTCGAGATAGCAGCAGTAACAGCAGGACGCGTTTCGGCGTTCGCGCCTTTTTCGACTGAGTTACAACGTGCAGTTTACGTGAGCAGTATTATATCCGGTTCACATAATCTAGTTCCGGTTCATTTAATCAAAGACATAGTGAAAAGACTGCCAATACAGTTATACATCGGACTTTTGTTCACTTGAAGAAAATAATATATATATTGCATCATAAATTAAATACAGTTCTAAAGTTCATTAATACAAGTGAAAAAAGCATTTGGGAACAAATAATGTAAATACATCGATAGGCGGTCAATTTTAGGCGAATTGTTACCCTAGATGAGTCAAATCAGCCTACAATGATTGACAAGTCAGAATTCTGCATACAACAAAAGTAAGTAAATATATGTAATTCATTTCAAACATTCTAAACATAATTGAGCCCTGTATGGGCATAAAGTGACAGTAATTTATTCGTCACAGTGAAGCAGAAAAACACTATAACATCTCGGTCCCCAAATATCAAAAAATATTTCAGCGTTTACCTATATGACATGACAGTTACTCCTCTGTGTTCAAACCATAAGGTGTAGTGGTTTGGAGGTCAATAATAAAGCGAGATTCTAATCTCCTCAACCTCAATTCCCGATTTCCCATTCGGTCACTGACTGGGACATGATCAAGGCAAAAAAATGACAATAGATTTCTGTCACTATTGTGGTATTGTGCGAAATGTCTCGCTACAGGGTATGAGGAGTCTTGCTTTTCAATTGCTCTGGCATGTTCTAGGATACGTTTTTTTGTGGGGTGGATCGTACTGCCAATATATTGCTTTGGGCAAGGACATGTAAGACAGTAGACGCAAAATGGCGTATTGCAAGTCAACAGTTTGTTAATTAGTCTCGGTTTTTTCATACCAGAGACATTGTACGAAGATACCTTTTTACTGTTCCTACAAGCCTTACATTTCAGACAAGGAAAGAAACCGGCAACTTTGCTAATAGGTTGGACAAAAGGAATAGGTTCATAGTGACTGTTCACCAATTTGTCTTTTAGGGATCTACATCTTCTGAAGGTTATTTGTGGATAGGGTGGTAGGATGTCACCTATTATTACATCTGTTTTCAGAATGTGCCAATTACGGCAAAGGATCTTTCTCAAGGTATTAGTCTCATTAGAGAAAGTTGTGATAAACCTACAAATATCTGATTTTGTTCTGGCATTAGCACGGTTTGTGTCTAATAGGGATTGTCTAGAGATTTTGTTAACCTTGCTTAAAGTTTTCATAAGTAGGTTAGGACAATAGCCACGCGATCGAAATCTTTCAATGGCAGTTGATGCTTCACATTGGAAGTCCACCTCACGGGAACAGTTTCTTTTTAAACGTAATAATTCACCGTAAGGGATGCTGTTTTTTAAAGATTTTTGATGGCTACTCTGTGCTTCTAGTACTGAATTCCCTGCAGTCTCTTTTCTGAAGAGAGTAGTGCAGATACTCCCATCTTGGACAAAGACTTTAAGATCCAAGAATATATATATATATATATTTCCTACTGGCGGTCGCCAGTAGGTAGATATAGTTAGGACATATTTACTGTAGGAAAATGGCAACATTCTATTTGCAATAACTTTAGTGCCGATTGATGAATCTTTGTGAAATTTTCAAAACTAATACTTTGTTGAGATCAGCTCCTATTTTGAAAGTTTGGGGGTGATTCGTTAGGGAGGGGCCGAGAAAAAAGGGAGTCCCAAAACTTATTTTTTCAATGTTAATTTCCATAGGAAACTTTAGACAAGGCTACAGGTCGAACGGGTGAACGGAATTACCCCAAATTTGGCAGGGAGAAGGGTCTTTGGCTAGAAAGCACGCTTTTGTTTATTTGGTGTAAATCCATTCAGTAGTTTTTGAGAAATATCAAAATTTACAGATATCGATATTTGGGAATTCTGCCACCTGATTGGCTGAGGCGTTATGAGCACGAGCTTGCTACTGATTGGCTGCGAGCGCTGCAAGCGTTTGCAACTAGGAAGTGTTGGCTGTCATTTTGTGATTTAGTTGAAGTGAGTAAGGGGGGAAAAGGGTGAGCAATGTGGGAAAGAGGAGGGTAGGACACTGTAACCTTTGTGGGGTTTTTAGGGTATGCTATAGAGGGGGTGTGAAGTGAACTAATCATACCTACCAGTGTGAAAGTTCTACGCTATGAAAACTAAGTAAGGTATTGGCTAGTGTGTGATGTTTCTAAGGTGAGCTTGTGCGTGACTCGAGTATTAAAGCGTGAGCCCACACTGTGTGTCTTATGCTGTGAATTCATGTGCCCTGGCTGCTGCAGTACAGTTGTGGACGTAGTCTCAGCATATGTTTATATCTACTAGGATGAACTACTGACCTGTAGTGATTTGAAAGTCCTAGGAAAGGAAAATATGTGAGGTATTGTCTAGAGTCTCATGGAAGGAGGAAGTGTTGGCCACCATTTTGTGATTCCGTTGAAGCGAGTAAGGGGAAAAAAGGGCGAACAAAGTGGGAAATAGGAGGTTAGGAGCACTGCAACCTCTGTGGGGTGTTTAGGGTGTGCTATAGAGGGAGTGCGAAGTGAACTAATCATACCTACCGGTGTGAAAGTGCTAGGCTACATAAATTAACTGAGGTATTGTCTAGAGTGTGATGTTGCTAAGGTGAGGTGGTGCGGGACTCGGGGATTAGAGCATGAGTCTAAATTGTGTGTCTAATGCTGTGAAGTCATGTGTCGTGGCCGCTGCAGTACAGTTGTGGAAGTAGTGTCAGCATGTGTTTATAACTACTAAGATGAACTACTGACCCGTACAGGTCTGAAAGTTCTGGGGTACGGAAAATATGTGAGGTAGTGTATAGAGTCTCATGCTGCTAAGCTGAGCTGCTGCCGGGCTCGGGGATGAAAGCGTGAGCCCAAACTGTGTGTCATATGCTGTGAAGTCATATGCTCTGGCCGCTGTGCCACATCGGTGCAAGTAGTGTCAGCATGTAGTTATAGCTACTTGGAGGAACTTTTGTTTCGAACATTGTAACTTGTGTATGGTGCTTCGGGGGTGTTATATAGGGAGTGCGAATGTAAATTTGTGTGTATGAAATGAATTTGGTATTGGAAAGTGGAAAGCCCTGACTCCTACGGGTCTGATGGCGGTGGGGGCATAAGGTGAGGTGCTGCTGGAGTTGGGAATAAAGCTGATGAACTACTGACCCCTATTGTGAACTTTTAACGTGCACGTGCCATTGAATGTTCGATAAAATGTTGCAAAAGTATATTGTTTGGTTAAAAAAAGAAATGATGAACTTTTAGCCTGCAGGTGTCGTACAAGGTTCCAGAAAGTGTGGTGATAAAATAGGTTGAACTTGTGACCCGTTTGTGGCGCGGAATAATAAGCAGCTTTTCGGAAGGAAAATTCAATATTAACCAATGGAGGTATGTTTTGGAATGTCGTTGAAGGAATGAAGTATTCTGATTTGTTCTTTACATGTATTTATGTGTGGAGCGACAGAGAAATTGTGCCATTCCTGGTTTCATTCTTGATGAAGTCGGAGCTTTACATGTACTATGTGGGAAAGAGAGAATTGTATGCGTGTGTCATTTGAAATCTGGATAACAAGTACAAAGGTGAGTTATGTGTTTTATAGTATTGATTAAGTATTTGAGGTGATGTTTTTAATTTTGAAAGTATTTTTTATTTCAAAGTAATATAGTGTTAGTAAAGTGTGGTGTTTAATATTGGTTATGAAATATGCATAAAATTTGAGCTGTTGTTATTTAAGTATTTTATATATGTTTAGGAATTTTTCACAGAGAAGAAGTGTAGTTTGTCATCTTTATAGGACTGTATTGTTTTGAAAATGAGGTACAGCGTTAATTTGAGTTTGTAATGTATTTGGGGAGATAAAGAAAATGTTGCACGTTTGCAACTATACTTTTTGTGGAAATAGTGGGATGGGGTGGTGGTAGGAGACGTATGTGTTATTAATTTAAAAGCGATAAAACGAAATGCAGAAATGTTATGTGGGCAGGTTGTGGTCTTATTTTTGACACTGAGAGGTAGGTTTGAATGTAAGTAAGGGTGGGCGTAGTTCGCGAAGTAGCACTTCGCGAAGCTACGCAAAGTGAAGTTCGCACTACGCGAGCTACGCGTAGCACTTCGCGAACTGCGTAGTAACATGTTCGCACTGTGCAAGATGTTGTTTTCAATGATTGCACAGTGCGGACAAGCAACCGGCACTGTGCAATCATTGAAAATGGCATCTTGCACAGTGCGAGCTGTAGTTTTCTGCTGCTCGAGTAGATTTTTACTCGAGCGGCAGCTTTCTCAACGCGAACTGGTAGTTTCTCATCGCGAGCGGTCGCGAGCATACGCGACCCCTCGCAATGAGAAACCTGACCTCCTCGCGTTGGGAATCTCGCCGGGAGGTTTATTTTCCATGCTCGCGATCGCGAACAAGGAAAAAGTCTCGCCGGGATGTAATTTTGCTTGCTCGCGGTCGCCAACTTGACGTTGAGGACCGCGAGCAAGCAAAAAATGACCGCAGCACTACGCAACACTACGCTACGCGTGTTCGCACTGTGCTACGTGCAGTTCACGTAGTGCGAAGTAGCGCGAACTTCGCAAACTACGCGAGCGTAGCGTAGTGCTTCGCCCAGGCCTAAATGTAAGTCAGGATAAGTTGTTGTACTGTGGGGCCGTGTACAGTGTTTTGAGATTACATGAAGAGGAGATGGAGATAGGAAAAGTGATACGTTCCTTTTATATGTATGCATAGTTTGAATCATGTGATCCTAAGTTGAGATAAATATGAATAAGGTTTCTGTTTTGCATTTGGGTATAGTGAATAGTTTTTGTAGTTTCTGACTAGTGAATAATAAAAAGGTAGATATACTTAAATATATGGTAGTAAATGTATTAATTATTTTCTGTTCTTATGGAATAGAAGTAGTTGGGGAGTGCTTCTTTAGATGAGATGTTTTATAAATCTGTGTGAGATAAAAAAATGTAAATGTGAGGTATATTTTCTGTATGAGTTTGTTGACATTAGAGAACCACATGTGATTATAAGTGATACTATTTGTCAGGCTGTGTTGCTGTGGTGGATATATGTAGGTTTTGAAGTGGTTCGTGTTTTACTGATGGTGAGCTTCACTATCCCTTTTGAGACACTCGTCAATTTATTCATTCCATTTAATATCGTTAATATAGATACAGTAAAGGGACTGTATATCAAAAGTTTGGGAATTGGAACTTTGTATACTCTCCCCATGCCCTGCTATACACTCTACAGAGTGTTTAAACGACTTTCGTAACATATAGATGTCTAGCTTGTAAAGGTGGTGTAGTTCGACTGAGCTTATTTATAAACCGTGCTAAGGGATGGTTTATGTCTTACCCGCCAATTTGCATGTTTGAATACTTTTTGCTGATAAGTGTTCCGGCAGACACCTGTTAAAATTAACGTCGTATATGGGTATAGTGGCGCTACTGGGAATGGTGGGGTTTCTGTTTGATTTCGTACGGTTAAGCAAGGGTGGGAGTGGGTGTGGGGGAGGTGGTTATGTTGCTGATTGAAACACAGAATATAGTAACATGCAGATGTCGAGCTACTAAAGGTGATCTAGTACCATTGGGGGCACTTATTAAGCGCCCTATCGCATGGGATATGTTTTAGTTGCAAATTTTCATGTTTTAATACGTTTTGCTGATGAGCGTTTCGGGAGACATCTGTTGAAATTAAGCCTCTGTATCTCTATAGTGGCGCTTCTACTTTTGCTGGGGCTCTTTTTTTTATTGCGTAAAGTTAAGCAAGGGCAGGTGTTGAGGTGGTGTAGTGGTTCTGTGACTATTTATAAACCGTCTTATGGTATGGTGTATGTTTGAGTTGCAAAATTGCAGGTTTTAATAGCTTTTGCTGATCAGTGTTCCGGCAGACACCTGTTGACATTAAGTCTATGTATGGCTATAGTGGCGGTAACGGGAGTGCATGGGCTCGATGTTTGTTTTCGTAAGGTTAAGCAAGGGATGGGTGGGGGAGGTGCGTATGTAGCTGATTATAAGACGGATATTTGTAACGTGGGCATGTGTAGTTAGTAAAGGTAATGTAGTTTGAGTGGGCCTATTTATTAACCGTGCTATGGTATTGTTTATCTTTTTCCCATGAATTTGCATGTTTGAATACTTTTTGTTGATAAGTGTTCCGGCACACACCTGTTAAAATTAAACCTGTGTATGGTTATAGTGGCGCTGCCAGGAATGGTGGGGGTTTATGTTTGATTTCGTACGGTTAAGGAAGGGCGGGGGTGGGTGTGGGGGAGGTGGGTATGTTTCTGATTAAAACACAGAATTTAGTAACGTGCAAATGTCGAGCTACTGAAGGTGATGTAGTACCACTGGGAGCACTTATAAAGTGCCCAATGGCATGGTATATGTTTTACCCACAAATTTGTATGTTTTAATACGCTTTGCTCATGAGCGTTCCGGTAGACAGTTGTTGAAATTAAGTTCTTGTATTGGTATAGTGTGTTTACTAGGTTTGGTGTGGCTCTTTCTTTAATTTTGTAAAGTTAAGGAAGGATGGGGAAGAGGGTGGTGCAGTGGCAGTGTGCCCATTTATGAATTGCTTTATGGTATGGTATATGTTTTTCTGGCAAATTCCCATGTTTTAATACGTTTTGGTGATGAATGTTCCAGCAGACAGGTACAGAAATTACACAACATTTCTGTGGAGAAGACATCTTCGTGCTGATAGACACTCTTGTACTGTGGTAGAAGGCTGATAGCGTTGATGGAAAATTATGAAACTTGGTGCCACTGTAGATTTTAATGGAAGGTTACACCGTTTCTTTGCTACTATGGTGTAGTTAGGGTTCTAAGTGGGAGGAAAAAAAGTGGAGGTGCTCTAAAGGGGGGGGGGGAAGCTCTTAAAGGGGTATGGGCTATTCAAGTTGGGGTGTGGTCTAAATCAAGATAAGTATCATTGCTTTAGAAAATCCTCTCCAATTATCGTAGGTTCGGAAAAAAACATTGTTTAAAGGATTTCCCTTTCTTCTACAACGTGGTCAACCTAGCGTGATGTCTCCAGTTCTCAGTAGGGAGCAAAATAAGCATGCGTACATCGATGTGCATGCTGTCACTGTGGTGTAATAAAAAATAAAAAAAATTAACTATCTTTGAGAGGGCGGAAAGTAGAGCCTGGTAGAGAGTCATTTGGAGGCTGCCTGAAAATAAGTGCCGGTCCCCAGACTGGCCCAATGAAAGCGCAGTATCCATGTATCCTAAGCACTGCGCCATTCAACCATTTTTTAATTGATGGATATATTCCTACTTATATATATATATACATAAATCTGTTTGTCCACTTATCTTAAGCATCTATGAGCGCACTTGCCTATAGTAAGTACTGTGCCATTCATGCAACGATACGCCTATATATGCATAGATATATCTGTCCCAGAATCAATCCTAAACATTTATCTGCCCACCCGTCTATTGTAAGTACTGGTCTTTGCATTCATTCATCCTTCAATCCATCCATACATTGATACATTGATCTATGTATCTATCCATTGATGCATCTGGCCATGCATCCACTCGCCCTTTATTCAACTATACGTTCTTATTTCCGTGCATCGTCCACCCCGATCTTAAATACGACGTATTATACTCATCCAGCTACCCTCTTAAGGCATTGGAAAGGCTTGCAAAAAGCATTGACAGGCAGATCTTTTAATAAAGAATAACAAAGCTTTGAGTTACTCTTTGTGGAGCATACTTCAACACCCTTCTCTGGTGGTGTTTTAATCAAAGGTACATCTAGCGAAAGAAATGTAAAGGTGCTTTTAAGTCTAATACGTTAATTTAGAAACATAACATTTTGTCGAGTTGTTTATAGGTACACTGTTTTAAAGTGGTCGTGACTGACAGATACTGAATACCTGTACTTCTTATATTTGAGAAAGTATACCAGAGAGCTAATTTGGGGTGGTAAGAACCTTGAGTTCTATATTTCCATGTGAAGTACAGTATAGGAATATAAAAGTAACTTGAAAGCTTTTATGTTCATATTAAAGAGGGTGTGTGAGAACTTAGTGAGACAGGCAAAGTGTGTGTTTTCATAGCATTAAAACAAGACCGTGTGTAAGGTGAGAGCAGGTTCGTGCTGGAGTTGCCTTGTGGTTGTTTGTAGAGGCGCAACCAGAAGGAAATTTCGGGGGAGCCTAATTCTTTCAGCAATAGGCATAGTGGGCATGTAGGGGTTGTAAAAAGGGGTGAAAAAGAACAGAGTCTCCTTTACAAAAAAATGATGTTTTGAAGACCGGTGAAGTACTCGGGTGTGGCTCTGTGTGTGCGCCCGGGAAGCTGTGTCAGAGAGTCCGGGGCAATGGGCGTTGCACGCATGGTGGTCTGTCTGCTAATCACCCCACGATGATGTTGCTGGTGCATTGCAAAAAGAGAAGAGAATTACTGAGAGAAAATGGCTCTCTTTAAAGGATTTCCCTTCTCCTACAATGCGAGTCATTTGGCATGATGTCTGCACTTCTAAGTAGTGAGCAATGTGCATGCTCTCACAGTGTCACTGTGCAATAAAGAAAAAAAAACGGATTACGTTTGTGAGGTCGGAAGATAGAGCCCTATAAAGTCCCGTTTCGAGGCTCCCAAAAATAAAGTGCTGGTGGTCACATCCCCACAGACACCCCCGCCAGTTAAAGCCCTAGGTGCAGTGTTATTTTTGCGAAGTTGTTGATAAAATTGTTAGGTAATAAAGGAAATTTTTATGTGTGCTGTTTGGTTGATAATATCATTCTAAGTACATATATTACCATTTTTAAAAATACTATTTATAAAGTTGTGTGCGGTAGGTTGCAGAGAAAGTGGTGTGGGGTGGTGGGGTGTGGCGCAGAGGTAAAATGTATGAGGTTTTGCAGTTATCTATAAATTGTAAAGGAGTATGTAAATAATTGAATAAATACTTGCTGTATGTTCTATGGCACTACTTGCCATCCTAGTGCTCATCTGTTGTGCTCCATCACGTTGCAGCACTGGGTCTGGAAGTTGTTAGTGGAAGTTTTGCAATTGTATGGTATTATTTTAACATAGTGAAAAATGTGAAAAATAATTGAATCTATTTTTTGTTTTTCAGAAAATTATTTCATTTGGATTGAAATTTGGAAATGCCTAGAAGAAGTGACAAAAAAAGATAAGAGAAGAACAATATATATTTGATGAAAAGGAAAGATCTTGAAGTAGAAAAAAATGCGAGTAGTAGAGAAACTGTTTGTTCGAGTAAAAGCAAAAGATAATTTTTGAAAAAAAATATTACGAACATTTAATGAGAAAAACATCACATAAAGCAAAAAGAAGAATTATTTAAGTAAGGTGAAGCAGAGTTCAATTTCAAATACGAGGAAAAGGAAAGATGATAAAGAAATAGTATCAGGTACTCGGAGACAAAAACAATTTCAAGAAATTCGTCAGAGACTTTTTCGATCTAGAGTGATTCAGAATTTATTGAAAAGATGCTGCAAATATAAAAGAAGAACGTTCCAATTTAAAGAGAAGCAGCGTATTGAAAGTATAGTGGATACTGCTTTCAATTTGAAACAGAAGTTGTTCATTTTGATTTTAAAGAGATTGAAAGCATTGGATAAAATAGTGAAAGTATTGAAAGACAAAAGTAGAAAAAAAAGACTTGTGAACAGAACCAACTTTTGTAAAATTTTTAGTGGACATTAGAGACATACTTCTAGTACTGAGCCTTTTTTTAATGAGGGAAGTTACTTCCAGGAAAATAGTTTATCATTTGCAGTTGATACTGGAGGTTGTTGCTACGAAGTTCAGGATGGTGTTCCTCTTCCAAAGGAGGAAATGGTTGGTAAAAGTGCAGAATAGTTAAAAGCTGAAGAAGTGCAAAGGATACATCCACGAGCTCCTATGTATAAGTGGAGTTCTAGTAACATTTGTAGTATTCAACAGGAATCCATTGATAAAATGCGAAATTTGCTATGAGAATATAGTCAGAAAAGTATAAAACAGAAGATTGAGTTGTTACAAGGACTAGATCCATGTGATGTAAGAAAAAATACTGAGAAGTAACGGCATTCTCCGGCTTGTCTTTCAAGAAAAGTTTGTAAAAGTGTTTTTCATCTTTTGAGGATGTTAGCAGTACACCATTCAGAAATGCAGAACTTTGTACTGTACTTTGTAAAAAGTCCTGCATTAAGTTTAAGTGAACTGAATGGAAGTCTTTTATATGGTTCTTTATCAGATGTTCAAAAAAAAGTGCGATGATATTGAAATGCGATATTTTGGTTCAGAAGAGCAGTTCATAGAAAGTGAAAGTTTGACAATTACAGATGTTGGAGGAGATGAGAAAGTGATTAGCACTGATCAGTTTGAAGAAGAAATTGGAAAGTGTAATGTATTGTGCTCTGAAATACCAAACTATGTTTGTGTTTGTTGTTGACGTACTCATTATAAAAGTCAAAGTAGGAATGTTGATTTGTATTTGAAAAGTGAAAAGGAGAACAATGGTAAGTGGGAAGATTTTTCAACTTACTTGTTGGTGGAAGTTCGATTTGCGTTAGGTAGTGATCAACGTATATGTAAATATTGTTACAACAAATTAAAAGAGAACATAATGCCTGCCAGAGCAGTGCATGATAAGTTGGAGTTAGTAGCTATTCCGCAGGAGCTGGCCAAATTGAATACATATGAGACGGTTCTAATTCAATCTGTTCATCCTTTTCAAACTCTAATTCGAATGGAGCCTAAAACAGGTAAACTGCCACCAACAGACTTGCAAAGAGGGCTGAAAGGAAGAGTGGTGTACTTACCTTTGGATTTTAAGAAACACATTAAAACTATTGCTGGAGAGAAAGAGGAAGAGGAGGCAGTAGTTATTTTAGTAAATGGTGTACCCACAAGGAGTCGGAAAATATGGCAAGAATTTGTGGATGTTAATAAAGTTGAAAAGGCTACCTTATATCTTATAGAGAACAATATTTATTACAAAAATATAAATGTGGATGAACAGGTAATACGTTTAGAAGATGATTTTGAAATTTCAAGTGGTTAAATAGAGAAAGTGGACAAGTCAAGGACTGAAGAGATTGATGAACACTATACAATATGTCCTTTGCATTCAAAAGAAGTGATAGCAAGTAGCATTGAGTTATTTCAAATGAAAAAAGCACAGGAAACTCCAATGAGTGTATGGGAGAAAAGCTTGGAAGCTCGTTGTTTTCCACAGTTGTTTCCTACTGGAGAAGGTGGATGATATGATGACCGACCTGTATGGATTCCAGCTTCAAAATATCGGTCAACAAGATTATATTCTGAAGATCCTAGATTTCGACAGTGCATTCCATACATATTTCACATTTTGTTTGAAAGTGATCTGTCTTCTCTCTCGTATGCAGTGAATCATATACTTAAAACTGGAGTTCATTAATCACTTCTTTCTGCAAAAGAATTTGTGGAGAAAGTTCAAGAAACAGATGAAAATTTAGAAGCACAGTTAATCAATTTGATGGCATGTCAACGTGGAACAAATGAGTATTGGTATCGTCGTCATGGAGAACTCAAGTGTATGTTACGGAACTTAGGTAAACCAACATGGTTTGTCACACTTAGCTCTGCAGAGTATGCATGGGAAGATTTGCTTGAGTTTTTAAGAGAAGCGAATTCTAATATAAACATTTTTGAAATAAAGACTCCTTTTGAACTGTGTTCATTGGATCCTGTAAATGTGTGCAGATATTTTAATCATAAGTTTCAAGGTATGATGAATTATACCTATAATAAAAAGAATCCACCTCTTGGAGAAGTTACCGATTTCTTTTGGAGAAAGGAGTACCAAGCAAGAGGTGCACCTCATATACATATGCTACTATGGGTCAAGGATACACCTAAATTTGGAACTGATTCTGATGAAACTGTATTGTCTTTCATCGAACAGTATGTGACATCTGAAATTCCAAGGGAAGGAGGAGATAGAAGCTTGAGACAGTATGTTTTACATTTCCAAAGTCACCGTTGTGGAAAGTACTGCAGAAGAAAATACAAGTCTAAAGGAAAATTTTACACCAAATGTCGGTTTGGTTTTCCCTGTCCAGTCAATTTTAAAGGAAGAGTAAATTCTTTTTTTTCTTCTGTGAGGCACACAATAACTCAGAAATCTCCAAAGAATACCTACAACTTAAAAAGAACAGATGTGTCAAAGTATATCAATGACTACAATCCAGTCATTTTAAAAATGAGGAATGCAAACATGGACATCCAGTATGTTGCAGATAACTCAATTGCTGTTGCACGTTATGTTACATCGTACATAACAAAATCTGAAAAAACAGAGCTGAAACAAATGTGGGTAGAAATTGCACATGAGAATAGTCTTACCAAAAAATTGTACAGCTGTAGTTTGAAAATGCTTTTCCACCGAGAAATTGGATCGTATGAATGTTCAGACCGCTTGTGTTCTTCAAGTTTATATTCAAAGTCACAAGGAATCATTTGGGTACGTTTAGGTCTTGCATGCAAACAAGTGTTGAAATCATTGGAAGAAAGTGAACACTTAGCAGCAAATGAGCCAGATAGTACAGTCATTCTTAAAACTAATGTGTTGGACACATGCTATCCGAAAAGAAGTCAACATCAGGAACAGCCATGTCTGTATGAAGTACTTCAAAATTACAGCTTCAAAAGAAATGTTAAAGAGAATTTAAAAGAAGGAAAGTTTGCAGTAGTTGGATGTCATGGTTCTTTAGTAAAACATGCAAAGGGTAATCTTATAAACCACAAGAAACTTAGTTGTGAAACTCCAGATAAGCGAGAATTTTACTATTTAGCACTTCTGCAGCTGTTTAAACCATGGCGTAGCACAAGTGAATTACTTGGAGAGTTTGACTGCTATGAAGATTCTTTTAATGCTTGTAAAGATAGCATTTGATGTCCAATTTTCCCTACATATTTAAAAATGTTGAATGATGAAGTTGAACAGGAAAAGACTATTACAGCTGAAATAGCTCATGAAAGTTCTCAAGATAGTCACAGTAGTGGTCCATGTAGTCAAGATCCTCTTGGACAACCAATGCTGGAAAATGAAGCAGCGATTGCTATGCATGAAGTCGAAATTGCAATGCAACAAGCACACGAGGAGAATATTACATTGGAAAAGTTAGAAGAACAAGTAAATGTTGAACAGAAAGAAATATATGTGCAAGAGAGAGAACAGATAGAACATGGTTTGTTACATGAAAAAAAAGAATGTCTGTGTTCATCTTTTAAACCTCTTCTGATGTACATCAGTGGTCAAGCTGGGACAGGTAAAAGTTTACTGGTTTACATTTATGTTGTGTGGTAACAGCTCCAACTGGATTAGCTGCACACAATGTTAAAGGAGTTACTTTGCATAGAATATTGATGTTACCAGTGGAGCATGATAATAAATTAGAATATCAGAAGTTGTCCAGAGAAGCTTCTTATGAAGTGTCAAGAGTGCTGAAGAAAATGAAACTTTTAATTATTGATGAGGTGAGCATGGTCTCAAACTTAATGCTTGCTTTTGTACACTTAAGAATGCAACAGGTATTAAAAACAGATGACGGCGTTCTCTTTGGAGGAAAACATTTAATTGTATTTGGAGATCTGCTACAACTAACTCCTGTAAAAGGAGAACCAGTGATTAAAACTCTTCTATATGAAGACACAAAGAAATCTCTGGGAAGTATTGGAAATGTGAATCTGTGGCTAAACTTTGAATATAAAGAACTCATCCAGAATATGCGACAAGCAAGAGATGAAGATTATGCAAATATTCTAAAAGATGTAAGAATTAGTGTTCTAAGCAAACATGGTAAAGAAGCTTTTCAAAGTCGTCTACTAAAGAACTTGTTTACAAATGAAAACACACCAGCAGATGTAATGTACAAGAAAGTGAAAGAAAACAAGTTTATAGTTTGCTTAATGCCTACAGTGGAAGAGTGTTATACATTTAATAGAGAGCTTATGAAATTGGAAAATCACGAAATAGTTCACATTGAAGCTATTGATAAAATAGAGCAGCAAGGAATAACAATTGTTCTTTCAGAAAAACTATGGACTAAATTGGATTCTTTGGAAAAGTCTGTATCAAAAACTGCTGGCTTAGAAAAAAAATTAGATGTATGTTTAAACTGTTGGGTAATTTTGAAGCGTAATCTGAATGTATAAGAAGGATTAGTGAATGGAGCAATAGGGAAAGTTGTTGATTTTGTGAAATATCAAAATAGAAATGGAATTGAATTTTTGAAAGTTAAATTTGATCAGATTGCAGAGGTAAGACTGATTGCACGTTCTGCCGCATGTTTTTTGCTTGTAAAAGACTTGTATGTTCGTAGAAAACAGTTTCCCTTCTGTTTAGCATGTGCAATAACTATTCACAAATCACAAGGTTTAAGTGTAGATAATGCTTTGGTAAATGTTGGAAAAACTGTGTTTAAAGAGGGAATGGTATATGTTGCATTATCTCTAGTTAGAACGTTGTCTGGTTTGTATTTAATTGATTTTGATGATAACAAGGTTAATGCTGATGTTAATTGTGTACCAAAATATAATCGTTTGAGAAGGCTTTATGCTCCCCATTTAGGTGAATATCCTATTTATGAGAAACATGTTGTGTGTTCAAAACGCAAATATGTTGAAAAGTTAACTATGGTTGAAAAGCAGAAAGAAAATCAACAGAAAAGAAAAGATGTAAAGAAGCAGAAAATACAAACAAGTGATGATGTTGTTGGATACCAATTAGAAAATGCTTCTGGTGTCAACTGCTATTGTAATGTCATTCTAAATGTTATATTTTATCTTGAAGATGTTTGTGGTGAAATTATGGAAAGTCAGAAAAAAAATTATGTTCTGCACTCTACACTTTATTTCAAGAATTGAGAACTGATAGAAGTAAGGTTCATTCTGCTTCTGGTATTCGCCAACTGTTGGATACATGTACTGGATCTTTAACGTTCAGTGCTAATATACAGCAAGATGCACAAGAATTTCTGATGGTTATGCTTGGAGTACTAGAAGATGAAGGAATTCAGATTGAGAGTTTATCTGGACTCAATTACAAATGGGAACATAAATGTGAAGAGTGTTCATTAACTTCAAGCACTATAGATGACAGAGAACAATTTTTATATTTAACAATACCTGACTGCAAATCTGTACCATTTTCCAAATTAGTAAAAGAAGCTGATCATGAGATGATGTGTTCTCATTGTAAATCAAGAATGCTATCTGCATTATGCCTACAAAGATATGGAAAATATTTGATTATAATGCTGCAACGCTGTCGACCAAATGGAAGAAAAGTGGAAACCAAAATTAAAAATCTTGTTGCTAATCAAGTAGTATCTATTTCTGGAAGAACTTTTGCAACAGTTGCTATTGGGTTCCATGCTGGAAGTACTACTACAAGTGGGCATTATACAGTTTATTTAAAGTGTAATAATGGTTGAAGTCACTGTAATGATACACACTTGGAAATGAAACTGAGATTGCCTTATGAATTATCCAACTCATACTTAATTTTTCTGAAACAAAGATTTTAGATACACTATTCGGCTTTAATGTGAAGGTGGATAGTTCTTTAAGGAATTCATACTGGATGCTTTCAAAGCGAGATTTTTGATACATTATCTGGTGTATTGGGAAAATTGTGCAGAGAAACTACGTAAGATCTTTAAGGAATTCATACTGGATGCTTTCAAAGCGAAATTTTTGATACTTTATGTGGTGTATTGGAAAAATTGTGCAGAGAAACTACGTAAGATCTTTAAGGAATTCATACTGGATGCTTTCAAAGTGAAATTTTGTATACATTATCTGATGTATTGTGTAAATTTGCAGACAGTCTATGAAGTAAAGGTAAGCTTTGAACATTTGAAGTACTATTGGATGTGTTATTTGTGTTGATTTTGTATTATATTTGAGAGAATTAGGGTTTTGTTTTTTTAACAATCTAGTTGATTGTTTTTTTTTCCCTGCTGTTAATGATGAAACTGCACTGGCATCACTGTGAATAGTGAAGTTAAGTAGTAGCTGATGACAGCAAAAAAGGGAGAAAAATTGTTATCTGAATGTTAAATTGTTTTGTATTCTTTAAAAACTCATTGTAATGTGTGAAATGTATTACATTACATAGTACTTTTGCAGTTTATTTTATGTAGTTGAAAAGTTAGAAAAAATAGTATTAATGACACATACACAATAGTAGTTAGATATTTAAAAAACCTGTGAAATTAATTGAAAAAACCATAGGTTTCAGAGACGTTATACTTAGAAATTAGCATTTAAAAAACCTTCGAAATTCACTGAAAAAATCATAGGTTTTACAGACGTTATAGTTCGGAATTAACATTTAAAAAACCATAGAAATTCACTGAAAAAAACGTAGGTTTCAGGGACATTATATTTAGTTAAACATTTGACTCATATAAAACCAGAGTAATTCGCCTGTTATAGTTAGTTGGGCTAACTATAACTCGCGCGCCCGCAATGCACTGCTGATGATGTCACATATTACATCACTCATGACACGGGCAGTAACATCACTGATTACATCACTGATGACATCTCAAATGACATCACTGATGACATCACTCATGACATCATCCACGTGACAATCTGATGCACATACTGATGTTCTAATATAAACTTTGATACACCCATTGTAAAATGCTGACTACTATTTTTGAAACCGTACACAGAAGAATGCCATATACAACATAGCACTCACTATTTCCTAGGTCTACACACACTCAGTCACTTATACATGTAGTTACTCATCAATAGAGGACTATACTATGCACTCAGACATCTAAACATGCAGTCACACGCTGCCACTCATCCATAGAGTTACTCACATGCCTAGTCAGTAATGCAAAGAATTAATCACATGCCCATTTAATCATATATACAGTTCTACACACCAACTTCATTATTTTTAGACATACCACATCACTTATTTATACAGATACTAACACATATTTACTGTCTTATACAATCACTGATAGAAGTAGACACTTATAGTCTCACGTATACTCATTTATATTCTCCAACACTCACATATAGTGGCTTAAAACATATGTAGTTAGTCACAGATATACCACTGAGACTTTTATTCACTCACCAACACACCCATAGACAAACTAACTCACCCATACAGCCCTTTCCAGATGTACTTTTTATTCCATACAACCACTGAATCACCCACTCAGACATCTATGCACAGACTCATACACCCACCCACCCACACAGACACTTAGGGACCCATACAGATACTCAGACAACAAATCAATAACCTATATAGACACTCATGTAGGTATTCAGCAACCCATGCAGTTGTTTACACTAAGCCTGGGCGTTGAACTACGCTCCGTTCGCGGAGCTTGCGAAGTTTAGGTAACTTCGCGATTCACGTAGAGTGCGAAGTTGCAGATTGCTACGCAATCTAGCGCGTAGCGTAGTAGTTTTGCTTCCTCGCGCGCTCAATATTCATTCTCGCGCGCGCGGTAACGTCTTACCTTGATTCTGCGATCGCCAACTTGCTTTTCTGTCTGTTCGCGAGCGCCACGAGATTTGTACTATGGTTGCACAAGCCCGCGAGAGTGTGCGACCCCGAACAAGTCATTGGTGCGCGCGAGCTGACTTCCGGCGGCTGTTTTGGTAAGATCGCGATCCCGAACATGGAAAAACTGCAATCTGGCAAAGAATATCTTGCGAGCTTCATAAAACCTTCTCTAAAATGATCATTTTGCTCAGAAAACTCCTCAGATTGTGATCTTGCTGTAGTCTTTTATGTAAGAAAGAGTCCTTTAATTTTTTTAACTCTTTTTTTTCAAGAGGAAGGAAGTGCCCCTGAGTCTACAACTTCCTGTTCCTGTCCAGCAGGCTCCTCCCACGTGCTTTGTGCATGTGTTGTTCACTTTTATTTGGATTTGGAGCTGGAAGGATCACTTTTTGTGTCTGTCTGCTGCATCATACCATTGGATTGGATTTATTTGAGGAATTTTTGATTTGAGATTTAATTTACTACAAGTAAGTTGGAGAATTGGTGTGTTTGTTTCATTGGGGCTTGTTTGTACCTACATTTTTCTGGGATTTTTATTGTTTTTAAAAATTATTGTTGTGGTGGGTGGCCTGTACTACTTTCAAAAGGGGCCTAGTTGTTTTTCTCTGCAATTTCAGCCAGTAGGGTATCCATGGGTCCATGTTTTGTGGTGTCTGTAGAATTTCTACATCATGTAGGGCATGGATGGCATAGGATTGAAATGCTAAACGTGGCTGTGGTGTATTTCACTGTTGGTGTGTGTGTGTGATTTACCTTTGTTGGATGTGTGTGCTTGTGGCCTAGTAGTCTTCCAGTAGGCCCAGAGGTAGTCAGCCTCCAATCTGTGGTGCGTGATTTAAATGTACAGTTGGTGTTGTCTGGTGATGTTCCTTTACTCCATGGATGGCTTTGGATTTTATTGCAAAAGGTGTGTTTGGGGTGGAATAGCATTTTGTGGGTGTGTGCTAAATAAATTGGGCTTTTTTGGCCAGTATGTAAGGCAAGGGATTCAGCTCGTGAACTTTTTGTAACTCTGCACAGCGCGACAACGCGGACTTACAGTTTTCGTCATTTTTGCGCTCGCAATATGCGTGTTCGTGCACGCGAGAAAGCCTTTTTGTACAGTTCGCGATCCCGAACACGCAGCTTTTGCAATCTGGCAAACAATATCTCGCGAGCAACATAGACCCTTCTCGAAAACGCTTTTTTGTGCATTTCTGCACAAAAAACTCCTCAGGCTGTCATTGAGCTGTAGGTTTGGAGCAGGGAGAAGCTGTTATTTGTCTGGAAAACATTTTTATGAGAGGGATTAAGTTCCACAGACACTACAACTTCCTGTTCCTGTCCTTTGCAATCACTTTTTGTTTATTATTGTGGTGGGTGGGCTGAGCATGTGTGTGGCGGCCATTTTAGGAAGGCATGCATTGTGCCTTTGCCATAGGCGTCCAAACTTGTGGCCTAGTCGTACAGTAGGCCCAGGGGTACAACTCAGCAATCATCACGGCGGGTGCATGGAATGTAAACAACTGTTTTTGTGTTGTGCATTGAATTTCAACATCATGTATGGCTTTGGATTGAATTTTAAAATGTGGCCTGTACTTTTTTACGGGGTTAGATTTCACTTTTTGGGTGTTGTAAATAAATGCCTTTAGTTTTTATGTGTATATGTTCGTTGTGTTGTTGCTCCCTGATGCTGCATCCATCCCATAAGATTCACACTTTTATTTAGGTCAAACAGGCTAGACTACGTTTATGTTTTTGTTCCTTGCTATTCTTCTTCCTCAGTGTACACAGTACAAATACAATAGGATCCCTGGCCTTGTCAGTCTCTTAACAGTCTTAATGGCTGGCTATACTGGTAATGTTGTTCACTGACTTCATAAAATTTAATAATTGTGTTGACCACCCACCAGACAATAATAAGTTATATATTAAATTATGGGTCTTTTGACTGATGTTCTTCTGGCTTTTTTGCTTTTAGGTGCACAAAAGTCAGAGGAGGTGTGTCATCATCATCCACTGTTGTGGTGCCAGAGCGACGTCCTGCTGCTGTACACAACGTGACGTGTCAGTGACCTGACCAGGCATCTCTGCAACTTGTGCAACTGAGTGCTGTTTTGACATCTGTTGAAGATGCCCCAAAGAAAGCAGGTAGCAGGTCCTCCGGTACCAAGAAAGTTGCCATGGAGAAGAAGGAACAGAAGAAGAAGGAAGTGTCACTTAAGTCTGGTGTGCCTCCCAAAACCTTTTTTGGTACACCAAAAATGACGCCTGCAGCAGCGGTGTTGGGGGGCCAAGCTGGGGGCAGCACCTCCACATCAGTGGGCCCAACCCGCCAACCCATGCCCAAGCAGATGAGTGTGGAAGAGGTAGCCAGCCTTATGGTGGAAAGCAGCGATGCTGAGCCTGAACTAAACTTATCGCCATCTCAAAGTAGTACACAATCAACGCAGGAGGGAACATCATCAACACAACAGGTAAGTGGTCAACAGCCGCAGCCACCGCCCGCAATAGTAGCTGTTGTTCCTCCCGAAGTTGGGGCAGTTCAGGAAATTGAGCCTCATGCAAAGGAAGAAGAGGAAGCCACTCCTTTAGAAGTTGCATTGCCTTTTAAATCGCCAGCAAGGAAAAGGAGGGTTAGTACATCAAGTTCTTCACCAAGCCCCCCTTCTGATGATCTAGATGCCACTTGGAAGCCACAAACTGAGTCTGAGAGGGAAACACATCACAAGAGCAGGCATGGGAAAAGGAAGGTTCCAGAAAGCCTTACACTTATGGATGTTGATGTAGAAGAGCAGGATGATGAGGATGATGATGATGATGAGCCAGTCATCACAAACCTCACTCCCGGGCCTGAGGAGATGGAGACCAACATTTTTACACTATCCAAAATGGATGCGAGGGATGTAGCACGCATACCTCCAACACAGGTAACACCAACACGACCTCCAGCTTCCATATTTACATTAGCAAAGGGCCGGCAACGTCCTACATCCAGCACAACAAGCACCACCTCAGCAGAAGTAGGTAGTGGTCCTGCACAGAGTCAAATTCAACACACAACCTCCAGTTCATCCGGCATTGGGAGTGGGAGTGGCACCTCCAGCAGGAGACAAAAGTTAAGCTCCCCAGTGTGGGACTTCTTTACGGTTAGCGGAAAGGAGGAGAACATTGCTGTATGCTCCGTTTGTCATACCTCTGTTAGTCGTGGAAAGCTTGGTACAAACTATGGTACCGGAGGCCAAATGACCCATCTGAAAAAACACCACGCAATCCAGTGGGAGGAGCACCTTAGGCTCATCAAAACTGGAACCATTAGTGTTGGGCTTAAACAAGTGGAAAGTCCACTCACGGTGGAACAGGAAGAAGAGGGAGACATTCTCTGTGCTAGTGGTACACAAAGTAGCCCTGTCCCCAGCACTGCAGTGGTAACGCCCACATCCTCAGCCACATCTCATTGGCACAAGAGTAAGAGTCAGCTTGAGACACAAAGGAGCACTGCTGGCCCAAAAAGTGCGACGTTGACCACAGGAAGGAATACGATGCAGCCTACCATTCTGAGCATGTTTGGTAGGCCGGAGGGGCAGGACGAACGCAACCACCCAATAGCATGTTTGTACAATGCAAAGCTGGAAAAAATGTTAGCACTGGACCTTCTCCCTTTTTCTTTTGTTGAAGGGGTGGGTTTTCTTGAGTTTGTGACCACCATCTGCCCAAAATGGAAAGTTCCCAGACGCTACTATTTCGCAAGAGTTGCTGTTCCAACACTACATCACGACGTGCTGGAAATACCTTAAAACAGAGTGCTGTTCAGAGTATACACCTGACAACAGACATGTGGACCAGTTGCCAAGCCACTGATTACATGTGCATCACTGCACACTGGGTCTCTTTTTCGGGTGTTAAAGATAAGATATCTGACGGTGTTGTTGACACCGCTGAGATTTTTAAAGACACTCGCAAACATGCAACTGTAGCCATGTTTGCTATGGAGAAATCTCATACTGCTGTTAACATTTTGGATGAGTTTAACAGCAAGGTGTTTGAGTGGCTGCGACCAAGAGGTCTTACCATTGGTTTTGTTGCCACGGACAATGGCAGTAATGTAGTTAGGGCCATGAAAGATGGTGGCTATTTCAGGGTGCCATGTTTGGCACACTGCATTAACATTGTTGTTCAAGACTTTCTTAAAAATGAAAGCAAAGTTAGCAGCTTACTGACCACCTGCAGAAGAATATGCACACATTTCAACCATTCTTTTAAAGCCCGGAAGGAGCTGAGGGTCAATCAACGTGACCATAAAATGCCAGTCAAAGCACTCATCCAAGAGGTGCCAACACGTTGGAACTCAACGTATTACATGCTTGAGCGTCTGTTTGAGCTGTACATACCACTTAATGCTTATGTCATGAAAAGGTCAGGGGATCCTACAGTGAAAGGCATGAGAGTTGAGATGACCCAATGGGACCTTGTCAAAAGCCTGACAGAGATGCTACTTCCTTTTGAGGTCTTCACACCTGAAGTGAGCAGGGTGGACTGTACTATGGGCCAAGCTATCCCATTGTTGTACATGCTAGAGCAACAGCTGAAGGAGGTGTCAGAAATGTACACAGGTGTGGATGACAAAGTAGACGCACATTATTTGGCAGACACCTTATCCGCTCGCTTATCTCACAATACAAGGATTCAAAATAACATTCTGTCACATCCACATTACATTACTGCGTCAATTTTGGTTCCACGTTACAAATTATTGCTGCGCAGTAATGAAGTCATTCCTTTTTCAGAAGTGAATGTTGCCCAGTACAAAACTTTGATAGCTGAGGAAGCCACTGAGTTTGAAAACGAAAGGATCTCCATTAAAGGCCCGCCCCCCCAGGGCCGAAAAAGTACTACAGGGCTTGCAGAACAAAGTTCTACTTCAGAGGCCAAGAGCAGTCAACAACACTGCCAGCAATAACATCAACAGCACCAACAGGATCATCAGGCACATTTACAAAAACGGCAGGTGATTGGTTTCTACGGAAAGGGTATTGCACATCCATGACTGATGCAAAGGCAAAAGAGGCCCAAGAAATCGGAGCACCCCTGAACATTGAGCGGATGGTTCAGGCCTATCTAGATGACACAACGGAGGTCTACATGGAGCAAAGCCCATTGGTGTATTGGTATGGGAAAAGAAGCCAATGGCCAGTGCTCAGCAGGCTGGCAATTAAGTGTGTGGCTTGCCCTGTTGCAAGTGTCTCTTCAGAGCGTGTTTTCAGTGCTGCTGGTGCATTGTTACTGTCGAAAGGACCAGTCTCTCGCCCAAAAGTGTTGAGAGGTTAACCATGATCAAAATGAATCAACACTTTATACCACCAGAGTACAGAATACGTGAATCACAGGAGGAAGAGGAGAGCGACTTTGATGACATAAGTAGTGTGTTGTTAGACGTACTTCTGTCCGCACCACCAGAGTTTGAGGACGAGCTCCTCTTCCCTCACAACTAGGCTTTCAAATTGGTCTCCCTTCCTTTATTTGTGTGTGACTGTGTGTATCTGTTTTTCTGGTTCAAAATCTACATTCACAACAAATCCATCAACAGTCTCCTCTTTTTATTTCCCTATTGGAGTTGCACGTCTGTGCATAACTGTCCACTCCAATCCTCAGGGTCCTGCTCCATGTTCCTTACTCTCCCTAAGTACATTTCAAGCAAGTCAGACATTGGATGGAGATGGAGAATAGTACAATACACGTTGCCTCTAACAGTGTCAGGTGGCGAGAACCGGTAGTACACCGCTCGCATCCCCGCCATGTGGGGGAACTACGTTTCCCAGGACGCCCGGCAGAACACGCCCCACGTGTTCGGCGCCGAGCGCGACAACGGTTAAAACCGCCAACAAACACCAAGCGGTGCCGATGATTCCAGCCAGTCCTGTTCGTACTCTCGTTCCAGAAACAACGTTCCAGCCCTGCATCCTCGGCCTTGCCCTAGTCCTTGTATCCAGTCTCCAGGAAACACTACATCAGCGCTCCTCTGCCCAAGGATACCGGGTCCAGAGTGGTAGCGCGAAGGTGAAAACCTCGTCGGTGAGCCCTGACGCTTCCACGTTCCTGTTTTCTTCCCTCATCCATTCCACGCGCTCCTCTGCCCACGGAGTTCCGGGTACAGAGTTGTAGCGCGGACTGGTGCGCTCCTCTGCCCACGGAGTACCGGGTCCAGAGTGGAAGCGCGAACGGGGGCACTCCTCGGCCCATGGAGTTCCGGGCTTAGAGTAGCAGCGCCCGTTCCTGTTCTTTCCTTTAACCTTCAGGGAGGCGATTTCCTCGTTCTTTTAGGAGTGACCCTGATCCAGGACGCGCTCTGGGGGGCATCAAGCACTGACCTTCAAGTGCTGGCTTTTGCTCCCAGTGGGCAGCGTCCCTCTGCCCTTCCGGATTCGATCCCACGAATCCGCCCTGGCTCTGCGGTGACTCGTCAGTGCGAACCTCAACTGAACGACACGCAGGCCAGGCCAGAGAACCCTCAAAACCCCGGGTGGGAAGGTGACAGGTGAGAAACCACTGCAAAGCGGGAGGGGGGAGGCAACACGTGGGTCACTATTGACGGGTGTCTGACGGTGTGCTTGTTTCGTTCCAGATCCCTCTCCCAGCTGTTCCTTCCCTTCCTTCCCTCGCCCACCTGTCTCCATAGTCCGTGTGTGTTACACATTCTCCGGACTGGGGACGGATGGGAGGTGGACCCCATTATCTTCAGCGTCATCCTGAGGAGAGAATTTTCCGGCCAACGTGACAGAATCATCGGCCCACGAATTATCGCTCCTCCCGATCACGCTGTCATAGGGGATGACCTCCTTAGAGGACGTGGTGGCAGCCCTGGCTCTTGTCCAGGGGGAACTAGCCGCCTCACGTCAAGAAACCACTGCCCTCCACTCCCGGATGGACCGTATCCAACGGAATCCCTTTGATGCCGGGAGTATTGGCCCAGCCTCCACGCCCCAGGTAGTGGTAGAGATGCCCGCGCATGTTCCCCTGGCCCCTCCTGAACGATTCCATGGGGATATGCAGAAAGTACAGGTCTTCATGACTCAGGTCCTCCTCAACTTCCATTGTAAACCCAAGCTGTTCGCTACTAACCAGGCTAGGGTAGCTTTCCTCATCTCGTACCTGTCAGGAGACGCAGCCCAATGGGCGGTGCCTATCGTCAGGAGAGACGACGCCCTGCTCTATGATTGGGATACGTTCCGCGAAGAGTTCGAGAAAACCTTCGACCGAAGAGCCGATACCTTCTCCGCGGATCGTGATCTCCTCGACCTCAAACAGAGCAGTTCCGATTTTCTCGGATACCTCAACAGTTTCCGGAGGCTGGTAGCGGAAACTGACTGGCCTGAAGCAAAGCAGTCAGCCATATTTTACCGGGGGCTGACGGAAGATTTGAAAGACGTCATAGCACAAATAGATCCCCAACCACGCTCCTGTGTCGCGATGATGGAACTTGCCTCGCGGTTGGAATACCGCCTCCGAGAAAGGAAAGGAGACCATAGAAAAAAGGAAAGACCCCCTCCGTCCTCGGATCTGGCACGAGCACCCGATCACGGACCGGCCCGGCCCGAACCCATGGAGATAGGGGCCGTGAGAGCGTCCCTCACCTCGAGTGAGAAGGATTACCGCCGGAAGCAGGGCCTCTGTCTGTACTGCGGCAAGAAAGGCCATTACCTCAGAGAATGTCCCGTCCGTCCTAAGGTCGGGAGGCCTCGCGCAGGCCAAGCCGCGGCAGTGACGGGAGAAGGGGAGGCGGGAAACGCCCAGGCTTGAAGGACCTCGAAGGGAAGCCTTCAAGCTACCACTCTATCCCTTCGGTAGAAGCCGATGCTGAGGCAGAGCCGGACCACTTCTTCCTCACGCTTCAAGTCGTGATAGACCATACCACTCGGACCATTCGGGCCATGATTGATTCTGGGGCCACAGGATGCTTTCTGGACGAGACCGAAGCCCAGAAGCTGGGGGTCACTCTCCTCCCCAAACATACACCTGAACTCGTCTATGCGGTAGATGGGAAGGAGTTGGACTCGGGGCCCATCCGTTATGTCACCCCAGCCCTCTGGATGACCATCGGGAAGACCCACGGCGAATGGTTGGCCTTAAACATCATCAAAGCTCCCCGGTGCAAACTCATTCTGGGGCTGCCCTGGTTAAGGAAACACGAACCAACCATAGAGTGGTCCGCGAACACCATTTCCTTATGCTCCACCTTTTGCCGTCAACACTGTACGGTGCCTGACTCACCTCCACCCCCTCCATTGGTCTCTCAGCAACATATCGCCACGGCAGCGGAGAAAGACGTAGTGCTCCCGGCTTGGTATAGCGCCTATGCGGACGTCTTCGACAAACGGAAGGCCGAAGAGCTGCCACCCCATCGGACATATGACTGCCGCATCGACCTGGAGCTGTCATCCCCTGTTGCCGTGTCTATGCTCTCACAGGACCCGAAACGAGTCACCTCCGAGAGTATCTGGACACATACCTCGCGTTGGGCTTCATTCGCCCCTCTCGATCGCCCGCAGCCTCTCCGCTCTTCTTCATCCCAAAGGCCAACGGCGAGTTGCGTTGCTGCATTGACTATCGCGCGCTCAACGCTGTGACAGTAAAGAACCAATACCCCTTGCCATTGATCCCAGTGCTGCTCGAGCAGGTCAGGGAGGCAGCCCTGTACACCAAGCTGGACCTCCGTGGGGCATACCACCTGGTTCGAATGAGAGAAGGGGACGAATGGAAGAAGGCGTTCAAGACGCGGTATGGGTTATTCGAGTACCTCGTGATGCCCTTTGGGCTCTGCAACGCCCCTGCCGCCTTCCAGTTCTTCCTCAACGAGGCCTTAAGGGATTACCTGGATAAGTCCATTATAGTCTACATCGACGACATCCTGATCTATTCGGCCAACGCGAAGGAGCACGTCGTCCACGTGAGACAGGTCTTACAAGCCCTCCGCGCGCACCGTTTATACTGCAAGCTCCCGAAGTGCGAATTCCACGTGACGACAGTGGAATTCCTGCGTGTTCTCCTGACTCCCGCCGGACAAGTCATGTCGGATCGGAAGGTGCAAGCCGTGGTGAAGTGGCCGCCTCCTACGACTGTCAAGGAAGTGCAAAGCTTCCTCGGCTTCTCCAATTTCTACCGGCGCTTTATCCATCATTTCTCCCAACTGGTGGCACCTCTTATGAAACTAACTCGCAAAGGCGTTCCGTTTTCCTGGCAACCCGAAACACAGAGGGCGTTCGAGCAGCTCAAGACCGCTTTCACCACCGCTCCGGTCCTACGCCATGCCAAACCTGAACTCCCGTTCATAGTGGAGGCGGACGCTTCGGACATCGCAGTTGGGGCGGTTCTGTCACAGCGGCACCCAGACACCGGCCACCTCCATCCAGTGGCCTACTTGTCCAGGAAACTCAACCCCGCCGAAAAGAACCACACGATCGCCGAGAAGGAGCTGCTAGCGATTCGGGAAGCCTTCCTGGAATGGAGACACTGGCTGAAGGGGGCACAACACCAGGTCACGGTCTATACCGACCATCGCAACCTCCAGTTTTTGCGGTCTGCTAGGCATCTCACCCCCAGACAACAACGGTGGATGCTCTTCTTCGCGGAGTACCACTTCCTCGTCACGTTCCGACCAGGAACCCAGAACCAAAAGGCGGATACCTTATCCCGCCAGGGTATGACCTGTCTCCCCTTGGCAGATGCCGAACGAGCCATCATTACCCCCGACAACGTGGTGGGGAGAGTGGAAACCGGATCGTTCCTCGACGGAGTGAAACGGGGTATCAAATCATTCGCCTGGTCGTCCTGGTTGCGTAGCCACAAGGAGTGGCGTTTGTTGCAAGGCATCCCCTTGTGTGGCTCCCGAGTTCTGGTTCCTACACTCCGCCTCCGAAAGCTCGTGTTCAGCTGGTGCCACGACGCCCCCTGCGCCGGTCACATGGGTGGCTCCAAAACCCTGGAAAAAGTACTGCGACAATTCTGGTGGCCGTCGGATCGACCGGATGTCCTACGATGGGTCAAGCAATGCACCGTCTGCGCCCAGATGAAAACAGACCACTGCAAGCAACAAGGCCTCCTGCGTCCACTACCGACCCCTATGACTCCGTGGGAAAAGATCTCCGTCGATTTCATAGTGGGACTGCCGAAAGATCAGAACTGCACGGCTATTGTGGTCGTCATCGATTACCTCACCAAGATGGGGCATTTCATCCCGTGCAGGCAGATACCCACGGCGGGGACCTTGGCGAAACTCATGTTGAAGGACATCGTACGGCTCCACGGCCTTCCGTTGGAGATCGTGTCTGATAGGGGGTCCCAATTCACAGCCCGCTTCTGGAAGGTCTGGTGCACCGAGCTGGGGATTCAATCATCCCTGTCCACCAGCTTCCATCCCCAATCCGATGGTCAAACCGAGCGCCTCAACCAAACCCTGAAGCAGTACCTCCGTTGCTATGTGGACAAAGCCTCAGAAGCCTGGGTGGAGTGGTTATGGGTGGCGGAGATAGCTTATAATAGCACCGTTCATGCATCCACAAAACACACTCCCTTCTACCTCTCCTCTGGGTATCACCCTCGTTTCACCCCTTTTTTGCTCCCACGTTCTGGCGTCACTCTGCCCGATCTCCAACACCGACTCGCGCTGATACGCTCGACCCTCACAACGGCCCGCGAAAACCTCCGCATAGCAAAGAACAGGTACAAGGCGCAGGCCGACAAGCACCGTAGGCCCAATCCCGTGTACCGTAAGGGGGATAAAGTATGGTTGTCCACAAAACACATTTCCTTCAAGAAACCCAGTGTGTTCAATCCCAAGTTTATAGGCCCCTATGCGGTGGTTCGCCACGTCAACCCAGTGGCCGTACAGCTCCGTCTCCCACCTCACATGCGCATACACCCCGTGTTCCACGTCTCGTTGCTCAAACCCTCTTTGTGTCCTGTGAAACGTGTCCCTCCTCCAGTGTGGGTGCAGCATGAGCGGGAGTACGTGGTGGAGAAGGTGCTGGACTCCAAGCTGGTGCGGGGCAGGGTGTGGTACCTCCTGGCGTGGAAGGGGTATGGGCCGGAGGAGCATTCCTGGGAGCCGGCGTCGGCGATCCACGCCCCCCGCCTGGTGGCTGCCTTCCACCGCCGCTGCCCCGGGAAGCCTGGGGCTCCTCGCGGCGCTTGACTCAGTGGGGAGGGGGGTGTACTGTCAGGTGACGAGAACCGGTAGTACACCGCTCGCATCCCCACCATGTGGGGGAACTACGTTTCCCAGGACGCCCGGCAGAACACGCCCCACGTGTTCGGCGCCGAGCGCGACAACGGTTAAAACCGCCAACAAACACCAAGCGGTGCCGATGATTCCAGCCTGTCCTGTTCGTACTCTCATTCCAGAAACAACGTTCCAGCCCTGCATCCTCGGCCTTGCCCTAGTCCTTGTATCCAGTCTCCAGGAAACACTACATCAGCGCTCCTCTGCCCAAGGATACCGGGTCCAGAGTGGTAGCGCGAAGGTGAAAACCTCGTCGGTGAGCCCCGACGCTTCCACGTTCCTGTTTTCTTCCCTCATCCATTCCACGCGCTCCTCTGCCCACGAAGTTCCGGGTACAGAGTTGTAGCGCGGACTGGTGCGCTCCTCTGCCCACGGAGAACCGGGTCCAGAGTGGAAGCGCGAACGGGGGCGCTCCTCGGCCCATGGAGTTCCGGGCTTAGAGTAGCAGCGCCCGTTCCTGTTCTTTCCTTTAACCTTCAGGGAGGCGATTTCCTCGTTCTTTTAGGAGTGACCCTGATCCAGGACGCGCTCTGGGGGGCATCAAGCACTGACCTTCAAGTGCTGGCTTTTGCTCCCAGTGGGCAGCGTCCCTCTGCCCTTCCGGATTCGATCCCACGAATCCGCCCTGGCTCTGCGGTGACTCGTCAGTGCGAACCTCAACTGAACGACACGCAGGCCAGGCCAGAGAACCCTCAAAACCCCGGGTGGGAAGGTGACAGGTGAGGAACCACTGCAAAGCGGGAGGGGGGAGGCAACACGTGGGTCACTATTGACGGGTGTCTGACGGTGTGCTTGTTTCGTTCCAGATCCCTCTCCCAGCTGTTCCTTCCCTTCCTTCCCTCGCCCACCTGTCTCCATAGTCCGTGTGTGTTACACATTCTCCGGACTGGGGACAGATGGGAGGTGGACCCCATTATCTTCAGCGTCATCCTGAGGAGAGAATTTTCCGGCCAACGTGACAAACAGTCCCTCCATAAGAAGTGAAACGTGACTCCACCCATATTCCATTTTGTTTCCAAGCCGAAAGAAACTCATCACTGACTGGCAGAAGGCTAGGCAGACATCAGATCAGACAGCCAAAGAGAACACCAAGACAGGTAATGAATGATTATTGTGAATGATGGTGGCATGCATTGCATTGGATGCTGGCTGACTACGAAGAATTGTGCATGCCATGAAGTAGAACTATACTAGTTTCTCGACAAAGTAAAAGTGACTCAGGTGTGGTGACAGTTAATGTTTCCTTGTTGTTTAATAATGACCACATTGTACTCCTACCACTGCAGGTGCCGGCCAATATCCGTTGCAATTTGGTAATATGGAATATATTATAAACTTAATCAGTCACTACAGACTGAGTTGGTGTTGGAGAATACGTACCACACGGTCACCATCATGAGGATGCTGAGCATACTGTCTTTGCACACAGTCAGTTGGATTGGAGAAAATTGATGGAATAACTGCGTTTCATGGGCTGACTTAAAAGGTAAAAAGTTTGAACAAGAACCACAGCAGACCTAGGCTAGATATCCGTGTAGTGGTGTGGACTGGAGTAGAGTGTAGTGGTATGACGGACAGTGGCGCATTGATTTAGTCATTTCATTGGGAAAATTCGAGGATGCTGCAGTGCATATGACATTTCTCTGGCTCGGTCAAAATGTAAGTAAGGGGTAGGGTGCCTGGCCTGTGCCGCGGTTCTCCTGTTCTGTGGCTGTGCTGGCTCCTGAATCCTGTCCCTTTGTCGTTGTACCTTAATGCTGTAGAGTAGACACTATGTAGCCTATCCAAGCTGCCTCAGTCTGAAAGTGTTCTCTCCAGAGTGTTGTCTTGCACTCCACTGTAATTGAGTTTATTGTTGTAAACGCTGTAATTTTTCAATACCCCGTTTATTTTTCCATCTACACTTACAGGCCGGCCTTTACCCTGTGCTACAGTGGGAGAAACGACTCACACGTACCTTACCAATCCGCATCAGGCGTTTCATGGGCTGACTTAAAAGGTAAAAAGTTTGAACAAGAACCACAGCAGACCTAGGCTAGATGTCCGTGTAGTGGTGTGGACTGGAGTAGAGTGTAGTGGTATGACGGACAGTGGCGCATTGATTTAGTCACTTCATTGGGAAAATTCTAGGATGCTGCAGTGCATATGACATTTCTCTGGCTCGGTCAAAATGTAAGTAAGGGGAAGGGTGCCTGGCCTGTGCCGCGGTTCTCCTGTTCTTTGGCTGTGCTGGCTCCTGAATCCTGTCCCGTTGTTGTTGTACCTTAATGCTGTAGAGTAGACACTATGTAGCCTATCCAAGCTGCCTCAGTCTGAAAGTGTTCTTTCCAGAGTGTTGTCTTGCACTCCACTGTAATTGAGTTTATTGTTGTAAATGCTGTAATTTTTCAATACCCCGTTTGTTTTTCCATCTACACTTACAGGCCGGCCTTTACCCTGTGCTACAGTGGGAGAAACGACTCACACGTACCTTACCAATCCGCACCAGGCGTTTCATGGGCTGACTTAAAAGGTAAAAAGTTTGAACAAGAACCACAGCAGACCTAGGCTAGATGTCCGTGTAGTGGTGTGGACTGGAGTAGAGTGTGGTGGTATGACGGACAGTGGCGCATTGATTTAGTCACTTCATTGGGAAAATTCTAGGATGCTGCAGTGCATATGACATTTGTCTGGCTCGGTCAAAATGTAAGTAAGGGGTAGGGTGCCTCACCTGTGCCGCGGTTCTCCTGTTCTGTGGCTGTGCTGGCTCCTGAATCCTGTCCCGTTGTTGTTGTACCTTAATGCTGTAGAGTAGACACTATGTAGCCTATCCAAGCTGCCTCAGTCTGAAAGTGTTCTCTCCAGAGTGTTGTCTTGCACTCCACTGTAATTGAGTTTATTGTTGTAAATGCTGTAATTTTTCAATACCCCGTTTGTTTTTCCATCTACACTTACAGGCCGGCCTTTACCCTGTGCTACAGTGGGAGAAACGACTCACACGTACCTTACCAATCCGCATCAGGCGTTTCATGGGCTGATTTAAAAGGTAAAAAGTTTGAACAAGAACCACAGCAGACCTAGGCTAGATGTCCGTGTAGTGGTGTGGACTGGAGTAGAGTGTAGTGGTATGACGGACAGTGGCGCATTGAGTTAGTCACTTCATTGGGAAAATTCTAGGATGCTGCAGTGCATATGACATTTCTCTGCCTCGGTCAAAATGTAAGTAAGGGGTAGGGTGCCTGGCCTGTGCCGCGGTTCTCCTGTTCTGTGGCTGTGCTGGCTCCTGAATCCTGTCCCGTTGTTGTTGTACCTTAATGCTGTAGAGTAGACACCATGGGCCCGATTCACAGAACTAACTTAAGACAAAATCCTAAACTTACTACTTTTGGTATTCACAGAAGTTAGGATTTTGTCCTAAGTTTGACTTAAGACAAACTTAAGACAGACTTAAGTCAAACTTAAGAGAAACTTAAGACACACTTAAGACAGACTTAAGACAGACTTAAGACAGACTTAAGACAGACTTAAGACAGACTTAAGACAGACTTAAGACAAACTTAAGACAAAATCCTAACTTAAGTCTGTCTTAAGTCTGTCTTAAGTCTGTCTTAAGTTTGTCTTAAGTCTGTCTTAAGTCTGTCTTAAGTCTGTCTTAAGTTTGTCTTAAGTTTGTCCTAAGTTTGTCTTAAGATAAACTTAAGACAAAATCCTAACTTCTGTGAATACCAAAAGTAGTAAGTTTAGGATTTTGTCTTAAGTTAGTTCTGTGAATCGGGCCCTATGTAGCCTATCCAAGCTGCCTCAGTCTGAAAGTGTTCTCTCCAGAGTGTTGTCTTGCACTCCACTGTAATTGAGTTTATTGTTGTAAATGCTGTAATTTTTCAATACCCCGTTTGTTTTTCCATCTACACTTACAGGCCGGCCTTTACCCTGTGCTACAGTGGGAGAAACGACTCACACGTACCTTACCAATCCGCATCAGGCGTTTCATGGGCTGACTTAAAAGGTAAAAAGTTTCAACAAGAACCACAGCAGACCTAGGCTAGATGTCCGTGTAGTGGTGTGGACTGGAGTAGAGTGTGGTGGTATGACGGACAGTGGCGCATTGATTTAGTCACTTCATTGGGAAAATTCTAGGATGCTGCAGTGCATATGACATTTCTCTGGCTCGGTCAAAATGTAAGTAAGGGGTAGGGTGCCTGGCCTGTGCCGCGGTTCTCCTGTTCTGTGGCTGTGCTGGCTCCTGAATCCTGTCCCGTTGTTGTTGTACCTTAATGCTGTAGAGTAGACACTATGTAGCCTATCCAAGCTGCCTCAGTCTGAAAGTGTTCTCTCCAGAGTGTTGTCTTGCACTCCACTGTAATTGAGTTTATTGTTGTAAATGCTGTAATTTTTCAATACCCCGTTTGTTTTTCCATCTTTACTTACAGGCCGGCCTTTACCCTGTGCTACAGTGGGAGAAACGACTCACACGTACCTTACCAATCCGCATCAGGCGTTTCATGGGCTGACTTAAAAGGTAAAAAGTTTGAACAAGAACCACAGCAGACCTAGGCTAAATGTCCGTGTAGTGGTGTGGACTGGAGTAGAGTGTAGTGGTATGACGGACAGTGGCGCATTGATTTAGTCACTTCATTGGGAAAATTCTAGGATGCTGCAGGGCATATGACATTTCTCTGGCTCGGTCAAAATGTAAGTAAGGGGTAGGGTGCCTGGCCTGTGCCGCGGTTCTCCTGTTCTGTGGCTGTGCTGGCTCCTGAATCCTGTCCTGTTGTTGTTGTACCTTAATGCTGTAGAGTAGACACTATGTAGCCTATCCAAGCTGCCTCAGTCTGAAAGTGTTCTCTCCAGAGTGTTGTCTTGCACTCCACTGTAATTGAGTTTATTGTTGTAAATGCTGTAATTTTTCAATACCCCGTTTGTTTTTCCATCTACACTTACAGGCCGGCCTTTACCCTGTGCTACAGTGGGAGAAACGACTCACACGTACCTTACCAATCCGCATCAGGCGTTTCATGGGCTGACTTAAAAGGTAAAAAGTTTGAACAAGAACCACAGCAGACCTAGGCTAGATGTCCGTGTAGTGGTGTGGACTAGAGTAGAGTGTGGTGGTATGACGGACAGTGGCGCATTGATTTAGTCACTTCATTGGGAAAATTCTAGGATGCTGCAGTGCATATGACATTTCTCTGGCTCGGTCAAAATGTAAGTAAGGGGTAGGGTGCCTGGCCTGTGCCGCGGTTCTCCTGTTCTGTGGCTGTGCTGGCTCCTGAATCCTGTCCCGTTGTTGTTGTACCTTAATGCTGTAGAGTAGACACTATGTAGCCTATCCAAGCTGCCTCAGTCTGAAAGTGTTCTCTCCAGAGTGTTGTCTTGCACTCCACTGTAATTGAGTTTATTGTTGTAAATGCTGTAATTTTTCAATACCCCGTTTGTTTTTCCATCTACACTTACAGGCCGGCCTTTACCCTGTGCTACAGTGGGAGAAACGACTCACACGTACCTTACCAATCCGCATCAGGCGTTTCATGGGCTGACTTAAAAGGTAAAAAGTTTGAACAAGAACCACAGCAGACCTAGGCTAGATGTCCGTGTAGTGGTGTGGACTGGAGTAGAGTGTAGTGGTATGACGGACAGTGGCGCATTGATTTAGTCACTTCATTGGGAAAATTCTAGGATGCTGCAGGGCATATGACATTTCTCTGGCTCGGTCAAAATGTAAGTAAGAGGTAGGGTGCCTGGCCTGTGCCGCGGTTCTCCTGTTCTGTGGCTGTGCTGGCTCCTGAATCCTGTCCCGTTGTTGTTGTACCTTAATGCTGTAGAGTTGTCATGATTCGAATCGCGCCCCGCACCCAAGCGGCGCTAGGACACCAACATCCAGAATCCCCGGAGCCGGCCGACAACATGTGATCTCCAGAAATGCACATAACGCGGCTCCTCCCAGGAGGCGGAGCCAATGATTCCATTCATCGAGGCTGAGCGTTTGAACACGGACGCTTTCTTGGCTACCCGCTTGCCTCCGTTTCCAGAGTGACTTCGCTTCCCGCTTGCTAAGAGAACCAGGTAACGTTCTTAGTCCTATCGGGGTGTGCTGCGCCTCGTGGCCCTCCTTCTCTGTAGGCGCCGTCTGCGCTACCGAAGACTTGTCTCCGCAAGGCTCCCAGCGCAGTGGCCGAGCAGCGAGCACGACTTCCTTCAGCTTTCGGGTGAGAAGCCCACACAGCGCTCCTCCGCCCCTGGATTCCGGGCGTGACGTAGTAGCGCCGGGTCTCCTCACCGCATTCCCTGCAGATTCCATCGTTCCCGGCACGGGAGAATCCCGATCCGGCTCCTCCGCCCAAGGATTGAGGGCGTGACGTCGTAGCGCTAGGATCAGACATAGTGCAACTCAGGACTTCTCCGTGAAGGAACGGAAGAAGCACAGAGCACTCCCAGCGCTCCTCCGCCCTTGAGACTCCGAGAGGCGTAGAGTGGCAGCGCCTACCCAAGCAAACAAAAACACCTCTTCGAGACCCTTGACTCACCTACCGGCTACCCGTGAAGCAACGAGGTAGACACCGGACCCAGTTCCGCGTTCCGCTGAACGCCTGGAGGCGCTCCCCTCTCCACACAAGGGACTGAACAGTTCTGGTGTAGTACGTACATACCACGCAGGGAGAACAGGAGCTCAGGTGAGCAGTAACCTCAGGCCCAGGGTGGGGGCTGTACCCGAAAGGACCGCCTTGGAGTAACCGGTCTTCTTCTCTCTTTTCAGGTCTCCATCCCCGCGGTCCCTACCCTTCCTTCCCTCGCCCACCTGTCTCCCAAGTCCGAGGGTGTCATACATACACCGGACTGGGGACGGATGGGAGGTGGACCCATAACTAGCATCATCGTCATTCCGAGGAGAGGATCTCAGGGCAGCATAACAAGAGTAGACACTGTGTAGCCTATCCAAGCTGCCTCAGTCTGAAAGTGTTCTCTCCAGAGTGTTGTCTTGCACTCCACTGTATTTGAGTTTATTGTTGTAAATGCTGTAATTTTTCAATACCCCGTTTGTTTTTCCATCTACACTTACAGGCCGGCCTTTACCCTGTGCTACAGTGGGAGAAACAACTCACACGTACCTTACCAATCCGCATCAGGCAGGCAGTGGTACCCAAGATTGATGTGCGGAGTGCCCATGGAAGGGAGGACCAAGAGGAATGACGAGAATGATGCAACTCCACATTTGGACCAGGATAATACAGTAACTTTAGTATCATCATTCGTCTTTACATTTATTTGCTTGCTTTTTTCTCTTCAATCATTACGACTGTGTGTTGTGGTTTGTTTGTTAATTGATCCAACTTTTTTTTAATTTCCTTAGCTAGCTTGAAAAATAAAAGTAAGCCCGGTAGAGCATGTAATTGGGTTCGGTCTGAGCTCTGAGGGCGGCAGACAGGCAAGACAAATTTCAATTTCGTCCCTGACTGTACTGTCTCATTGGGTCATAGTAGTTATAGTACAACTCATTATTATTAACCATCAAGTTATCCTCCTCAGCATGCATGCATTTGCTTTCTCTCACTTCATACTTTGATTTCTTTGATAATGGATCATGGTCGTCTTACAAGATTGTGTTTTACTTTTGTTGTGTCCATGCATATTGTCTGTTTTTCTTTCTCAAACCTTTCCCAAAACCCCACTTCCCATCCAATCATCAATCCCTAACCCTCTTCCCCCGGGCTGTGTGATTTATATTGAGGTGTGATGTGATGACTATGTACACCAATTGATCACACGCTTGCTGGGGCAGATGTGGTGAAAGCAACACTAATTGAATTTCAACTAAGGCAGGGCAAGGATCTTCTTCTGCTTCTTCTGCTTGACCACCCATGCTGTAGTTTACTTTGTGTTCTATTCTACTACTCCTCCCAGAGTCTCAGTCAAGTGACTTTCTCTTTCTTTTTTCAAACGCTATTGCCAGTGTCTACTACTACCACCACAATAATGGCATCTACTCCGTCAATTTGGGAAACCAACCATGCAGCCATCAGTGTGCCGAACTTCATCATCAATCACAGGTAAGATAAGTTTGGTGGGAGGTATGGACTAGGAGGAGAGACTGACAGTACAATTATGACAATTAAAAATAACTCAGTGAGGGGTACTGCATCTATCTGTTTGTGTGTTACAAAATCGGCAGATCTTTTAAATCAAACACTGGCTGTGGGCATGCAGCAGCACGGAAACAAAGTAAACAACCATGTAACTTACATTGAATTCGGAAAACTGTAACCCACCACAAAACATTAACATCGTATAAATAAATAGTAAGTATATTTTTAATGTCCCCTAACAAAAATAAACTATCCCGCTCTGACCTAACCCACCCCCTCCCTAACCCCAATGAAACGAAACGAAAGTCCAAAGTCCCAATGTCCGTAGAAATCCCCAACGCCCACAAACCCACCCACCAACAAAAGGAATTAAAAAAGGGGCAAACGACGAGGTCCTCTATTGTCGGCGGGCCTTAAGGTGTTTGTCCACCAGGATCTTTACCCGCTCCTCCATGTTCTCCTCCAAGTGGGCCATCCGGCGGAGCAGCTGGCGGCGAAATGCCCTACAGTTACATCCAGGGTGGGGGGCAGCAGTGCTGGAAATAGAGGCGCGGCGGTGGGCGGATGCCGGACCACGGCGCCGTGAAAGTGGAGGCCGGGCCAGACTGGGGCCCGGGGCATTGGAGGAGGCTGCAGCTGCAGCCGCCTCCTCCTCCTCCTCCTCCTCCTGTGCCACCAGCCGGCGATAATGCTCGCAGATGGCTTCCAGTTTCCGGCGCCGGGCCCTAGCGGCCAACTCCTTCCTTGATGGTTTAGTGGAAGGAGTATCATCTATATCAAGAAAGAAAAAGAACATGTTGGAGCCAATACTCTTAGCAAAACAGGAACACTAAAATCATTTAACACATAGTGTCACAGTATCACTAGCAAGCACAGTTCATAACATTTGTGATTTGGTGGTGGGGTAAGTATCTCTAATCCTACTTCCTTGGACTCTAACATTTGTGACAGTTTCAGACATTATTTATAAATATAATCGTACTATGTATGTTCTCCGGTACACCAGTCGTGCTGTTCTTATCTGTAGTTTAGCCCAATTACATAACCTTGTTGTAGGCGGCATGCCAGGTCCATCAGCTAAGCTTGCACCCAAGAGAAACAGATATGAGCCACATGATGCAGAGCAGACTCACGTTAGTTTTATTTACTACTACTGTCTGCAGGTGGGGAAGCTCACCTTTTTGTCTGACGCCTTACGGCCGTTGGCACTGGTCATACTCTGTTACATGAGGGCAAATGGCATGCACAATTTCACTTACACCCTGCCATGGGTACTACAAAAAGGCTGATTATTTATCGGATCCAACGATCATTGCTTATATTCATATTATAGATGCTGCTAGTGCTAATACGATATACGACATCAGGTCGGTAGTGGTCGGTGGTGGGAGTGCTGCCGGTCGGTGACGTGGGAAGGTGCAGGGTGGGGATAGTAAACGATGGATTAAGGACATTCACAGGTAATTAAAGAATACATTAAAAAAAACCATTGCTGCACACAGTAGCACACACTGCATCGCATTCGGCGGTGCAGTGCGCACCTTGAAAATAATTTTATTTATTTTTATGTTGATTACCTGTATTTGGCCGTAATACACAGTTTACTCGCCAGTGCCACCCACCCGTCCCCTCCCCATGTCACCGCCCGCCAACAATCCCACCACCAACCGCTACTGCAGAGGGTACTTTGCTTTCATTGATTGTGTAACCAATATACATAAACATTAAACAACAGATAGGCCACCCTTTGCAGGCTGGCTGCCCCAATCGAAAATACATTAATAATAATAGGTAGGGAGTGGTCCCCAGAGTGGGAGGAAGGGGTTTCCGCTTGATAATATATGACGTGCTTGCAAACTATTGCACGTGTACTGTATGCTCATAATACTACCTTGATTCCCCTAGGCTTTGCTACTGTCGCGCAGTTTCTTTTACATTTTCTTCAAAGTAAGAATCTCCAGTGACACTTTCCACCTATACTGTATACTGTATCTTGGTGATAGTACATCCAGGCATACATCCATTAAAGTAAACGTCTATCCTTTTTTATATATCTCTTAACAAACCTTAGTTGGTTTCACCAACAAACACCAATGCTTCTGCTCCTTCCTTCCTTGCCTTGGCTTTGAGTTTGAACCTAAAACACCGCTGATTCTTGCTATCTAGTACTATCCACCCATACTGTGTCGCCCACCCAGGCAGGCATTCTTTCACCTTCCACCCATCCTTCAACAACCCATGCATCGGATCTTATTACTATCAGCCACCTATGCATGCTTCCAACAACATATCCTTCTCTGCCAGTCAGTCATATTGTTTATGTCGCCCGTCCTTCCACCCTTAGTGCTTTCCCTCTTTGTTCAACACATCCATGAAGGTCATCTGATCTGAATTTGTCTTCTCCATAAAACATTCACAGCTGATTTTGGAGTCAAATAGAAGAGGGCATTGGTTACTCTACTCACGCTGGTAATGCTACGTAAAGGGTGTCTTCTTCAACCGTTGTATAATAAGTCGCACAGTACAGTGAAATAGTGAACACAGTTCCATCTAGCTGTAATGTCAAGAAGTAATGAATATAACTTACCGCCGCCGGCCACTGCTGCTGGATCCCCCCTGGGCCCTGTGTCTCCTGCAGGTGCCGCCAGTTCGCCTGCCCCCTCCGGAATGGCCGCATTGCTGGCCCCGACGGCACTGGTGGATGGTAGTGTGCCTAGAAAAAAGCATCACTAATTTTTTAGATGCCTGTAAACCTCCCCCTATTTTAAGTGTTCACTTGGAACATTGAAAAAAAAGTTAATGCGATGCAACATACATCAGCACTAGACAGTAAGTACAGTCAGTAGACAGACACTAGTAGGATATGGTTCCACTTCCTAGGGTCATGTAGTCCTACTCTACTCTTTTGAAAGTTAGCCTGAGCCATGAGTAACCCTTTTAGATTCATCATGTCGACTACTACTCTTTTGGTGCATATTTTACCTGCCAGCTTATTGACATGTGCAGTAGATGCCTTTAAGGACGCTTGACTGTTGCGTACAAGTGAAGAGGTCGAAAAAAAAACAACTTATTGACTTTGTTTAGTTTATATTGCTTAGCCATCACACATACATGTTACACTTTTTGGCATGCCTGCAAAATGCTAGCATTCACCAGTATACTATCTAACGGCTAACTCGCAGCGTTTTTCTCATATATCATAGGCGGAAGATTCCCTTCTACAAACCAGAGATTTACAGAGCATATTGGATGCCAGATGATGTAACCAGTATTTCTACGTTCTACGGTGAAGGGTCTTCCAGAATTCAAAAGATCTTGGCTCTTGTTCTTGTTGTCAATCATGCACTTGTAAATGTTTACTGTTTTAATGTTAGGCTTTTTGCTGGCTTATTGACTATGGCGGTAGTAAATTAAATTTCATATTAACGATGTACAGAGTTTGATACTTGTTTCAAATAAACCTTTTGAACTTACACATAGACTCTGTGGTATTTGGTGTGGTGGAGTGGACTTGCACAAGTGTGTGAGCAAAATGGTGTTTGTTATTATGTTCTGGGTTGTCTCTGTCTCCGTCATCATCAACATTGTGTATCGTCTTCGTGGGGGGGGTCGGGAGTGGGACCCTAATGTGAGACACTATAGCAAGTCGGTCAGGGGATCCTGGGTTCTTCGGACTGAGGTGTGATCAGTAAGATCCAACCTCCCATCAGCAACATCCTATTTTGTTGTGCATAGTTCTGTATGTGGCTCTGCAGAATCCTAGACAATAGTAGTATCATGTACTATCCGATCAAAAATACTAGTCAAATATCTGGTTGGGCATTTTGTTTGTGGTAATTGTCAAAGCCTCAACATTGAGAAGACTTGAAGAGGACAACCCAAAGGACAGGACCCAGTGGCTAGAGCTATTGGTCAATCAGAGTTTTATTGTTGCAAAGAAAACCTTCTATTAAAGAGTGGGCAACTGTGCAAGCTTCGCTACACACAGAGTGATAATAGTAATAGTAGTAGTAGTATTAGTAGTACAGAGAGTCATAGCAGAGGGAGTTAGAAGCAACTTAGAGGCAGGGATAAACAGAATTAGTAAACAGATAGTCAAGGTCAAAGAAGTAAACTTTTGTAAAAAAGAGATTCAGAAAGTGGAACCATAATTTAGAGTTTGGGAAAAAAAGATGCAGTAACATAACATTTAGGGAAATATAAATGTCAATCTAACCAATGGAGGACTTACTGGGGCCAGATGCAGGAGCCTCAGTAGAGGAGCAGTCCTGGGGTTCCCCCGCTGACTCCGACCCCGTCTTCTTGCCCATGGGTGGTGCTGATGATCATGTAAAATATAATAAAGAAAGAGACCAACATTAAGGAGTGCTGTGAGAAAAATAATAAATCATTTGGAAAAATAAGTCAAAGAACATTTTAGGAAACAACAAGTGCAATAAAATTGACCTATCTAATCAGATGGATCGTCTACTTATTTATGAACACTCCAGTGTTCCATGATCATTCTGATTCCAAATACTAACAAAGCCTAGTAAGTACCACCTGACCTACACCACCTATTCCAGATGGGCCAATTGTTCACTAAGTCTGCACTTCAATTTTTTTCAGCCATCAAATGCATAGATGAGATGGAGGACACATGCATAGTTGCATACATTAGTGCATACATACAACAAATTGTGGGTTGGTTGCATAATTCTGATCTAGTTCTGCTACTGACTGACCATGCTAAGCCTACCACTCACTAAACAAAGTACAAAAGGTTCGACGGAGGACTGGGGTAAGCAGCACTCAGTGACAGAGGATGCGTCACGCAGACCGCATAAAACAATTAGTAACTACTACTAACAAACTAAACCTAGTATCCAATATCCATCCACCACTATTTCACAGTAGGACAATGGAAGGACCAGAGTCTCTCTAGCAAATCGCATTACCTAACTTCAGTTCTGTAAAGTAAACTCTTACATAATCGGCATCAGCACAAGCTAGCGCAAACTAAGTTGCAAACAAGTAAGAGTATCACCGTGCACCTGGGTCCTTAAATCAAAGAACATTTTGCTTTTTGGAACGTAATTTACCAGCAACGCTTGGCACGCAGCAGTAATCTTGTTGTTCATCTAATTTAATATACACAATCAGTTACTCACCAAGCCCGACGACCTCGACACCTAGCAGGTCCAACAGGTCCTGCTCCAGGATGTCGGACCACCGGTGGGCTAGCTGGTTGTGGGTGCGCCGGATCCCAGTGCACCGGAACACGGCCCGGCGTACCTTCGCCCACCGACGGTGCCACTCCTGGGTAGCGTACCCGGAGCCGGGCCTGCCGCCTGCTGCCAAGGTCAAGGGGAGGAGGCGCTGGATGAAGAAAACTAGAGCCGCCACCTCCTCCTCCCCAAACAGCTGCCGGGCCTGCACCCCTGCAGGACGCATTCTGCCGCAAGGCAGGCAGCGCTTCTCTGCGCCTGCAGGTCCCTTGCCCTTGGGACTTGGTGTGCCCTTGGCCATGGTTCTGGGGTGGGTGGGAGGTGGAAAAGAAAAGTCCGAAGGGGAAAAAAAGTTAGGGGGAAGAAGATAAAAAGAACTTTATAAAAGTAACAAAAACACAGTAAAAGTAGAAATAAAATGCAAAATATAAACTGAGGCAAACAGAGAGATAGATAATAACTAAAACAAGTCAGGAAAAAGGCTTTAAAGACAAAGGATTGCTAAGATAAAGGGAGGATACAAAAGTAGGCCCAGAAACATGGCATAGAGTGAAAAACAAGATGGCCGCGCCCATTCGCGACCGCGTGGGTAAGTTTGCGCGATATATCTCGCGAACATGTACTATTCATCGCGAACAAGTAAAATGCGCTCCCGAACATGTCAATGCACATCGCGAACACGCTATCCATGACCCGGAACAGGAAATAAGGCATCGCGAGCGGGCGGGACTGTAGAAAAACAAGATGGCCGCGCCCATTGGCGACCGCATGGGTAAGATCGCGAGATATATCCCCCGAGCATGCAAACAGCTCCCCGAACATGCTTACCGCGCTCGCGAACAAGAAAAAGCCATCGCGAACAGGTTGCCACAAGCAACTACGCAAGCTTCGCGAAGGTCGCGTAGTGCAATGACATCTTCGCGAAGCTTCGCGAAGCGCGACTACGCGAACTACGCCCAGGGTTAGTTTACACACCAATGGAGAGACTATTACAGACTTTTACACAGTTTAGTCACTAACCCATGCATTCAGTAAGACATGTTCAGTCACACACATACAAAATAATTCATTTAGGCACTTGTAAATGCATTCATTCTTCAATACGCCTTGGCATATATATATATCACAAATTTACATTTTATAGAAAGACACATTCACTGGATGATGTCATGAGTGATGTCATTTGAGATGTCATCAGTGATGTCATCAGTGATGTCACTGACCATGTCATGAGGGATGTAATATGTGATGTCATCAGCAGGGCATTGCGGGCGCGCGAGTTATAGTTAGCTGAACTAACTACAACGGGGGAATTTGTATGGTTTTGTACGAGTGAAATGTCCAACTAACTATAACGCCCCTAAAACCTATGTTTTTTCAGTACAGATATATATATGTACACACACATATATATATATTATATATATCACCAGTTTCCGTAATCAGGCATCGAAGCACTCACCGACACGGACCAAATAATTAGTGCAAATAATTTATTTAGTGCGTTATGTCGCCATAACGTTTCGGCTCGTCTGAGCCTTGTTCACATGACAAAGACCACAGTATTTAAAGTGACAGTGCAGATTTTCAAAACTCAACCATGTGACTGAACTAAGAATAGAGGTAGGAAACATACTGCGGCATTGGATTTACATCATGTGCAAAAAGGCAGTCTAAAATCATTGTAGGTATCAAACATCATAGTAAAATTATCGCAAATCAACAGATAACTTTAAAATTGATTATAATCCAATAACTTTGTGCAATTATACATGTTATCATGTATAGAGCGCAGTTATATCATCCTATAATAGGCATTCCCATACTGCAATTAGATATCTAGGGTCTGCAGCTCTCGGCAACAAATGTATACATATTATTGCTGTTAATAGTGTAAGTTGTCAAGACACCAATGGATTTTACAGACATAAGGTAAACTTCATAATGTGCAAAAATGCGCAAATGTAAACTCGCCCAATTGCGAACAAAAGGGTCTATCAATAAATACCTTAGTCATAATTTTGTGAAATCGACTTTGAAATCATAGGTTAAATCCCATATGTGCAAAATATGCAAAAACACACTACTAGCATGATCATTCCTAATGGACACTTATAATTGAATTAAAATTATTTGATCAATTTATCTAGGCGTTAAATAATACAAATAATATAGTAAATCACATGTTGATATCACATATTCCTGCCTGATGCCTTGTTGATCCTACCCCAAATGCATCCTACTAATTTCAATATTCCCAATTATTAATCTAAAACATTTTTAAACCATTTTTATAAAAGAACCCTTGTGTTACGTGAAATTAAAACTTATACATCATTACTGTTCACCGATGGATTATGGGACCAGAAAAACCAGTAATACCTATTAATTTAACTTGTAGTACTCATTCATATTATGGAGAACATGAGAAAATTCTAAAATTTGACAAAAAACGTAAAATCAGGATGGGTAATGTCTAGCCCTAAGAGATACTAGCATATACTGATAGTAGGGGTAATGCACACATGTTGAGTTGTAAGAATGACCCATTACTAAAGTCCATGTATTTTTCTAACTGGTAGTAAAGTCCAAGAGAAACTAAATAAGTGACAAATGTTGTACAGCAATTCTTTGTCTCCAAGGGAAGCATAAATACGCTTCTCCAAACCTAAAATTGGGTAAATAAAAGAATAAATATGTATCAAAAAAAGTTAAAAGCCCCAAGGGGGATCCACTCTCTAAGATAAATTATTACCTCCATAGTTTAGGATAAACATGTGTGCAAATCTTCTGTGACATTTAGGCCTCCTGGGTACTTAGAGTCCAGTTGCAAAATGTATTTAGTTTCTAATTTGCGCAGCTTGGACTCGCGGTCACCTCCTCTCCTACTTGCAATTACTGCATCAATAACAAAATACTTAAGGCCCTGATTGTCACTGTTGTGGTATTCTTTATAATGTCTCGCTACAGGATAGGTTTTATCTTGGTTAACTATTGCCCGGAGATGCTGTAATATACGTTTATGTACTGCGTGTTTTGTGCTTCCCACATATTTTAGCCCACAGGGGCATTGTAAAACATATATTGCATATTCAGTCCTGCAGGTGAGTACTTTACTGATGTAATGTTCTTTCTCACTAAAGGCATCCTTAAAAATGTTCATGTTGATGCCATGTGTACAGGACTTACTTGTATTGCATTTAAAAAAAAACTAATTGGTTTGTAACCATGAAGTTTTTTCAATAGTCTCCGGGTTAGTGTCGACCAATCTGTCTTTCATGGATCGAGCCTTGCAAAAGTTATGGATGTTCTGCGGGGTAAGGTGGGACCAATAACTGGATCGCTTAAGACAATGGGCCAATTACAATTGATGATTATGTATAGCTCTGAATGTTGTTTGCTATACCCAGTAATTATTCTAAAAGTGTTAGGAGGGGAACTAGTGTGGTCAAGAATTGTCAGATTTGTAGAATTGTTGGGGAGAACTGCTGGTTTATAGACATCAAGAAGTTCTTGTCTATTAATTCTCACTGATTTCGCGACGGCTGTATCAATGACATGTTCAGAATACCCCCGTTCCAAAAACCTGCGCTTGCTGGCTTGTTGCGCTGCCTTTAAATCCAATTCACTGCTGCAGACCCTCCTAAGACGAAGCATTTCTCCGTATGGGATGCTTGACATCAGGTGTGCTGGATGAGCACTGCCTGCATGTAAAATCGTATTGCCAGCAGTGCTTTTCCTGAACAACCTTGATTCAATTTTATTGTTACTAATATAGATCTCTGTATCCAGGAATGTAACTGAGGATTGACTCATGGTTGCAGTGAATTGTAAATTAAGCTCATTACTACTGATTTCAATGACAAATGCCTCTGCCTGCTCTTTGGTTCCCCTCCATACAATGAATAAATCATCAATAAAACGTAACCAAATTATCACATTTTCATCAAAGACCTTTTTGTGTTTCACCTTGAGGACCAGTTCCTCCCAAGCGCCCATATGTAAACAGGCATAGCTTGGAGAGAAACTGGCCCCCATTGCTACACCCTGTAACTGTCGATAAAGCAAGTTGTTATACATGAATATATTGTTGTGAAGACAGAAATTCAGCATTTGGACTAGCATATCATTGTGGTCGTTGAACTTTTCCGACCTACGAGACAAAAAATACTGTATTGCTGCTAGCCCATCTGTGTGCTTAATGCTCGTATAGAGCGAAACGACATCAAGGGCGAGCATCCAATAGCCCTCCACCCAAGTGATCTGCTGGATCTTTAATAGGAAGTCTCCTGTATCCTGTACAAAAGAATCCAAAGCTTTCATATGACATTGAAGAAAATAGTCAATGTAAGTTGAAGATTTCTCCAGTGGGCCCCCCCAGGCAGATATAATCGGTCTGCCGGGCGGCTTATCCTTGTTTTTGTGGACCTTGGGAATGAAATAAATCCCCTGGGTTACAGGGTTAACGATCTTGAGAAATTTGAATTCTTCTTCAGAAAGTAATCGTTTGCTTTTCCATTTGGTCAGTTTTTGATGATATTCATTGTGTGAACTTTTCATGGTAGCCTGGTTGATGCGTTCATAACATTGTCTGTCATTCAATTGAAGGTAAGCCTCCTTGTCATAATCAACTCTTGTTAATAAAACAATGTTGCCTCCTTTGCCACTGCCCCTGATAATAACTCCTTTGTCTTTACTTAATTTGGCCTCTAGGGCCTCATATTGCTGTGCTTGTCTGTCATATTTGTTCTTCAAATTACACATTTGTGAGAAGTTGGCCTGGCATATTGTGGTAAATAAAATTCCTTTACCGGGACTGAATTTGATACAGAAACATTATAAAATAGCTCAGTAAAATGAGAGGCAGAATCCGTGATATTAGAGTTTCGGAATGGGCTTTATTCCAGTGATCGATTATAATCGGATGCTCCAAGTTCCATCACCACGGGGGTTCAGGAAGTGAAGTACATACTTTATTGACAAGAAGTAACTTTTATAGTACATACATTACAATGAAGCGAATGCAGTAGGCGTAACAATTGATAAGGAAAATGACGATTTGTCTGCGTAACCAAAAATGGGTGTAATAAAGAGTAAAAAGGAACATAATTGGTTATGATGTCATACATAGGTGGATCTATAAGATAATACTTGGCCTAGATGCGCGCGCAGCAGCATGACGTGTAATTGACGTGTAACTAGGGGGACTTGACATTTAGCTCTACATGTGGAGACAAGAAGTCTGGGGGGTCAAGTCAACCTAATCCCAAATCATATCTAACATCCTATGTTTAAAGAACTATGTTATCCACAAAAGAAGGACTCTCGGACAGAATCTATTCTATACTGACTGTGCGTGCGTGTACAAGCGTCTAAGTGTCTACACTGAATGCGAGGGGGTAGGAATATTCCATGGTAACAGGGCTATGAATTACTTGCATGAGGACAGAGAAGCCGGGCCTTTTGCTCGGTAACTGGAAGAATGTTTACTTAAACTACTAGGCAGGAATGCATCGGCTGAGGGGGAAGCAGATAATTCGAAGGTGAAATACAGTACTTGGCAGAGAATAGGCTGATGTCAGGCTTCGGGAGCCGCGCAGAGAATGAGACAAAGTTCATGGTCACAGATGCAGGCTCAGACTGGAGCTTTCAGAGGCAGAAGGCAAGAGGAGTTTTGATGACAGAATCAGGGCCTACTTGCCTAGACTGTAAAATGGCATAAGTGAACCATATAAAGCCGGTGGCCTTTCATATTTAGGAATGGAATATCCGGCCTGTTCATGGCGGATCTGACAGAGGACATGTTGACGGTGGACGCACATGTATTTGCGTCTTCATAACTGGAACTGGAGGGAACATACATGTACTTGTGACATGCACATAGAACCGTTGGGGTCCAAGATAGGGGACATAACTGACCAGAAAAATCCATATTTCCACATTCCCTCCTTGTCCCCTACTTGCCCTTCAAGAGATATCAATCTTCATCAATCCATTGATCTGTTCATATAGCATCATTTGTTCTTCTTTCTTCTTCCGTGATGAATGAAATTTTGGTGGTGGAATACACGATGTGGCACACAGACCACAGATCGCTGGTCCACATTGTAGACATAGACAGCAACTGAATAGTATGAGAAGGCCAATACCTAGGAAGGATAAAACTCTCCATCCCCAGGCTGATATCACATTCCAAAACCAACTGGACCAAGTCCAAGTGCCTGGGTTCTGGTGTATCTGGCTTACAATCTTATGAAGGCGAGTGATGGCTTTATATACAGATGGCGAATTTTCTGGTATGAATACGCAGCAGCTTGATCCGATGACTCTACAAGCTCCGCCCCTATCAGCCAGGATGACGTCAAGGACAAGACGATTTTGAAGCACAACAATCCGCATAGCAGACTGCTCTTCTGTTAGATTGCCTAAGGCGGAAATAGTTTCATTCACTACTGCTTCAAGGGTTCTAGTTAATCTACGTATCAGCTTACTATTAGTAACAGTACCTATATAGGGAAAGATGCCTTTATTAAAATCTACATACTTGTCCCATGCTGTCTCAGTGTAATCGACAATGGGGAGATCTCTCCGCTCTCTGTTGTGTACTAAATGAATATTTCTGTAATAATCAGGAGGAGCTAGGAAAACAGGTGGCAAAAGGAATGCAATGTAGCAGGTACCATCCCAATCTAGAGGTAGGCGCATATATGCAGTCTGGCCACATATAAAGTAGGAGTGGCGAGAAGCTCTAAATGAAGATTTGCCTTGATCACTGAATTTTACTATAGTATTGCATTTACTATGGCCCATATGTATGGAACCAACCTTTCTTACACACAATTCACCCTTCGCTGGGAATACTGACATGGTGGGTAAGACTAGTTCAACTTCGGATACGACATTTAGAATCATGAGATTAGGTGTAAAATTTCCTAATCCATATACTTCATTTTCTAGATCAGTTCCTGTTCTTTTGGGGCGACCCTCCTTGTCAGGGTAGCAGACCTTGAGTAAAACTAGGTTCAGGTTTCCCCATACCCAATGATCTTGGTAAACTGCTGTGTCTGAGTCTATGGAATTGATTAAACTGAACCATGCTCCACAGGAGCCATTATGTGTAAATGGATGTGGAAAGAAAGGCAGGACTCCTTCATAATTCTGATAGGGAGGGAGTCGGCCACACACCCAACAATTGGTGGCATTACTAGTCTGATGGGAATGATGTAACATACTAATGAAAGTGTTATTGCGCAGCGCAAGTCTATAAGACAATTCATGCGGAGGTAAGTCACTAAAAGAATGTTCAGCAGCAACATTATAAACATGTCTAGAAATAGGGTAATATATGTGCAACAACATACTTGTAATAATTATTAAAAGACTCAATAAAAACAGAATTAATAATGTCACTATGCAGTGGCTACGCAGTGATTTACAATACGCCTGTCGTTTCAACATTTTCCGGGTATTTTCTTTACTCAGGTCCAAGGGATACATGTCAGAGACAATTCAACCGCTTCACCTTGGAGAGGACTTAAACAATCAAATTGCTCGACTTGTTGGGCCTAAGCTTTACTTTATAGAGTTCGGTTTCAGTTTTTTCAACCAAAGGAAGTTTTGAATCAGTCTGTGAGGGAGTGCAGGGCACAATGTCTATATCCGAGGATAGTCCATGAAATTTCTTGATATGGCTTGAATGAATCCAGCCCTTGCGGCCCTCGATCTTCACGGCTGTCCTTGTGGTCAGCAGGACCAACTTGGGTGATTTCCACCTGGGCTCCAGCTGAGTCTTTCGGTCGAAATTCCTCACACAGACGAGATCACCCGGAACTACGTCATGGGGTTTCACCTCAGTGTTGTCGGGAAAGGCTGCAGCTACCTGTAAACGACAAGATTGTAGTGCAGACATCAAGGAAGCCAAGTAATCTGTCAGCATATTACAGTCAACATCAGTTATTTTACGGGGTATAGGCGTCCCCCACATATTCGGTGGTCTGCCGAAGATCACCTCATACGGGGATAGCCCTGTTCGAGAGTGTGCTACCATTCTCATGTAAAAGAGTGCAACTGGTAACGCTACTACCCAGTCGACACCTTTCTCTCTGCATATTTTGGACATTCTTATTTTCAGTATCTGGTTATGTCTTTCTACGAGACCTGCTGCCTCGGGGTGTCGGACACAGTGGAATTTCCACTGATAACCTAACAGAAGTGAAACGTGTTTCATTAATTCGGATGAGAACGGCTGGCCGTTATCTGAGTGAACAACACGTGGTAAACCGTATCGTGGGAAGAATTCTCGAACCAACTGTTTGGCAGTAGTCGGGGCAGTGTAATCTGAAACCGGGTATGCCTCTGTCCAGCGGGACAGAGCGCAGACAACTACGAGAACATATTTGAATCCTCGACATCGTTCCATCTGGATATAATCCATCTGTAGGACTTCAAAAGGGTGATTAGGAGGATGAAATCCACCCTGTTCTACGGGAACACTTTTTCCTGGGTTAAACTGACAACAGATCATACAGGTACGGACTTTTTGTTTGGCTGCTGCTCGTAAATGTTTATTGAACCAAATGTGTTGAATGCTGTCTAGCATAGCTTTTTCTCCTAGATGTGCTGGACTATGTATAGTGTTAATTATAACTTGGACCATTGAATCAGGAAGGAACCATACAGACTTTCCCTTCATCATCCATCCTTGGTCCGTTTGAATCCCTCCTAATTCAGTCCATTTCTTTATTTCGTCTGGTGTAGCATGTGTCTGTATGTCAATCACGTCAAGAGTAGGATCTTTATACAATCCTACATGTGACATCCGACAATGTGTCGGTGTCGGTACTATTGTCTTTGTCATGTCGGGGGTTTGAGTTTGAGCAGTCTGTTTAGCTGTTCTGTCGGCTAGATCATTGCCTTGGGAAATGATATCAGTAACCTTCGTATGAGCCTTACATTTCATAATTGATATTGCAGTGGGTAGATGTATTGCATCTAATAAGGCATGAATGAGGGGTCCGTGCTGAATGTGGGCACCGTGGGAAGTTAAATAACCTCTCTCTCGCCACAGCACGCCGAAGTCATGTACAACTCCGAATGCATAACGTGAATCAGTGTATATGTTGACTTTTTTATTCGTGGCTTGAATACAGGCTTGTGTCAGAGCGATGAGTTCTGCAGCTTGAGCTGACAAAGTATTTATACGATTAGTTTCAATGACTTCAGTATCTGTGGTGACTGCGTAAGCAGCCACTAACTCTCCTGTACTTGTTCTCATACATGAACCATCTACATACAATGTCAGGTCTGGATCTGACAATGGGACATCGGTTAAGTCTTGTCTGGGTTTTGTCGTTATTGTAATAACTTCAATACAGTCGTGAGCTAGTGGGTCTGTTCCGATTACAGGTAAAAGTGTGGCAGGATTCAATGTGTTACAGCGTCTGATTTCTATATGTGGCTGAAACAATGTAAGTTCGTACCCTGTAAGTCGCGCTATAGTCAAGTGTTGTGTTTGCGTTCTATTCACAAGAACCTCTACTGCATGTGGTACTTGAACTGTCAATGGATGTCCTAACACTATAGCATCGCTTTGTCTGATTGCTAAAGCTGTCGCTGCTACTGATTTCAGGCATGCAGGCAAAGCCTGAGCTACGGGATCTAATGTACTAGAAAAATAAGCACATGGTTTGTGTGCTCCTGCTTGTTCCTGTGTGAGTACTGACAAGGCAGTACCTTCGCGTTCTGTAACAAAGAGTGTAAACTGTTTTCTGTAACATGGCGTTGCTAAAACAGGTGCTTGGCATAAGGCTTTCTTTAGGCTTTCAAAAGCTTGTGTATGTTCCTGAGTCCAAGGGAGAACAGTCGATGTGGCTGCCTCCTGTGTTGTCAACTGAATGAGTGGTTTTGCTAGAAATGCATACTGAGGGATCCACTGCCTACAATATGAAGTGAGGCCTATGAAAGCTCGTACCTCCTTTTGTGTCTTGGGTATTGACATGTTAGCTATTAACTGAATGCGGTCCGGTGTAAGCTGCCTTCCCTCCTTGGACAGCGAGTGTCCAAGATAAACAACTCGCTGGACACAGAATTGCAGCTTAGAAGGGGACACCTTGTGCCCCTTTTCGGCTAGAAATTTTAAAACTGTCAGTGATGCTTTTTCACATTCCGGTTCGCTTCTCGCGGTGATCAGCAGATCATCAACATATTGAAGCAAGGCAGTGTTAACTGGCATGTGGATACTGTCAAGTTCTCGTTTCAGTGCTTGGCTATAGATGCTGGGGCTTTCTGTAAATCCTTGAGGTGCGCGTGAGAATTTAAAGCTACGCCCATTTAAACTAAATCCGAACAAATATTGGCTTTCCGGATCTATTGGGACGCTGAAAAAGGCATTCTTGAGATCAATTACAGTAAAGAATGTTGCTTCGGAATCAATAGCTGTCAGTAATGATGAGATATCTGGGACCACAGGAAATTGTGGCACAATGCATTTGTTTAACTCGCGCAGATCAATAACCAATCGATATACTGGCGGGGCTGTAGGATCTGTTCGTTTAAGAACCGGAATTATCGGTGAATTACATACATTGGAGTCTGTTTCTACAACTACTCCTTGGGCAATGAGCTCGTCAATGATTTGTAGTAAAGCCACTACAGCATCTGGTGGTAACTTGTATTGCCGCATTCGTGGTAGCACCACTCCTGCCTTTAATGTGACTCGATATGGTGTAATATTCATGCAACCAACATCAGTAGGGCCTTGTGCCCATAGACGTGTAGGTAAAGTCTGCAGTCGGGGATCCATGTCTCTAGACACATAGTGACCTTTAAAATCACGTAAAAACAACCTTACTCCTTCCGGAGAACAACATATTATGGCTCCTAGGGCTTTCAACGTTTTTATTCCTAACAAGTTTTCTGGACATGATTTAGTAAGCAATAAATCTGTAGTTCGGGTCAGAGGTCCTATCGTAAGTGGAAGAGGCTGTGATACTTCATTAACAATAGGTTTTCCTGAAAAACCAAGGGAGATATTCTGAGAGCCTGAGAGGGGTGCCCCTGGAACTTCACTGCGTTTTATAGTTGTTCGACTTGCCCCTGTATCGAGTAAGAATTTTCTATCTTGACCTAATAATTCACTATGTACATAAGGTCCTTCTTGATCTACCGGAATCTCGATAAGGGGTAAGTCAACTTCCCTCTCTAGGCTAGTTCATGCGTAACGCTGATACTCAGGATATTCATACTGTGCGGTCTGATACATTTGTCGCGTTGTTGTCTGTGTGGCAGCAGCAGGCAACGGTGGTGCAGCTGGCACAAACTGTATTGGCTGTTGTGCGGCTGGCATGGCCTGGGCATGCTGCATAGCTCCTTGTTCATTCTGATCTTGTCTGAGTGGCCGTGATCTTTCTTGTGTTTTACCTATAGCGATATTATGTTTTAAAACTGGACAATCGTGTACGTAATGACCTGGCTTTTTACAATAATTGCATGTCCCTTTTATAGGTCCTGCTGAATCGGAATGTGTCATACCCTTTTTATGTCCTTCAGCTGGAACTGTCTGGGAAACTAGCATTTTCATTTTCGTGTCTTTCATACGTCTGTGTTCATGTTCTTGTTCCTCTCTAATTCTATTGTGATGGTACTGTAACATTTGTAACATTTGTGATGGAGTGTTACCTTGCCAGGTACTCTCGAATTTTAATACTCTATTCTTTACTGGGGACAGGGCATTTTCTACTAATTTTGTTACAAACAGATGTGGGTATGATTCGCTACTTGCTTTTATGCCACTATTTATACCAAAACATTTCTCGAATCGGGCATAGTAATCACTAGTGTCTTCATCTTGCTTCTGTTTACAGGCTGAAATTGTACCCCAATCTTCCTTTTTCGTAGTTAACAAACGTGGCAGTACCTGTACTAATAAACCTGGTAATGCTTTAGTTTTATCCCCAAGTCCTGCTCCTGCAGTTCGGGCCTTTTCTTCCGCTTCTAACACTGACCATTCTATCTTTTGGTCTCCTACCTCCCACTCTTTTTCCTTGAGTTTTTCATAAATGCCAGCAGGCATCAACACCTTTAATATTGTCATAATGTCGGGGTAGGTATACTCTCCCATGAGTAACATGTCTTTAATTTCTCGGTGAAAACCCGCTGGATCTTTGTCATGACTGGGTACCACTTTCTTCATTTGTAACAATTCTATTTTTGATATGGGTGTATATACAAATACGCGCCTAAACTCGTTGTCCTCACCTTTTATTGGGTGCACTTCTCGTAAGGGATTCTGTCTATCCATGTGATACGTGGTTCTTTCCTTGACGGGCAATGAATCATGCTCTGAGCATACAAAAAGAATATACTGCTTTCTTGATTCTAGAATTTCTTTAATTAATTTAGTACCTGGACCTCTCCATTTATTCATAAGCAATTCAGTCAGTATGTCAGGTAAGGGACCAGGGTCCGAATGCTGACTCCGATATAGTATAATGAGTTGTTGAATCATATAGATCCCAGCTAACCTCTGTTCATCTGGGGTGAGATTCAAAAATGTGCGTACTACTGTATCATCACTATATTTTCCGGGACTGTCCACCCAATGGACAGCTGCCCTGGCCAAATCTTGTTCGTCCATAGAATCGAGAAAATGATAACCCCTTCGTTCTCGGAGTAGCTTGTCGGCGGTTTGGAACGAATGCTCGTTAGACCTTATATTAATTATAGGTATTTGGAAATTCCTGTTATTATCTGGACATATCGGACGTATTGAGTCAGTATGACATCTAGTCTGATTCCTATTACAAGATCTTCCTCTACCTACATAGGCTATGGTGTCCGACTGTCCTGCGGGCAGTCCTGACCCTTCTTCCTCGCTTTGTTCGAACTCGTCTGCCTCTAATCTCTCTTCGTGTAGGCGTTCTATTTCTTTACGGATCTTTCGGCACATGGCTATTATACAATTTTTCTTGTCATGCCTCCCTTCTGATATATTCTGGCTCCATCTTGTAAGAATTTGCATTGTATCCGGGTTTACCCCCGGTCGGTCTTGATTTCTGATCACACAGTTTATGAGGAAACTTAACAGTTCCCCCTGTATCTCTACTTTCTGGTATTCCATAGCTCTGTTAATACATTCTGGATCTCGCCCTGTTTGGACAAAATGGTATATATTATCTAGATGCGCAGGCATTCCTGGTAACTTCGCTAAATACACTGCGGCTCGTCTGATACGCAATGATGCCAGGATCATTTCGTCCTCTATACCGGGCACCGGGTCATATCTACAATCTACAAGAAGTTCTTTAAGCGCACGGGCACTTACGAATTTGGGTGTACGTGAATGCGCTGACTCTTGAAAAGTAAGTTTATTTATTCTAGGTGGCGTAGAAAAAATATTGGTAGCACCTCCCGTGGCCCCATCTGGGGTGTCGGGTGTGAAAGGATTCGTTGAACGTGACACAGCAACTATAGGTGTGGACAAAGCTATAGAAGTACCTGTAGGAATAGATGCAGAAACAGATGTGCTTGCCGGAACTTGTAACTCGATTTGTTGCTGTAGGGATACGGGTGCTGGATCTTGGCGTGAGACCTCCCTGGTATGCGGTCTATGCGGGTCGGAATTAGCATACTCGGGAGCTGCGTCATCTAAATATGAGGAAAGAAAAACATCTTCTGCGGTTCTAGGATGCCCCTTAGGATGTACCTTGATTGGGAATAATGGGGGTGGCAAGTCTTTCGGTATCTCTGGAGTAGCCTTAGGTAATCCTTCGGCCAGAAGGGGATACATACCATTCATAAGGGCATTTCTCTGTCTGTCTACTTGTTCTGATTTCACTCGGATACCTTCCTCAATTAATAGATTTTCTTGAACCTTGTTTGAACTCTCTTTACTCTTCTCTTCCTGTCTACGTGCTTTTTCTGTACGTCTATGAGATTCTTTACGCCATAACTCGACGGCGTCTTTCTGCGACTGTCTGACTTTCCTTTTCCATAATTCTTCCTCGACTTTCATGATGCACTCTGCATCCCAGGTCCCCGCTGCGGGCCACCTCTGACTTTCTGGTAATCCCTTGGTGTAGTCTACCCATAAATCAAGAAATAATATAGCGTCTAAGCCATGTTTGTGATACATGAAGTGCCCTGGAGTATCCCTAGGAGGAATAGGGACGGCTTCTTCGAGTACCCCTTTTCTAGTAGTGATCTGTCTTAATTTCGAAAAGAGCGGCATATTGACAACTGATCTGATACTTAATCTTGAACACACTTAATACGAAAGCACAATAATGAACAACCATTCATACCACAATATGCAGGACGTTTTAACACATTAAACATTAAACATTAAACATTTTTTAACCTTTAAAATAAACAACAATGATGATCGTCTGCATAACTAATCACCAAGCATAACTCTTGACACTAACTAGATACTTCGGAATACTTGATATACTGCTAAACAGTACAGATACACTGCTAAAACAGTGCAGACCGGATTTGTGTACCCAAACCCGTCTTGACCGGCACAACCTATGTGCACGTCAGAAATGCCTCCCCAGTAATGGTACTCACCGGGTAGCTTCGGAAACGGAAGGCCTCGGTAACTTGAACTTGAACCGGACTGGACTCGACTCGTCTCGTCGGAAACTGGACTTGACTTCGAACTGGTGGGTCTCTGTATACCTCGGATCTTGCTCTCTCAGCTAGGCTCTGGTCGGGATACTTCGCACTTCTCACCGCCTCGTCTGGGTGTTGATCGCAGTCTCAGTCGCCCCCGCTTGACCGGAGGGAGATACAGGAAATCCTGCTGGTACGCGTTATTGTCCGTCCAGCTGTGGCAGGAGACCGGGCCTGCAACTCACCGCCGGCGCGTGAGATGAGAAAGTGTCCCTATTCGGGCGCCATCATGTGGTAAATAAAATTCCTTTACCGGGACTGAATTTGATACAGAAACATTATAAAATAGCTCAGTAAAATGAGAGGCAGAATCCGTGATATTAGAGTTTCGGAATGGGCTTTATTCCAGTGATCGATTATAATCGGATGCTCCAAGTTCCATCACCACGGGGGTTCAGGAAGTGAAGTACATACTTTATTGACAAGAAGTAACTTTTATAGTACATACATTACAATGAAGCGAATACAGTAGGCGTAACAATTGATAAGGAAAATGACGATTTGTCTGCGTAACCAAAAATGGGTGTAATAAAGAGTAAAAAGGAACATAATTGATTATGATGTCATACATAGGTGGATCTATAAGATAATACTTGGCCTAGATGCGCGCGCAGCAGCATGACGTGTAATTGACGTGTAACTAGGGGGTGAAGGGGACTTGACATTTAGCTCTACATGTGGAGACAAGAAGTCTGGGGGGTCAAGTCAACCTAATCCCAAATCATATCTAACATCCTATGTTTAAAGAACTATGTTATCCACAAAAGAAGGACTCTCGGACAGAATCTATTCTATACTGACTGTGCGTGCGTGTACAAGCGTCTAAGTGTCTACACTGAATGCGAGGGGGTAGGAATATTCCATGGTAACAGGGCTATGAATTACTTGCATGAGGACAGAGAAGCCGGGCCTTTTGCTCGGTAACTGGAAGAATGTTTACTTAAACTACTAGGCAGGAATGCATCGGCTGAGGGGGAAGCAGATAATTCGAAGGTGAAATACAGTACTTGGCAGAGAATAGGCTGATGTCAGGCTTCGGGAGCCGCGCAGAGAATGAGACAAAGTTCATGGTCACAGATGCAGGCTCAGACTGGAGCTTTCAGAGGCAGAAGGCAAGAGGAGTTTTGATGACAGAATCAGGGCCTACTTGCCTAGACTGTAAAATGGCATAAGTGAACCATATAAAGCCGGTGGCCTTTCATATTTAGGAATGGAATATCCGGCCTGTTCATGGCGGATCTGACAGAGGACATGTTGACGGTGGACGCACATGTATTTGCGTCTTCATAACTGGAACTGGAGGGAACATACATGTACTTGTGACATGCACATAGAACCGTTGGGGTCCAAGATAGGGGACATAACTGACCAGAAAAATCCATATTTCCACAATATGCTGGTCACTAGTTATAGTGGCCACCTTGCACCAGTCCAATTCGACTCTTAAGGTGATAGGTTAAAGACAACCTTTAAAGAAAGCTATCCTAGTGGTAGGTGTGGAGAGCAGCCTTCAGGCTAAGTCTTGAAAGAGTGTTAAGCTTATTGTTTTACCATAGATAACCTCTTGAATGACCAAATGAAAGAGTAGTCCACACAAGTATATATATAAAATATATGTATTTATTCTAAACAGAATCCCACAAGTCTCTTTATGAGGCTAGAGGCAAAGTTACAATTCAAACAAGCATTGATAGATACAATAAATAGCACTGGAATCACAGGGTCCCGGGGGGACCAAACCATATATTAAAAAGTGGTATAAGAACCACTACAATTCTCCAGACAATGCCTAGGGCATTTAGGATCGCTGGCCCCTTAAGAATCCACCCCAGGTTGTGAGGAAGGGGACTCACGGGAGGCGTGTGCAGTGCAAATAGCTGCTATCGGGATCTCTATTAAAGCCTATAAAGAATGTCGCGGTTTGATTTTAAAAGATTAAAGACACTTCTAGCAGGAGTTCTAAGTTAAGGGCTTAAAGTTAAGCTTTTGAGGAGCCCACTACCACGAGAGTACCGAGAGTACCGAGGTACCACTGTTACCTGCCCCAGGGAAGCCGGGTGCATAGGTCGTTTTCGATGTCGGGTCGCGGGCTGATTTTCAATGGGAAAATGTACAAAACTGCTGCTAGCCAAAAGCGTCGATGATGTCGTGAAGAATGAAGTTGTAGATCTTGTAGAGGAGAACCTGAAAGCAGAGGGGACAGAGTATGGGTCACGGCACAGTGACCAGGTTGCTCAAAGGAAAGAAACCTTCAATGTTGGGTGCTTCAAGTGGACAGAGGTGTAGCTTGGATCTGCATCCATGGGCTCCGGGAGGCTTCAAGGAAGGCCAGCTTCTGGAGGGCAACTGTCCCACGACGGATGAGGGTCGCTGCAGTGTTAGTGTCCGGATTGGATCCACTAAGCCTTGGCAACCACAACCACGCAAGATAAACAAATCAGCTACTGGTGCAGACCCACGAGGTCTGTGAGAGTTCTCCTTCAAGGAGACTGTAGAGCAGGCCTGGAGCAACCAGGGGAACTCTTGAAAGTTGAGATTGACCTCCGCTAGGGCCCACCAGTCGAGAGACAAGGGACCGCAGGAGGCAGCAATTTGGAGTGTGTAAAAGGGAGCCCACGGGCTACCGGAGGGGGCTAGGGTGCTGATCTTTGGCACAGTTACTGCTGAGAGGTTGGCTCAATATTGGGCCAAAGCACAACTTCCCCACTGGTCAAGGTCATGTGCTATGCAAGAGGTGGCCAGTGTCCTGGGATATTGGGGATCTCGGCACCCACGCGGTCCACGGTGCTCAGACTTGCTGTGCACATTCACTGGCCTCTGGGACGCTCAGGAAACCACCTCAAGATTGCTGGGAGTCAGCGAAGTCCATAGGAGCAGCGAAGTTCCAACCGGGTCACTTGCAGTGTTTCAGGTGCCTGCCAAGCAGGGGGGTAACTCCTTTACCCTAAGGGAGATTTCTTCAATCAGCTGGGCAGCAGCTCATCGAAGGTCAAGGCTGTAAAGTCCAAGATTAATCTGAGGCTCTGGGGACACATTATTCCCCTTTATCCAGAAGATTAGGGGAGGGTCCAGGTCAGAGCCTACCAATGAGAGTTGAGGCGGGAAAGGGTGGCTACACCCTCTCCCTTTTGTGTGTTTCCCTCTGGGCGAGGGGCAGGATGCCCCTGAACCGGTTCCAGGCGGTGTATTCAGAATGTGGGCGCTGTAGCAGCCCACGTGCAACTCTGAAAGGCATCATATGGTGCACCCACCCAGTTCCAATCCACATATCCCGTCTGGGGAGGTGCTGGCACCTCCCTGCCACAGGACCCCTATTGCCCAGCTGCCGAGGCTGGGGTTTTCCCCAGCAACAGGCAGCCAGAGTCGTGTGGGTGGCTGGTAGCATCCATTTTGTACTACATCTACACTTTTAAATTGGTGTCTAAATTCTGCCGCTTTTCCCATATCGCCCCTCTAGCAGGGAGGAATCGTGCCCTCATGCCCATGGCTGAACTGGGGGTATGATTCCTACATGTTTGACACCAAACACGATATGGTTCTGTGTAGCCATTCTCAAGTTATCACGCTATCGTGATAGACTTATAATGCGGTTAAGAGTGTATGGTATGGCTACAGTACAAACAACCCAGCAATGATTTTACGAAGGTTGCAGAGGGGCCCTACTCAGGTAGGGGTCCCCCCTCACACATACCTCAGAACCCTGCCTTGAAGGATTACCAAGGCCTGCTATAGGGGTGACCTATGAGAGTACATGTTTTGTAATAGGGTGGGATATAGGGTACCTATATCCCTGTAAGGGGTGCTAGCACCACCTTACCCAGACTACAGTAGTGGTCTGGTGGTGTCAGTTTGTATGGCTGTCCTGGGGTGGCACAATAAAAGCTGCAGCCCTGGTAGGCCCACTGAGGGACCCATGCCCTGGGTACCTAGGGTACCATCTACAAGGGTCTGCCAGGGTATCCTCAGTATCCAATTGGTTTGTACCTATGCTACTCACATTGTTTAAGAGAGGAAGCAGATAGGCTGGGGTCCTGGATAGCAGGGCCACAGCCTGGCTAGAGTCATAAAACAGTCAAAACATCAGCAAAAAGTTGGGGGCAACTATGCAGTCGATGCCACTTTCCTACATAACCCCCCCAAACGCAAGGACATTAAACTAACCTTGACCAGTTGAGTCTTCATGTTCTAAGTGGAAATATCTGGAGAGGCCATCTGCATTGGCATGGTTGCTCCCAGGTCTATGTTCCACTGTATAGTCCATCCCCTGTAGGGAAATGGACCACCTGAGTAGTTTGGGGTTTTCACTCTTCATCTGTTTTAGCCATAGGAGGGGCTTATGGTCTGTATGAACAAGGAAGTGAGTGCCAAACAAGTATGACCTCAGCTTCTTCAAGGCCCAGACCACAGCAAAGGCCTCCCTCTCTATAGCTGACCAACGTTTCTCTCTGGGGGTCAACCTTCTGCTAATAATAGCTACTGGTTGATCCTGGCCCTCCTCATTCAGTTGTGATAACACAGCACCTACCCCCACCTCTGAAGTATCAGTTTGAACTATGAATTCTTTGGAGTAGTTGGGGCTTTGGAGCACTGGAGCAGAGCACATAGCCTGTTTTAGGTCATCAAAAGCTTTCTGACAGCTGACAGTCCACTGAACCTTTTTGGGCATCCTCTTAGAGGTTAGGTCATTCAAGGGGGTCACAATGGATCCATATCCCTTTACAAACCTTCTATAATAACCAGTCAGGCCTAAGAAAGCTCGGATATGAGTCTGGGTGGTTGGAGCAACCCAGTCCATGATGTTCTGGATTTTGCTCTGAAGTGGTTGAACCTGGCCTCCACCTACAAGGTGACCCAGGTATACAACCTGACTCTGCCCTATCTGGCACTCAGTAGCCTTGATAGTGAGCCCTGCCTTCTGCAGGACTTCCAAAACTTTCCTCAGGAGGATCAGGTGACCCTCCCAGGCGGAGCTGAAGACAGCAATATCATCTAGATATGCTGCACTAAAGTCTTCCAGGCCTGAGAGGACTTGGTTCACCAACCTTTGAAAAGTGGCAGGTGCATTTTTCAAACCAAAAGGCATTACAATAAATTGATAGTGCCCACCAGGGGTAGAAAATGTAGTCTTGGCTTTTGCAGATTCAGCTAACCTTATCTGCCAGTTGCCTGCTGTCAGATCAAATGTGCTCAGATACGTGGCTGAGGCCAATCTATCTATGAGCTCATCTGCTCTGGGAATTGGGTGTGCATCAGTCTTAGTGACTGCATTGAGTCCCCTGTAGTCAACACAGAACCTCATCTCTCTCTTACCATCCTGGGTGTGAGGTTTTGGTTCAAGGACTACTGGACTAGCCCAAAGGCTCTCTGAGGGCTCAATCACTCCTAATTCCAACATCTTTTGGACTTCTGTCCTTATGCAGTTCCTGACATGGTCAGGTTGCCTGCAGATTTTATTCTTGACAGGCAGACTGTCCCCAGTGTCCACTTCATACCCTTTAAGGTCTTGTTGAATCTCTCAGCAAGGCCATTGCATTGAGGATGGTAAGGGGTGGTGAACTTATAGTTAACCCCACACTCCTTCCACATTGCCTTGAGGTAGCTACTCATAAAGTTTGTACCTCCCTGGAAAAGACACCCAGGAGGGCCCTTGCCACCACAGGTGCTGTGATGGTCCTAAGTGGAATAGCTTCTGGGTATCTGGTGGCATGATCCACTAACACCAGAATGAACCTGTGCCCAGATGCTGTTGGTGGGTCTAGGGGACCAACAATGTCAATCCCCACCCGTTCAAAGGGCACCCCCACCACAGGCAATGGTACCAGGGGGGCCTTTGTGGACTTGCCTGCCTTGCCACTGGCTTGACAGGTAATGCAAGAGCTGCAAAAGCTCTTACAGTCCTCACTCATCTGGGGCCAAAGAAAGTGAGGGACAATTCTGTCCCACATCTTGTTTTGGCCCTGGTGTCCTGCTAAGGGAATATCATGGGCCAGTGTGAGTAGGAAGACCCTAAACTTTGTTTTCATCATATGATACTTGCGCAGTTTGAGCTTTCTCACTGCTTTATAAATGTCCAATCAGGTGGTAGTATAATCAAAATTTCTATGAGGTGCAAAGGAAAGGCCCAATTTTAATATTTTTTCCTCATTTTCTGTGAGTTCTAGCTGAGTCAGATTGACAACAGTACAACTATTGCTGTTACTTATTGTTGGTTCTTGGGTACCCATTGGCCCCTGCCCCTCCTCTTGTTTTGATAGGGAGCACCTCTTCCTCGCCCTGTGCCTCTGACGCCATTTGTAATTTGCGAGTTTTCGCTGTAATTTCTTTGAGTCCTGGGCCGAAGAGACTGCATCCGCTCGTGACATAAAAAAGCTATCTCAGCTCCTGGCGATGGTTTGGCAGACTGGCCTAGTACTTCTACATCACGGAGCTCTGATTCTGACCCACTGCTTATTGCTGAACTCAAATCTGATGTTGTTGTGTCCAATTGGTCTTTATTTCTATTAGGTATTTTCAATTTACTCTGTGTTTTTGACACCGGACCTCGTAAGACATCATACTTTCTTGAAAAAGTAAAAATGTGGCCTAACTAATAGTCATTGCGATCTCATTGGAATTTGAAAGCTTTGCGTTCCATTAAATCAACAGTAATGCACAAAAAAAAGACAACTCAATAATCCACAATGACCTCAAGCAGAGGCGGGCGCGAGGCTAGAACACTGCTAGTGAAGGGGAAAAAGACTATAGTGGCAGGAGTGCTAAGAGCGCTAAATAAACAGAAATGCACAGGAAAACATAACTCAATAATCCACAAAATAACCTGAAGCAGAGGCGGGCGCGAGGCTAGAACTCTGTTGGTGAAGGACTGAGGACGTGCGAGTAACCGTCGGAGCTGCCGGGGAGAGTGCTGCCTGGACGTCAAGGCATTACACGTGCTTCCCCGCAGCGGTAGCAATTATGTAGGGGAGGCGGGAGTAGAGGTGGAGGCGGGAGTGGGGCAGGGTTAGGGGGCTGGGCGGTAACAGATTAAGAGCGGTGGCGGGGATAACGGAGTAATGAGCAGGACACAGCATGAGAAGCGGGAAAAGACTACAGTGGGAGAAGCACTACGAGCGCTAAATCAACAGTAATGCACAAAAAAAACACAACTCAATAATCCACAATGACCTGAAGCAGAGGCGAGCGTAAGGCTCGAACTCTGCTGGTGAAGGGGAAAAGACTATAGTGGCAGGAGCGCTAAGAGCGCTAAATAAACAGAAACGCACAGGAAAACACAACTAAATAATCCACAAAATAACCTGAAGCAGAGGCGAGCATGAACCTCGAACTCTGCTGGTGAAGGACTGCGGGCATGCAAACAACCGGCGGAGCTGCCGGGGAGAGTGCTGCCTGGACCGGAGGTCAAGGCATTACATGCGCTCCCCGCAGCGTTCGCCATTATGTAGCGGAGCGGGAGTGGAGGTGGGGGCAGGAGTGGGGCAGGGTCAGGGGACATGCGGTAACAGACTAAGAGCGGCAGCGGGGACAATGGAGTAATGAGCAGGACACAGCGGAAGAAGCGGAAAAAGACTACAGTGGCAGGAGCGCTAAAAGCGCTAAATCAACAGTAATGCACAAAAAAAACACAACTCAATAATCCACAATGACCTGAAGCAGAGGCGGGCATGAGGCTCAAACTCTGCTGGTGAAGGGGAAAAAGATTATAGTGGCAGGAGCGCTAAGAGCGCTAAATAAACAGAAATGCACAGGAAAACACAACTCAATAATCCACAAACTAACCTGAAGCACAGGCGGGCGCGAGGCTCGAACTCTGCTAGTGAAGGACTGCGGGCATGCGAACAACTGGCGGAGCTGCCAGGGAGAGTACTGCCTGGACCGGCTACTCCACCCCATCCTGCCTTTTGCTCTGCAGCTTGCAGTTCTCCTCCCACAGGAATCCCTTTGTCTCTAGTCAGGTTAATTCACACCTCATCAACACAGCTTGGTTCAGTCTAGCAGAGGCTGGCCAATCAGGAGAGGGCTGCTGGATCATTGCATTTTGGCATACGGCAAATAAAGTTCTATATCTTCTTTTCTGTAATAGTTATAATAACAAAGCTAACAGTGACAACTTGTTGGATTTATCATAACTATTCTTTTAAATCCTTGATTTTTTTTTGCCCACTTCTATTAATAGCTTTACTTGAATAAAGTATTCCCATATTAGGCTATTGAGCCATTGTGCTACAATGGGGAAAAACTAAATTGGCAGTTTTCCTTTCACCAGGGGATATAGAACATATTTTGTAATGTCCCTGCTTAAAGTTACAAGGCACCCTGTCCTTGTGGAACCTAGGGGAGACCTTAGAGGTGACTTATATGTAGTTTGAGATTTTGAAAGTACCTGTATTTCCAAAGTCGAAATAATTTAAGGTTAAAAGCAACCTCCAAAGAAGTGTTGGCTTTTAGCCCCTTGTATGCCCATGACGAGCTGGACTCGTCATGGAGCACAGTCGCGCTGTGCCCATGATGAGTCCAGCTCGTCATGAGGCATACCCTAGGGAATCCCTCTGGTGCGGGCACCAGAGGAATTCCCTTTCTGCCAAAATAGCCTCGGGAGCTGGGGAAGAGCTTCCCCTGCTCTCGAGGCCCCCCCCCACCTTTCACTGTAATGACGATCGGCGCACACGTCGCGCCAACATCATTACAGTGAAAGTGAAACTGAAATGAGCCAAGAGGCTCATTTCAGTTTCACTTTCTATGTGCTCAGGGGCCTATCTCAGCCCCCTGAGCACGTAGAAAGACGGGAGAGGTATCGTTGGAAAGGGGAGAATCTCCCCTTTCCAATGGTACCCCTCCTCAGTGGATCCCTGCTTGGGGATTGCCACAGGAGGGCGATCCCCAAGCAGGGATCCAGCCACAAGACACCAGGGAGGGGGGAGCGGCCCCTTGGGCAAGGGCCTTTGCTCCCCCATGTAAATTTGGCGCAATTTAGTCTTTTTGCCCCCCCCTGGGGGGCAGATGGGGCATCAGCCCCCAATCTGCCCCCCCCGGGGGGCAAAAAGCCCACTAGACCCCAGGGAATTTTTTTATCCATAAAAATAGGGGTGGGGGCTGCCCAAAACGGGCAGGCCCATGCCCCCACCCCACCCCCCAATTACTACAGTCTTTCGGCATTGGCCCCTAATCTGCCCCTTCGGGGGGGCAGAAAGCCCACTAACTACCAGGGATTCGTTTTTACTTTTTTTTTTTAGAGTGGGGGCTGCCCGCAACGGGCACACCAATGCCCCCACCCACCCGCCACCATTACAGCCTTTCTGCCCCCCCCGGGAGGCTTTGGCCCCCAATCTGCCCCCCCGGGGGGCAAAAAGACCACTAGACACCAGGGAATTATTTTTTAAAAATGATCACAGTCTTTCTGTCGCCCCCGGGGGCAGATGGGGCATTGGCCCCTAATCTGCCCCTTCGGGGGGCAGAAAGCTCACTAAACACCAGGGTTTTTTTTTGTGCAATTGTTTTTAGGGTGTGGGCTGCCCGAAACGGGCACGCCAATGCCCCCACTCCCCCCCCACAAACATGACAGTCTTTCTGCCCCCCAGGAGGCAGATGGGAGCTGTAGCCCCCAATCTGGGCCCCCTGGGGGCGCAGAATGCCCACTAGAAACCATGGATTTTTTTGTTTTATTAGTGTAGGGGTAGGGGCTCCCCAAAACGGGCATGACAATACCCCACCCCCAGAGAAATTCCAGTCTTTCTGCCCCCCCCGGGAGGGCAGATGGTGGCAGTGGCCCCTGATCCGGGCAGAAAGCCCAGTAGGCGCCAGCGAGTATGCAGGCTTTTTTTATGCGTGGGGGTGGGGGCTGCCCAAAATGGTCATACCAATGCCCCCACCCCCACAAACAATCGCCACAGTCTTTCTGCCCCTTTAGGGGCATATCAGGATGAAACCCCCTTCCCCGATTCCCCCCCAGGGCGGCAGAAAGCCCACTGGGCTCCGATTTTTTTTTGCTCAAGTGATGCCTCAACTTTCCCACACAAAAATGTGTGAAAAAGGTGATTTTTTCAGCTAAATTTGAGGTTTGCAGGGCATTCTGGGTAAGGAAACATTGGGGGATCCACGCAAGCCATACCTCCCTGGAATCCCCCGGGTGTCTAGTTTTCAGAAATGTGTGGGTATGGTAGGTTCCCCTAGGTGGCCGCCGAGCAGGGGGCCAAAAACCCAGGTGACCCCCCTTGCAAAACCAGGTCGTTTTGAGGTAGGCAATTTTCATGTCGCCTCAATACGTTTTGGGGCCATGCCTGTCGTGGGTACTTGGGCCTCCCACACGAGTGAGGCACTGTTTTTATTGGGAGACCCGGGGGAACGCTGGGTGGTAGGAAATTTGTGTCAGCCCGGTGATGCCTCAACTTTCCCACACAAAAATGTGTGAAAAAGGTGATTTTTTCAGCTAAATTTGAGGTTTGCAGGGCATTCTGGGTAAGGAAACTTTGGGAGGTCCACGCAAGCCATACCTCCCTGGAATCCCCCGGGTATCTAGTTTTCAGAAATGTGTGGGTTTGGTAGGTTTCCCTAGATGGCCGGCGAGCACCGGGCCAAAAACCCAGGTGACCCCCCTTGCAAAACCGGGTCGTTTTGAGGTAGGCAATTTTCATGTCTCCTCAATATGTTTTGGGGCCTTGCCTGTCGCGGGTACTTGGGCCTCCCACACGAGTGAGGCATCGTTTTTATTGGGAGACCCGGGGGAACGCTGGGTGGTAGGAAATTTGTGTCAGCCCGGTGATGCCTCAACTTTCCCACACAAAAATGTGTGAAAAAGGTGATTTTTTCCAGCTAAATTTGAGGTTTGCAGGGCATTCTGGGTAAGGAAACGTTGGGGGATCCACGCAATCCATACCTCCCTGGAATCCCCTAGGTGTCTAGTTTTCAGAAATGTGTGGGTTTGGTAGGTTCCCCTAGGTGGCCGCTGAGCACCGGGCCAAAAACCCAGGTGACCCCCCTTGCAAAACCAGGTGGTTTTGAGATAGGCAATTTTGATGTCGCCTCACTGCGTTTTGGGCCCTTGCCTGTCGCGGGTACTTGGGCCTCCCACACAAGTGAGGCACCATTTTTACCGGGAGACCCGGTGGGATGCTGGGTGGTGGGAAATTTGAGTGAGCCCGGTGATGCCACAACTTTCCCACACAAAAATGTGTCAAAAAAATCTGATTTTTTCAGCTAAAATTGAGGTTTGCAGGGGATTCTGGGTAAGGAAACGTTGGGGGATCCACTCAAGCCATGCCTCCCTGGAAGCACACGGGTGTCTAGTTTTCAGAAATGTATAGGTTTGCTAGGTTTCCCAAGGTGCCCGCAGAGCTAGGGTTCAAAAACTACAGCTAGACATTTTGCCAAAAAAGGGTCATTTTTCACTGCGAAATTGAGGTGTGACCACGTTGCGTTTTGCGCCGTTTCCTGTTGCGGGCACTAGGCCGACCCACACAAGTGAGGTACAGTTTTTCTCGTAAGACTTTGGGGAACGCAGGGTGGGTGGAAATTTGTGGATCCACGCAGATTCCGATACTTTCCACCACAGAAATGTGGGGAAAATTTGTTTTTTTTGTCAATTTATTAGGTTTGCAAGGGATTCTGGGTTACAGACCCTGGTGGGAGGCAGTCAAGTCACCCCATCCTGGATTCCCCTGGGTGTCTAGTTTTCAAAATAGTATAGGTTTGCTAGGTTTCCCAAGGTGCCCGCAGAGCTTGGGTTCAAAAACTACAGCTAGACATTTTGCCAAAAAAGGGTCATTTTTCACTGCGAAATTGAGGTGTGACCACGTTGCGGTTTGCGCCGTTTCCTGTCGCGGGCACTAGGCCGACCGACACAAGTGAGGTACTGTTTTTCTCATAAGACTTTGGGAAACGCAGGGTGGGTGGAAATTTGTGGATCTGAGGAAATATGAATTTTGTGATCAGTTATGTCCCCTATCGTAGACCCCAACGGCTCCATGTGCATGCTATAAGTACATGTATGTTCCCTCCAGTTCCAGTTTTGAAGACGCAAATACATGTGCGTCCACCATCAACATGTCCTCTTTCAGATCCGCCATGAATGGGTCAGATATTCCATTCCTAAGTATGAAAGGCCACCGACGTTATGTGGTTCACTTTCCACATTTTACAGATTCAGGCGAGTAGGCCCTGAATTCTGTCATCAAGCCTTTTCCTGCCTTCTGCCTCTGAAAGCTCCAGTCTGAGCCTGCATCTGCATCCATGAACTTTGTCCTACTCCCTGCGCGGCTAACGGTGCCTGATCCAGCCTGTTGCCTGCCAAAAACTGTATTTCACCTTCAAGATTATCTGCTCCGCTCCTCATCCGATGCATTCCTGTCTAGTAGTTTAGGTAAACACTCCTCCAGCTACCGTGCAAAGGGCCAGGCCAGGCCTCGCTGTCCTCATGCAAGTAATTCATAGCCCCTGTTACCATGGAATATTCCTACCCCCCTCGCATCTCATGTAGACACTTAGACGCTTGTACACGCACTAATAGTCAGTATAGAATAGATTCTATCCTAGAGACCTTTCCTTTTGGATAACACAGTTCTTTAAACATAGGATATTAGATATGATTTGGGATTAGGTTGACATGACCCCCCAGACTTCTGTCTCCACATGTAGAGCTAAATGTCAAGTCCCCTTCACCCTCTAGTTGCACGTCAATCACACGTCATGCGGCTGCGCGCGCATCTCTGCCAAATATTTCTGCTGACATTGCAGGATTCTCTTATGGATCCACCCACTTGTGACATCATGTATAATGACGTTTACTAAGTTACGCCTATATGTCCGCCTTTTTTAGTTACGTATGCATATTTTATCTGTATTATCAGCTGTTACGCCTCCTGCATCTGTTTCACTGTAATGCATTTCCTATAAAACTGATTATCTGTCAATAATGTATGCCCTTCCTTCCTGAACTTTCGTGGTGATGGAATTTGAAGCCTGCAATTCGAATTGTATTTCCTTTGTAAAGGAATAAAGCCTTTTAGAACCTCTAATACCACGGATTCTGCCTCTTATATTTACTGAGTTATTCTTACTAGACTTTACCGCATAAAAAATAGTACCGGTAATGAAATATTTACCACATAAATTGGCGCCCGAATAGGGACACTTTCTCATCTCACGCGCCGGCGGTGCGTTGCAGGCCCGGTCTCCTGCCACAGCTGAACGGACAAAAACGCGTACCTGCAGGATTTCCTGTATCTCCCTCCGGCCAAGTGGGGGTGACTGAGGCTGCGATCAACACCCAGACGAGGCGGTGAGAAGTGCGAAGTATCCCGACCAGAGCCTAGCTGAGAGAGCAAGATCCGAGGTATACAGAGGCCCACCAGGTTCCGAAGTTCCGAGTCCAGTCGAGTCGAGTCCAGTCCGGTCCAGTTTCAGTTCCGTTCCGAGGCCTTCCGTTCCGAGCTACCCGGTGAGTACCATTACCGGGGAGGCATTTAACGTGCACATAGTCTGTGCCGGTCAAGACGGGTTTGGGTACACAAATCCGGTCTGCACTGTTTCAGCAGTGTATCTGTACTGTTTAGCAGTATATCTAGTATGTCTTGCATATAAATAAGTATTATCTAGTGTCAGTATTATGTCAGCAACTAGTTTTCTATTAGTTATCATCGTTCGTTAAAACTGTTAAGTGTTAAATGTTTTAATACGTTCTATATATTGTGGTGTGAATGACTGTTCATTATTGTGTTTATTGTATAAAGTGTGTTTTAATAAGGTCTAAAAATGCCGCTCTTTTCGAAATTAAGACAGATCAAAACTAGAAAAGGGGTACTCGAAGAAGCTGTTCCCATCCCACCTAGGGACACTCCAGGGTACTTTATGTATCATAAACATGGCCTAGATGCCGTATTGTTTCTTGATTTATGGGTGGACTACACCAAGGATTTGCCAGAAAATCAGAGATGGCCCGCAGCGGGGACCTGGGATGCAGATTGCATCATGAGAGTAGAAGAAGAATTATGGAAAAAGAAAGCCAGACAGTCACAGAAAGATGCCATTGAATTATGGCGTAAAGAATCATATAGACGTACAGAAAAAGCGCTCAGACAGGAAGAGAAAGATAGAGAGAATTCAAATAAAACCCGAGAAAATCTATTAATTGAGGAAGGTACCCGAGTAAAATCAGAACAAGTAGATAGACAAAGAAACACTCTTATGAATGGTATGTATCCTCTTCTGGCCGAAGGGTTACCTAAGGCTACCCCGGAAATACCAAAAGACTTAACTCCTCCATTACTCCCGATAAAAGCACATCCCAAAACACATCCCAAAACAGCAAAGGACGTTTTCCTTTCCTCCTATTTAGATGACGTAGCTCCCGAGTATGCTAATGCCATACCACACACACCGCTTGCCGATGGTGTTCAACACCAAGAGCATCCGTCTGTATCCACGCAACAACAGACTCCTACGCCCATTCCCACAGGTCCGTCCGTTTCTACTGTTTTTCTGGCATCTACAATTTCTATCTTACGTCCAACGAATCCTTTCTTGCCCAGCACCTCAGATGGTGCTACAGGAGGTACGACAGACATGTTTGCCACACCGCCGCGAAATAAACAGACCCTTAGAGATTGAGCACTCCAACGTACACCCCAACTAGCGACATCCGACATGTTTAAAGAACAGCTTGTTGATTGTAGATACGATCCAGTGCCAGGTAAACAGGACAAATTACTAATATCATCATTACGTATACGACGAGCTACATTGTATTTAATGACGATACCAGGAATGGTTGAACACCTAGACGATATATATCGCTTTGTCCAAACAGGGCGAGGTCCAGAGAGTATTAACGAAGCTATGGAGTACCAGAAAGTGGATGTACAAAGACAACTACTCCGTTTTTTCATAAATTGCGTAATTAGGAATCAAGACAGGCCTGGGGCAGATCATGATACCATGCAAAGACTTGCCAAATGGGGTCAGAACATATCAGAAGAGAAACATGATAGACAGGCGTGTATAATCGCCATGTATCGAAAGATCCGCAAGGAAGTAGAACGAATACATAAAGAAAGACGAGAAGCAGACAGAATTGAATCAGAGGAAGAGGAGGAGCAAGAATCAGAACAATTAGAAACGATAGCTTACGTAGGTAGAGGAAGACCCCATAATAATACTAGAGGCTTTAATGATCCGATACGTCCGATACGTCCAGAATGTAATAGACATTTTCCAAACCCTATGTTAAATACAAGATCCCCTGAACACCTATTCCAAGCCGCTGATAAATTACTCCGAGATCGAAGGGGGTACCATATGCTCGATTCCATGGACGAACAAGAATTAGCCAGGTCAGCAGTACAATGGGCTGATAGTCCCAGCGAATACAATGATGATGCACTAGCACACACGTTTCTGAATCTTGCCCCATACGAACAGCGTTTAGCTAGTATATACATGATTCAACACCTCCTTATATTATATAAAAGCCAACACTCCGATCCAGGACCCTTACCTGACATATTGACAGAACTACTCACGAATAAATGGAGAGGGTCAGGTACTGATTTGATTAAAGAAATTCTAGAATCTCGAAACCAATATTTAACTTTCGTATGCCCATAACACGTTTCAGTTCCCATTATGGGAAGAAAAATGTATCACATAGATAGACAGAATCCGTTACGCGAAGTACACCCAATCAGAGGTGAAGGTAATAACTTTACACGCGTGTTTGTGTACACGCCTATAACTAAAATTGAATTATTAGAAATGAAGAAAGTAGTACCCAGTCATGACAAGGATCCAGCAGGTTTCCACCGTGAGATAAAAGACATGTTACTCATGGGAGAGTATACCTACCCCGACATTATGAAAATATTAAAAGTCCTATTACCCGCCGGTGTTTACGAGAAACTCAAAGAAAAGGAATGGGAGGTGGGAGACCAAAAGATAGATTGGACAGCATTAGAAAACGAAGAAAGGGCCCGAGCTGCAGGAGCAGGGCTTGGGGAAAAGACTACAGCATTACCAGGATTACTAGTGCAGGTACTGCCACGTTTATTAACTACGAAAAAGGAAGACTGGGGTGCAATCTCAGCCTGTAAACAAAAGCAAGATGAAGACACTAGTGATTTCTATTCCCGATTTGAAAAATGTTTTGGTATTAATAGTGGCATAAAAGCAAGTAGCGAGTCATATCCACATCTGTTTGTGACAAAATTAGTTGAAAATTCTCTGCCGCAAGTTAAGAATAGAGTATTGAAATTCGAAAGTACCTGGCAAGGTAATACCCCGTCACAGATGTTACAGATGTTACAATATCACCACAATAGAATTAGAGAAGAACAAGAACACGAACAAAGACGTATGAAAGATACAAAAATGAAAATGCTTGTTGCTCAGTCAGTTCCAGCTGATGGTCATCAAAAGGGTGATTCCGCAGGTCCAACGAAAGGGACATGCAACTATTGTAAACAACAAGGTCATTATATACACGATTGTCCAGTCCTGAAACATAATATTGCCACAGGTAGAACCCAGGAAAGACCACGTCCACCTAGACAGGATCAGAATCAACAACAAATCCCTCAGCATGCACAACCTAGGTTAGCTCCGCAGCAACTAGCTCCGCAACAGGCAGCTCCACAACAGACCGTGGTACCACCACAAGCGCAGCCTATTGCTGCAACACAAGCAACAACACAACAGATGTATCAGTATGCACAAGCAGATTATCCCGATTATCAGCGATACACATGAAATAGCCTAGAGAGGGAAGTTGGCTTACCCCTTATTGAGGTTCCTGTAGACCAAGAGGGACCTTATGTACATAGTGAACTATTAGGGGAAGACAGAAAGTTTTTACTTGATACAGGGGCAAGCAGAACAACTATACGACACAGTGAAGTTCCAGGGGCACCCCTCTCAGGCTCACAAAATATTTCCCTTGGATTCTCAGGAAAACCTATAATTAATGATGTAACACAACCTCTTCCACTCACGGTTGGTCCATTGACACGTACTACAGATTTATTGCTTACTAAATCATGTCCAGAAAACTTGTTAGGTATAAAAACATTGAAAGCTCTGGGAGCTATAATATGTTGTTCTCCGGAAGGAGTACGATTATTTTTACGTGACTTTAAAGGTCACTACGTGTCTAGAGACATGGATCACCGGCTGCAGAATTTACCTACACATTTATGGGCACAAGGCCCCACTGATGTTGGTTGCATGAACATTACACCATATCGTGTCACACTAAAAACAGGAGTAGTACTACCACGAATGCGACAATACAAGTTACCACCAGATGCTGTTGTGGCTTTGCTGCAAATCATTGACGAGCTCATTGCACAAGGAGTGGTTGTCGAAACCGACTCCAATGTATGTAATTCCCCGATAATTCCGATTCTTAAAAGAACGGATCCGAAAGCACCACCAGTATATCGATTAGTTATTGATCTGCGCGGACTAAATAAATGCATTGTACCACAATACCCTGTGGTCCCAGATATCTCTTCATTACTAACAGCTATTGACTCGGAAGCAACGTTCTTCACTGTAATTGATCTCAAGAATGCTTTCTTTAGCGTCCCAATAGATCCGGAAAGTCAATATCTGTTCGGATTCAGTTTAAATGGACGAAGTTTCAAATTCACACGCGCACCTCAAGGATTTACAGAAAGCCCCAGCATCTATAGCCAAGCACTGAAACGAGAACTTGACAGTATCCACATGCCAGTTAACACTGCCTTGCTTCAATATGTCGATGATCTGCTGATCACCGCCCGAAGCGAACCTGAATGTGAAAAAGCGTCACTGACGGTTTTAAAATTTCTGGCCGACAAGGGGCACAAGGTGTCCCCTTCTAAGCTGCAATTCTGTGTCCAGCGAGTTGTTTACCTTGGGCACTCGCTGTCCAAGGAGGGAAGACAGCTTACACCCGACCGCATCCAGTTAATTGCTAACATGCCACCACCCAAGACACAAAAGGAGGTGCGGGCTTTTATAGGTCTCACTTCATACTGTAGGCAGTGGATCCCTCAATATGCATTTCTAGCAAAACCACTCATCCAGTTGACAACACAGGAGGCAGCCACATCGACTGTCCTCCCTTGGACTCAAGAACATACACACGCCTTTGAAAGCTTAAAGAAAGCTTTATGCCAAGCACCTGTTTTAGCAACACCATGTTACAGTAAACAGTTTACACTCTTTGTTACAGAACGCGATGGTACTGCCTTGTCAGTACTCACTCAGGAACAAGCAGGATCACACAAACCATGTGCTTATTTCTCTAGTACATTAGATCCAGTAGCTCAGGCTCTTCCTGCGTGCCTGAAATCGGTGGCAGCAACAGCTTTAGCAATCAGACAAAGCGATGCCATAGTGTTAGGACACCAATTGACAGTACAAGTACCACACGCAGTAGAGGTTCTCTTGAATCGCACACAAACACAACACTTGACTATAGCGAGACTCACTGGTTACGAATTGACATTGTTTCAGCCACACATAGAAATCAGACGTTGTAATACGTTAAATCCTGCCACACTGTTGCCAGTAGGCGGAACAGATCCATTGGCACATGATTGTGTCGAAGTCATTACTATCACGACGAAACCCAGACAAGACTTGACAGATATCCCTTTGTCAGATCCAGACTTGACATTGTATGTAGATGGGTCATGTATGAGAACAAGTACAGGAGAGTTAGTGGCCGCTTACGCAGTCACAACAGACACTGAAGTCATTGAAACGAATTGTATTAACACTTTGTCAGCTCAAGCAGCAGAGCTCATCGCTCTAACACAAGCCTGTATTCAAGCCAAAAATAAGAAAGTCAACATATACACAGATTCACGTTATGCATTCGGAGTCGTCCATGACTTCGGCGTACTGTGGCGAGAGAGAGGTTATTTAACTTCTCATGGTGCCCACATCCAACACGGACCCCTCATTCAAGCCCTATTAGACGCGATTCATCTACCTACTGCAATATCGATTATGAAATGCAAAGCCCATACAAAAGTTACCGATATCATTTCTCAGGGTAATGACCTAGCTGACAGAACAGCTAAACAGACTGCTCAGAACCAGACTCATACAACTGACGCGACAAAGACAATAGTTCCGACACCAACACATTGCATGACAGTTAAGGATCCCGCCCTTGATGTAATTGACATACAGACACATGCTACACCAGAAGAAATAAAGAAATGGACTGAATTAGGAGGGATCCAAACGGATCAAGGATGGATGACGAAGGAAAAATCTATATGGTTTCTTCCTGACTCCATGGTTCAAGTCATCATTAACACAATACATAGTCCAGCGCACCTAGGAGAAAAAGCTATGCTAGACAGCATTCAACACATTTGGTTCAACAGACACTTGCGAGCAGCAGCTAAACAAAAAGTTCGTACTTGTATGATATGTTGTCAGTTCAATCCAGGTAAAAGCATCCCCGTAGAGCAGGGTGGATTTCAACCTCCCGATCATGCTTTTGAAGCCCTCCAGATGGATTATATCCAGATGGAACGATGTCGAGGATTCAAATATGTTCTCGTAGTTGTCTGTGCTCTTTCCCGTTGGACGGAAGCCTACCCGGTTTCAGATTACACTGCCCCGACTACTGCCAAACAGTTAGTTCGAGAATTCTTCCCACGGTACGGTTTACCACGTGTTGTCTACTCAGATAACGGCCAGCCATTCTTATCCAAACTAATGAAACACGTTTCCCTTTTGTTAGGCTACCAATGGAAATTCCACTGTGTCCGACATCCCGAGGCAGCAGGTCTCGTGGAACGCCATAATCAAACTCTGAAAATTAGATTGTCCAAAATATGTAGAGAAAAAGGTGTCGATTGGATAGTAGCCTTACCAGTTGCGCTCTTTTACATGAGAATGGTAGCACATTCTCGAACAAGGCTATCCCCGTACGAGGTGATCTTCGGTAGACCACCAAATATGTGGGGGACGCCTATACCTCGCAAAATCACTGATGTTGACTGTAATATGCTGACAGATTACCTGGCTTCCTTGATGTCTGCACTACAATCTTGTCGTTCACAGGTAGCTGCAGCTTTTCCTGATAATACTGAGGTGAAGCCCCATGACGTGGTTCCAGGCGACCTGGTTCTGGTCCGGAATTTCGACCGGAAGACCCAACTGGAGCCTAGGTGGAAGTCGCCAAAGCTTGTTCTACTAACCACAAGGACAGCCGTGAAGATCGAGGGACGTAAAGGGTGGTTGCACTCGAGTCATATCAAGAAATTTTATGGACTACCATCCAGTGTGAATACTCAACCCTGCATTCCCTCACAGACAGACTCTAAGCTCCCCTTGGTTGAGCAGTCAAAAACGGAACTTTATAAACTAAAATTAAGGTCTAGCAAGTCAGACAATTTGATTGTTTAAGTCCTCTCCAAGGTGAATCGGTTGAATTTGTCTCTGACATGTATCCTCTAGACCGGAATAGAGAAAGAAATCAACAGATGCAGCTTAAAAAGCATGCGTATTGTAAATCACTTCGTAGTCACTGCACAGTAACATTATTAATTTTGTTTTTTCTAAGTCTTCTGATCATCATTTCCAGCATACTATTGCACATGTATTACCCTATTTTTAAGCGTGCTTACAATGTAACTGCAGAACATTCTTTTAGCGAATTACCTCCGCATGAGTTGTCCTATAGATTTGCGCTGCGCAACAACACATTCATTAGTATGTTACATCATTCCCATCAGACCAGCAATGCTACAAATTGTTGGATATGTGGCCGACTCCCTCCCTATCAGAACTATAAGGGAGTTTTGCCCCTCTTTCCATATCCGTTCACCCACAATGGCTCCTGTGGAGCATGGTTTAGTTTGATTAATTCCCTAGATTCAAATTCCGCAGTTTATCAAGACAATTGGGTATGGGGAAACCTGAACCTAGTTTTGCTTAAAGTCTGCTACCCTAACAAGGAGGGACTTCCCAAAAGAACAGGAACTGATCTAGAAAATGAAGTATATGGATTAGGTAATTTTACACTTAACCTCATGATTCTGAACGTTGAATCTGAAGCTACACCAATCTTGCCCGCCATGTCAGTATTCCCAGTAAAAGGGGAATTATGTGTAAGAAAGAATGGTTCCATACACATGGGCCATAGTAAATGCACCACTGTAATAAAATTCAGTGATCAAGGCAAGTCTACATTTAGAGCTTCCCGTCATTCCTACTTCATATGTGGCCAGACCGCATATATATGTCTACCTCTAGATTGGGATGGTACCTGTTACATAGCATTCCTTCTGCCATCTGTTTTCCTAGCTCCTCCTGATTATCATAGAAATACCCATTTAGTACACAATAGACAACAGAGAGATCTCCCAATTGTCGATTACACTGAAACGGCATGGGAGCAATACACAGATTTCAATAAAGGTTTCTTTCCCTATATAGGTACAGTCACTAATAGTAAGCTGATACGTAGATTAACTAGAACCCTTGAAGCAGTAGTGAACGAGACTACTTCCGCCTTAGGCAATTTAACAGAAGAGCAGTCTGCTATGCGGATTGTTGTGCTTCAAAATCGTCTTGTCCTTGACGTCATCCTGGCCGATAGGGGCGGAGCTTGTAGGGTCATCGGATCAAGTTGCTGTGTTTTCATACCAGAAAATTCGCCGTCAGTATATAAAGCCATAACTCGCCTTCATAAGATTGTGAGCCAGATACACCAGAGTCCAGGCACCTGGACTTGGTCCGGTTGGTTTTGGAGCGTGTTGTCAGCCTGGGGATGGAGAATCCTATCCTTCCTAGGTATTGGCTTTCTCATACTATTCAGTTGCTGCTTATGTCTACAATGTGGGCCAGCGATTTGTGGTCTGTGTGCCACATCGTGTATCCCACATCCAAGTTTTCGTTCAAGATCCCGGAAGAAGAAAGAAGAACAAATGATGCTATATGAACAGATCGATGGATTGATGAAGATCGATATCTCCTGAGGGTCCGTAGGGGACAAGGAGGGAATGAGGAAATATGAATTTTGTGATCAGTTATGTCCCCTATCGTAGACCCCAACGGCTCCATGTGCATGCTATAAGTACATGTATGTTCCCTCCAGTTCCAGTTTTGAAGACGCAAATACATGTGCGTCCACCGTCAACATGTCCTCTTTCAGATCCGCCATGAATGGGTCAGATATTCCATTCCTAAGTATGAAAGGCCACCGACTTCATGTGGTTCACTTTCCACATTTTACAGATTCAGGCGAGTAGGCCCTGAATTCTGTCATCAAGCCTTTTCCTGCCTTCTGCCTCTGAAAGCTTCAGTCTGAGCCTGCATCTGCATCCATGAACTTTGTCCTACTCCCTGCGCGGCTAACGGTGCCTGATCCAGCCTGTTGCCTGCCAAAAACTGTATTTCACCTTCAAGATTATCTGCTCCGCTCCTCATCCGATGCATTCCTGTCTAGTAGTTTAGGTAAACACTCCTCCAGCTACCGTGCAAAGGGCCAGGCCAGGCCTCGCTGTCCTCATGCAAGTAATTCATAGCCCCTGTTACCATGGAATATTCCTACCCCCCTCGCATCTCATGTAGACACTTAGACGCTTGTACACGCACTAATAGTCAGTATAGAATAGATTCTATCCTAGAGACCTTTCCTTTTGGATAACACAGTTCTTTAAACATAGGATATTAGATATGATTTGGGATTAGGTTGACATGACCCCCCAGACTTCTGTCTCCACATGTAGAGCTAAATGTCAAGTCCCCTTCACCCTCTAGTTGCACGTCAATCACACGTCATGCGGCTGCGCGCGCATCTCTGCCAAATATTTCTGCTGACATTGCAGGATTCTCTTATGGATCCACCCACTTGTGACATCATGTATAATGACGTTTACTAAGTTACGCCTATATGTCCGCCTTTTTTAGTTACGTATGCATATTTTATCTGTATTATCAGCTGTTACGCCTCCTGCATCTGTTTCACTGTAATGCATTTCCTATAAAACTGATTATCTGTCAATAATGTATGCCCTTCCTTCCTGAACTTTCGTGGTGATGGAATTTGAAGCCTGCAATTCGAATTGTATTTCCTTTGTAAAGGAATAAAGTCTTTTAGAACCTCTAATACCACGTATTCTGCCTCTTATATTTACTGAGTTATTCTTACTAGACTTTACCGCATACAAAATAGTACCGGTAATGAAATATTTACCACAGATCCACGCAGATTCCAGAATTTTCCACCACAGAAATGTAGGGAAAATGTGCTTTTTTTGTCAATTTTTAGGTTTGCAAGGGATTCTGGGTAACAGACTCTGGTGGAGGCAGTCAAGTCACCCCATCCTGGATTCCCCTGGGTGTCTAGTTTTCAAAAATGTATAGGTTTGCTAGGTTTCCCAAGGTGCCCGCAGAGCTAGGGTTCAAAAACTAGAGCTAGGCGTTTTGCCAAAAAAGGGTAAATTTTCACTGCGATACTGAGTTGTGACCACGTTGCGTTTTGCGCCATTTCCTGTTGCGGGCACTATTCCTACCCACACAAGTGAGTTACCATTTTTATCGAGAGACTTCGGGTAATTCAGATTTGTAAAGGAACTGTTATTATCTATTGACTTTCGATGCATTTCTGCCTTCCAAATGAAAGATATTGTGTAAAAAAGAAATCATTCTAAAAAATGACTGATAATTCTCATGCTAGTATGAGTATTCCCAATTTCAGAAATGTGCAAATATCTACTGTTTCTAAACTCTATATTTTGTTCCCATTTCAGAAATACATAGGTGTCTTTCATACCGATTTTTCCATGTACACATTTTTACAGAATAATTACTATATACCTGGTACATAATAAAAAACCATTGCAAGTTGCTGCTCAGTTTTTGGCTCTGGGTTCGTCGGGTTCTTGGTGGACCTACAAGTCCTATATATCCCCACAACCAGTAATGTCCAGCGGATGTAATGGTATATTGCTTTCAAAGAGCTGTCATAATTAGAAGAAGTTACAGGTGAAAACGTTGACACAAAAGGCTGTTTTTTTCAACTAATTTTCAATTTATCCTATATTTAACTGTTAGTTTCTATAAAAAAAAACCTTGATGGATCTACACAGATGACCCCTTGCTGAATTCAGAATTTTGTCTTCTTCTCGAAAATGTATAGCTTTCCTGGATCCATTATTGCTATTGTACCCATTTCTGCCATTAACTGGAAGGAGGTCAAAAGCACAAAAAATAGCAAAATTAGGCTATGTCCCAGAAAAATGCCAAAACTGTGTAAAAAATGTTGGGTTTCTGACAAAAGTCTGGTATCCCCAAAAAGCTGGGAAAATTTTGATTTCAACCCCACAAGCCCTTTTTTGATAACATTTGCAGGAAAAAACCCAGATGCTTTCATTTGCAGCCCGTTTTTCCAATTTTTCCGAAAAAAAACAAAATGTTGCTGTATTTTGGCTCATTTCTGTGACCCCTCTAGGAGAATCCACAAACCCTGAGTACCTTTAGAATCCCCATGATGTTGGAAGAAAAGGACGCAAATTTGGCTTGGATACCTTATGTGGTCAAAATGTTACAGGGGCCTCAGCGCGAACTACCCCAAATAGCCAAAAAAGGGCGTGGCACAGGAGGGGAAAAGGCCTGGCAGCGAAGGGGTTAAAATACCAGCGGGCACCACTGCAGTGCACACTTAAATGCATTAAAATCTACTGGGCCTCTAAACCTACATGCTCTACTATGTACTAAGGACTTAAAGGTAGGTTGTCAGTACCAATTGTAATTATACCTAATTACCATGTACTTTTTACTTTGTTCTGGTTAGCAGAGCCCAGGGCACAGTCAGAGTCAAAAAGCAAGCATCAAGTTGTCAAAATATGGGCAAAAGATCAGGGGACTCTACAAACAGGTCTTGATTTTAGGGAATGTCAGGCGACAAAGAGAAGTTGCATAGCTTAGTTAAATGAAGGATAGCACTAGACGTTCGACAGTTTAGATGTTGAAGTGGTCAGGAGGTGCGCATGAAGAGATGACAACTTTAACAGTGGGAATGAAGTCAGTGGATGATGTGTGGGAGAAGGTGCGGAGCATGACAGAAATGGTTGGAATAGTGGGTGAGGTGTAGAATGTTGTAAGTGGGGTTGGGAGAAGTGTGACTAGTCTTCCACTGATAGTTAATTTTTAACGGTTCTTTCCCGAATGATGCTAGGAAAACCCAGGGATGAATGACAGGTGAAAATAACACCAGCAATGTTTTTCTAGATTATTCCGCTAATGCTAAGGTATTTCTATTTTCCATTTATATCCCAAATAAAAAAAGGCAACTGTAGGCACACTATTGCAGAATAAACTATACACCCAACTCGATTGCTTTACATTTACAGGCCACACAAAACTGTACTTCACTGTCAACAGTAAAAGTCTGGCCATCCTGCATTTCTACAATTCTTCCAATAAAAAAGGAAATTTCATAATTTCACCAGAGGAAGTGTAATATTGTCTAGAACTAAAATAGAGCAAGTGGCAGCTATTAAAAAGGTTATACTGAGTCTAAAATGCAGGGAAAGAAAATTGATAAATAATGGTATTGATCTATCAACATAATGGATTATGGATGACAGAATGTCAGTTGCTAAACCCTACTCATGTTTAGAACGTCTACTTCCTAAACTTTTCCTCTGTGGGATTAGGACTTCTACTTAAGCCACTGCTCATCTTTTTAAGGAGATATCACCAGTAGGTGGCCTGGGCCAGGAGAGGCCGTCTGTCAGTTTACTCAGATCTGCTGGCCTTGGAAGGTGGCTGATCATTCCAACCAGTAGCACCGCTTTGAGTTTCTTCATTGTACGTCTATGCACACTAGCCGGATTTAATATTCTTCTTAATAGTATTTTCTATAATACAATGAATATCACACTCGATTTTAATTAGCACGTATAACAGATACAGTTTTATTTTGTAATCACAAAGGTTTATTGTTATTGTACTAAAATACACTTTTTAGAACTGATTGGAAGGATCCGTCGAGCTGCAAGTCTAAGCCTTGGGAGGAGGAGGGCAGTCTTTGGGAAGCACACATTTGCCAGCATTTCCAGACCTAACGTAGCCTTTGTTGCATGTGCATCCTGCCACACATGGTGCTGTGCATGCTGCTGCTGCCTGTTTATAATTCTCGCAGGTGAGCGGGCATGGAGAACCACATTCAGAATAGTGAGCATTGGCGGCGCAAGGACATGTACTCTGAGGTACACATCGATCAGAATTCAGGACATATCCTTCTTTGCAGGAACATCTTGGGACACACATTGCTGTGCACACCCTGTCACTCCCCATGTTGGTCACTTCCTTGCAGGTTTTCGGACACCTGCTGCCGCAGTCTGTGTACTCCATGTTTTTTTTGCACTTTTCTGCAATGAAAATATGAGGAGAGTTACAGGATTATTATTGACCATATATGAAATGCGACCCGTTCTGAAAGGCATCTGCAGCCATATCTTACATCATCTGAAGCAGACATACAGGGAATCCCAAAGATGTGTAGTGCAGGCCTGGGCATCATGTGAAATGAAAGTTACCAACAAGTAGACAATAACTGCCAGCAACATTAGAACAGCTGCAGTGAAAAGGCTGCATTGCTCGGTACGAGATAACTCCTGCCACTGAACTCCCTTCGGGCCGAAGGGTTCTTTGGAATGTAGAGTCCTTGCTTATATCCTAGCTTCAGAATTTGAAAAAACTTGCAACCCCCCCCCCCCCCCCCCCCCGCCCGCCTTTCCTAAAGCCAGTAGGAACGTTCCCAAGTCTTCTTTGCGAACTTCGGCGGAAGCACGGGGAAACTACCTGCAGACGGATGCTACAGAAATGAAATGCCAATAAGTCAGGCTTTAATGTGGTAATGCATGCAAACAGTATGGCTACGTGTCCGTGTTTGCCTATGTTACATCATCACGTGTGTACGTAAATACAGTCTTTACTTTGCTATCACCACCTCTCCTGACAGCACTCCGTGACGTACCTTAGCTCGGTCTGAGCATGAGGCAATTGACAAACTGGGGCTGGGATACATTTCAAAACAGATTGAGTTTATTTGCAATAGGTGGCCTGACAGATAGCCTTCGTGGTCAATTTAATATGATCCTGCAATGGGTGTATGGATCAAAGATATTGATGAGCTTTCGATTGTATCTGATATTACTTTTGTTGATGATTAAGTGATCATGTGGATACAGTACTATCTGGGAACAAAGGGTAAGCTGATTCGTAGCCATAATGCAGGGCAAACACGGCTGCTACTCTCCCTCCAAATGACTTTGAAATCCGCACTAAGAAACCCAGCAGCCTCTGAGATACATACGTCTTATGGTTGTTGTGATATCTTACATGTGTTGAATACAGTCAGTGTGTCACTCTGAGCACAGAATGCCATTGTGTTAATAGACTGTTGTCTTAGACTGTCCCAGAGTTCCATACCCTGGCAGTCGGTCTGCTGACCCCATCCAGCTGGGGTGTGCATATCATAGCTTTACCTTCAGCATCTCTTTTATCAGTTCATGTGCAGTTATGCCATCTTCGGAGCATACACTAAGGACAGATATCTGACTCTTGTTGAAACGTAGCCAGTAAGCTCCCACGAGGGTAAGAACCCAAGGGACACATGTATCAAACACTTTTGCATTCACATACGGTGCGAATCGATTATTTCGGCCATTTGAGAATGCAAAATACCCTTTCAAGCTGCATTAAAGGCTTTGTAGTCACAATTTTAGGTAATCACAAAAACAGTGATTACCTAAAATTGCGACTACGAATAGGGAATCCCAAAGCATATGTACCAAGCATTTTTTAAATGCAAACTGTGCATTTAGGAAAATGCTATTACCGTCGACTTGAAGTCAATGGTAACCATGTGCAAACTTTTAAAAATTCACAAAAATGCATTTTTCAAAGTGCCTTTTAGCGCACACATGCCCCTAGCACATGTGTGTGCTTTACATATTCACATCTTTTTTTTGGGGGGTGCTAGGGGACCTCAGTCCCCCAGGCACCCTTGGCTTTGAATAACCTAATTTGCAATTACAAATGAGCTGAAACAAAACCATTTGCACCTATGGGCCTTGAACGAATGGAGTAGTATTGCCTAATAGCAATTACCTATTTAGTGAATCGCTTTTTTGGTAATATTAAGGAATCGCAAAATCTTTGGCTATCACTTACATACAAAGGGGCAAATGTATAAGCCCCTTACGCCAGATTTGCGCCGCTGTTGCGTCACTTTTGAGACGCAGTGGTGGCGCAATGCCAGCGCCATGCTGCGGTGTATTTACAACGTGATGCATCTATGGAGATGTGTCACGTTGTAAAGCCCTGCGCCACATGTGGGCGTTGCTGCACAGGGGGAGGGGGGGCGTTCTGGCGCAGGAATGCCTCCGAAAAATGGCTGAGTGAAATCTACAAGGCGTAAGGATTGACGCAGCATGTTAGGGATAGGGGCACCCCGAGCCTAGCTGGAGCTGCGTCGCGCATGCGACGCAACTCCGGCAATGCGCCACCTTTCCGTGGGGGGTATAAAAACGCATCTGCCCATCCGTGCGCCACAGTGCCCCGCATTGTAAATGCGGCGCATCAGTGGTGGCGCACGGGTGGGCAGATGCGTCGCAACTCTTCTGGCGCATCCCTGCTGATTAGCAGAGATGCACCAGAAGTAGTAAATCTGCCCCAAAGCATTCTGCAATTACCAATTAGCGATTCAGTTAAAATCACTATTTGGCAATCGCAAAATGCTTTTGTGATACATTTGGCCCCTAGTGATGAAAAATGGGCTCTTAGTATTTAAAAAATCTAAGTGCTGCTGACTCTGAAAATTGAGCGCTCTTTCGCCAACGCAGAGCCACTGTTCTGTTTACTCAAGGTTTTCTCAATATTTATTGAGAAAATTAGAGCTTTGGAAGATGGAGAGTGGAGAGAAATATGAGTTGACAAGAGGATGTGTTGGAAAGCTACAGAACTGTAAGTGAAAAGGGGTAAAGAAAGAAATGAGGAAGACGCCGTTGGGAATAAGGGTCCAGTAATTGTAATTTGGACATTTTTCATTGGAGGGGGAGGAAATTCTGCTTACTGACCCGCTATCCCACTTCATTCTTACCCTCGGACTGTGGCTTAATATCACAGTGCACGCTGTCTGACATGGATGTTGAAGGTGAGGGGAAAATGTAGCAGTGTGGGTCAGGGTGAAAGAGCTGAGGAGGAGAGGAAGGGAGAAGAACAAGCATTCGCAAAGCCAAAAGATTTGACATGAACATGGTACAGCATGCAAGCATCATCTGTGCATGATGTTTTTGCATGCAATACCCTATCAAAGCCATACAAATTTTTTTCACCCAGTGTAGTCTAGGCAATTTATCTATCTTTTAAAGAAAGATTAGTGTGTCCGGATATGGTAAAGTTTGGTTTGTCAGCACCGAAGTCTGCATCGAGATATCTAGAGGTAGAAAGAAGTACAGGTGTCACTAGCTGCATCTGTACTTGTAATGTTCATCTCAGTCGCCCTACTCAAATGCCATACTGACTCCTCCTGTTTTCACACTTCACATGCTCCACAGAATCTTGAAATGAATCCCTAACAACACCAGAAAGACTTTACTCAGGCCCTCGTCAGCACCCGCCTCGACTACAGCAATACCCTCTACGCTGACATCTCCACCCAGTTCCTCAGAGGACTGCAAACCACACAGAACACTGATTTCATCTTTGACCTCCCCAAATGAACCCACATCGCCCCCCACCTGAGTGACCTCCTCTGGCCCCCCATCATAAGAGATGTCACTTCAAGAGCCTCATGCACCCCTTCAAAGCCTCCATGACCTAGGACCTGCTTACCTCAACCAACGACTGACCTCCACCAACACTCTAGACACCTGCGCTCCTACTTACTCGCCCTTGCACAAACACCCCACATCTGTCGCACCCGCAGCAGCAGCTGCTCCTTCTCCTACATAGCTGTCAAGACCTGGAACGACCTCCCCCTCCAGCTCCTTACAGCCCCCTTGCAGACAGACTTCAGATAGAGACTTAAGACATGGTTTTTTGATGCAGACTCAGCGCCCAAATACCGCTAGGGGTGACAGTGTTGCACTTTACAAATGCCGTTTGATTGATTGATTGATACTGATCCAATGGTGCTCATCAGAAGAGCCACAGTGTACAGTGCATCAGAACTTTTATGCTGACTGGAGTCACCGCTGGAAAACGTGTTTTAATTCATGTAAAAAATAGACAGGATGACCACTAAATGCCAGTAGGAGGCTCTTTTAAAGTTTGTTCAAGGTTTGCAAGCACTGAATCTCAAACCCTTGAAAAAAGGAACTGTTTGCAAAAAGTAGAAATTTGCCACCACATTTATATTAGAGGAGTGGATATAAACTTGTGATTCGCTGCAGAAAGTTGTACATGCTTGATGATGGTCAGAAGGGGACAGATGACCTCCAAACCAGCATCCACAGTTGCAATACCCCAGCATTGAAACCTTTGGGTCGCAAAGATAAGATAGAAAGTTGGAAGGGTAATGGGGAACTGGGCAAGACTGGTGATTTAGGTAACAAGGAGAGTGTTAGATTGGTGGATGGGACACTGGCCGTAGAGGAAGGTATTTCAAGGAGAGACAAAGAGATCGTTTGGAGGAATGAGGGACCTCAGTCTGTCGTCAATGAAGTATTGAAGGCTGGTGGTACCATGTGCCCTGTGCATCTCTTAGTAGCTAAGGCATTGAATCAGCAGAAGCTACTTGCAATTTTCTGCAGCTGTTTACTTTTCCCTGGGGGGGGGTGGGGGTCCATTTGTCAGAAAACCAATGGCAAAAAATCGTCTGACAGAAAGACAGCGTCCACTCTATTGGATGTATATTTTCTGTTATTAACTCCAGTGTGGGTATATTTTTGTAAACAGTATTTGGGACACAGTATTTTCATCTGGTATCACAACAGTGGCACTTCCGAGCTTTGGGGCAGAAAAACGTGTCTGCTTATTACAGTGTATGCTGAGCACACAAAATGCCAAGGAAGAAACATAACAGAACAGGGGCCAAATCATGCAAAATAAGCACTTTGAGCACTAAACCAGAACACTGTGAGGATCACAAAACATTTGTGACTGGCGCCATTGCATACCCTTTGTGGTAAGGTAGTGCAAGCCATAAACACATTTTAACACTATATTATGAGAACAGGACTCCCCAGGTGGTAACATGTCACAAAAATGATTGTCTCCATTTGTTGTGCGCATTTCTTGAGTGGTAATATAGACTGTTGTTTTTTGTGCTGCTGCATTTTTTACCTGGATTTTGTTGGGTTCCACAGCAGTTATGTTGCATTCTGGCTTGACTGTTTTCTTGTGACGTACCCTGTTATTTTTTAATGGTGTTGTTTTGTTACTTTATATTTGTTTTCTGTTAAGTACTGTAATTTACGTTAGATATGTCAACAAATACTGCTATGTCTACAGACAAAAGCAGCACATACTTCTAAGGTTCCTGGGGAAAGCAATCAATTATCACTGAGTAAGCTGGTAAAATAGTGCTGCTCCAGCTCTACAACTACTTAAGACGTCAGTGATCCCATGCTGTGGCATATATTTTATCTTAACTTTGTGCTCTTTGTGTTTACTTTATGTGGTACAGCCCACAGTCTCCAGAACAGGTTGGGCGGACTGGTATCTTACATAGTTGAAGAGCTCCAGCAGAGAGTGGAGGAAGAAACAGCTAGAGATGACATTGGAAGAAAGGGCAGAGAAAGGGGATGGAGAAGAGAAAAAAGAAAGAAGAGATAAGAGTTGGAATAAGGGCCCTCAGAGAGATATGTCCTGCTGACCACTCACTGTTCTTACCTCCTCTCCCTTCAGTGTGCACAGATGTGTTTGGTATTTCTGCACACGGCACTCACTTTAAAGGAGAAGGAGGTTCTGCTCTAGTGGAAGGAGACCTGGGCCATGTCACACTAAGTAACAGAATAGAACATGACACTTACAATAAGAACAAGTGTGCTACAGATTCTATCTGTTTAATGTTTATGTTGGAAAGGAATCGTTAATAAAGGTAATATCTGGTGGTCAATAGTCCTTGAAATACAACTGTAATGTTTTTTCTTCACAGGCATCGTTCCAGACTGAGATGTCGAACTCAGATGGTTTGCTAAAAGACAATGCCGGACCTCAGATGTGTTCCAACTGGTGCTGGACCTCAGATGTGTTCCAACTGGACTGTCCTTCCACAGAAGCACAGTCCACAGCTCTAATGGTCCTTGCAGCTTTGAATATGAATTTTGCATGAAAGCAGGTATGTTGCCCTAGATCCACCCCACTGGAGTACTGCAAGTCTTGCATCTTTGTCTCCTAAGCATCCACTCATCCTAAAGATTTCTGCATTTTCATTTCAATGGCTGTTCCACTCAGGGCACTCAGGGCACTCAAGCATATTTTTCTCCATTTCTCGCCAGCATGCCTTCACCACAAGAGGATTTCCCCCCACATTATCCAATGTTTTCACAAGAATATACAATACTAGCAACATCCCTTTCTGACCATGCACCAGATTATTGGCAGTCCCCTCATTCGAAATGGACTTCTCCCCTCCTCTGTATGTGGCTGGGAGAAATCCTTCTTGCTCTGTTGTTCTTTTCAGCCATCCCCCACTGTCAGGCATGGCACCAATGTCTATCGAGGGGGGCTTCACCCATTCTCTGCTGACAAATAAGAGCTGTCTCATTGTAGCAGTCATGCCCTCAGTCAAGCATCCTATCTTTTACCTGCAGCATTTATCTGCACCAGCGCTAGGGAGAGGGGAAGATAGCGTCATTCTGTAAATATGGCGCACTCCTGTTCTCTCCTTTTCATGCAGCACAATGCAGCATTTGCAGATGATGCTCTGCGTGAGCAACTAGTAAATCTGCCTCCCGTTTTTGTGTCTTTGTCAGGCTGGGATCTATGGATAGCATGTGGTTGGGCACTAAACAGATAATAGCTATATGAGGTGATTTATTGGATCTTGGATGATGTAGGAAATTTGGTTTGGAAACAGCCTTTACAACAGAAGCGTTACAACGCATACCATTACAACGCATACCGTTAGAACGCGAAAGGCTTGTTGAAATGGGTAGTAGGTGTTGGGGTTAACTTCAACACCATCCCTACTGTTGCACATGCTGGAGTTGGAATAGTAAACTATACTATTCCAACTTACCAGCACACCCATTACAGCAAGTCAGGGTAAAGGTATGCATTGTAACGGCATGCGTTGTAACGTCATACAACCAATTTGGTTATGTGATGACATATACATGTTGTAATTGCCATATAAGCAAAACCAAAGGGCATGATGGACGGAGTGTTGAACAATGCAAGCACTCACCCCCAGTCAACTGATCTGGGTTTAATCCACCATCATTCTTTAGCTCACTCCGCCACCCCAGTTCAGACATGAACATATGCAAATCAGTCTGACCCTGTGCCTCATGGGAACAGTCCAGCCCGAACTGCCAAGCCATGTCTTCCCTGGACCCGAAACAAGCATCCTGGGACCGGTTTCTGGCTAATCAGCCGTCATCAGCCAGGCTAGCTTGAATCCAGTGGCAAAGTGAGCAAGGGAGCCACGTCTGGGCATACCCTGCCAACTTAGGCTGAACAAAGCAAAACCAAAGGGGATGATGGACGGAGTGTTGAACAATGCAAGCACTCACCCCCAGTCAACTGATCTGGGTTTAATCCACCATCATTCTTTAGCTCACTCCGCCACCCCAGTTCAGACATGGCCATATGCAAATCAGTCTGACCCTGTGCCTCATGGAAACAGTCCAGCCCGAACTGCCACTGGAATCAAGCTATCCTGGCTGAAGAGGGGTGAAACCCCGAAACCGGTCCTAGGATCCTTTTTTCCAGTCCAGGTAGGATCTGGCTTGGCAGTTCGGGTTGGACTGTTCCCATGAGGCACAGGGTCAAGACTGATTTGCATATGGCTGGGTTCAAACTGAAATGGCATGGTGAGCAAAAAAAACGATGGATTTAGGCCCAGATCTCTATACTGGGGTGAATGTATGACATTGTTCTGCATTCTGTCCATCCATTGTTGTTTTTGCATTTGTCACCCCGAGTGGGACGGGTATGCTCAGACGGGAGTCCCGTGCTCTCCATGCGACTGTAATCAAGCTATCCTGGCTGAAGAGGGGTGAAATCCCAAAACCGGTCCTAGGATGCTTGTTTCCAGTCCAGGGAGGACCTGGCTTGGCAGTTCGGGCTGCACTGTTCCCATGAGGCACAGGGTCAAGACTGATTTGCATATGGCTGGATTCAAACTGGAATGGCATGGTGAGCAAAAAAAACGATGGATTTAGGCCCAGATCTCTGTACTGGGGTGAATGTATGACATTGTTCTGCATTCTGTCCATCAATTGTTGTTTTTGCATTTGTCACCCCGAGTGGGACGGGTATGCTCAGACGTGAGTCCCGTGCTCTCCATGCCACTGGAATCAAGCTATCCAGGCTGAAGAGGGGTGAAACCCCGAAACCGGTCCTAGCATGCTTGTTTCCAGTCCAGGAAGGACCTGGCTTGGCAGTTCGGGCTGGACTGTTCCCATGAGGCACAGGGTCAAGACTGATTTGCATATGGCTGGGTTCAAACTGGAATGACATGGTGAGCAAACAAAACGATGGATTTAGGCCCAGATCTCTGTACTGAGGTGAATGTATGACATTGTTCTGCATTCTGTCCATCAATTGTTGTTTTTGCATTTGTCACCCCGAGTGGGACGGGTATGCTCAGACGTGAGTCTCGTGCTCTCCATGCCACTGGAATCAAGCTATCCTGGCTGAAGAGGGGTGAAACCCCGAAACCGGTCCTAGGATGCTTATTTCCAGTCCAGGGAGGACCTGGCTAGGCAGTTCGGGCTGGACTGTTCCCATGAGGCACAGGGTCAAGACTGATTTGCATATGGCTGGGTTCAAACTGAAATGGCATGGTGAGCAAAAAAAACGATGGATTTAGGCCAAGATCTCTGTACTGGGGTGAATGTATGACATTGTTCTGCATTCTGTCCATCAATTGTTGTTTTTGTAATTGCCATCTAACCATTGTTGCAACCTCACAATTGTATATTATTATGTTATCACTGTGATAGCAGTCAATGTATATCTGTTTATATATGTCACTGTTATGATTGGCATATTTGCCTCTTTTAACTTAACCATTATTCACATTGTTTACTATTTGTAAATGTTTGGCTATGTTAAAATTCCACCAATGCATTTTATGAACGAGCCTTGAGACCTCTAAGCTGTGGTTTATGCTATGCTCCATGAAAACGTTTATGGGCCTGATTGTGAGTCTGGCGGTCCCTGGACTGCCAGACTCATTGTGGCGATCTTCCAGCAGCCCTATTAAAACTAGAGCAGTAGGGCCGCAATTGTACCACTGTAACCGCCACGGATAAGAGATCCCAAACGGTGGTGTGTCGGTCTTGAGGCTGCAATATGGTTGGAGGAACCACTGTGTCCCGCCAAGCAAATTATGAGATTCCTCTCCACCACGTGTTTCATGGTGGTTCCTACACCATGAAAACCGTGGCGGAGAGGCAACAAAGTTGGCCCTATAGGGCCCCCTGTTGCCTCAGGGCCATGGGGTGCATTCAGGGGGCTCATGATGTGCCCCCCTATGTGCTAGCACCCCAATACTTGCACGGCATGGACTGCATCAGTCCATGCCGTGCAGGTACTGACTTTAACATCCCTATTGCAATGCCTATTTCATAGTCATCGCAACGGGACCGCCAAATAACCGCCTGCCAGTGACAAAAAAAGTTGTAATGTGGCAGGCGGTGCGCACAAAACGTTGGCTGTGTGGGAGCAAGGCCGCAGCATGGCGATCAGGCCATAAGTCCTCCTGTCTGTCTGTCTTCTCTGCACAATTAATTACAAGTCTGGCCCTGATGTTCTGTGGGTCCTCTAAGGTATAATGGCTCCAACAGGACCACTGGGAAGCCTGAGTGCTGTAGGGGAATCCTTGGTTGTAGTAGACAAATATTTGAAAACACACCTAGCAGGGCAGGTGTTGCCTTGGAGCACAGAAGCACACATTTATAGAAAATACATCCATGTATCTATTCAGAACTTAATGAATTGCTTATCTTCTTACCAACACAGTTTCCAATTGAAAGCGCCGCAGCCAACACTGAGAAGAGAACAGAATTGAAATATGAGCATAATCGGTATTAACACTCTTACACAGTTGATGGCATAATTTACAGATTCTCTTTCACTACATGTTATGCAAGCACATTAAATGTTTCATAGCTAATGGACATCTTTAGCAACAAGCAAAAGGAATTATACACGTAGAACAGATAAACCTGGCACATGACATACATTCACTCAAAACAAACATCTGTTTAATAATCTCAAGACTAATCCACCAATTTGCAGCACATGTTTGTTTGTGTACTTTGTTTTTCTGTTTCCCCGTCAGTAGAACAGGAAGGCTGCTGTTTGAAAACATTCATAGAGAAAATGAGAATCAAAAAAGCACAAATAACCGAAGCAGAAGTGGAAGGGACAATTTATGAGGCCCCGATCAGGAATTGAAGGGCTACACTGTTTAAATGAAGGCCATTGTGAAGTGGAAAACCACTGCCTTTGAAAATTATAGGTCCCAATGTTCACCCAAAAGCCTGAATCCTTGCCCGATTATCAGGTTATCCACGTGGGATACTTTTTGAAACAATTAATCTAAATGGGAATCATGTATACTTTCTTAAGGTTACACCAAAAGTAGGACATATGTCCTGCCCACAGTCACAGTTATTAAACAACAACATAATTAGGCAAATTCTCTTGAACCAGCAAATCAATTCTTCGAGTCCACAACTTAATTCTTAGTAGTCCATCATGTAAATGATACCGGATCTGGTGTTTCACGCCCTGAGTTATCGCATCAATGGGAATCATCTCCACTTGCACTTTGTAGGACTCCTCATACCAACTCAGGTATCTAGGGCAGGGAAGCAAATACAATCTGGTGATTGGTCAAGACTGGAGCATGATCAAAGCTGAACCTCAATGTCCATCATCCTGTCACTATAGGCATCCTTGGTTTGCTCCTATAGAAACAGTCAAACCTGAAATGCCAGTCGATATCCCAAGTGAACCGGAACATGACCAACTCCAGACGAGTTTTACCCTCAATGAGTGTTGGAAAATAAAAATAAATTGTGGTGTCCCCCCAGATGTTTGCAACCTGCTTTTAAGCCTATTTTTGTTGGCCATATGACTGTGCACTTAATTGCTACCAACTCGTGATAAAGGGTCTGTACTGTCTTTTTTTTTAATTGTAAAATTGGCATACACCTAATTTAATTTGCTTGCAGATCCCTAGCATATGGTACCATGAGTACCAAGGGCTTTTATAATTAAATCCTAAAAGAGAACTACTGCACTCGCGTGTCATGCACAAAAGTAGCACTGTACAACATGTCTACAGGCCTGCCTTGGCAGCCTGTGTGTGCAGTTTAAAACTGCTGTTTCGGCATGGCAAATTAAACCTTTTTCCAGGGCAAATCCTTCCTGTTTAATATTTATAAGTCACTCCGAAGGTAGGCTATAAGTGCCAGTAGGGCAGGGTATATGGTAGGTTAAAAGTAGGACATTTATGATTAACATTTTATATGTCCTTGCAATGAAAAATCTTCAAAGTAGCTTTTCACTGTGGTAAGGATGAATCTCCAATAGAAAATAACTGAGTTACATTATAACATAATGTATCATGCATAACTTAAGTATAGGACTGAGTAGAAAAATAAATCAAGGACTCTATTTAATAGTAACTTAGAATCCAACCTAATGGTCAAGTCGAATTTTAAATTACTATTTTTAAAATGCCAGCTTTAGAAGTTGAAATTTTTCTGCTTAAGCCAAATGTGCCTGTGTTCAGTGTCACCTGACTGTTAATGGCTCTCCAGTGGTGAGATGTGTAGTACTGTTACACGTGGGCAAAGGGCCTTAGGTGTTGGTAGGGGTGTTTCTCTCATGCACAAGATGGCCTGTGGGTTGCACTCAGCCCTTGATTTCATTTTAAAGGGGAACCCGGGGTATGTACCTAGCCCCTTTCTAGCTTCAGAGGAATCCTACCCTATGACTGACAGATGCAACATGTGCCTTGGCATGCCTGCCCTTTGTCTCTCTAGTTAGATTGGCACCAAAGCCAGTGGGGGGTACAGGAATTGACCAGAACTACTTTAGGGGATGGAACAGTGAGTGCTTCCTTGCTTGCCTTAATTAATTTACCAAGTCTTATAAAGTGCACAGCTGTTTCAAGGAGTGTCCTGATGCTAGAAAAGTAATTGGTAGGACATATCACAACAATGCCTGCGCAAAGATCCAAGTCTTGAGCTTTTTTCTGAAAGAAGACTCAGAAGAATATGATTGAAGCCCAAACAGGAGCTTGTTCTATGCATGAGCAGCTAGAAGGGAGAAAGGGTGGCCTTCCCTTCCAGCCTTCCTTAGTCTCTGCACCAAGGCAAATGAAGCCTGAGCAGAACACAAAGCTATAGAGGGACTATAGTGTTGCAATCTAACTACCAAATATTGAGGTGCAGTCAAAAAAGGCCCTAAGGGCCAGAACCAGTGAATTGTAAAGAATGCACCACTTTACATATAGCCAATGCAAAGAGCTTAAATAAGAGGAGAGTCATGTCTAAAAAGGACGTTTGAGAATGAGTCGAGCAGCGCACTCTTATCAATCTGGGGGGATATTTTCAAGAACATGTAAAAACTACCGCAAACTTAGCTTAAGAATTGCAGGAAGAAGAGGTTCAGTCCGTAGGAAAACATGATCCTGATAACCGAGGTGATAGAACACCTTAAACTACTGCTCGTCACCTCCACTGTGTCACTGGCAACTAAAAATGGAATATGGTGGACCATCGTGGACAAGGTGAATGCATTTGGATTGCTGAAGAGGACAATGGAAGAGGTCAAGAGGCCTTGAGAATATGCCCCCTGGAGTCTCTCAATGAAGTAATCAGTGAGGCCCAGGAAAGGAGTGTTGGCAGAGTTTAGCCTAGAAGGAATGAGGGACTGGACCACCATTTTCTGCACAAAGGAAGAAAAATGTATTAAAACAGCGTAGCAGACCAAAACAGGTTCCAACCACTGTGGACACCTGTGGTTGAAAATATTACTGATTATCATATATTACCCAATGGTTTTTAACTACCACAGATGGCAAAGATGGAGAAGAAGCTCTATTAGCTCAACAGCTAGACCACCAGCCAGGTTGAAATGTCCCAAATAAGAGGACCTCCATCTGGCCCATGTTGCACATAAGGTGATTCAAGTGCAGCCATTAAAAGACAGCAGAAAGACAAGACTTAACAGGCTGCAGTCTATATCCACCCCTTCTGGGAAGGAGAAAATAAGCTGAGTTGTTCAGTGTACAAGATCACATAGGCACCAAAGAATTCCACCAAAGTTGCAAGGGGAGCACAATAGACATTATAAAGAGTTGGACTCGAAGAGGAACCCTGAGGCATTCCCACCAAAAGGAATTTTTAATCAGATGAGAGGGGGTTTCGCCAGACAGATTGAACTCTGTTCTAGAAAGAATGTAATTCAATCTAGCACTAGCCCTCTCACCCCAAAGGAATGCAAATGCTGGAGGTGCAATGTATGTAACACAATGTCAAATGTCACAGGAAGATCTAATAAAATCAGAACCACCTTCCAACCCTAGTTGAAGGAAAGGCAGGACCCCAGAAGTGCCTCCAAAGGTAAATTGGCTGACTGTGTGTCTGAGCTACAGTGACACAACAATAATCCAAAGGCCTCTTCTTGCAACTGCCCAACTGACCATCCCAACTGGACGTGCCTTCTACTCTGCTGCTGGCCTCTGCTAGAGTGAGTCCTGAATCCCAAGTGGTGCCCCTCTGGTCTTGGATCCTTGGATTAGTGTAAGAGTGTACTCCTCCTGTCTAACCTCAGATATTGGGACTTTAAAACTTTTCTGCAAACTTCTGCTCTGAGAACTGGAGCGGGACTGGGGTCTACCAGCAAGCCACTCACTGAGGGTGCATCGCCGGTGGGATTGACATCGGTGCAAATGTTGTTGTGGTGTTATGCGCAGCAGCAATTCCTCTTTAGCTGAACCTCCTGAACGCAGTATGCAGCCTTGTGGAGCCCTTGTAATCTACAGCCTGCATCTTTCCCTTGCCTGAGGAAGTCTAAGCTCCCCAAAAAATTTTCAAGGTAGAAATTTTCACCAGGCCCACCGTCACGCAGTACCCCATCAACTACAGCCTCCTTAGTGTGAAATCTTGACTTTTCTCTCAATTAGCTTTTTTTACATTTACTGGCTTCACTAAGACATTGTCCAGCGGCTCCCAATCACCGTTGACGGCATCTTTGGATCCAGTCAGTGCTTTGCCCCACAGAAGCGTTTACCTTCTCAGAATTTCTTCCAAGTTTGAAGGTGACTCTGAGACAGGATCCAACTTGGATCTTCTATGTGACCCACGCTCCATCACAGTTAGCCTTAGCTTTTGACTTTGACTGGTCATGCATGGCCAGATAACCTAGTAGGCCCTTTGTTCTTTTTGGCACTATTTTTCAATTAAAAATATAGAAAATCATATCTCTGAATCTTCTGATTGTATCTTTGCTGTTTTGGTGCCATTTTATTCATTGCATTTTCTCTATTTTACTATATTGGTTTACGTTTTCTTTTGTGTTGTGTTTTCACTTTATTACTGTTTGAGTGCTGCATTAATTTTTACACTTTTTCTTTAAGTTAAGCCTTTTGTTTCAAGCTGTCTTGGGGTTAAGCACAGGTTTACTGAGGGACTTTTGGTTCACCCAGACAAGAGTTGTGATTATTATTTGAAGTGGGTTCTGAGCTCCCACAACTAATACTCCAATTTTTTTGATGCTTCTCAAATGTGAGTTGTATCTTGAGTCCTAGGTACAGTGAGACTGACTTGTAGGCATACCCAAATACTTAGGGTTTCTCACTTACAAAAACTAAAACGTAGATAGAATATTTGTATTAATCAGAGGCCTTTATAATTATTTGGGTCACATTCCAGTCCATTTTCTTTTTGCTCACCATGCCACTACAGACAGAGACCAATGATATACAAATCAGACAGGTGTCTGCTCCAAGAACAATAGTCCAAATCAAACTGCCTGGGAAGACAAGTATTACCTAACTGGTTTTAACATTTTTGAGCCTTGTCAGTGAGGTTCAGCTTAGGTTCTAGTCGCAATGAGCTAAAACATCCATGTCATGGAAACTACCTACATTTCTTTCATGGTGTTTGTGCCAAAGGTGGGGCACATGATAACAGTCTAGTATGTCATTGACAGATTTCCCTAGAAAGTAATAATCCTTTAAGAGACATCAGGAGATATTGTATCACGTTTAAAGGTATAAACCTTTGGAAACATTCCTCCAGTTGCTGGTACTTGTGAAGTGAACTTGGCCTTGGAGTTTTCCTAACCAAAAAATGTATTCATATTTGATCTATGTTTTAAATGAATCTTCAGTGTTGACATTGGTGCTTTAGTTTATGCATTCTTTTGTTTTAATTGTCATGCTCCCTCAGATTTTTTCCACTTTAGTCTACATTTCACATTTAGTTATTTTGCCCAATCATTTGAAATTTATTCTATCATTTGTTGCTGAATATTTAGTATGCATGTACACACACTTGTGCACAAAAACACACACACACAACTTAAATGAGAACTGCTTTGATCCTGGCCGCCTACCAAAAATGATGACGTAAGTGGACCTAAGTAAGTTGTGGTCCATTTAGTGGGTGGATTGGAATTGCACTCATCTGTACTCTTAACTTTACTTACCTTTTACCAACGACATCAGTAGATTCTAATTCCTTGAATGCAGAAGATGGACGATCAAAATACTAAAGTTGTGAAGAAGAAACCAGCTAATTTACATCAAATTCAAAAGTACTTTCCTTAATGAATGCATTCATATAATTTGAGTTATCAGGAAGGATCTACAATCACTTATTTTTCATAGATTTTAGGTTACCCCTACTTTATGCAAACTCATTAATCTAAACCTTTACTTGGGTGATGAGTTTGATTTGCCAGGCATTTGAGACATGCATAGTTCTAATACTATTAGCTAAGTGTGAAATGGACAGGAATATCTCAGTTTTATCTTCTCTTTATTTGTGGTACTCACCTACTGCCAGCATTGGAATTAGAGTCATGATTTTCAACATTTTGATAATCAAAAGCCCTGAAATAAGAAGATACAAGAGTAAAACACTGATGCAAAAGAGATATGTTGATGACATTAAACTGGATGGCAACACATATGTTTTTAAAAGTCAAGTATTGATTTTGTTATTTGGTATTTTATTTAAATATTTGTTGCATTTGCACTGTACAGGCTTAGCTATGTCGGCAACAGACAGAGTGCTGTACAAACATATATATAACAGAAGATGCATTTGATTATAGGCTGAGAATGGCAATTGTACTTGTTTGTATATTTTGGAATTGTTTTGCAAGTATAATCGGAAGAGAGAAGTACAGAATTCTTTCTGGCAAAACAATAGTTCAGGGCTGAGCTTGCTTTCCTATAGAATTTGGGCCAGAGAACACCTAAAGCTTTGCTGGTTAGTCATTGTATGCTCTAGAAGTACGCATATTCTGCCTCATGTCTTTAGTTTGCCTCATGTGGTATGAAGTTTGTCCTTGAGGCAGGTAGGTAAACTGGATTACACACATTTGTATTTTGTGAAGTTTATTTTAAAGAGTTTTTTGACCCAACACCAAAAACACCCTCAACATCCTCAACCCTTAGAAACACCATTACCTAATCCCTAATATACTATATAGAAAAAGATGACCCACAGATTCAGGGACAGGGGCTACCCTTACAAGGTCCTCAAAACTACTAGCAAGAAAGTCAGCAGTCTGACCAGGGACAGTCTCCTTACTAAGAAGAGGAGACACACAAAAATAAGACTCATCACCACTTACAGCAGTGAGTCAAAGAAAAACAAATGCATGATCACAAGACTGACATTTGGGAATGTCAGACCCAGTGATAGTAGGCAAAGTGTCTCTCCACCCCCTGTAATATATTGCAAATCAAAATCCATTGGGGACATTTTGGGACATAGCTACACAGGGACACAAGGCAGGAAGGAGGGTTGGGTGAAAGAGGAACAGGGTTTCTACAAATGTGGAAATTGCAAAACTTGCAAGGGTAGTAAAAGCAAGAAAATATACTAGTTACTCACTGGTAAGACAGCCAACATTGTGTGTATGTCTTGGTATACCCATGTGGCTACCAAAATGTGTGCAGTACCATATTTCCAGTAAAGAAGAGAATAGTGGAGCATTTCAGGGTGATGAAGAATTGTGATGTGAATTATCCTATAGCAAGCCATTGGTCAAAAGAATATACACAGAACTCTGCCATTCTTTTGCCATTTCTACAGAAAAGTCTTTAAGCATAGGACAAATATTGTGCTGTCCCTGCTCTGCTGTAAAACGACAAAAGCCATTTATTTCACTCTCTTTAGAGCTCTTCAAGGAAGTATAGCTTTGTCCAGACACAAGGGAGCACTCAGTATAAGTCAAAACAATACCCTTTAAACTGGGTGCTCCCTTGTGTCAGGACAAAGCTAAACCTCTCCAAAGAGCTCTAATGAGAGCTAAACAGTGTGTCAGGGGTTGCTTTTACTCATTTCAGGTTGGCTTGGTTGGAATTTTACCAATTCAAAGCTGTAATACTGTGCCTGGAGTGGTACATTTTACAGCTGGGCAGGGACTGCACTATGCTGGTCCTCTGCTTAAAGAATTTTTCTGTAGCAATGGCAGAAGACGTTGTCCTCTTTCTATCTCGGCGTGGATGGCACTGTTCTAATCCTATGCTTAAAGACTAAGATAGTATAGCAGACATTTGAGGTGAGCAGATCTAGAGTATGGCTGGTGTTGAGAGTGCTCTATACAGGAGTTGCTTTCCACCTAAACTTGAGAACTACCAAGAGTTCCCCGCTTCTTTTTTTGCATAATTTATGTGTCAATCTGTGCCAGAAAGGGTATTGTTTTAATGGAAAGCAGCTCCTGTGTAGAGCACCCTCAGCTAGATTAATTGAGGCTAAGAAACTGTAAGGCCATAAGATTCTGTATAGGCTTAAAAAACCAATGTGCAAAGTCTGCAGCGTTTAGACTATTGCCACAAAGTACTGTATGGGTGGCAAGAACAAATGTGCAAAATTGACAGCATATAAACTCATAATACAGATAGCAAAAGCAAAAACACGTAAAAATGATTCTTCAGAAGTAAAACCTGATGTTAGCAGTTAAAATATTTGAGGTTCAGAGTCCGTAAGACCATGAGATTCTGTGTGAGCTGCAAAAGTAAATGTGTAAAGTCATCAGGATTTAGGGCCATATGTAGGTAGCCTAATACCGGTCGGCAACGGACGATTTTCGGTAAATATCCTGTTACCGACCGGTATTTAGGCTTGTGCTATGTAGGGGGAACATTTCAGGATTCGGTAATTTACCGAATCAGTAAAATTACCGAATCGGTAATTTTACAGATTCGGTAAATACCGAATCCTGAAATGAGATGTAGGTGACACTCAAATGAGTGATGTGTAGGGAAAATAATTCGGTATTTAGCACCAAATATATGTTGGTGCTAAATACCGAATTCATTGCAAAAAGCAATATTTTGCTGGACTAACAGTGCCATGTGGCAGACATACATGCCCTTAGGGCATGTATGTGCGCCACATGTGCACACATGCAGGAATCAGGGGTGCAACAGGGTGTCAATGTGACACCCTGCCACCCTTGAATGTGCTCCCCCCATTACCGAATCGGTATTTACCGATTCGGTAATGAGGCATACCTTCCCATTGATTCCTATGGGCCTCCAGGCCCATAGGAATCAATGGGAAGGTATGCCTCATTACCGAATCGATAAATACCGATTCGGTAATTACCGAATTTCTCCGATTCGGTAATATTTACCAAATAATTACCTACATACGAGTTACCACTTCTTAAATACCGAATCGGTAAAGTTCGGTATTTAAGAAGTGGTAACTTGTATGCTACCTACATATGGCCCTTAGTCTCTATCTACAGATGGCAGGAACCGTTGCACAAACACAAGCAGTTTATAACGTCCAGGTATATGTGCAAATAAGCAGTAGTTAAGGAGCTCCTTTAGTCTGCAAATCATTCTCCTTTCCAAGTTATTTTAGCCTCTTGGGGTGTCAGTATGCTGGCCAAGAGAAATATCCATACTTATTTATCGGTTGTCAATCTATTGCTGCTGGTGTTGAGGTTTTTTTCAGCAATGCTCAGGAACAGTACAGGGCAGCAGTTTAACTCAACATCTCTGTCAGCAAAGCATGCTTTCACTGCTTGACTGCAAGTTCTTAATCCCTGGGCATTAAAGGGAACTCTGAATTCATGTATAAGCTTTCCTTGTATGCATAGCAAGTGAATCATGTCCTCTTTTGGTGCCCCACACAAACTGCAACTAAACGTTGTCTGAGGGTGTTTCTATGGTGGTAAGTGGAGCAGAGATGGAAGGATGCCAAGTAGGTGCCATAGGTATTTTTCTTTAGTTATTTTGTTGAACCCTGCACCTAGGTAAGGTTGTGAAACTGCCTTGGGTTAACTGTGCAGAGTAAACTATTTGTGCACTCTCCCAGACAGCAGAGTTTTATCCTTTGCCAAGGAAACCCTTTTGACACTTCTGTTGACAAGCTGTTTGAAGCTGTTGTATTCTTCTGATGCCTCCCAGAGACCATGTACGCCCAGTTGTTCTATTAACTCTTGCAAATAGGATTTCACTGCACTGGTATTTTTAGACAGCAATTGAAACCATAAATGAACATTTAGTAAGCCGGGCTCAGCTCGCTTGATCTTATACCAGCTTTTGACATAAGCGGCTCTGCGTGCAAATTGTTGCAATTGCAACCAGAATTCCAGTCTTATCTGAGCCGGTGATGTATATTTTGGTAAGTTAAAAATCATTCTAAGTGCTCATGTTACTATACCATCCAGCGTGATAGCATCCCGACCCCTCATACACTCGCTCCCATAGGCGGTAGTTGTAATGAGATTTGCCTGTATCAGCTGGTTCAAGGAGTAAAGCTTGGACCGGCAATTTTGTTCTTGAGATTTTTTAGTGCTACTGCCATTGTAAGTCCTCTTCTTTTTAATGCCTCTTTTTGAGCCATAAATGTACCTTTGCTATCTTTTATGACCCCCACATATTTATATTCATTGACTGTTTCTAGCTATTGTCTGTCAGATGCCAGTGATGTTTTAAGGTAATCTTTTTTTGGTTCAATTCCATGCTTTTAGATTTGTCTATGTTTATTTTCAGCCCGTTTTCATCAGAATAACTTTTGGTGGTGTCCAGTTAGATTTGGAGGCCAACCGGAGTTTGGTTGATGAGCACAAGGTCATCAGGGTATAACAGATTTAAAAGGGCAAGACTGCCAGTCTTGTCCCATTTGTCCCATTTGTTTGATAGATCTAACAAAAAGAGATTGAAAAAATTCAGGGCTATTACGCAGCCTTGTTTCAGCCCCTTTGTGGTTGAAGTCCTTCTTGATAGATGGTCGCCGGCTCCCAGCTTCGCTTGGACTCAAGTATCAATGTGTCAAAGAATCAGCTGATTCAAAAGACTGGATGGTATATTTCTTTTGGTTGGTTTGTCCCACAGCTTCTTTCTGTCCCTGTGATCAATGGCTGAGGAATAATCAATGAAGCAGGAGTATAATGGTAGGTTGTCATCTTATACAGCGTCTATCAGCAGGGAGAGAGTTAATATGTTTGTGGTTGTCCCCATGTGCTTGCTAAAACCTGTTTGATTAAGGGGTGGGGGGGATGTCTGCATTTGTTGATGCCCAATCTCTTAGTTCTTCTGGAATGAGTCCAACATGGTATTTAACGTTGTTGTCTGTGAAGGTGACCAGCCTATGATGTTTTGCTTCATTCTTGTCACCTGTCTTATGGATTGGGAAAAGGATTAAGCCCTCCAAAAAGCTGGGATTGTTTGTTTGTGAAGAATCTGCGCAAAGACTGGTTTCAATGCTTCTGCCCAGTAATCTGGGTCTAGCTTAAACAGAACTGGGGCGATCCCATTTGGACCCGGTGCTCCTTCCCTCCTTTCTTTGGGTTTGGCTGTAATTGCATTTGTCAATGTCGTCTGAGCATTTTTAGATCAAGAGTTTTTCCTGTGTTTGTATAACATGCTATCTTCCCTTTGTTTATACTGCTGGAGGATTCTGTATTAACATGATGACACAGAAAACTTGCCCAGGCTTCTTTTGTCAAGAGAGAGGTAACTCTGTGAACTGTGGGATTCTGTAATCTGTTTCCTGTGTGCCATAATCTTGTTCTGTTGAGGCTTTTGATGTCATGGAGTAATTTGCCTCAGAGCGTCTATACTGAGTTCCTGTTTGCTTGACAGATTAAGTTTTTCTTGGTCACTTGTATTTGTCTGAACTCCTTTAGGGCATTATTAACAGGGCTATATAGGCAGTGGTATATTTATTGCTTTCTTGGCGCATTGAATTTGCCTATTTTGTAAGATGGAGAGGTGATTGGCTAGCATGATTTGGGATGTGGGAGATTCCCATGTCAAGGCTTTTCTCTTGTCATTGATGGTGCCCTTTGTTTGCTGAGTGAGCCTCTCCTGATAGTTTAGTGAAGTTTTCCTAGCTGACAGGCTTATGGGCCTGTCATTTGATGGAGCCTTCACCAAAGCCAACTGTCATTCTGGATGGTAGGTTCTGCATTTGATCCTTTTGTTATTTACAGTGTGTATGGAGTTAGGATGCCCAATTGGCCGGTGTGGATTTGCACATTGCACACTCATTGGGCGATGATCATTATGATCCTATGCTCGTGGATGACAGGTTATGAGATAGGGTTAGCACAATATCTGATAATTTGAAAGAGTGATCTATGGCTTTTAGCATCCTTATAGAGATGATTCATGAATAGATTGACTTATTGAGTTGTGCAATCTATATATAATATTATTTTTTAAGGCATTTTATGGTTGGTTCTGTTGCTTATTTCTTTTACTATGCCTGTGATGCTGCTTTTTTGCTCAAATCAGCCATATGCCCTGTTCTTTATTTTAGTGGCTTCTATTTCATCATTTCCTTTTGTAAGTGTCATTTTCCTTCAGTGATTACACCCATTAGGTTGGTGATCATGCAGTCACTTTACTGTGTGTCCTGTATTGACAGATTACATTGGCAAAGACGGATTTGGTATTAAGTATTAAACAGCAGGTGGTGGTGATTTTGGGCCTTATGGTCAAAGCTAATTGGGGGGGTCACAAAGACTGTGATCCCCCAAAATCAGAACATTTGTGACCTTAAAAAAGTATTTGGGTAGGTTCAAAACTCCAACTATATACCGAATCACAAATTGAAAAGGGCATGTTTAGGGTTCCCTTCAAATTTGTGATTTATTAAGGTATGTACCTATGGTTTACGACAGAAATTGTGGTTGCAAATCATTTATAGGTTACTGATACCTCAAAGAAGGTGGACTCACACTAGCACATAGGAAGCGGTCCCCTAAATGCCTGTTCCTCTTTGTCAATGTTATAATAAACATTTTTTGAAGTAGGCTTGTAAAAGACTTTAGAAGTTTTTCTTTTTCAGTTTTTTAAGTGCTCCCTGTTTTCCTTTAAATAGTTGTAGACCTAACCCTTTACTCTGCCCAAAAACATTGTTTCAATTCAATTAATATATCAAGTATGTATATGAGTTCCGGGTGCCTAGGGGCAGCAAATGAGACCCCGACACTGCTCTTGCTGCCAACAAATTCAGGCATCAACTTAGACAGGAAAATAAAGATGTCTCCAAGACCCGTATTTACTCTCTGTACCGTTCAGTTAAAGGAAAACCGGATGCATTAAAAAAAAGACAATTTTTTAAACTAAAAGCAATCAGAGAAATTGTGGTTTGCTGATCCCAGCAGGCCACGGTCCATGTGATGGCAGCGATTTGTAGTGGGTCGCAATATACAACCTACCTGATGCATAATAATGAAGAAGGTCAAATTACGACCACTTACGACTCAGACTTTTGCGAGCCAATACGTTTCAACATATGTTAGTTTGCAAAAAAAAACAAGCACTTAGTAAAAGTAGGTGGACAAATTGTGACCGCTTTTACCCAAAGCATTGTACGTACGTTAGGCCCTTGATCACTTTGATGGGCATAAAAACTACATGTTCCAAGGGTTTTTCTCGCTTCATATTACTAGCAATAAATATACAAAGTTTCCAGAATTTCCTTCAGTATAATCAACATGATTTCTTCTGTTTTCTGCTTTAGATATCTTTTCTTCGTCATGAAGTGTGGTACTTCAAGGTCCATATTCATTTACATTCTCATCATTGTAGGAGCCTGTCTCTCACTCGCTTCTCCTTTAGAGGGAGCTGCAACCTCACAATGCAGTCACCAATGAGCACATCTGTGTATGGCAGTCCAGAGATATTCTTAAGGAAAGGTACAGTACACAGCAGGCCGTACGCAGGAGTAAAGAGAGATGGGCAAAATAACAACTAAAGAACATATGATGAAATAGAAAGAGCTTTCACTTTCAATAATCTGCTTCACTTCTCATGGTGACTCGATGGCTGTCTTATGCATGAACTCTCCAGCCTGCCCACACCATCGCCGCCACCACTTTACATTCTGGGACACATAGTTTCACTTGTCCACTTTTAGGTAAAAACTGAAAAGGCTCAGAATGCAAAGAATTGTGGGATGTAGACATTGTGAATGGCTCAGTGAGATTGGTTATTAAGCACCTAGAAGAGCCTTATGGACAAGAGATCATGGGCACTTTTTGACCAGCTGAAGAGGAGTGGCAGAGGTAAGACCATGCAAACTGTATCGTCAATGAATACAAGATTGACTCCTTGTCTCACCATTGCACCCTCCGTGTCCCCCTTTTCACCCCAGCATTGCTAGGAGAAGGACTTGAACTGAAATGTACAGAGAGTAAATACGGGTCTGCAAGACACCTTTATCCTCCGGCCTAGCTTGATGTCCGGATTTAATGGTAGCAGGAGCTGCGTCTGCTGCCCCTGCGAACCCAGGACAGATATCGATAGGTTTTATACAGTACTTTAAACAATGTGTTGGGCACAGTAAATGGTTAGCTCTACAAATAATAGTTCTCAGTACCTGCATCTTTTATAAGTAACCCAAAATACAAAACAAAGAATAGATATTGAAACATACCTGCTTTCAATTCAGCTGCGGTCAAAGTTTATATCTCAGAGACTGGATGTAAGTGGGCACGTCAAAGCACAGCGGTTTATATATCCTGGCATAATTCACCGAGGTATCACTGTGGCACATTTGCATAACTCTGTGAATAAACGAGGCACTCCAGATTAGGGTGCGGCCCACTCATGAATGTTCCTGCAAGTCTCATACTCCCTGGAAATAAACTGTGTGAATCAGGCACCGGGTCACGAAATTGCACCTTTCCTAAAAGCACAGATAGTGTTACACCTGCTGGGAGTTGAAATTAATACCTGCTTGCAGCTTCTCTTGATGACCTAATCTAAACTATGTTTGTCTTTCACATAATTTAGGGAAGATCAATTTAATATTTCACAAAGACAAATTTGCCTGCTGTTGTAATAGTTCAAGGGCGTTCTCTTATTTTACAAGACATGTTGCCTATTCAACCATTATATGTACTTTTAATTGTAGATGCGCTCTCGCGTTTCTGCAACAACAAGGGTGACGTCCTACAACATCTCAAGTTAACCCTGTTGTTGGACTTGGCCCTATTTGATGGGTCATCCCTGAAATTATTTCCTTCCTCTTGTACTTTTTCTGACCTGTTGTTGGCTATTCTATGACTCTGGGCACTTAACCACTGCTGATCAGTGCTAAAGGGCATATGCTCTCCCTATGTAAAATGTATATGTTGGTTGGATTCCATGATTGGCTTATTTGGTTTACTGTCAGACCCCAGTAGAGTGCACCAGGAGTGCCCAGGACTTGTAAATACAAATGCTGCTGGTGGGCTTGCAGCACTGGTTGTGCCACCCACAGAAGCGGCCTGGTAAAATGTATCTAAGGTCTGCCATTGCAGAACCTGCGTGCAGTCTGGTACTGTCATGCCGACTGGGCAAGTGCACCCACTTCCCAGTCCCTAAACCTTCCCTTAACTTCATATTAGTCACCCCTATGGTAGGCCCAAGGGCAGGGTGCATTGTAAGCATAAGGTAGGACAAGCCCTGATGTGTGTGGCATGTCATAATAGTGAATTACAGCCATTTTCGTTTTCACTATTGTAAGGCCACCTGTTCTCCATAGGCCAGAATGGGCTGCTAGAATTGTTACATTCTATGATCCTAACAGACCCACAGAACATGGTAGAAATTCGAGTTTAGTATGCCTGAACTCAGAATAATAAAATACATCTTTTAGTAAAGTTTATTTTAATATTCTGTGTTTGCAAATACCACTTTTAGAAAGTTGGTATTTGCTTGCCTGACCATTTCAGGCCGCATCTGCTATGTTGTGTATCTGCCTGTCTGGATGTGTGAGTGACAGGGCTGGGAAAACCCAGAGGGGCAGGACTAGGTAGCCTGGTGGTGAATATGAAGATTGGCAGCCAGATGGGTGGGAGGAGTTCACCTGGGCTCTGAATAGGGTTGTGCTCTGCTACCACAATGCTGGCTCCACCCCCTGTGGAGCGGCTGATGTCTCTGCCCTGCACCCTGAATAGAAAGGCAGAGTCATGTCAACAGAGTGCTCAAGAACTGGTTTGGACTGGGCAAAGGCCCCTCTACCCCAGAGGAACAAAGGAATTAGGGGTATAAGTATTGGGACCCTGCTCCCAAGAAATTAGATCCTGCTGAAACAAGAAGAACCTCTGGCAGAGGAGAAGGAACTGGGAAAGCTGTAGGAGGAGTACTGTCCCTGACCTGGGGGATTGGCCTGCAGTGGTTGCCTTGCTGCTGAAGGAGAGGAGAAAGACTACTAAAGACTTTGCTTCAACTTGTGCTTTAAACAGATCTCCAAGGGCTTGAACTGAGCTTGCCCCCTGAACGAAGTCCCAGGACCAGTGGACTTCACCCCCAGCTCCCCAGAGTCTTTTGGAAGTGCCTGCAGCTGTGTTGGGCCTTCTGAGGGACTGCGTGTCGCACGGAGCTGGAAGCGCGATGCAAGGAAGAGAAGCATGCCGCCGTCGGAGCTGTTGCCGTCGCATCTCGCAAAAGGCGTCGCCACTGATGCATCGCGTCGAGCGGAAGCGTCTCGCATCATTCCGGAAGTGTCTTGCAACGCCGAAGAAGCGTGTCGCCATCGCAGCCATCGTAGCTGTCGCATTGCACCGCATCGAGAGAAGAGTCTCGCATCGAGGAAGAAGCGTGTCGCCATCGCAGCCATCGTAGTTGTCGCATTGCACCGCATCCAGAAAAGCGCCTCGCATCCACGGAGAAGCGTGCCGCCGTCGGAGCCGCTGTCGTCGCATCTCGCAGAAGGGGTGTCGCCGCCGCAGCATCGCATCGAGCGGAAGCGTCTCGCAACATCGGAGAAGAGTGCCGCTGCCAAGGCCGCTGTTGTTGCATCTCGCCAAAGGTGACACCGCTGTAGCTGACGCATCGAGTCGAGCCTTCTCGCAACATTGGAGAAGCGTAACGCATCTGGAAGATCCCGTCTTTATTTCTTTTGCACCAAGAACTTAAACGCATGTGCATCGCTGCAACACTTTCGTTGCCCTGCGTGTCGCATCTAAGGTACATTGACTTAAAGTGTCGCATTTAAGAACTTAAGATAAACTAAGCAATCTTCTACCAACTAAGCAACCGTATTATGTATTTTTAATCGTTTAATGGTCTTGTGATAATCCTATATAAAAAATCCTTATTTTTAATATAAATACCTGTGTGGTGTCCATCTGTAGTGTCACTTGGTTACTGTATGTGTTCACAAATGCTTAACCTATAACGCTCTGAGATAAGCCTTGTCTGCTCGCGCCAAGCTACCTAGAGGGTGAGCAGGGGTTATTTTAGGAGTGTAACCCCTTACCCTGACTAGAGGAAAGGTTCCCTGCTTGTCACCAGTACCTACCTGTGCCAACCAGAGGACCCGGATTCTAACATTGGTGGCAGCGGTGGGATTATGTATTTGCATTTGTGACTCATGTACAGTAATTGGTGAACACTACTTAGTGAGTGCAGACCTTAAACGCAACCAATACTTGTTGGTAGATTTCTTTTTGGGACTTTCTATTTTTGAGTACTGCCAAACTTAACCATGGTGGAGAAAGCAGCATCCATAGTCTCTGTGAATACTGAGTTAGAATGGGAAGAAGAGAAATTGGATAGCTACACTGCAAAGCAGCTGAAATCCTTCTGCAGGAAATTTAATGTTTCTACAACTGGATGTAAAAACAAGCCAGAGGTCTACAAGGCGCTGAGGGTCTGGGTAGAAGCAAGGAATGCCACTGATGATAAGAATGAAGAGGAGCAGCTGGATGGGCCAGTGGGTCCAAGAGGAAGGAGAACCCCTTCCCCTGCCGGTAGCAGTGTTTCTGGTAAAAGTCTATCTCCAGAGGAGCTGGCAGATAGAAGAGAGTGTAGGATGCACGAAATGGAGCTGACCAAGCTCAAGTTAAAAGGGCAGTTAGAATTGGAATGGCAAATTAGAAAGTTAGCCCTAGAAGAAAAGAAAATAGAAATGGAGCATGAGTTGATTATGAGGAAGCTTGACTTAGAGCTCGAGAGGCTTGAGACCATGAGTGTCTCAGCCCAGCAACAAGAAATGTGTGTAGCTCAGAGATTGAGCTTTGCTGAGTGGGCAGAGGAATCCAGCTCAGATGGTGGCAGCAATATTGAATTTTCTAGTGCTGAGAGAGTAGTACACATACCCAGAGATGTGGCGCCTGACTCGAAGGAGGGGGTTAACTTACACCAGGAGGTTCAAGCACATGAGGTAGCTCCAGTAGTGTGCAGTGTCCCTGAGAGGAATAGGGTACCTGGCACAGGGGTTCATGGTCCTAGTGGTGGGAGGGATTCCCCCATGGTTGAGATCCTGGTATGTGAGTGTGAAGACCGCCCAGAAGAGTGTGGGTTGAGTGACAGAGACAGTCAGATACTGTCTCGCCAATCTCAGGAGAGTGGTGTGGAGTACGTGTGCAAGGCACTGGATGGGAAGGTGAAGGATAGTTTGGTAAACCCTGCTAGGGGGCTGTGTGATCCAATTGTGGGAGAGCATATTGTAAGTCCCTGTATTCCAGAGCTATGCCAACACCTGCGGGAGAGTGAGTTCTCTGACCGCAGGGAGCTCACATTGGAGGCAGACCGTTTGGTGGCGTCCAAAGGGTCTGGAAAGGCATTGGGGAATGATCCCAAGATGAGTGGTTCAGGTATCTTCACACCCAGTGTGGTGGAAGTGGCTCAGAGTAGCCCAACTAGGTCCTGTAGTAGTGAGAGGGGTGTAGGGCCTCACGTCCTGTATTTAAGGGGAAGGAGTGAGAATGGGTTATGTCCCGGTAGTGCCCAACCTCAGTCTCAGAGCCTGGATGGTTCTTTAAGGGAACACCAGGTGGGGAGCCTAGTATGCCCATTATGTGGGACCCCTAGTGTCTGGTGAACGGGGATTGTCTGTAAGCAGGCCTCCATCAGTTCTGGTGTCTGGCAGTACCGCTCCAGTTGGGAGGGTGCAGAAGTCCAGAGTGAGGGGTGAGAGGGGGAAGGAGCCCCCAGTGGAAGAACCAGTGGGTCAGGGGCCATCCAGAAGGGCTGCGTCCCCCGTGAATGACCATGGTGACACCACTTCTGTCCTGGGGGATCTTCGCGCACTGTCAGATGGACAGGGGTTGGGAGATCTACGCCAGGCAGACTGTCACACGACACAGGAGTTATGTGTCACCCTCAGGGGGGGCATGCGTGCTCCCCGGGAAGTCCGGGTGCGCCAGGCGAGCGTTCAAGCGCATGGGTTGGTCCCAGGTTGGGAAGCCAGGTTCAGGTGTTGTCTGACCTGGAGGGTGGGACAACTGTAATCAGTATCCTGACCCCTGTTGCTTCTAGGGGTACCACGCCAGTTGGGAGTGTGCAGTACTCTGGAAGGGGGTGCAGAAGGAGGGAGTCCTCGCCTCTGACCCCGGTGCAGCCTGAGGGCTTAGACCCTAGGTTGGAGAGCCAGGTTCAGGTGTTGTCTGACCTGGAGGGAGGGACATCTGTAATCAGTGTCCCTACCAGTCTGTCTTCTTGGTGTACCACTCCAGGTGGGAGGGTACAGCCATCTGGAAGGGGGTGCAGAGGGAGGGAGTCCTCGCCTCTGACCCCCGCTCAACTGAAGGGTTTAGACCCTAGGTTGGAGGGCCAGGTTCAGGGTGTCCCCCCTGACCTGGATGCCCAGTTGCAGGATAGAACCCCTGAACTGGTGGGCGAATTGCGCAGGACACCTACCACAGGTGCCCTGGCAATTCTGGAAGGGGGTATCACTCCAAGTGGGAGGGTACAGAGCCCCAAGGAGGAGGACCGGGTACGGGAGAGGCCACCCCAGTCTTTGGTCCAGCCGCCGGGTACGGGCCTGGGGCTGGTGGGTCAGTGCCAGGATGTCATACCTGACCTGACAGGAGGGAGAGTGGACCAAGGGCGCCAAGCACCTGGGGCTACTGCCCCCCGCTTCCTGGCGCCACAGAGGTTTGAGAGCCCTGAGAGGCATACGGCCTGGGTCTCATCCCTGACTACTGTCAGTGGCCACTGTAGCATTTTGCTGTCTGTCTGTTGGGACACACCTGTGAGCCAGTTAAGGTTAGGTGCTGCACAGATGGTGTCCACAGGTGAGGAGAAGGGTTCCCCAGGGATTGGCTTGGTGGGCCCTGAGTGTATGGACAGAGGGTTTCCAATAGGTTCAGATTGGCGTAGAACTGGAGTCTGCCCCTGCAGTTGCGGGCCCGGTCCTTGTTCTATCGCCCCAAGCAGGGAAGACCATCACGGTGGTGATTGGTCTGCCTTGCGTTTTGGCTGGAAGAGGGTCGTGTTGGACTTGGCTCTTTTTGCAGGGTCATCCCTGAAATTTTTACCTTCCTCTTGTACTTTTTCTGACCTGTTGTTGGCTATTCTATGACTCTGGGCACTTTACCACTGCTGATCAGTGCTAAAGTGCATATGCTCTCCCTATGTAAAATGTATATGTTGGTTGGATTCCATGATTGGCTTATTTGGTTTACTGTCAGACCCCTGTAAAGTGCACCAGGAGTGCCCAGGGCTTGTAAATACAAATGCTGCTGGTGGGCTTGCAGCACTGGTTGTGCCACCCACAGAAGCGGCCTGGTAAAATGTATCTAAGGTCTGCCATTGCAGAACCTGCGTGCAGTCTGGTACTGTCATGCTGACTGGGCAAGTGCACCCACTTCCCAGTCCCTAAACCTTCCCTTAACTTCATATTAGTCACCCCTATGGTAGGCCCAAGAGAAGGGTGCATTGTAAGCATAAGGTAGGACAAGCCCTGATGTGTGTGGCATGTCATAATAGTGAATTACAGCCATTTTCGTTTTCACTATTGTAAGGCTACCTGTTCTCCATAGGCCAGAATGGTCTGCTAGAATTGTTACATTCTATGATCCTAGCAGACCCAGAGAACATGGTAGAAATTCAAGTTTAGTATGCCTAAACTCAGAATAATAAAATACATCTTTTAGTAAAGTTTATTTTAATATTCTGTGTTTGCAAATACCACTTTTAGAAAGTTGGTATTTGCTTGCCTGACCATTTCAGCCCGCCTCTGCTATGATGTGTATCTGCCTGTCTGGATGTGTGAGTGACAGGGCTGGGAAAACCCAGAGGGGCAGGGCTAGGTAGCCTGGTGGTGAATAGGAAGATTGTCAGCCAGATGGGTGGGAGGAGTGCACCTGGGCTCTGAATAGGGTTGTGCTCTGCTACCACAATGCTGGCTCCACCCCCTGTGGAGCGGCTGATGTCTCTGCCCTGCACCCTGAACAGAAAGGCAGAGTCATGTCAACAGAGTGCTCAAGAACTGGTTTGGACTGGGCAAAGGCCCCTCTACCCCAGAGGAACAAAGGAATTAGGGGTATAAGTATTGGGACCCTGCTCCCAAGAAATTAGATCCTGCTGAAACAAGAAGAACCTCTGCCAGAGCAGAAGGAACTGGGAAAGCTGTAGGAGGAGTACTGTCCCTGACCTGGGGGATTGGCCTGCAGTGGTTGCCTTGCTGCTGAAGGAGAGGAGAAAGACTACTAAAGACTTTGCTTCAACTTGTGCTTTAAACAGATCTCCAAGGGCTAGAACTGAGCTTGCCCCCTGAACGAAGTTCCAGGACCAGTGGACTTCACCCCCAGCTCCCTAGATTCTTTTAGAAGTGCCTGCTGCTGTGTTGGGCCTTCTGAGGGACTGCGTGTCGCAAGGAGCTGGAAGCGCGGCGCAAGGAAGAGAAGCGTGCCGCCGTCGGAGCTGTTGCCGTCGCATCTCACAAAAGGTGTTGCCGCTGCAGCATCGCATCGAGCTGAAGCGTCTCGCATCATTCCGGAAGTGTCTCGCAACGCCGAAGAAGCGTGTCGCCGTCGCAGCCATTGTAGCTGTTGCATTGCACCGCATCGAGAGAAGAGTCTCGCATCGAGGAGGAAGCGTGTCGCCATCGCAGCCATCATAGTTGTCGCATTGCACCGCATCCAGAAAAGTGCCTCGCATCCACGGAGAAGCGTGCCGCCGTCGGAGCCGCTGTCGTCGCATCCCGCAGAAGGGGTGTCGCCGCCACAGCATCGCATCGAGCGGAAGCGTCTAGCAACGTCGGAGAAGAGTGCCGCTGCCAAGGCCGCTGTGGTCGCATGTCGCCAAAGGTAACGCCGCTGTAGCTGACGCATCGAGTCGAGCCTTCTCGCAACATTGGAGAAGCGTAACGCATCTGGAAGATCCCGTCTTTATTTCTTTTGCACCAAGAACTTCAACGCATCTGCATCGCTGCAACACTTTCGTTGCCCTGCGTGTTGCATCTAAGGTACATTGACTTAAAGTGTTGCATTTAAGAACTTAAGAGAAACTAAGCAATCTTCTACCAACTAAGCAACCGTATTGTGTATTTTTAATTGTTTAATGGTCTTGTGTTAATCCTATATAAAGAATCCTTATTGTTAATATAAATACCTGTGTGGTGTCCATCTGTAGTGTTGTCACTTGGTTACTGTATGTGTTCACAAATGCTTAACCTATAACGCTCTGAGATAAGCCTTGTCTGCTCGCGCCAAGCTACCTAGAGGGTGAGCAGGGGTTATTTTAGGAGTGTAACCCCTTACCCTGACTAGAAGAAAGGTTCCCTGCTTGTCACAAGTACCTACCTGTGCCAACCAGAGAACCCGGATTCTAACAACTGTTAATTGTATGAAACCATGGTGTGTATGTTTTTTGCATAAATGTGATGTAACTTGTTTTAGAAAGGTTTTACACGGAAGCAGCACACTGGCAATGGTTGCATCGGATCCTTGAAAGTTCTGATCAATCCTCATCTAAAAAAATAGATTTCTGCACAAACCTGAAAATGGATTGCTCCGCATTTTCAAAAACTCTTGGACATCATCAGAGACTGTAAAGGCGACATTTTCTTAATACCTCAGGGCATCACATCCGATAGAATATAATTTCTTTTTCTACGTCATACTGAGCGGGTAATTTTTTATTGGGAAATAATGAGTGCATTTTTGGTAACCAGATTCATCATCTGGTAAAAGTAGCATGTGGGGATTATAGTCTATCATGGCACAGAGGGGCTGGTATGTCACACTGTCATTCTTGTCACTAATATTGACAGAACGTTTTGCAATTACATGAAGATGTGACATGTGCAGCCATGACGGTTTTCCTTTTTTTGCTTTCCAGATTAAAACTTTTTTTTAAATTTAGCGCAAAAATATAAAGCCGTCTTGAGACAGATGTTAAGTTGGAAAAATGTATTAACTTCTCTTAACATTTCACATATTGAAGTGTCTCATAGGATTATGTACTGGAATGTTGTCAATAAAGTACAAAACCAATGGCGAGTAGGATGCACCCACCTTTTCTCTATAATGACCTCACCCGCAATGAAATATATTTAAATACTGTTTACCTGTCAGCCTTTGGGTGGTCTTCCCCCAAAAGGTTTGCCTCACTCCTCCAATTTGCTAATCTTGTTTTTGTTGGCAATATGACTGTGCACTTTACCACTGCTAAAAAGCGCTAAAGTGTGTGTGCTCACCCCATAAAACATGGTAACATTAGCTCACACCCAATTGGCAGATTTATTTTACTTATATGTCCCTAGTACATTTGCACTTCATGTACCCAGGGTATGTAAATTAAATGTTACCAGTGGGCCTTCAGCCCCAGCTCCAACACCAACGACATCCCGACGTCTCAAGCCCTGTGCGACTCCCTCACCACTTTCTTCCACCACAAGATAGCAGACATCCACGACAGCTTCAACACCCAGACAGCCCCAACAGACAGCAACACAACAGTCTCTCCACACACCATCGACCACAACCCCCTGCTAGCCTGGACCAGCGTGATCTATCTTGGAAGACATCTCACTCGTCGTGCTCCCGCCAGGACGTATGCCGCCAGCTTGCCTGATTATCGCTGTACCGAAGCAATTCGGGCTTGACCATCCTTTCCGCCGATATCCCCTTCTCCTGACGTGGTCCTTCGCATTGAGGATGTCATCGAGCGGCTAGCCGCTGCCTTGCCTAAAAGGAATACCTCTCTCATTGGATGACCAAACTCGATGTTATTCGGGTTTTCCCACTTTCATAGACGTTGGTTATTTCTGTGAAGAAACCCCGCTACTGCTGGCCGGCATTTGATCATCGTATCGCCAGACCTTGGCTACTACTTTTAGCCTGAGACCCACTGACCGCTAGGTGTGCTTGTCCCACCATCCCTGCCCTCCTTCGCCCTGACGAAGGTGCAGCCCCTGTTGGGGCTTGTTCACCGAAACGCGCGTCGGCACTCTGTCACCACATTTCTTGTTATTGTAAACGTACCTATTGGTGCTTTTTAGCTGCATGGGCTGCATAAAGTCCATCTTTTCCAATTTGATATGTTAAAATGACTATCTCTATTTTGTACATGTTTTTAATCTACATGCATTTATGTTGTCTGTTGTTTGTTGATATTGTTGGATGTGAGAGAATCTGAGTGTAAGGTTGTCTGAAGGAGTGGTTCTTGGGACTGTTATTGATTTGTTATTTGGAAATTGTATTATCCCAATTATCCTCTTTACCTCTTTGTTGAATTTACTTTGTTAACTTTCTCTAATCCTCTCTATAAACTCTCTCCAAAAAAATGAATTCTATATGCACACAACGAATTACGATGAAATAAAAAGACTCTTTTCTAAAAATATCCTAACCTGTTTAGACTCTGTCTGCTTGTTCTTCTTGTGTCCTGGTTTTGCCCTTTGGTTGAAGCTCTTAAGTATCCGGACCCCCCGTAGGGCCGTACCCACTATTTATTTGTGGCAGGTACTCTGTTTTCTTTGGTACTTGTTTATTCCCCTGGTATACCTGCCCGTATCTGTTTTCAGGGGTCCCCCTTCTTAGTGGAACATGAGCACAAACCACTCCGGCTCCCCATCAGACCTATTCCCGCACCACATCTTCAACAAAGCCAGCAGCTCCATCGCACCCCACCTGCGCAACATCATCAATCTCTCCCTCGAGACCGCGAGCTTCCCAGAGAGCTGGAAACATGCCGAGATCAATGCCCTACTCAAAAAACCCAAGGCAGACCTTAAAGACCTCAAGAACTTCCGGCCCATCTCACTGCTCCCGTTCTTGGCCAATGTCATCGAGAAGATCGTCAACAGACAGCTAACCGATACCTCGAAGAAAACAGTATCCTGTACCCTTCCCAGTCAGGGTTCCGCAACAACCACAACACCGAGACCGCCCTCATCGCTGCCACCGACGACATCAGGACACTGCTGGACAACGGTGAGACTGCAGCCCTCATCCTCTTGGACCTCTCCGCCGCCTTCAACACCGTCTGCCACCGCACACTACGCGCATGCCTCCATGCCGTAGGGATCTGAGACAAAGCCCTGGAATGGACCGCCTCCTTCCTCATCAGCAGAACCCAGAGCATCCACCTCCCCCCATTCTGATCCAAAGCCTCCAAGATCATCTGCGGCGTACCCCAGGGTTCCTCCCTCAGCCCGACACTGTCAAACATTTACATAGCCCCGCTCGCACAAGTCGCCCGACAGCACAACCTTAACATAATCTCCAATGCCGACGACACTCAACTGATCCTCTCCCTCACCAATGACCCCATCACAGCCAAAGCCAACCTCCACGAAGGAATGAAGGCTGTAACCGACTGGATGAAGTCCAGCCAACTGAAGCTGAACACGGACAAAACGGAGGTCCTCATCTCCAACCATTCAGCCTGGGATGACTCCTGGTGGCCGCCGGCACTGGGGGCAGCCCCAACACCCACCGACCATGCACGCAACCTGGGAATCATCCTCGACTCAACACTCTCCATGACCAAGCAAGTCAACGCCATCTCCTCCTCCTGCTTCAACACCCTCCGCATGCTCCGCAAGATCTACAGGTGAATCCCGACAGATACAAGAACAGTCACCCAGGCCCTCGTCAGCAGCAGACTCGACTACGGAAATGCCCTCTACGTGGGAGCCCCGACCAAGCTCATCAAACGACTGCAATGCATCCAAAACGCCTCGGCATGACTGATCCTCGACGTACCATGCCACGGCCACATCACCTGGGAAACCTGCCCTGGCTGCCCGTCAACAAGAGGATATCCTGCAAGCTCCTCATCCACGCACACAAGGCACTCCACAAGACCGGCCCAGCCTATCTCAACAAAAGACTTTCCTTCTACATCCCCAACCGCCAGACCTTCAGGAGGCTACTAAAGACCTGGCTGTTCGATCAGTAGCGACCCCCCCAGCGCCTTGAGACCCTCACGGGTATGTAGTGTGCTCTACAAATGTTTGATTGATTGATTGATTCGGTTTAGGAAAACAAGGCGACCCTGATATTTCAACCTGGGGTAATGATCAATATTTAGCGAACCATGGTTCAGATGTGGCCTGAAAAGATCCAGAGATACGAGGGGTTACCCAGAGAGGGACCCTGCTTTCTTTTTAAAAAAAGGTGATGAAATCAATTCAGTAGGGAACAAAAAGATGAATCTGTAGATGGTAACTCAACGGCCAGCTCCAGCAGCAACAGGACATCGTCCCCTGCTCGGCTTCAGGCACCCATTCACTGCCCTGTTGCCCCGTGACTAAATCACGTAAATCACTGTGGCGGTCTCCCGAACTGCCCAGTTGCTTCTAATTGATCAGGATTAAGTTCACTACGATCTCTAACCCGGAGCTCCTGACTAACCTTCTCCCTGACTGATGAAGTGGAATTGTTCTTCTTAAGAGTGTTCACATTAATTTCTCGCACACGACTTGCTCACTTTGTCCTGAAGATGAACCCCAATAATTAAGGGGCTTCGAAACACCGTCGACCATTTCACAACATGAATTCCGTTAAAAATGGCATAAATCACTTAAGGAATTCAACTGTTTTTTGTTGTCAATGCGATGTCTTTTTAAAAACCCACCATCACTATTTCACACCATGCTTTCTATGTAGGTGAGCACTCTATAATTGATTTTGTGGAAATAAATACTCGTCATGATTGATTGATTCAGCATTAATTGTACCACCCATTCAAATATGTCTCTAGCCTATCATTGCAGTCAGTGTGTGCAGTTTAACTGGCATTTAGATCTGGTAATGTAAACCTTTACCAAGGCTAAAGCATCCTTTTTTTATCACCACTAAGGTAGGCCCTAAACAACCTATAGTGCAGGGTGCAGTGCATTTAGAATGTTGGACAAGTATTTTAACATTTACATGTGTTGGTAATTAAAACATTTTAATTTGTTTTTCAATACTGAAGGCCAAATTCTCCCTTAGGATAACATTGGGTTACTCTTTACATGTAATAAGATATAACTTAAAATTGGGAGCAAGTACAAATGTTCAGTTTGATGTCTAATAGATTGCAATTTAAAAGTTGGATTTTAAGTTATTATTCCAAAATCTTTAGAAAGTTGGCATTTTCTTTTCTCATCCATTTGTTGCCTGTTTCCTGGATCACACGACTAAGTGTAGCTGGCAGTTCGTCTTTGTCTATTGCTCTCAGACTCTGAGATAAAGGGGGAATAGATGTTGCCAGGATGGGACATCTCAGAGTTGATTGTGGGAGGGGCTGTCATCTACCACACTTGCACATCTCAAAGGCTCTGCTGTTGCACCTTCATGAAGGTTTTTTGCACCAGTCTGTTGTGCCACCAGACAAGCTGGGGCCAGTGCAGGGGGTGCCGGAAATTCCAAGCGTCTCTGGGGTCTAGGGGTGAAAATCTCCAGGACCCTCTCCTATTTCAATGCTGGCACCAAGTATGAATATTGGACCCTCAGACTCATCTCTTCAGTATGGATGTATGATGGAACGGGGCGTGGCCTGCAGGGGCAACATGGCGGAAGTGTTCTGAGCTCCCTCTGCCACTGATACCCTTTATCCGATAAATTTCTCTGGCACAGACATAACATCCACAGTGCGGAGCACTGGCGGATCTATGCGCAAGCCCCCAGGAACCAGTTTGTGTTTGCGGTAGAGCGGCAATTGCCTAAATGTTTGGAACCAGACATCAGACCAGGGCTGGAGTCTGGAGCCTGCTGACCCACCCGTGAGGCAGCTGTCGCCGCTCCGTGAGCGGGAACCGACAACAAAGGGAAGCACAAGTGACGACCCACCACTCAGAGTGGAGACGCAAACCTGTGGATGATGCCACGAGCGGACCACCCGATGTGAGATGGGGTGAGTGGCACTGCATCCTGAGGCCTTCGGAGTGCCCGGCATTGGGGTCCGATCTGTCGCAAGGACAAGACAGTGTGGATGGGGGCACCTGCCCCAGCATTAAAGACTAGTGGTGGTGCCGCCCGAGTGAGTGTGGTGATGGGAGGCACTGCTGCTCCAATCGGATCTTGCCTCTGGGAGCGGCCTCGATCTGGGCCTGCTCGGGCTGTTGATGCGACGTGCATTGGGAACTGCAAACAGTGGTTGCCGATGGGCCCCATATCGCGCCTCTGAATGAAGGAAGGAGAGTGTCGCTGCTGGAAGCGCGGACTGGTGAGGGAAGAGAAGGGCCACGATGAGGTCTGACCACTGATGTGGAGCAGTGTGTGGCCCACTTAAAATACTTGGAGGAGCAGTGCGTGCAAGGACCTTCAGGCGTGCAGTGGTAGACCTTGTTTACAGCAAAGCTTGCTATGGGAAGAAGCGGGTGGCAAAGGACCTGATTGTGACCTCAGGAGAGGCCGGGCTGAGGCCTGATAGTTTTGATGACACAGTTGCGTGTACCCCTTTCAGCACCAACTACTAAACAAGAAAAGTGAGAAGACTGTGGTGGTTGTCTGGGGGCCCCCCCTTGTAGGACATTGCCATAATAGGTGCCTGACCCTGAGGAAAAGTAACTGCAACAGGTGCCGCCTGCAAAAGAAAAGGAAAGATGGCACGGCAGAGTGCGTCCTAGGTGGGACATTGGCGGGCACTGGGCCTGTGTCTTGCCTGTTTTGACAACAGCATACATAGGAGAACACTGCAGATCCAGGAAGGGGGACAAAGATCGCCCGAAGGACCCGTCGGAAGGAGTTGCGTTGTTGCAGGAGGTTGGGGGTGCAACCTCCTGCTTAGTGCCTAGTTCCTTTTCCAATCGATATAGGCTTTGAGAATAAAGTTCCAAAACGGACTTGTACCTTGGGTGTTTTGTATAACAGTTTAACTAAACTTAAGAAGTACGGCCCGAACCCAAAGTGTCGTAGCACTGAAGGGGAACAACCTTTACAACGCAACTTTTACAACGCACTACCTTTACAACGCATTTTTTACAACGCATAATCCATTACAACGCATGACATTACAACGCATGACACTACAACGCATTTTTAAAAACTACCTTTACAACGCATTCCATTACAACGCATACTACCATTACAACGCATACCATTACAACGCATAATATTACACTACACTATCCAACACTTACCCTACTGTTGCACCCCCTGGAGTTAGAATAGTAATTTTTACCCCTATACTATCCAACACTTACCCTACTGTTGCACCCCCTGGAGTTAGAATAGTAATTTTTACCCCTATACTATCCAACACTTACCCTACTGTTGCACCCCCTGGAGTTAGAATAGTAATTTTTACCCCTATACTATCCAACACTTACCCTACTGTTGCACCCCCTGGAGTTAGAATAGTAATTTTTACCCCTATACTATCCAACACTTACCCTACTGTTGCACCCCCTGGAGTTAGAATAGTAATTTTTACCCCTATACTATCCAACACTTACCCTACTGTTGCACCCCCTGGAGTTAGAATAGTAATTTTTACCCCTATACTATCCAACACTTACCCTACTGTTGCACCCCCTGGAGTTAGAATAGTAATTTTTACCCCTATACTATCCAACACTTACCCTACTGTTGCACCCCCTGGAGTTAGAATAGTAATTTTTACCCCTATACTATCCAACACTTACCCTACTGTTGCACCCCCTGGAGTTAGAATAGTAATTTTTACCCCTATACTATCCAACACTTACCCCACTGTTGCACCCCCTGGAGTTAGAATAGTAATTTTTACCCCTATACTATCCAACACTTACCCTACTGTTGCAACCCCTGGAGTTAGAAAAGTAACTTTTACCCCTATACTATCTAATACTTACCTTAAATGTAATTTAATATTATGCGTTGTAATGGTATGCGTTGTAAAGGTAGTATGCGTTGTAATGGAAATGCGTTGTAAAGGTATTTTTTAAAAATGCGTTGTAGTGTCATGCGTTGTAATGTCATGCGTTGTAATGGATTATGCGTTGTAAAAAATGCGTTGTAAGTGCATGCGTTGTAAAAGTGTGCGTTGTAACGTCATACATCCAGCACTGAAAACATGTACAGCCATTACACAGTATCAAAGGCCTTCTCCAGATCTAAAACCAAACAGCCCACTGTTGGGCAAGTCGTTACAGCGCTGCGCATTACCCGAAAAAGCCTCCAAATATTTAGTGAGGTGCTGTGGGCCTGCATAATGCCATTCCGATCCTGATGAACCAGGTGTGGAGTGACCAGAACCACTCAACACACCAGTATCTTGTAATCTCCATTTAGCAGTGACAAGGGTCGGTAGGCGCTTGTGTCCATGGGATCCCTGTCTGGCTTCAGAAGGGTAATCAGTGTGGCCTCTGTCAAAGAGGCTGGAAGAGCGACCCCCTCTATTGCTTCAATGTATACTCGCAATAGCTGTGGACCTAAACGATCAGCATAAGTCTTATAAAATTCATGGGGGAAGCCATCTGGTCCTGGGACCTTGCCAGTAGGCAGTGCATGCATCATGTCTTTTACATCCTCCAGTGCATCTAGTTACCTGCGCTGCTCCAGTATGAGTGTAGGAAAGGTGAGACCATCCAGGAAGGAGTGAATGTTTGTGTCAAAGAAGCTCAGGGCAGAGCTAAATGGGTGAGTGAAGTGCGTGGTCAGTTCTCTATGGATCTCATGCTGTGTATATTTAAGTCCGCCATCGAGCGCCTAAAGTGCAGTAATGAGGCTCGTGGACTGGTCCTGCCTGATTAACCAGGCCAGTAATGCCCCAGATCGATCAGTTTTAGCATTTGCTGTCCCTGAATGTGCCACATAATTCAAACACCTCTGGCGTTCTAGGAATTCTGTGTGTTTTTTACGCGCCTCTAGCAGAGGTGCAGAATCCAGGGTGGTTTTATTGCTCGAGATTCTAGAATTAGTAAATCCTTTTCCACTGCAAGTAACTTCGATTCCACTTGTCTCTTCATACCGCAACCCAGCCCCCCACATTTCCCAAGTATTGTAACCTTCATGGCAGCCCCCTCCACCATGCTAGATGAAGCCATCCCCGTGTTGTGTGTGAATTACTCACTGAGGGCTTCCCCTATTGTGTCTTTAAACAGTGGGCCCTCCAGTGCCGACGGCTGTAACCGCCACGTAGGGATGTTAGGACGCCCGTTTTCGTATGCCAGTGTAACATAATGTGGGTTGTGGCCGGAATGTGTACGACCCCGGTAGTCGGAACCCATTACATATGGGAGTAGGAAAGGTGAGCTGAGGAATCCGTCTAATGGAAGGTGTAAATCATGAGGCACAGAGTAGAAGGAATATAGCCTCACTTCACGGTTCCCAAGTCTCCAAACACCAACCAGATCCCACCCATGCACCTAACCACCTAGTATCACAGATTTAGCTGTGGCCGCTGTGTTTTTAAGGGTGGGAAAGGATCTATCTAATCCGGTATGCATGACGCTATTGAAACCCCCTCCAATCAGCCACAGTATGCTGCCCCATTTAGTTCATATTTGGGAGAGTAATCCAAATAATTGACGTTTGTCTGTATTGGGGCGTACACATTACCGAGCAGTATATAACGCCCGTGTAGCCTACCCTTCAAAAAAACATGTCTACCTTCTTTGTTGACCAGTACCTCTGCACTGTAAAGGGTGTGCCTGGGCGAACCCAAATTAAGGCCCCTCGTGCATATAATGAGTAATCAGTAGCATACACCTTACCCCTCCACTTTCTCTGTAACCTGACCATTTCAAAGCTATTTAAATGCGTCTCTCGCAAAAGGTAATGTGCTCGTTGTGTCTCTTAAGATGTGAATAGACCGCATATCTGCGCGAAGGTGTGCGGAGAACCCTCACCTCCATGTAAGCATCATGTGATCAGTTATGATGATGAAGTCAAGTGTGTGAATCGGCAAGGGGGGCTTGGGGGAGGGAGCCGACCGAAGGGAGGTCTCCTCCCCCGGGCGGTTTGGGAGGGCTGCGAGGGGTTATTTCCAGAAGTTGCCAGAAGGTTCTAGTTTTGGGCTGGTCTAGTAGGACCAGCCAGCCCAAGTATAAATTCCACCGTTCCCGCTAACCGCCACCATTTTAGGTTTGGTGACCTGGTGGCTAGGTGCTTTAACTTTTTGTGAGAGTATCTTGTGTGTGTGCGTTTCTTTTTCATTCTTTACCAATGTAGCGATATTACTTTGAGGTTAGTAATGGAAGACGCACGAGTTCTGGAGGCGATGCGCTTATTGGCTGATGCCGGTCGCTTGGATCTGCTCGCGGGAGGCGGACAGGCTAGGCCTCACCGCCAGGCCTCCGCCGGTGTCGGGGCCGCAGTAATAGCATGTTCTTCGCCGAAGAGGAGACGGCCGAGTCAGGTAAGCGAGAGGGGCCGCTCCCGGTCTAGGAAGCCGGCCCCACAACGGTCGTCTCGGGGGCAGCCCGGTGCTTCGGAGGCTCCGGAGGCCCCGGGCATGTTGAGCGGGGGGAAGGGTGTACCTTCACAGTTCCCGCCGCTTCAACTGCACGTTGCTTCTGATACCGGGGATTTTCCGTTAATGGCGGGCCGGGGGCATGGGTCAAAGAAAGGGGGCAAGAGTGGACGGGGAGGCAGCAAGAAACGCTCCGCCTCGGATCCGCTTTTTGAGCGGCGGGGACAGTCTGAGGATGGTGTCCCTGTGCGCGGAGGTCGTAGGAGCTCGGTGCAATTTGCGTTACAGGACTCCGAGCGTGAACAGGTTGCCCTTGGGGCCCAGGAGGACATTTTGGTTGTTGGTGAGACTCAGTTCGCCCCTGACGATGGTCAGCGATTGTTAACTCCTTTAGGTCGTTTTCCGATCAATGTTCGAGTTGGGGAGGGCCAGGAAGGGGGTTTGGTGGGGTCCAGGACTGTTTCATCATCTGGTGTACAGGTTGTGGCTCAAGGGGCCGCCGTGGGAGCGGTTGATTTTGGAGGCAATGTTGGGAGTCCGTTATTGTTCTCTACCCCGGGATCGGCGACTGGCGAAGTGGTTTCTGGGGGCGGTGGCTCTCGAGGTGAGGGTGAATGGGCCCAAATGGGCGTCAATGTTTCGTCTGGTGGTGCTATTACTGGTTTGCAACAGGGTGAAGGTTTTCGATCGGAAGATGGGGGTGTTCCATTTTTGAGGGGGGGGCCTTTTCCATCGGAATTACAGAACCGTCAGCCTGTTTTTGGTGTGGGTCATGCGGTTGCTGGCTCGGCCGGAATGGGTACGGTTGGCTTTCCGGCTCCTGGGGCTTTGAATGCGGGGGGGTTTAGCTTCCAGGGCACGTTGTTAGGCCCCGATAGAGGTTTTGGTCAGGTGAGTGGCGGGCCTATGCAAGGACCCAGGAGTACAGCTCCGCACTTATCTGGGGCTTCTGGGGGTCCGTTTTTCATGTGTGGTTCTCCAGGCTGGGAACATTTTGGCGCGGCGGGCCTGGCTCACCGTACTTTTCAGAAGGATTTAGCAGGCCAGGACTCAGCCCCTAGAGTTGTTAGTCGCGCTTCCTTTTCGGCACCTGATAATTTGGATCATAGTGACGACGAGGAGGTGATAGGTGGTTCGCAGATTCAGGTGGTTCCATTGAGGCATGACGCGCGAGGCCGTTCTTTGGAGAGAGGTCAGGGGAGGTTTGTTGATTCTACTCGAAGGAAGAATGTGTGTGGTTGGTCTGTGGATGGTAGGAACACTAGCACACCAGTCCAAACTTTTTCTTTTCAGGACGAGGTTAGGCGCGGCGTTCCAGACTTGGCAGGGCGCAGTCCAGTCCATTTTCGCCAAGGGGAAGTGAGGAGAGTGCCTAGCGCGGCCCTCTCTGTTCCACCGAGGGAACCCGACGCGGCCAGCACACGAGGGTCTGGCGTGATCCCGCTGGCCCCAACGAGTAGCAGGTATAGGTGGCAGGCCTTGCCGGCGGCTATGGAGCAACAGAGTCAGCGCCCAGGGACGTACAGGCGTGTACAGTCTGCTCCCCCACCTGGAGTTTCGAAATCATTGAAATGTACAGTGGTTGATACCGGGTTAGGTAAGACCCGGGGTGATATGATGTATACTAGTGTGGACTCGGTGATGTTGGACTATGACGATGAGAGTCCCGAACTGCGGGATCTTGAGGGGGGGGTGCCCTCTCATTCCTCTCATAGTGTTTTACAGGCTCCAGTGGTCCAGAGGCAACTGCAAGGGAGAAGAGAGCGCGGCCCATCGGGTAGGGCACCTCGGAGACCGGATGCATTGTCTTCGGCGCCACGGGCGGAGCCATCGAGAGCTGTCTCTCTGTTACAAGGTGAGCAAACGGTCCCACAGGCCAAACCTATTATGGTGTCAGTGGGTACCGGTGGTGAACTTGATGTGGTCATTACGGATGGCCGGTTGGTTAAAGGTCGTTATGTCAAAGACACTGCAGTGGGTACTGACGATATGTTTTTACAAAGTAAAGGGGACTGTGGTATAGCTGGTGCTTCCAGCAAAGTTACACAACAAGGGGACAGTGGTGTAATAGCTGGTGCCTCCAGCAAAGTTACTCATCAAGGGGACAGTGGTGTTATAGCTGGTGCTTCCAGCAAAGTTCCTTATCAAGGGGACAGTGGTGTTATAGCTGGTGCTTCCAGCAACGTTACAGACAAAGTAGACAGTGGAGTTATGGCTGGTGCTTCCAGCAACGTTACAGTAACGGTGGACAGTGGTGTTATGGCTGGTGCTTCCAGCAAGGTTTCAGACAAATCGGACAGTGGTGTTATAGCTGGTGCTTCCAGCACTGTTAAAGAGCCTGTGGCTAGTAAAGAGTTAAAAATCAAAAAATTACCATATATGGGGGTGACGAAGCCTCTGGGTGCCCACTTGATGCTTAGTACTAAAGAAAGAATTTGGAATGGTGAGTATGTGGAGCTCCTTAAGCTTCTCCATCGAGAAGTCCGGTCTAAGGAGGGCTCTAAAGAGGAAGAATTTGAGTTGGCCAAACGCCCGAAGGTCCCTTTAAATATTGAAAATTGGACGGCTGCGTTTTTGATTTATGCCAGTGTGTACTGTGAAAAGTTCCCTGAGCGCAGCGTTTCCCTGTTTAAGTACATGGATGTGATTCGTAAAGCTCAGATCACCGGGGGTGGTTTTGCCTGGTCTCAATACGACGAGGAATTTAGGGCCAGGATGGCGTGGGACCCTGAGGCAAAATGGGGTGAACTTGATAATGATTTATGGCAACACACAATGGGGTCATCAGCTGGGGGGAAGACTGTTTTCACGGCCAGTGGGTTACCTCTAGTGTACCGGCCCTTTCAGGGGAAGCCCACCTGGGGAGGGGTGGGGTCCAGCTCTAACACTCACTCAGAGTCAGGTTTCTGTTGGGAATTCAATAGGGGTTCCTGTATTAGGGAATACTGTAAATTCAGGCATGAGTGTTCAGGTTGCGGGAGGAAACACCCGTTATCTAAATGTTGGGACAACGAGCCTTCGGGCAGCCACCAGGGGAAACAGTCAGGTTCAGGTACTTCCAACTCAAGGGGTCGGGGATCCAGAGGTAATAAGGGTTCTGGGGCCAAAGGCTCGTACTCCGGTTAAACTGGACAAGCTACGGATTGCCTTACAGGGTTATGACGACGAGTCTGCAAAAATCAAGTTATTAGATGGTTTTCAGTTTGGTTTCCGACTGGGTTACCTAGGGTCCAGGGAACGGAGGTGGTCTGCCAATTTAAAATCAGCTTTGGAACATCCCGCAGTTGTCCAGAACAAACTTACTAAGGAGGTTCAGGAGGGTAGGATGGCTGGCCCGTTCACAGAGTGGCCGTTACTCAATTTGATTGTCTCTCCAGTCGGTGTCGTTCCTAAGAAAGAGGCAGGTCAGTTCAGACTCATACAACATCTCTCATGGCCGGAAGGATCCTCAGTTAACGATTTTATTGCCCCGGAGGATGTGTCGGTATCATACTCTTCTGTGGATGTGGCCATGTCACTAGTTGTGACAGCGGGTGCAGCCGCTGAAATGGCCAAGTGTGACATAAAATCTGCTTTCCGACTGTTGCCGGTACACCCTGACGATTGGTGCCTCCTTGGTATCCAATTCGGTGGTCAATGGTATGTGGACAAAGCTCTACCTATGGGCTGCTCAAGCTCATGTGCGCTGTTTGAATGTTTTAGCACTTTCTTACAGTGGTATTTTTCAAATCAGACTGGTCATTCCCTGGTGACACATTACCTTGACGACTTTTTCTTTGTTGGATCCCCGGGCTCCGCGGAGTGCCAGGCAGCTCTGGACACATTCCATGGGCTCATGGAAGATCTAGGAGTTCCTTTAGCTCCGGAAAAGACAGTGGGCCCCAGTACGGTCCTTTCCTTCTTGGGTATCGAAATTGATTCTGTACTCATGTCTGCTCGCTTGCCTGAGGATAAAAGGAGCAACATGGTGCAACTGCTAGAGACAATGTTGGCCAAAAGGAAAGTTTTGGTAAAAGAAATTCAAGTGCTATTGGGTCATTTGAATTTCGCTTGTAGGGTGGTGAGAGCAGGTAGGACTTTTTGTAGGAGACTAGGTAGGGCTTTAGCAGGACACCACTTGCCTCATCATCGTGTGCGCCTGTCTGTCGGTGTAAAGGAGGATTTGAGAATGTGGAAGTTCTTTTTGACCTCTTTCAATGGTGTTCCCTTGGTCAGGGATGTGGATTTCCAGTGGGACGTACAGATGTTCTCTGACGCGGCTGGCAGTGATGGTTTTGGCCTTTTCTGGAACGGCAGATGGTGTGCGGAACGTTGGCCGGATGAATGGTTGAATGGTGGTCGCAGCATCACCTTCTTGGAATTGTTCCCTCTTTTGGTGGCCTTGACACTATGGGGGGAGGAATTGGCACACAAGAAGGTTTTGTTTCGTGTGGATAACATGGCTGTTGTGGAGATGGTGAACCGACAGTCTGCCAGAGACGACCAGGTTTTGAAATTGATGAGAGTTTTCGTTCTGGGTTGTTTGAAACACGACATTCATTTTCGTGCTTTACACATTCCTGGCGTGGACAATGACATTGCGGATGCTTTGTCTCGTTCACAGTGGGGGAGATTCCGTGGACTGGCGAGGGAGGCAGACAGATCCCCGACTCGGATGCCGACTCATCTGTGGCGTGTAGGAGAAGTAGGGTCGTACAATTGGTGGTAGGTTCTTTATCGGTGTCCACACGTACTGCCTATTCCTTGGCCTGGAGGGAATTCTTGGCTTCTGGAGCTGTCAGACGGGAGGATCTGTCGCAGCGGTCAGAGGATGTTGTTAATTTTATACTAGACCTCATGGATAAGGGCCTCACTAAAGTGACTATAGCGGGGAAACTAGCGGGTATTGCTTTTATGGGACAGTTATTATGGGGTTACACCCCGTCAGCCGGGGAAATAGGCAGGAGAATGCTTGAGGGATGGGCCAGGGAACAGGGTCATGTTGTTCGATCTCGGGCTCCATTATCCTGGCAAATACTGGCTAGGTTAATTACAGTCTTACCTTTGGTATGTTCAGATGATTTTGAGGCGTGTGTTTTTTCCATGCTCATGGCGTTTATGTTTTTTGGAGCTTTTAGGGTCTCAGAGTTGTTGGGGACCAAGCATAAGGGTGGTTTACACTGGAGGGATGTTTTTTGTTATGACGAAGGTGTTCATGTTTGGTTATCCAGCTCCAAAACTGATCAAACGGGTAAAGGTAAAGGGGTTTGGTTACAAGCGCGCGTCCCAAAGCTCACTTGCCCTTTATTGCTGGCGCGGCGCTGGCGTTCATTGTGCGGGGGTGGGGATGAAGCCCTCGTATTCCAACACATTAATGGTTTACCTGTCACATCTTATCAGTTACGGATGGTTCTCCGTAAAGCCCTGCAACACATTGGGCTTGATAGTAGTTTATATGGTACTCATTCTTTTCGTATAGGTGCAGCCACGGAGGCCTTTCACAGAGGTTGGACGGAGATGGATATTATGAGGTTGGGGCGCTGGTCTTCTAATTGTTTCAGGCGCTATGTGCGGAGCCCGGCAGAAGACGCGCAGGCGTTCTCAGCCTAGACATGTGTTCTAATTGTGTTTTCTTTTTCAGGATCCGTTGCTGGACCTCGATCGCCAGTGGTCACGGTCTGGATAGTGGGGCATTCCTTCGTTAAATGGGCCAGAGTCCAGGCGGCACGGAGCTACTTTGGAGAACAACTCGGCTTTAATGATCGTATGTTTAATATTGTATGGAAGGGTAAAGGTGGGATGCTCTGGAGAGAGTTAATCCCTTGTTTAAACAGTAACATGGTGGGCGGTTTATGCCCGGATATTTTGGTCATTCATTTGGGTGAAAATGATCTTTGTGCCACGAAAGGGGTTGTCTTACTGCGGGCTATGAAACGGGATTTAGGCCTCATTAAGGAACTCTGGTCTGGGTGCCATGTGTTTTGGACAGAGTTGATACCGCGTAGGACATGGAGAGGGGCTGTGAACCCCAGGGCTGTGGATCGGGCGAGGAAGAAGGTGAATTCGGAGGTGTCTCGTTGCTGCAGGGGCCTCGGTTTCAGTAGGATATCGCACAGGGAAATAAAATTTGAATCGGTAGAGTTTTTCCGAGATGACGGAGTACATTTGTCACGCGTGGGTATGGACCTTTACCTTTTAGAGCTTCGTGAGGTGTTAGCACGGGCTTTGGCCATGCAGCGTTGATTACCATTATCTTTCCGTTCGCTACGCGGTTGGGGGGCAGAAAGGAAGGCTCCGTGTGTTCAACCCCCCCCCCCTCACTCGCCTGCCTTTCTGGGTGGCGGGGTCGTGGTGTATCAGTTCGGTTTCAGGTTGATTGTTGGTTGTAATTTCGTTAGAATTTTCTTGGACTGGGGCCGGGGCAGGTTGGTCATGGTTTGACCGTTCAGTTTTAAAAGGGGTATTCTGCAGGAGTGCAGGGTCAGGCAGGATCGATGATTACGGGGGACATGACAAATGTTAATTCAGTTGTGGTTTGATGAATAAAGTTTATTGATGACGTATGTTTTTATATATATGACGTAATGCTGATTGATGATGTAATGTTTTTCTCATGACGTAATGTATAATGATGTTAATGTGTATTGATGTATTGTGGGGAGGGCCCAAACATGTAGGGGTGGGGGTTTGGGGGCCCGTTTGGTTAGTTATTTATTTATTTAGTGAGGTTTAGTTTTGTAAGGCGTTTGCCGAGGTTGTATTTTGTAATGTGCACCTGTTTCCTAATAAAGCGGCCTTTTACACACACATAAACAATTTTTGGTCTACTTTTCTCTCACCCCTCGCCCTCCCTCCCAAGGGGGGCTTGGGGGAGGGAGCCGACCGAAGGGAGGTCTCCTCCCCCGGGCGGTTTGGGAGGGCTGCGAGGGGTTATTTCCAGAAGTTGCCAGAAGGTTCTAGTTTTGGGCTGGTCTAGTAGGACCAGCCAGCCCAAGTATAAATTCCACCGTTCCCGCTAACCGCCACCATTTTAGGTTTGGTGACCTGGTGGCTAGGTGCTTTAACTTTTTGTCCCACCCTCCCTCCCTGTTTTCTGTAGTATTTTTCTTTCCCCTCGCTCCCTCGTTTTTTCTCACTTTTGGTGAACATTTTTCTTTTTCGAAAGGCTGTTTTATGGGTTTCCGGTGTGCAGGGGTTGTTTCTTGTATTTGTATTTGTCGCTAGGAGCAGGTGCTGTGCGGGGTCGTGGTGTATCAGTTCGGTTTCAGGTTGATTGTTGGTTGTAATTTCGTTAGAATTTTCTTGGACTGGGGCCGGGGCAGGTTGGTCATGGTTTGACCGTTCAGTTTTAAAAGGGGTATTCTGCAGGAGTGCAGGGTCAGGCAGGATCTATGATTACGGGGGACATGACAAATGTTAATTCAGTTGTGGTTTGATGAATAAAGTTTATTGATGACGTATGTTTTTATATATATGACGTACTGCTGATTGATGATGTAATGTTTTTCTCATGACGTAATGTATAATGATGTTAATGTGTATTGATGTATTGTGGGGAGGGCCCAAACATGTAGGGGTGGGGGTTTGGGGGCCCGTTTGGTTAGTTATTTATTTATTTAGTGAGGTTTAGTTTTGTAAGGCGTTTGCCGAGGTTGTATTTTGTAATGTGCACCTGTTTCCTAATAAAGCGGCCTTTTACACACACATAAACAATTTTTGGTCTACTTTTCTCTCACCCCTCGCCCTCCCTCCCAAAGCGCTGTAGCTTCGCGCTCTCCAGACAAGGGAACCTCTGTGATTAAAAGGGAAGATGAATACGCCAACATGGCGATAGAGGAACTTTACTAGGGAGGCCCCCATAAACAAGAGGTGCTGCTCAAACCCTGACGGAATGAAAAACTATCTGTAGAACCAACTGATTACCTATATAAGGAAAAACATAGGGGGTGTGTGGCAGTTCAAGACATGCCACTGTATGATCCCCAAACGTCACACATCTATAGGTATAGAGTTACAGACAGCTGAAATAACCTGTAAGCGCTATGTGTTAACCTGTATGCAAAGTCAGTTGTATATACTCCCCCACCCAACCAAGAATACATGAGTATCAATACCAAGCGTCACTGGAATGCAGCGTGACTTCTGGCATACGCAGTGATACCACATCTGATAGGCTAGCTGCCGATGAGTCCTCGTCTTCCAAAGAGTGAGGTGAAGTACCCTCCTTACTGACCGTCTCTGCAGCCTCCTCTATCCACGCCGCTTCACAAACTGCTGCCTGCCTTTCTTGTCTGATTTGATCCTAGCCAGGTGCTCCTGAGAGGCCAGGGTTCAGCCTCTTGGATTTTAATCGCCCGTTCCTTATTCCTCCCACCTAGTGGAGAAGTGTGGCTCAATGATTAGAGCGGCAGACCCTGATGCAGAGGTCTAGCCCGGGACCAGGGTTCAATTCCCCGCCTCGGCGGGTCTTGGGCTCAAAAATTCCACGGACCTGATAATTCTCGCCTCGGTGCCATTCCAATCATGGAGTCCCACTCTGCAACTCTGGGCAATAGCTTGCTTAATCTCTACAACGGCCCCCACAACGCTAAGGATGCCTGGCCTCCACCTTGGGGGTGCCCAGGAGTGGACGCCTCACAGGGAAAGCCAGGATGGGTTCCACAGCAGTATTCGTACAAGCGCCGAGAGGCCTCTGGGTAGTCGTGCGCTATACAAGTATCCATACATACATACACCTCGTATCTCCTGGTGGCTGTCATGCCTGTTGGTCTGGGAACTGGCCTGTGGTTTCTAGCCAGTCGCAGGTGTCTTGTGGGGTGTCGAAGAATCGTGTTCTTCCATCAGAGACCACTCGAAGCTTTGCTGGATAAAGCAATTAATTTACAATCAGAGAAGCTTCTGTTTACCTTGGAGGAAAGACCCCCATTGGCGATGGACACTAAGCATGTAATCCGGGAAGAAGAGGACCTTAACATTGTCAAACATGACGTCCGCTATTATCCTGGTTTCACGCAGGATCATGTCTCTGTTCTTGAAGTGCAGCAATTTAAAGATAAGTGGACGCAACCCAGAGCCTGGTGCCAGTTTTTTGCCAGAAATACGATATGCCCACTCTATGGTAAAAAAGGGAGAAAAGGAGGAGGAGGGAAGAATATAATTGATCCACCGTTCCAAGAAGGACACTTCATCCTGAGGCTCTCTCCCGTCCAGTAGTCCAATCAGGCACACATTATTTCTTCTAGAGCGCCCCGCTGCATCTTCCACTTTACCTTGAAGGTATCTGATTTGGGCTTCGTGCGCATTCTGATGCTTCTCCAGGTAATCAGTTGCAGGCTATAATTATGTACAATCCTGCTCCACTGCAGTAACTCGGTCCCCTAATTTCCGATGATCCGCAAACAGAAGCGTAAGATCCAGTGCAACTTTGTCTATTTTGGATTCCATAGACTGCCTGGTTTGTTCTATGGCATGCAAGATGGCATCCAAGCGGTATTCTGGGGGTCCTGTTATGTAAATGGTGGCGTCAAATCCATATCTGTTGAGCCAGCAACGTGCGAGGAGGTCCTCGACCTGTACCTTTAGTGTGGCCTATTGGTCCAGCCAATTTCTTTAGTGTACACCAGAAGGTGCAACACTCCCAGCAGAACAAAGCAGTATAGTTGAAAAGACTTCCTTATTCACTGTGCAGTACTTAATGACAGAATCAGCAGGAGGAGCCCCTACAATCCCTCCACTCACGTTGCCATTTTTCGTGGTTTGGTTGTACCCCTCAAATGAAGTACTCTCCACAGTGCATCTTCAGCACCCACTAATATTCTCCTTGGCCATAGAGCCACTGGCTATAGCATTGCGTCGACAGGCGGCTCAATGGGGTATACGGCTAGGGGAAGAGACGCATGCCATTTCAGTTTATGTGGATGATATCTTGCTTTATATCAGGGACTTACAGGTGATACCCCCGATTATACCCAACACACTAAAATTATTTGCTTAAGTTTGAGGACTGGAAGTGAATTAGGGGAAATCCTGTTTGTTTCCCTTCACTCCTGGCACAGATGCCCCTCACCTGATGGTGAATGGTCCATTAGTGGCCAGGCAACCGACTGTGTTTTGATATTTAGGTTTTCATATCTACCATTAGGATAGAGATCTCAGCTTTAAGACCCGAGATAGAATTCTGGAAAATGCTCAACCTCTCTGTTGCTGGTAAGTTGGCGCTCATTAAAATGGTGATGCTGCCATGACTGCTAGTTTACTTTGCGAACCTTCCACTATATCTACCAGCATCATTTTTTGTCCACTGGAAGAGATGATGAACAACAACACACTGTAGGGTGGAGCTTTCTAAACTGTACATACTCCAGAGAAGGGTGGATTAGCTTTGACCAATATGGAACATTACTACTTGACGTCCCAAATACAATGGGTGGTGAAGTGGATGGGGGAGCTTCACCCTACTGATACAGTGGAGTTGGACCTCCGTACACGCTGGACAGGCTCCTTTTTATATTTCATCTGTGTACCAGATTCTGTACGTCTCTTCCTCTCCTGGTACAGACTGCCCAGAAATGCTTCGGTAGAGCTTTATATCTGACTAGATATGTTACACCATATGCACCCATGATACCGATTCTAGGAATGCTGAAAGGAAGGTTTAGAAATGTTTAGAGTTTATACAACAGAACTTACAGACTGGCGGGATGCTGATATAAGCACACTGTGTGACCTGTATGTGGAAGGTGCGTTGCGGCTGTTCCTCTCTTTGATGTAAGAGGAGGGCGTCCCGCCAGGGCAGTTCCTAAACCACGCCTCCTGGATAGCTAAACTAAGAAGCCACTGGGTTGACATCTTGCAGGAACCTCCGACACACCTCCAGATGCAGTTTGTCCATGTGCTGGGTACAGGGCCACACCTCATTAAAATGGTTTGCGAAATCTATACGAGAGCACACTTTCATTGATTTAACACACCTGTTTAACAAATGGGAGGTAGACCTGACATGACCCTGCACACCCAAAGAGTGGGGTATGTTGTTGGAAAGCCCTGGACAAATTCCCAGAAATGCAAGGTTTAGGCTGACTCCACTCTATATAGTCCATAGGGCCTATCTATCCCCAGATAAAATCAACAGGTTCCTTACCAGGGTGGATGCTTGTTGTCTGCGTTGCAAAATGGTAAATGTTGGCCTTTTACATATGTTACGGTCTTGCCCAGACTGCAAAGCTATTGGTTTGGTGTGATTCATTTATTAAACACAAGTACAGATAGGTCACTGCTGAATACATAGGCGGCTTGCATAACAGGAATATTTCCCAAAAATAAGAAATGCAATGCCTCCTCCCGATTTTTAGACTTGGGGCTAGTGGTGGCCAAATGGCTTGTCACGCACCAATGGAAAGCAACTGTTCCCCCTTCACTTACAGCCTGGGCTCATTCTTTGCTAACCTGGGCCAAAGCATTGTCGAGAGAAGACACGCTGGGGCTTTGTAAGTATCCCATTATTATTAATAATAATTATGAATATACACTTAATATAGCGCATGGCTACCCTTAGGCTTCCCAGTGCTGGTTGCGGTCACTACCCTAGAACAGTTTATGCCATATTCTGGCAGAGCCAGGTCTTTAATTGCTTTCTGAATGTGAGATGGTGTGTCAGAGAGCACAAGTGGAGTGGGAGTTTGTTCCATAAGGTTGACGCATTATTAGAAAACATGCACCCACCCGCTCGTACCGTCTAGACTTTAGACTTTAGCCGACTTGGCCGATCGTAAGTCATGCAAAGGCTGATTAAAGGACATCAGCATGCAGTTTATTTTTGCGCCCGTGCCCCTCAAGGTTTTATGCGCTATGCACAATGATTTAATTTAAACATGATGCATTCTTTATTGGGAAGCCAATGTAGGGATTTTAGTGCTGGTTTGGCTGACTGTCTTTTTGGGGTGTCAAGTAGTAGCCTGGCTGCACAGTTCTGCATCACATGCAGCTTCCTAGTGGTAGCCTTAGGGGTGCCCAGATACCGGGAGTTACATAAATCCAACCTGGGCAGTATCAGTGCCTGAACCATAGTCCTGCGTGAAGTTAATGGCAGCAGTGGCAGAATTTTCCTCAGTTGTCTTAGGATGCCAAAGCAGGTAGCTGCTACTTGAAATGCCTGGTAATCTAGTTTTAATGCGTGATCTAGCCATATTCCCAGGCTTTTAATCCTCTCCTCTGGTTTGGGAGGAGGTCCTAAGCATTCTGGCCAGTTCATAGAAGGAGAGCTGATTGAGTGACTACCTATGATCACAATCTCTGTTTTATCTCCATTGAGTTTGAGATACGACTGATCCATCCATGCGGCCACTTTTTCCAGACAGGTTTCTATGTTGACTGACACCTCCTTTGGGTGGTTAACTGCCACCACTAACTGGGTGTCGTCCCATAGGTCAATATCTGGACCCCGAATGGGAGGACTATCTCCGCCAGAGGTCATAGGTACACATTAAAAAGTGTAGGGCTCAAAGAGGATCCCTGCAGCACTCCAAACATTAATGGGAACTTCCTCGAGGAACAGTTCCCTTCAAATACTTGGTACGAGTGCTCTGTTAGAAAGGAGTTGATCCAAGTGAGGGCTTTGCCTGCTATTCCCACTTCTCTAAGTCTCTCAAGGAGGATTTTGTAATTAACAATATCAAACGCGGCGCTCAAATCAAGCAAGATGATCGCCACTGATCCTCCTTGATCCAAGACTTTCCTTGTTTCCTCCATCACTCTCAGCAAGGAGGTTTCAGTGCCATGATTAAGCCGAAAGCCAGTCTGTGATGTGTGATGCATCGAGTGCTTTTCCAAGTGATTAATTAAACATTTATTTATATGTTTTCCACAATTTTGCTGGTGACGGGCAGTAGTGAGACTGGTCGATAGTTGCTCAATAACTCTGGATTAAGGTTGGTTTTTTTTAACAGTTCTCTCACCATGGCATGTTTCCATGTCTTGGGCACTTTAGAGGTCATAATAGATGCATTTAGTACTTCCAGTAGCACCGGTAGTATGGTCTCCTGTACTCTGTGCATCAAATGTACCGGGGCAGCATCACACGGTGAACCTGATTTAATTTTGGTAAAAATTTGGGATAGCGTATCTAGATCTAGAATGGGAACCTCTTCGAGGATTTCCAGGCCTCCAACCCCCTTCTCTGGTTCAGTATCTAAATTAACTGAGCCATGAGTTAGTGGGAACCCATTATATATGTCCAGAATCCTTTTATTAAAAAAGTCAGCTAATTCCGCGCATCGCTATGGGGCCGACTCCACGGGCGGCTCAGGCTGAGGGCTGTTGGTCAGTTGTTTTGCAATTCTCACAATTTCCCTGGGTACGTTGGCTGCTCCATTAATTTTCTCATCGTAGAATAGTGCTTCCAAATGATGTGGCTGCTGACAACCAAATATGGGTGACATACCAGTGAGATTTATTTGATCCACCTATATATGAAAAGGTAGAGCTTTATTTTTGTTTGAGTTATTGGCTATTCTAATTTCTGCCTGAGAAACTTTAATTGCTTCTCTGTGATTGTGTGTTTTTTTTCTGCCCTATAATCTTTTCGCCATGGTCTCTCCAATTTTTTACATTTCTGTTTCAATTGCCGTACTTTGGGGGCATACCAGGCCGATTGCTTTTCTTTGGGCCTTTTTTTGATCCATTTATATGGGATGATGGAGTCCAAGGATGCTTAAATCCATTCGTTAAACTTATTTGACGCTCTGTTAGGGTCAGGGTCCCCTAAAATGAGCCGGTTTAAAAGTGTGGGTGCCCATTCTTCTGGATCAAGTTGTGCCCATGGTGTGCATGATAGTAAAATTCACAGACGTACTTGCCAGCGTTGCAGCTGTATCAGTCAAGAATTCGATAAATGAACCGCAGGGGCCGGGGCGGGCGGTAAATCAGAATTCCCGTTAATGAGCAAGTGGGTGAGAAAGTGAGTACAAATCTCATAATCTTACCTTCACAATGTCTGGTTCAGTGCGTCCTTTTACATGTTCCTTAAAAATAATTGCAATCCCTCCACCCTTCCATACTCCTCTGTCTTTCTTAAGAATATGGTAACCTGGGTGTAGGGCTTGAACTATGCCAGGTTCTGCATCTTTGTGCAGCCAGGTTTCTGTCAGGAGCAGAGCATTCAGCTGTTCCTCCCTACGCAGAATGTTGATTTCCGCAACGTGTTTGAGCAAGGATCTACAGTTCAAAAGAAGCATTTTGGTCTCTGTAGGGTCTGGCTTACTGGCTGATCGATGTGGGGTTCAGTTAACTTAAAGTGGCAGTTCGGGCATGCTCTTGAGCCGGTTGTTAGGCTAATACAGTGGTGGCACTTGATATTAAGTCCTCCATTTAGTTCATGGAGTTGTTGTGCCGAGTATCTCAGCGGTTCTCTTTTGGGACCAGGGTCCCTGGTCCCTGGTCCCAGTCGGGCGCGGACAGGCGCAGACGGGCTTGCCTTAGGTGTGCCTGCCGCGCGCGTCCGCTGCGCTTCCGTTGCAGCATCGGTTTTATAACCGTGATAATGCAGCAACTAGCGCGCTGACCCTTCTGAAGGCGGAAGTATGGCCCAACTTCCTCTACACAAACAGCACACAGCTGCGATGGACCAGGAGGAGGCACTTAGAACATAGCGTGAGCAGGGCTAAACCGAGAGTCTGCGCCCTCTGACTACATGCCGGTAAAACTTGTTTATTTTAAAAAAAATTACAAAAGAACAATGTTAAAACTTATTTTTAGAAATCCGTGCAAATTAGCAAATTGTTACAAGTGCTTAAAACGATTAACCAATACTGGCTTTAACTGTCAGCAGCGTAGGGTTCGTCGCGGGTATTCGGCGCTTGTAACTGGACCAGCCTCTGAACATTTCAGCAGCCTGGAATGTGATGCTGACGGTGCTTCAAGTAGCATTGACTTCGGATGACCCTCCGGCTGTTCCTAATACTAACTAATCCAGTCCACACCAAGGACGTAGGGAGACTGTTATTATTATAGTCTGACATGCACATAGTACATAACATACAACGGATCAGTATGCAGGAATATGACATTGAGATTGATACTACTGGGATCGTGTGAATGGCACCATGGTCATAGATACTGCTTGTCCCCACCTCTCCCCAGCCTCCCTTATTCTTCCCTGTTGTCCCTCATGATTGGATGGTTGTAGTTTTATTGTTATGGATGTGGTAGCTTGATCATTAGCCATGACTTCACGGCATAGCCGGTAGGCGTCACTAGAAATATACAGGTGGAATACCTTGGGATGTGAAATTGACGCTGACACTGTGCTTGGATATCGATGAAAACCGCCACTTGCTCCCGCAGCCTCCCTGTGTCCCAGGAGGGACTGACCGCCTGAGTCCCGCGTTAACAACTTGCAGCACCCGCTTCGCGGGTGCCGCTGCGCGGCGCTCAGGTGTGGGGTCGAGGCAGCAGGTCTACACCCAGCATCCAGCACCCGGGAGGAACACAGAACTGTGCAAGGCAATTGGGGGCGAGTGACGCAGGGACTACAGAGACCAGGAGCCCCTGCGCCGCACAGGTGTGCACGGCCGCACCCCCAGCAAGCCACGCCCCCGGCCGCAACACCCTCTACAAACAAAGTGCGGTAACGCTTAGCGGGACGCGAGCGGGACGCCGAGCGAAGCCCGGGCAAAGGGCGGGCCCTCTGTGGCCCTCAGGGGCCAGAAGAGGCCAGGCTGGGCCAGCCCCCCAAAATTGCCCTTCTAAAAATACACCGCTAATAGTCCTACGGCATTTAGCCCGACCACTGGCTATTACCTCGACACAACCTACATCCGCCCGCTACCACCCAATATAGTACTCCTCGCAATGAGGAAAACTACCAAGAAAACCAGGATGCCTACCCTAAGATCGAGCACAAAAACTAAATCGGATCATCCACCCCCACTACCGACCTTTACTGCCATCGACAAAATGCTCAAACGGACTATAGGGGCGGTCTCCGATGCCATAGCTAACACCGAGAGAAGAATGTCCCTACCTCCTGTAACTATCATTCAAGAAACTCAGGATTCATTGATTAACCTATCAGAAGCCTCCAAAGACCTGGCAGAGGAGTTGGATACTAGCCGGCCCATAACCCCACCATCTTTTGTTGACCTTCCTTGTGCCCAGGCACCCGCTGAAACCAGCAGGGATAGATATGGTACACAAACAAGCATTCAAATAAATACTTATGACAAAGACACATCCCCTGCGGAAATAACGCCGCACAGGGAAGTCCACAAACAAGGGAGGAAAAAAGGTCATGTCAAACCCAGTAATCACAATCTGATCACGCCTATAAACCCATCTACACCGGGAATACCATGCTGGATAACCAACATGGTGGCGGATCTTAAACTGGACCTGGAGCACTCCATCACGGTGCTGTTAAAACCCCTCATAGCAAAAATAGATAGATTGACCTCACTGGTCAATAATAAGGGGATCAGCCCGAAAACCTATCCTGTGCAGGAACGGGATTTGACAAAACTAAAGGACCCTACACCAAGAAGTTTACCAAGTGATAAGGCCTCTCTAGTAAGCAATGGGGGGGCTAAGCTAAACAATACCAGTATCACGCAGAAAGGAGCCCAGGAAAAACAAAAGGTCGCCTCTACCCCGCAAGTAGGCAAAAATAAAAACCAAATATCCACTGGCAATAATAAACCTCCATCCGGATCTTCACAAACGTTAGAAGAAAATAAGGCTCCAACCCCTAAGGTGGTTCCCAAGTCCCCACGGTTTGCCACCGCGACAACCACTGACGATAAGAACACTGCAACATGCTTCAGGACAATCAATCTTCCGCCTGAGGCATTGCCCCTTGTAGTCGTCCTAACAGGTATTCCCCCTTTAAAGGAGGGTCAACGGGAATCACAAATTGAACTAAAAAATAAATGCATACAGTGGCTGCAAATACACAGACCTTTGCCCCCTAACATCCACGGGGAAATCCTTGCAGTGAGAAGGGGCGAGTGGATCGGCAAAGGTATTAAGACCATCGCAGGGGATATCATTACGGTCAACTTTAGAGACAGGGCGGCTGTTAACTTCATCTGCAACGCCCCTCCGAGTTATACTCGATCACAAATTCACCCGGTTCGTCTATCCTACTTTTACCCCTTCGCACCTCAAAGGCCCAGGCAGAATATTGGCCCTGACAGAACATCGCATTTGGGTTTCCAATATGGCCCACTTCAATGGCAAAGGCCAAATCCTGTATTTCCAACTCATGACTCCTCCATTACACAGTACGCCCACTGGAACAGGTTTAGTACACTTGAAGGGGTGGACTGACTGAGATCGGGCTGTTCACCTCCAAAAACCAAATATAGGAAGGAGCCAACTCTACCACCAACAGGGATAAAAGATGGAGCCGACCAGGGCCAAACTGACGCTTTGGATCCTGTGCATACCATAGGAGGCAGTAGCACACCATCGAATACCAACCGGGGAAAAGGGGAGGGGATAAATCCCACAACAGATAACTCCCATTCTATTCACAGAAGAATTGCTACCCCCTACAGGCCGCAACCAAGCCGGGTTGCTGCACCCGCAACGGATAATCAATTAAAGCCCTTGCAAGGCGAGGGAAAAAGAACACCCAAGGTCATGATTCATGACAATCTACTAATAGCCACCTGGAACATCGCAGGGCTAGCGGCCAAGTTCGCATCTCAGGACTGGCGCAGCTATATAAGCAAATTCCATATTTTATGCCTGCAAGAGACCTGGGCCACTGATGCGCACGCTTATAGCCTGGAAGGCTATAAAAGCTTCTTTGTCCCTGCAAAAAAAGCCACCTCGGGGAGAGCAAGTGGGGGGCTTGCGGTCTATGTCAATCTAGACATCAAGGGCACCTGGTCCAACACCAAATGGGCCACACCCAACCTCCAAGTACTAAGGTTCACCTCACCAAGTTTAACATTTCTGCTAATGAACTGGTACAATGCACCGGCTATAACGGAGAAGGGAATAGCCATAAATGAACTAGAAAACTGTTTGAACTCTTTATCCAAGACACCAAATCTCACGGATTTAATACTAATGGGAGATTTTAATTGTCACCTTTGTGAGAAACTAATACCCTTCAACAACGACTGGTCAAGATGCACGATCATGAAAGGCCCTCACTTCACCCATTCAACTGAGGGCTGGGATTTAGAAAGGCTTATGAAAAGGTACAACCTAATCCAAATCCTAGACCTTGTCACCTTTAATGAGAAAGGAGAATTAACTCCAACATTCAAAGGAAGAGGTTGTCACTCCTACATTGACTTTGCACTAGTCTCTCCCAATCTAAAAAGAAGCATCAGTACAATCATCATAGAGGCCAGTAGTTTCAGTGATCACAATCCGGTGATCATTAAAATGGAAGGTTTTGTTTTTTCACTCCAAAAGAGACCTGCCATTACGGAAAGAGTAGTGGACCAGGGCAGAAGAATTAAATGGGCCAAAATTGATGCGGACAGTTTTCATAAAAAACTATTACTCGAAGCCCCAGCAGCAATTGATAAATGTCTTGACCCCTGTGTAACCGGAGCTGACGTGGTGAAGGCATTTGAAGAAATTGCGCAGGTTGTAAATAACTCCTTACATACCACAGGAGCTAAGAACAAAATGCCCCTAAACCCCCGTTGGTTTGACTCAAATTGTACAAAGGTGCTGAAAAACCTGAAGGATAGCCTTCATGCCCAACCAAGGGACAAAACGAAGGTGGCACGGGACAGAGCTGAATACAAAAAAGCTCTGAAGGCACGAAAGCAAAGCATACAAAACCAGGCCTGGGAAGGCTTAAGGGACGCCGCAGAAAGAAAAGATTCTATTGCCTTCTGGAAAGTGATCAACGCCCCCTTCTTCCAGGACCAAGGGGCTCCTAAAATCATGAACACCATTCTGCCGGAACAATGGCAGAAACATTTCCAGGGCTTATATAACCACCGAAACAAGGCACCCCAGGAGGAGCTAGCGGAGGCCCACCAGCCCGTAAAGCTAAATTTTACCCTGAAGGAGGTCGAACTAGGAATAACCGGGCTCAGCAAAAATAAAGCTGCGGGCCCGGACGGAATTCCACCAGACCTATTCCTAAGTAGACCCGAACTATGGGCTCCGTTACTTATGAGGGTGCTAAATGAGGCAGGGGAGGTAGGCCTCCCCCAGTCCTGGTCAACGGCGACGATAGTCCCCATCTATAAAAAAGGCAACCGTGATGACCCCCAATGCTATCGACCTATTTCCCTCATCGACGTGTCAGCCAAGGTCCTGGGGCGAGTCATCCTATCGAGATTGCAAGATTGGGCAGAGGAGCAACAAATCCTTTCAGAAATCCAATACGGCTTCAGGAAAGGCAGATCTACCACCGATTAATGCCTAAATCTATACCTCCTGATTGCAAAATATACCATCGCCGGGAGCGGGTCAATACACATGGGGTTTATGGACCTCTCAGCGGCCTTCGATCGCGTAAACAGGAGAAAGCTCTGGGCTATGCTAAAGGAGCTAGGAGTGGACCAATCACTAGTCGACACTCTACAAAACCTCCACCGGAACACCTCTGCAAGCGTAAGGTACAGTCAGGAAGGTAAAAAGACCGATCCCTTCACCTGCAATAGTGGAGTAAGACAGGGATGCATCCTTGCGCCCTTCCTTTTCTCTATTTACATTAACGCATTGGAAAAGGACCTCCTTAAGCTCAAAGTTGACTCACCCCAAATTGGTCATCGAGCAGTGCCCGTACTACTCTACGCCGATGACGCGGTCCTGCTCTCTAGAACACCTTTGGGACTGCAAAAATTAATTGACGGGTTTGTCAAATTTATGGAGAAACTGGACCTGGCAACAAACCTGGAAAAGTCCTATATTATGTCATCTGGGAAACCCACAAAAGGAACTTTCACCTACAACATCGGGTCACATAAAATAGATCAGGTCAAGTCTTTTACGTACTTGGGGGTGTTATTTGATCACGCCTTATCGTTCAAACCCCTGATTGAGAAGCATTCTACAAAACTGGCAGCTGCAGTAGGGGCAATCATGGGGTATGGGCAAAGATTAGGGAAATGGTCCCCCGAACAAATTCTGACCTTATACAGATCCATCTGCTGTGCGAAAGTAAGTTATGGGGCAGAAGTGTGGGGCTTCCTGGGCAAAAAAGCACAGCCGCTTCAGACTGAAGAAAACAAATTCTTACGAATAATATTAAAAGTTCCACAGAGTGTTTCGGCCCACATTATACACGAAGAGGTAGGAGAACCCTTTCTAGAGGATAAAATCAAATCCAAACCTCTCCTGGCATGGGTGAAAGTATGGACCAACCCTGAGGCGGCCCTTACAAGACAAATCATTGAGGACTGCCTCAAAAGAGACAAAGGCCACGTAATCCCCTGGCTGAAATTTGTCAAGAAGTCGCTAACAGAGATTGGTTGCTCTAAATACTTCTCATCCCCTGACTCTCTATCCCCGGAGAGCAAGACCATGGTTAAAAAACTTTTTCTCACACACTTGAAGACATCAAGGGCTGAAAAGGAGAAGCACAAAGCCACTAATCACTTGTATAACGACCTCACTGCGAAGCAAGGGATGGAACCCTATCTGAGGGTCATGTACAATGCGCAGGATCGCTACCTCATGACCCGCTTCAGACTTAACATGTTACACCATATCCTTGCAGTGCCATCTGGGTTTACCCACACAGTGGAGGAGAAGGGTACCTGCGGCTGCGATCTTAGATCTCCGCAGGATACCCTCCATTTTGTTTTACTGTGTCCTTTCTACACGATGCCAAGACGCAAGTTCCTGGTGGGAATCCTGAAAGAGCTAAAATTTAAACACGCAAAATTGGCGCTGAGATTCCTACAGGAAGCGGAGGACGCTTACACCCTGTTTTGCACGATAAACTTTATTCGAATTGCAACAAGACTGAGGAACACCAGAGACATTGGCCCTTAAACGTGATCTGAACATTTAAAACTCTTCACATTCCCTGGCCCTCTACCTGAGTACAGAAATTTTAATATTTATATTTTTTAACTGAATATCACTTGCTGTGTTTTTAATCTGTGCATATCTATACTGTATTTGTGCTTTTATGGTGTCTTTTTAAGAACCGAATAAAGATTATAAATTGAAATTGAAATTGAATCATTAGCAAGCCTCGAATGTTGTTATATAATTATCGTATTGAAAATATACTAGCATGTTGTATGGATATGGTCGAGACAGCTATTGTCCATATGTACATCGATGCAATGCAATGTATAATTTGTACAAAAAAAATTGCCAACTGGTACTGTAAAATATTGTGTATGTCTGTAACATATTTCGCATATTTGGAAATTCAATAAACAGATTAAACAAAAAAATGGATGTATGATGGAACCACACATGTCATTACCAAGCATTACTTTATTATGCATCCATTACCATGCATATGACTTTAACATGTATATGCCTTTACCACGGAAGTCATTACCACGCATATGACTTTACCACGCATACTTTTACAATGAAAATGTAATTATGTATGTATGTATGTATGTATCGCAGGTAAATGAAAAGCCTTTATATATATATATATGTGTGTGTGTAGCGCATTGGGAGACATTGTTACTCACTGTGCCACCTGCCATAAACCTGTGGTAGTGAAGAATTTTTTCATACTGTTGAAAAAGCACTGCTGTTAGGTTTTTTATCATTTTTCTTTCATATAACTGTTCTACAGCACCGTTGTGCTTTGGAAATGCAAAGTTTCTGTATTTAGTTTTAGACTAAAGTTCGTTTTAAATGAAAGAAAAAACAACAACAAAATAACCAAAAGACAATGTTCTTTTTAGAACCACCATTGACTCAAAGGGCTCTGTCTGACTCCTTATTATTCTTGTGTATTTTTGTAAGTATATTGATAAATATATGAATAACTGTGTCTATGGGTGTGTTAGAATATGTATCAGTGAGTCCCAGGGTCTTTCAGTGTGTATAAGAGTGAGTGTGTGAGTGTGTCAGTGAATGCATCAGTGTATCCACGGGTGTTTCTGTGTATGTATCAGTGAGTTCTACAGTGTCTCAGTGTGTGTATGAGTAAGTGTGTGAGTATGCCAGTAAATGCATCAGTGTGTTCATGGGTGTGTCGATGTATATATCAGTGAGCCCCAGGGTTTCTCAGTGTGTGCATGAGTAAGTGTGTTAGTGAATGGACTAGTGTGTACATGGGTGTGTCAGTGTATGTATAAGTGTGTCCCAGGTCTCTGAGTGTGTGTATGCATGAGTGTTTGATTGTGTCAGTGAGTCTATCAGTGTTTACATGGGTATATCAGCATATGTTCAGTGTGTCCCAGGTTATCTGATGGTATGTATAGCTGAGTGTTTGAGAGTGTTAGTGAATATATCAGTGTGTCCATAGGTGTATCAGTGTATGTATCAGTGTGTCTCAGTGTGCCTTATTGTATGTACGAGTGAGTGTGTGAGTGAGTCAGTGAGTGCATCAGTGTGTCCAGGGGTGTGTCAATGTATGTATCAGTATGTCACTGGGTGTTTGAGTATATGTATAAGTGAGTGTGGAAATGTGTCAGTGAATGCATGAATTTGTCCATGGGCGTGTCAGTGTATGTATCAGTGTGTCCCAGGGTGTCTGAGTGTATGTAGAAGTGAGTGTATGAGTGTGTCAGTGAATGCATCAGTGTGTCCAAAGATGTCCTAGTGTATGTGTCAGTGTGCCTCAGGGTGTCTGAGTGTATGCATAACTGAGTGGGAGAGTGTGTCAGTGGATACATCAGTGTGCCCATGGGTGTGTCAGTGTATGTATCAGTGTGTCCTAGAGTGTCTGATTGTATGTATGAGTGAGTGTGTGAGTGAGTGAGTCAGTGAATGTGTCAGTGTATCCATGGGTATCTCAGTATAGGTATTAGTGTGACCCGGAGTGTGTAAGTGTGTTGGGTAATGAATCAGTGTGTCTATGAGTGTGTCAGTGCATGTATCAGTGTGTCCCAGGGTGTCTGAGTGTATGCATAAGTGAATGTGTCAGTGAGTGATTCATTGTGTTGATGGGTGTGTCAGTGCATGTATCAGTGTAACCCATGGAGTCTAATGTGTGTATAAGTGACTGTATGAGTGTGTCAGTGAATGCATCGGTATGTACATGGGTATGTCAGTGTAAGTATCAGTGTGTCCCAGGGCATCTCAGTATGTGTATAAGTGTATGTGTCAGTGAATTTATGAGTGTGCCCATGGGCATGTAGGTGTATGTATCAGTTTGTTCCATGGTGCCCGATTATATGTAAGAGTGAGTGTTTGAGTGAGTAAGGAAGTGTATCAGTGTGTCCATGGGTGTCTCAGTGTATGCATTATTGTGTCCTGGGGTGTCTGTGTGTATGAGTGAGTGTCTGAGGACTGTATCATTATGTCCTTGGGTGTGTGAGTGTATGTATAAGTGAGTGTGTCAGTAAATGCATGAGTGTGTCCATGGATGTGTCAGTGTATGTATTAGTGTGTGCCAGGGTGTCTGAGTGTATGTATAAGCAAGTGTATGAGTGTGTCCGTGAATACATTGGTGTACTCAGTGTGTCAGTGTATGTATCAGTGTGCTCTAGGTTGTCTGGTTGTATGTATGAGTGAGTCAGTGAGTATGTCAGTGTATCCATGGGTATCTCAGTATAGGTATTAGTGTGTCCTGGAGTGTGTTAGTGTGTCAGTGAATGCATCAGTGTGTTCATAGGTGTGTCAGTTCATGTATAGGTGTGTCCCAGGGTGTCTGAGTGTGTGTATAAATGAGTGTGTGAGTGAGTGCATCAGTGAGTGCATTGATGTGTTATTGGGTGTGTCAGTATATGTATCAGTGTAACCCATGGTATCTGAGTGTGTGTATAAGTGACTATATGATTGTGTCAGTGAATGCATCAGTATGTGCATGGGTATGTCAGTGTAAGTAACAGTGTGTCCCATGGCATCTCAGTATGTGTATAAGTGAGTGTCGGTGAATTCACGAGTGTGCCCATCGGTGAGTCAGTGTATGTATTGTGTGTTCCACGGTGCCTGATTATATGTATGAGTGAGTGTATGAGTGAGTCAGGGAGTATATCAGTATGCCCATGGGTGTCTCAGTGTATGTATTATTGTGTCCTGGGGTGTCTGCGTGCACGTATGAGTGAGTGTATGAGTAAGTGTATCAGTGTGTCAATGGGTGTGTCAGTGTATGCATCAATGTGTCCCAGGGTGTCTGAGTGTATATATAAGTGAGAATGTTAGTGTGTCTGTGAATTTATTAGTGTGACCACGGGTTCTTTATGGTTGTACTCTAGGGTTTTTAAATACCTTTGCTAGAGATACTTTCTTTTCATTCTTTGTTCTGCTTTTTACAATAAACAGATACAACTCTCAATCTATCTACCTCTTTTGGACATAGGTATTAGAGATACCCTGAGTATGTTGCTGTAGGTGTTCATGTGTGCATATGTGTTTAACTTTATAATTTACTGTTTCAGTCAGTCTATTATTGTGTGTCTGACTGTATATCTGGACCTCTAATACCACAATTATTCTTTAGGTGGCTATCTTTCTAGAAATGTTAATATCTACTTTATAGTGCTTCCCCCTACATTATTGTGTCTGTCAATACTTACCTGTATGTGCATAGCTGTACTAGCACCCCATTACTATCTGCCTGTGTTTACAAATGTGTTACTGTATACATAATAGTGTACTTTAATGTCTCACTTTATGTTTCAGTATCTATGGATGTCTTACTGTATACATCAGTTTCTGTCTGGCTACATCAGCATAAACTTTACTATGTACCTAGTTATCTCTCTATATATATATTAATGTCTCTCTGGGTGAGTTATTGCACACATCAGTTTCTACCTGACTATGTAAATGTATGCATGAGTGTATCCATGGCTCTGTTACTGTATGCATAGGTATATTTTATGTGTGTTAGTGCATATATGAAACTATACCTGGCTGTCTTAGTAAATGCATCAGTGTGAGCAAAGTTGTCTTGATCTATATATCAGTGTATATCAGATAGCCTAACTATATGCATAATAGAATGCCTGGATTTCTCATTGCATACATTAGTGTTCCACTCCTTGTGTCAGTGCCTTCATTGGTCTATAGCTGTGCTTTGTTTCTCTTTCCAACTTTTACTCATATTTCCTGATCACTGGAGTTTCCTTCCATTTCATCATACACTCTCTTTTAATATTTTCTTATGCTTTTTCTAAACATCCTACTTACTTTCATCCACCATACTAGCACTCTTTCCTTCTCTATTAATAATTGTTTTATGCTACAGCTTAATTCACATACCTGTTAAATGTGATTGTTCAACTGTACTTTTCTTTCCCAGTATCATTTTGAAACTTTAGCTTCTGAAAGCACACAATAAAAAATCACAAGAATGGTACACAATCCTCGTATTTTTTATGGCAACCTTTTCAACTTTGTTTGCAAGGTTACACAGACTGCAAACAGATAGAAACACTTCTTTCTTATTTAACAAATAATACACCTCTTGTGAATGGTCAGATTAGTTAACCCTTCTTTGCACTCCTCTAAAGAAAGCCAAAATTTGGTAGGGATTTTGGGTGGCTCTGTGGATCCACTGCGATGCTCATTGTGGCCACCCATCTAACCTTGCAGTGGATAAGCGGATCCACGTGGCAAAAGGAAATCTTTTTTTAAAACTGTTCCTAAAGACAATCACTTACACGCCAATTCCTAATAATGCCTAAATGTAGACCAAAAAACTCTTTATTCTCCTTTATCTTCTATTACCACCCTCTCCACACAATTACATTGACGGCTTCCTTGTTACCTTACAGCAATGCTTCCATAGCTCTGTTGCTATGATGACGAATAGTCTTACATTCTCTGCTAGCAGTAGGTCACCAGTTCATGACAGTCTCTAGAGCAGGATGCGACTCCTAAACCAAATGCAGCAGGTGTGGTTGACTGTATATATTTAGAAACATATCCCGCGTAGCTAATAACACATGTAATTACTTCAACTTCATATCACAACCTAGTTTTAACCACTGCCATATTTACACCATCCAATACAATGTGATCTTTAAAATTTTACTTGCTAGGGTCTTTTTTAACTGACTTTATTTTGAAAACTGCCTCATCCAGCTACAACTTTCTCCTATGTGCTATTGCTCCATCCTTCAAAATGGTTAGAGTGTGGATTGTGGGTCAAAGCTTTGTGTTTTGTGCTATAGAGTGTGCTAGAAAGAGTGGCGTTGACTGGGAACTGGGTTTGCCTAATGTGGATATTATATTACTTGGGTTGGCCAGAGAGGGTTTAAGTGGCATCAATTGCTTCTATTGGGTGAAAGCATTATGGATTTCCAACATGCTGGCCTCATGATTGTGCACTGTGGTGGCAATGACCTGGGCACACTGACTGGGGTAGGACTGCAAAGCCTAATGGAAGATACCTTTGCTCAATTCATGAAACTTTTTCCTCACACTGAGGTGGTATTCTCTAAAATATACCAGAGACAGAAATGGAAGTGGTCAACTGAAATCTGTTCACAAATAGACAACGCCAGAATAGATGTTAATAAAACTGTTTTGCCATTCCTCAGAGACCATAACATGTGCTCTATCTGCAATAATAACCTCCGCCTTGACATGGATGGAATTTAGAGACCTGGGGCCAGATGTATGACCATTTGCTTTTGCGACTCGCAAATTGCAAAAAATTGTGAGTCGCAACGGCAAAAGTACAACAGTGTCAGAGACACTGTTAGCGATTCTCAATGGAGTCGCAAAATGCGAGGCTCATGAATATTAATGAGCCACTCGCAATTTGCGACCCCATTGGGAATGGCTGGCCCTCCCGGGGATAGTGGCTTGCTGGGCTCAGCAGACCTCCATGTCTAGGACTGCTTTTCAATAAGGCAGATTTAAAAAAAAATGTATTTAAAAACCAAAAATGAAAAATAAAACGTTTTCGTTTCATTTTTTAAGGGCAGGTAGTGGTCCCTGGGACCGCTGTCTGCCCTTAAAAAATATTTCTGAGCCAGTCACAAAGGGTCCCCTGGGGGCTCCTTTGCATTTGCGACTCCATTACCACCCTATTGAAGAGGGTGGTAATTTACAAGCGTTTTGCGACTGCACTTGCAGTCGCAAAACATTGGTACATGGCTTTGCGGTCCCTATTAGGAAGGGAACACCCCTTCCTACTAGCGAGTCGCTAAACGCCATTTTGCAAGTTGCAATTTATTTGCAACTCGCAAAATAGTGTTTGTACATTGGCCACAGGTTTTTAGCATGCACAAATGGGTCGCAAACCCGATTGTGCATTCTAATTACCGTCGTACATCTGGCCCCTGATGAAGTGCATTTCACAGAGAAAGGCAACAGAGTGTTCCTGAACAATTTGAAAGACTGCATACTGTTGTAGTGATGACATAAACACAATAAACAAAATAGTCAGAGCCACCCTATTCCCCAAACACTTTTACTTTTTTACAACTTACTTGGTGAACCCTTTAAAAAAAAACAATCTTGGATTTGCAGATCTATCACAGACCAGCAAACCAAAAGCACACATTCAATACAATACAGCACATTTAAACATTTCTTGTAGAGAATTCTGAGTGGTACTATGACTGTGTGTGTGAATCTGTGACTAAAAGTGTAAATGCCTGTGTGGGTCTGTGACTGAGTATGTAAATATCTGTATGGATATTTGAGTGGGTGTGAGTATGTCAAAAGTCAAAGTCAAAAGTTTTATTTGTTAAGGAACACCTACGGAGGTCCAAAAAATGCATCAATACAGTAAAAGAGACAATTTTAAATACAATACCAAAAATATTTCCCTTTTTTCCTAAAATACAACAATAGATTAAAAAGTGTGATATAAGGGCGAATATGCTTTTTATACAGTACAAACTTCATTGATATCCACCTGTTAGACAATACAATCTAATAGCGAGATTTTAAGTATTTCCTAATAAATAGCCAGAAAAGTTATAAAAAATTGGAATATCCTATAACAGACCACTTCATTTGGTGAGGATAAAACAAATATTCTGGCCTCCTGAGCTGAATGAATATTACATTTAATAAATGATGGTCTTAAATACATAGGCCTTGCCCTTTGTAATTCCGGACACACAAATAGGACATGATTAATATCCTGAATTTGAGTATAACACAATTCGCAAGCTCTCTCCTCTCTCTGGATTTTATCCCACAGGCCAGTAACATCTCTTAAGGGCAACAGATTAATTCTCAGAAGAAGCATCAGTCTTCCAATCCCATGTGGATCATTCCAAATTAAATAAGGTTGTGGCCTTTTTCCCAAGGCAGTACCACAGACCGACTCATTTTGGGACTTAGATTTACTTAGAGCAATATCTCTTTCCATCCTAATCGAGCTTGCAGACTTCTTTATGAATAGCTTCAATGCAGACTTTGGCATAGATGAATTATCATTTAAACTGAGCCCAAATACATCATTTGCATAAGCAAACGATCTAAGAAATGCTGATTGATCCTTTAGCTTGTCAAAGATTTCCACTCTCAGGGCCACCCTAAGGGCACCCTCATCTCCCCAAAAGAGAGCATTTCCCCACCTCAGGACCGCTGACAAAGCTAAAATAAAAGAGGAGACTAAACCAAATTACAAGCGTAAAACATGTGGGGCGGCCAGAGAATTTAGATTACAAATTTGGTGGAAGAACCGGCCTTCAGCCTTGTCAAAGGCGAGCCAGTAATTATTATCAAATACTTCTGCAGCATAAGTTAATGAGGGCGGAATTTTAAACTTAAATACTGACAGGACATGACTAAAATGACGTCTCCCACAAATTTTATAAAATCTATTCAGAGCTTCAGCCTGGGAGGCAGCCTTACCAACACATAATTTAATATGTTCTGAGTCTCGCCCATTTTTTGCAAAAACCTTTCCCAGATACAACTATGAGTCGACCAATTCTAGTTCTTCATGCCCTAACAACCACTTATACCCTATCTTTATTCTATGACCTTCTTTACTGAAGATTAAGATTTTGCTTTCAGAAATATTAATTTTCAGAAAAGGATCCTCCACATATTTAGTTAGGGCATCCAGTCGATGTTGCAAGCCAATAGGAGTTAAATCAAAAATTGCAACGTTGTCTGCATAAAGTAGGGAACCTATGGGCCAATTTTAGGGGCATCCCCTCTCGCTGAATTTGATGTGCCTGGAAGATCATATATATAAAAGGAAAATAGAAGAGGGGCCAACAAGCAGCCCTGTTTCAGCCCATTATCAGTCTCGATCCAGCAAGATAGACACCAAGTGTCTGTATGTCATTCCATCAAGCAGCCCAGGAGATGGTGTGGCATTCCGAGATGATGAAGCTTTCTCCACAGCGTTTGACAATCCACTTTATCAAACGCCGTGGAGAAATCAATGAAAGCCGTATAGACTGGCATGCTTCGTGAGAAAGTATATTTCTCTACAATGGTCTGTACATCTGCAATGTTGTCCAGGGTTCCATGGTTCTTTCTAAAGCCTGCCTGTTCAGGTGGTAAGATGTTCTGATCATTGGCCCATTGCTGCAGGTGACAGAGTATGCTTTTTGCAAATAATTTGCCCGTAGCGTCCACCAACGAATCTGTCTAAAACTAGTAGGTTGACTCTTTGGGCCCTTTTTATACAAAGAAACTATAATGCTCCCCTTCCAGGAAAAGGGGATATTAATAGTTCAGAAGCAGAAATCAAAAATAGGTGCTAAGAAAGCTCCCCAAGCCACTGGCTCCTTTTTAATTAACACAAGCAGAATTCCATCCGGCCCTTGTGCGCCGGAGGATCTACTATTCTTTATGTAGCCCACTACTTCATCCCTTGATGGGGGACCATATTCCAGAAGAGAAGACTCCTCTATAGAGGGCCTCAGAAAAGGTACTGTACCATTATTTTTATATAATAGTGAGATATAGACCACCCACTCCCTTTCCAGGATTGAAATAGGAGGAGCCCTCTGACTTGCATCGCAGTATTCTGCGATCAGGTGCTAGTATTGCTTTTGAGTTTTTGGCTCTGGCGGCTTAGCTTCCCTTAACCCGATCCATTTGGCATCAAACTCCCTTCTCTTTTCCCTAAATTTATAATGATTTCTAGCTCACTTAAGGCAATTGATTTCTTGTTGTTCACCAATGTTGTTTTCTGATTAAACGGTTAATTTCTTGATTTAATACTTTCAGCAGTGGCAAACCCTGGTTTACAACACGGGGGCCAGTTAAAACAGTACTTACATTTTTTATCTCCTTCATTTGTGCCTCGAAAAACTGTAAAATGTTTAAGGAATAAGAACCCTGCCATTCTACATACCTTTTCTTCACCATCACACCTACCTCAGTGGTATCTTTTGGAGTCCAAAAGGAGCGGCCATTAGCTTTAAATAAAACCACCGAGCCCTGGTCCAGGTTCCCTTGGTTCAATGCGGGTAAATTGAAGGCTATTGTCAAACCCAATAGACTGTGGTCACTCCATATTGACGGAGATACCACTAAGTTTTCACAGGCCCCAAACATTTGGTAGGAGACATCCACGTAGTCCAATAGGCTTTGTGTATGATGGGAGTTGAAAGAAAAATCTGCTATTTTATCAAGCGGAACCCTACCATTAAAAATTACCATGTCCATGTTTTATTTTATGTGGTAGCAGGGAATCTGGAATATGCCAAATTTCCTGTTTGTCTGGATTGGCATAAATCTCAGTGCAGAATTTGAAATGTTTGCATTCAGATCTCTCACTGATACAACCAAGTGGCATTCTTCCAGGGTAGCTATCTCATGAATATATGAGAAAAGTGTACTTAACAAATGGTCAAAGTTTCTCGCTAGAGTGATATATAGATTTGCCACCAGAACGAAAATAAGGCTGCCAGATTCTCCCAAACATGACAGCTTGAGGCAGATACATAGATTTGATGGATGGCGGAAGACATTCTGTAAATCCAATTTATCATATTGTTGAGCAAAATGGATACCCCCCACTAGCATGACCCCTTTCGGAGTGCTTGGCATAACAAGAGAAAATAAAAAAAGCCATCACAATCAAAATCTTTACATGACCAGGTTTCCTGTAAGCATATAATTGAGGGATTCAAGGATTTTTTAAAATTCAATTTCTCATCTTAATGACCTAAACCGGCCATATTCCAGGACAGAAGTACCCCCTTCCCCCCTGGCTACCTCAATGAACCACCGGGCAGTTGGAATTCAAGGATTTTGCAACACAACTCCACTGAGACAAATCGTCATCTATGTCTGTGTCCTGATAGGTGCCTACAGCATCTGACACCAAATTTATTGAGCGACCAATTTTATCTAATGACACCTTAATATTTAGACCATTACCCATTGGGATGTCTGAGTCGGGGCCCAAAGTGTCTAACACCACAGGATTACTGGGCCTCTGTATTTCTGGTACTGAAGTGTAGGGCACATTCTAGATTCTAATACAGTCATTAAATCCAGCCCTCATTTTAGAAAATGTTCGCAGTTTTGCAGGTCCAGATTTGCTACAATCAGAGAGCTAAAAATGACCCTGGAATAAAAGAAGCTCTCATGCAAGTTAATCTTCACGGATGAGATAGCCCTACTTTCGACCAACTTTAGTGCCTCTATCTCAGAAAAGAGCTTGAGAATGAATCCTCTATTTACCGGACAGGATTCACTGTCAAATAGCCAGATAAAATCCACAATGGAAGAAGAGACATTCTGCACCCCATTATCTTTCTTTAAAGTGTCTTTTTGAGGGATCTATAGAGGCACTCTGTCACCAAGACTGACAGATTGTGCCTCCTCATTAAACTGAGTTGTTAAATGCGACGCTGTAGTGGTGATTGGGATATCTGACTTTCTGTTATACGATGTTGTTGTCCCTGTGAAAGTTCTATTAGATCCCATCTGTAAGTCACCCAGTACATGAGACCCCACCATTAAGCTTCACTACTGTATCAGTATTCACTACTGTATCAGTAGTGAATGGCGTACATATCTCAGGCGAATGGTTAATGATGCTCTATGGCGTGTCTGAGGTATAGCAGCCCCACCTCCGTTTAAAATCCCATCTACTCAAGGGAGCGGATGACTCACTGGTCTGGAGGGAATAAGGTACTTGTGGAGACTTCTACACTGGACTTGATGGAATATCTGCCATTCCTGTTGCCCCCATACCCCCGTCTAATGTAAAATGTACTATAGTCGGGTATCTAGGAGCACCCTCTTCCATTATAATTTGGGGAACACTCTGACAAACGGGGATCCGTGGGAAATATAATTTTTATATTTTCCGTTTAGGGAATCGTCTTATCTTTTTATGTTTCTTTTTCATATTATCTCCTTTAGGAATTATTGTGAGATCTCCCTTCTTCTTAGTTCTTTAACCCCCCTTTCCCCGATGAAGTAGGGGGTTGACCCTGAGAGGTGGATGGGGATGGGGCCTCCCCCTCCATCTCTCCCCTACCTTTTTGACCCACATAGCTCCTGATTTTCTTATTATCCATACTCCCCCCTTTTTTCCCTTGATAAACAAGGGGAAAGGTTTTAGTATGACGTTTCCCAGAGGGGGGACCACTATGGATTCCCTTAAGAGTGAATTTAAACAAAGCTTTTCCATGTCGAGATTACACAAAGGTTCAATGGGCGTTAATAGAAAAAGGGGTATTCCTGCTTGAACAGACGCATCACTCAGCTCACTCCGGGGAACAGGAGAAAGAGTCATAGCATCTGTCTGTTCTCCCGTTTGCGTACATATCTTAGGCGAATGGTTAATGATGTCAGATTTTGTTACCTTTTGCACTTTGAACAACATTACAGAGATCATTTCAAGCATATGGTCTGAACTCAATACAAATTTCTCCAGTGAAGACAGAATGGAACCTAGTATTCTTTCAATACAGACCAAATATTCAGAGGGCACATCATGCTCCTCATATTAATTTCCCAGCTTCACTTGTGAACAAGGCAAAAAAACATCATGAACATAATGTGCATCGTGATCAGACTCCATGGAAGTACCAATCAGGTGCCTTGTGCTACAATATAAGAAAGGCAATGAGAGTTGTCTGGGGGAAGAGCTTACTATTGGGGTATTCTTCTCCCTAAATCTACTCTTAGAATAGCCATCTTTGTCAACTTGGTCATAAGGGACTTCCCAACCCCTTGATTGTACTTCTATATCAATGACTGGGAGTGTAACTTCTTCCCTTTGATGGAGTTTTCCGCATGCGGTTGCCTTCTCATCCGTAACTAGAACATCCCCTCCCTGAGACCTTCCAGGGGCCTCTGGTACGCCCAAGTGCACAGTAAACGCTTAGCCCCGTGTCAGCGCCACCCTGTTCTGGAGAGACACCATACAGCCGCAGTCATACTATTATTTTTTTTCCCTATTCACAGTAATGTTTTGATGACTCTGCTGGGTAAAGACATGTTCCGAGTCCAGTTTTGCATAAAAGTTAACGACTGATGTGGTGAATGAACCAGCAGTAAGGTGCTCTAAGTTTGATTGGTTTAAAGAGATGTGCTGTTTACTCAGGTGGTTCTGTTGGGATGAATGGCGGACACGTGAACCTGGGTCCATATTTATACATAGAGGTGGATCCGATAGCTGCCCACTTGAGCCGTCCTCCGGTCCTAAATTTGTCTGGGTCGTGGCCGCTTCACAGTACTTTGTCTGGCCCCCCATGAGGTCACAAGGAATCCTCTGTGCTTCCCCCAAGGATAAATGAGGTGATGGTATTAGGATGGGCTTCAGAAGCAAGCCTTCTTGACCCAGTATTGCCTCCACAGGAGCAGACCGGGGAGTTTTGCGGAAGAAGCCACTAATGGCTGGTTAAGCTTTATGACAGAGATTCTGTAAATGTGTGGACCCGCTGTACAATCTCCTTAATCTGCTTGTATGACTTGGAGACGAGGAAAGAACACACGGCCCGAGCGTAATTTTTTAGCAGACATCTCGCACTGGCAGCGGCGTACTTAAATGTCAAAAGGGAGCAGACTCTCTCCTCCACTCAGATTGCTTGCTGGAAAATAATCTCCAGCGGCAACTTCCTCTCTCCAATCAGCCTTCTAAGGATGGAGGCAGCAGTCCTCGCAGCAGCTGGGAGGGGGCAGAGGTGAAGCAAGACAAAAAAAGAGAGCCTATAAACTTCAGGAATAACAGGATTGTGGGGCTTACAGTCAAACCTGCTTACCATAAGATTGGCGGTAAGGACCCAAAGATGAAAGCTCCACACAGTCACAGCAAGGAGGCGAGTTCCAGACGCTGCAGACCATTTCCGGAGCCTCCAGCCTCCAGGCCGCTTCTGCAGGGTGGCAGGTTAGACAGACTGAGAGCAACTGCACCCCCAGCACCCTACAGTTGGCAGACACAGGCTCATGAGGCAAACAGAATAGGGACTGCCTTCAGTGCCTCAATTCCGATCAAGGCCTCCCCATGCGCACCGTTGGTCCAAGGCATTCAGAAACCGGTAACGGGGACAGGAAGGAACCAGTACAGTGAGTCCCATAAGTTTGCGTTGATTATGGGGCTGTTAGGGCTGCCTGCCTGCCACTGCAGGTAACGGGTGACGGGTAACGGGGACAAGGAAGAATAGTCCCACAGGTCAGAGGTCCGCAGCCTGCCATGCCGCACTCCAAAGCCACTCTTGCTTCGAGAGCCCGCAGGAAACTCTGGTCCGGATCCTCTAATTCTCTGGATTCTCTCGCTACTCATGTGAGAATGTCTGTATGAGTATATGAGTGGTTTTGAAAGAGTCTATATGAATGTAACTGTAGTTGTGATTGTATCTGTATGGGTATGTAAGTAGGTGTCAGAGTGTGTGTTTAGGTGTTAATGTAGATGTGACAGCTGTATGCATAGGTAAGTGAGTGGGTGTGAGAATGTATGGGTGTAACTGAGTGGGTTTTAGAGTTTCTATCTGAGTGTAAGTGTGGGTGTGAAAGTTTATGTATGAGTAGTGAATGGGTGAGAAATTGTGTGTATAGTTGTAAGTGTGATTGTCTCTATAGGCGTAAGAGTGAGTGTAAAAGTATGTATATTTTTTTTGAGTCACACAAGATCCACGGATCCCTCCTGGAGTTACACAGGGAGCAATGCTAAGCCACTCGAGGGATCCATGAATCTCGCTAGTGGCAAAAAAACATTTATGTGCATTTCCGTTCCAGAACACATGTTTAGCTCTCTTATTTAAAACACACAAGGGTCAGGAAAGCTATCACCTTACCCCTTCATTTAATATATAGACAACTTTTCAGCCCCGGGGACTGTTTCCTGACAAACAAAATGGCAGCTGCAACTTTTCTGTGCAGTTGGAGCTAGCCAATCAGGACTTTAATTTAGCTCGTGGGTGTGCGGATTCCCTGCGGGCTGATCTGCGTAGGATCCACATCCATAGATATACAAATACATTTTTTAGTAATATCTATAAAACTACTGAAAGGATTTAAATTACAAAGAACATGCATTCTAGACCAAAAGCAAGCTTTCTGCCAAATTTGGTGAAATTCCGTCCAACAGTTCAAGCAGTAGTCCTGTTCAGAATCACAATGGAAATGAACATGGGGAAAGTGTGTTTTGGAACCTCCCTTTTACTTACCCCTGCATTTTGCATCAATCTAAAACTTTCAAGTCTGCAACTGAACTGACCATTGTATTTTTTTTTTAAATGTCATGAAGATTAGTCAAATGACGCCAAAGATATTGGCAAAACAAAACATTTTCTTGCTATGGCAATTAAGTCCTAACTATAACTACCTAGTTGCAATGCTGGATGGATGTATATGTAGGTATATGGATGAGTGAGTGGGTGTGTGAGTGGTGGTTTGGTTTAGTGTATTGGTGTATGAGTGGCTATATTGGAGAGTGAGTGACTGTGAATGGCTGTATAGGTGAGTAACTGGATGTGGGAGTACTTTTATGAATGTGTGAAAGGGTAAGTAAGTGGGTGTCTGAGTGGGTGTGTGAGTGAGTGCTTGGATGTGTAAGTAGCTGTATCAGTGAGTGTGTGACTGCATGAGTGGCTGTATGGGTGAGTGACTGGTTGTATGAGTAAGTAGCTTAATGGGTGAGTGATTGGTTGTGTGAGTGGCTGTATGATTGAGTGGGTATCTGAGTAGCTCTATGGAAGTCTTAGTGGTTGTGTGAGTACATGAATGGGTCTGTGAATCGGTATGTGAGTGGTTGCGTGGGCATTTGATTGGGTGTTTGAGAGGTTGTGTAAGGGTACGAGTGGGTGTGTCAATGGTTTTGTAGATGATGACATCAATGATGTCATCAGTGATGTCATTTGAGATGCCATCAGTGATGTCATGAGTGATTTCAATGACCCTGTCTTGAGTAAAGTAATACGTGAGGTCATAAGCATTGTGGGGGCTGAGGTTAGTTATAAATGTGGTTGATTTGCCAACAATAAAAATTCATAACTTTAAACGTATTTACTGTAGAATGAAAGTCTTGTTCTGATAAATTATATAAAAATCAATATTATTTTAGCAAATTGGTCTCTGATTTATTACTGAGTGTGTGTGTCATTTAATTCCTCTATGAGTACCAAATGCTTAGCACTACCCTCTGATAAGCCTAACTGCTCGCCCACACTACAGAAAATAAAGTGTTACTAGTATCAACTTTTGCCTCTGTAAACCAATAAGGGACTCACTGGACTGTCAGCACAATGTACTTTGTTTTAGTACACTATATGGAGAGTCAGCTTCGTACATTGGTGGATCAGCGGTGGGGTCTAAAGCTTTGCATTTGCATGAATAAATCTAAAAATTAACTGTTTAGACCTCGGTTAAGTCCAGATATCCAGTTGCCCTGTTTTAACAATCTTACTGTAGTTAGAATAACTTATTATTTGGTAAATAAATAATGAGTGATACCAAACGAGGCTCAGGAGCTCGATCTGACCCCTAACTTGGACCTGTCCTATGACAGGTTAAGGGTGCTCTGTAAAGGATATGTTATCAAAACTGGCTCTCATACTACCATAGATAAGCTTAGAAGGCTGTTGGCAGCATTTAAGAGAGACAACCACAGGTCTAGAAGCTGAGGATTAGCCTACTGAAGAAAATTCTGCTGAGGAGGTGATAGATACCCCACAGTCAGAAGCAGAGGGTGAACTCTCAGAGGAGGAACTCATGCTGGAAAAGTTGGCCAGGTGATTGAATTTAGAAATTCAACTCCTAGGCATAGAAAGACAAACAAGAGATGGGTCCAGTATCTATCTCTGGTGCAGCAATTTTGTAAATCAGGAGAGAGAAGATTCATTTGCCTCAATACTCGCCAAAGGGATTGCCCCTAAATATGTTCTGATGACATCACCAAATGGTTCACTGCTTTTGAGAGAACCTGTCTAGCTAGGAAAGTAGCCAGAATAAATTGGGCTTCTCTCTTGTGGGAGCTATTCTCCAGAAAATGCAGGGATAGACTCCTGACATTGAATGAGAAAGATGTTGAGTCCTATGACCTCATGAACGGTACCCTGATTGAGGACTTCAACTTGCCACCTAAGAATACAGGATAGAATTCCGTGCGACAAATAAAAAATATAGACAGTCCTGGGTGGAATTTGTTGACTTTTCAGTGCAAACACTAGGTGGTTTGTTAACTGGTAACAATGTGCATGACCATGAAGGGCTTTACAATTTATTTATGAAAGAGCATTTCTTGAGTAATTATTACAATGAGAAGTTATATCGACATCTGGTAGACTTATGTCTACATTCTCCTCTAGAGTTGGGGAAGAAGGCAGAACACTAGGGCAAAACAAGGGTGACCAAAACTAGTACTGCTGGGGTTGACCAGAAGAAAGAGGTCAAGAAGACCCCCCAAGGGAAAGATGGTGACGAAAAAGATAAAAAACAAAATGAATCTTCTTCAGGCCCTCAAAATCCTGCTCAGGAGGGTGGGTCCACAAACTCTTCACAGCCCAAGGGTGAGAACCAGGGTAAGAACTCGGATCTCAAAAAGACTTGGGGCCATATGTAGGTAGGGACACATTTACCACTTCATAAATACCGAATTTTACCGATTCGGTATTTATGAAGTGGTAAATGATATGTAGGTAATTGGTCGGTAAATATTACCGATTCGGAATAATTCGGTAATTACCGAATCGGTATTTACCGATTCGGTAATGAGGCATACCTTCCCATTGATGGGAAGGTATGCCTCATTACCGAATCGGTAAATACCGATTCGGTAATGGGGGGAACACATGCAAGGGTGGCAGGGTGTCACATTGACACCCTGTTGCACCCCTGAATCGGCCATGTGTGCACATGTGGCACACATACATGCCCTAAGGGCATGTATGTCTGCCACATTGCACACTTGTAGGCGCTTGGAAATGCATTTTCACATCCATTCTTCATTTACCACCAACTATTAGTTGGTGGTAAATACCGACTCATAACAACACCCACACACTCCCCCTACATCTCATTTCTGTATTCGGAATTTACAGAATCGGTAAAATTACAGATTCGGTAATTTTACCAATTCGGTAAATTCCGAATACAGAAATTGTCCCCCTACATACCAAAAGCCAAAATACCGGTCGGTAACGGTATAATTACCGAAAATCGGCCGTTACCGACCGGTATTTGGCTTCCTACATGAGGCCCTTGGTGTCATGAGTGTAAGGCCCTTAGAATTAGAAACAGAACTGGAGACCCTAGATGTAAAACCAAAAAAGAATGTGTTAGAATTGGGGGTCTCTAGTTGGCACAGGTAGGTACTTGTGACAAATAGTGGCCCTCTCTTCTAGTCAGGGTAAGGGGTAAACTCCTAAAATAACCCCTGCTCACCCCCTTGGTAGCTTGGCATGAGCAGACAGGCTTATCTCAGAGGCAGTGTGTAAAGCATTTGAAAACACATACTGTAATCAAGTGACAACACTACAAATGGACACCACACAGGTTGTCTATTTATAAAAATCTGTATCTTTTAGAGTTACCACAAGACCATAAATGACAAAAATAATCCACAATACTATTAGAATTTAAGAGATCTTGTTAAAAAGGGTTAAATCAAAGTTCTGAGCGAGCCGGTAGCCCTGTCCGGCTACAGCGTTGCTGAAATAACACAGAGTCTAACAAATCCAGCGGACCGCTGTGGCCCGGGCCCACTCAAATGTCAACAGACTCAGTCACAGTACCTTTTACTTGAGGCGTTCGTCGCGGTGCAGAAAAGAAAGCGTTGCAGGACGCGTTGTCCCTCGATGCTGTGCAGGCAATGGCCCATTGATGGAGTCGGACGGTCTGAGGCATACGTTGCAGGGTGAGATGGTGCTTCGATGCGTTGCTTGCAGCTTGCGGTGTGGCGACAAAGACGGATTGCAGGAGCTGGCGTCGATCAGTCCGTACCGAGGTACGAGTCGGGTGGTGCTTCGCAAAGGGTGCGAGCGGTGCCCAACTCCAATGCGTTCACAGGACTCGAAGTCAGCAACAGTGATCGTGTCGGTCAGACCAGTTCGATTTGGTGTAGCAAGGCGTTGCACGTCGCGGTGTCTACAAGTTGCAGTACAGGCAACGGCTCGTGACAGCATCAGGATGGAGTCGGTGAGCTCAGAGCTTGCGTTGTTCGATGTGGACGTTGATCGATGCTGTGCCTACAGGACACCGGGCCGGTCGTGAGAGTCGGTCACAGCTCCCTGCCTCTGTAGCCACTGAAACAGCGTTCCCAGCAGCAATCCACTAAGGCTGGTGAAGTCTTCTGGTCCTGAGACTTTGGTCAGGGGGCAAGCTCTCATCCAATCCCTTGGAGATCTTTGCACAAGTTGATGAGGGTACACACACCGTTCTCCTTCCTCTCTTAGGCAGTAAGGCAACCACTGCAGGCCAATTCCCCAAACAGCAACCAGGTGGGGATAGCCTCTGCTTCAGTCTTCGTGGGTTCCTTCCTCAGCCGAGGTTTCTTCTTATCTGCCCAAAAGTGATCTAGTTTCTTGGGATCAGGGTCCCAATATTTATACCCCAAAATCCTTTGTCCTCAGGGGGCAGAGGGGCCTTTGCCCAGTCCAAACCAGTTCTGGAGCACTCTGTTTACATGATTCCTTCTTTTCTTTCACAGTGCAGGGCAGAAACATCAGATGCCCCACATGAGGTGGAGCCAGCATTGTGGAGAGAAAGCACAGCCATGGAGCACTTTGTTGACATGATTCCTTCTCTCCTTTCACAGTGCAGGGCAGAGACATCAGACACACCACAGGGGGTGGAGCCAGCACTGTGGGGGGCAGGCACTGTCCTATTCAGGTCCCAGTTGCAATTCCTCCCTCCCATCTAGAGGCAGATCTCTCTATTCACCACTGGGCTGACTCATTCTGTCTCCTGGAATCCCCCAGCCCTGTCACTCAAACTCCAGACAAGGAATACACAACATAGCAGAGGCAGGCCTGGAGAGTTAGACAAGAAAATACCTACTTTCTAAAAGTGGTATTTTCAAATACAGAATGTTAAAACCAACTTCACTAAATGTGTATTTTATCATTCTGAGTTCAGGCATACTAAACTCGAATTTCTACCATGTTCCCTGAGTCAGTTAGGATTCTAAGATGTAATAATCTAACTGCCCATTCTGGCCTATGGAGAACAGCTAGCCTTGCAATAGTGAAAAACGAAAATGGCTGTAATTCACTATTAGGACATGCCACATACACCAGGACATGTCCTACCTTATACTTACAATGCACCCTGCCCTTGGGCCTACCATAGGGGTGTCTGATATGAAGAAAAGGGAAGGTTTAGGGATTGGCAAGTGGGTGCACTTGCCCAGTCAACATGGCAGTACCAGACTGCCCACAGGCTCTGAAATGGCAGGCCTTAGGCACATTTTACAAGGCTGCTTCTGTGGGTGGCACAACCGGTGCTGCAAGCCCACCAGCAGCATTTGGATTTACAAGCCCTGGGCACACTCAGTGCATTGAACTAGGGTCTGACAAGTAAACCAAACAAGCCAATCATGGAATCACTAATCCATACATCAATTTACAATAGGGAGCACTTGCACTGTGGCACTGGACAGCAGTGGCACAGTGCCCAAAGCATCTAACACCAGCAAAAACACATGAGGCAACAGCAAAAAATGGAAGGGAGACCCACGCCAATGGTGCCAGGTCTAACAGAATGGCTCTTGCACATGCAATTGTGAGTCTCCAGATGGGATCACAGGTGAGCCCTGACCATGTCTAGGTGCTCACTGAGGCAACACTATTCCCTGAGGGATGGGTAGATTTAGCTGCCCTAGCTGTCTGACCCAGTAACCTGGAGAGATACAGGCAAGTGCCAAAAATCAATGGGGTTATAGTGATAGTCCTGAGAGACACTGGTGCCCAGTGTCACCATGGTGACTGAGTAAATGGTGTCCTAAGACCAATATTTGCTTGGAGAGAAATATACAGTCCTCAACGCTGACACTTAGGTGCATCCAATGGCTTTGGGGTCCTTCAATTAGGGAGCGGTTACTGGTCTCAAAATGTTAGTGGTGCATTTACTATCCCTGTACAGTGTCTGCTTGGCAATGATTTGGAATATGTATACAATAGGCTTATTGAAAATTTTTCATTGCCTTAAGGGTGGAGAGGATTCTGGGTCAGAGTAACACCTCCCTATATAATCAATTACACAAATAATTTTACTCCAACTGGCCATCCAGTGGTCGGTATCAAAGCACATACGTGGATTGATGTGAAGTATCTAGTGAGGGAGAATTTAACTTCACCAATAGGTGAGCAAGGAAGCAATTCCTTTTGATTTAGGTACCCTCACACACCCTAGTGGTGTCATGCTTCATCATCGGGTCACCCCGACGCCTAAAAGTCGGCTTGGGCTCAACCACAATGTTGGGAGCTCTTTGAAGATATTATAGACCAGGGGGGGCTAAAAAGTAAAAAACCTCAGGCAGATCCCCAGTTTCCCTTTATTATTGGGTCTGTCTGGGTTAATAAAATTACTAAAAATGGGGTCTTAATAGGATTATTATGGTCCTAGGACCCTAGTGCCAACATGTTTCAGTCCAAGTACGGCCATAAAAGTCCAGGACTTTCTTCAGGGCAAAAGTGGCCTCCCTGGATGATAGAAGGGAAATTCCCTAATCTATTTTTTGATGCAAGGGCAGAGTAGCTGCTCCTTGTTTGATCGACTGATTGATTAATCCGTCATGCATGGTATTCCATCTGAAAGAAAAAACATGGACAACAAAACAAACAACTTGTATTTGTAGACTTTTCTCACGGCTTTCCCAGCGTGATGTGTCCAATAAACGTGCTAAGGACAAAGAACAACACCAACAGTTGCCAAGTGATTCTATGACATAGTGGTGTGTCCAAACATGTGCCACTCATAACTGTATCTGTACACAAATAATCAACGTGACATATGTATTGTGCGGTGGCGATTTTGCTCGCATTCTAACTGTTTTTGCATGCCAGTTAGTGAATACTATCAATGTACCACACTCTCCAAGATCCTGCTCTCACAAAACACTCATACCGTCTCAAAATCGACATAGTAATGTGTACCATGCGTGACTATTAAAATCATTGTTGTACTCGTGCGATGTTGTTTTTCAAAGCACAAACATGCATACGTTCTTACCCGAACTTCGGATGAGTTCCATATCTCAGGGGATCGTAGGGCTAATGGGGGTAGCTCTATAGTCAAACCCTGTCAGCGTGGTCCTCCGAACGTAAAGAGAAGAGAGGAGGAATATTGGAAGTGGCAATATGAAACCAAAGTGATCGTGGATGTGCTGGTTGTCATCTCAGTAGAGATGAAATATGCCCACATCTTGGGTCGAAAAAGGAAAACGGAAATCTCCCCACTTACTTCGTCAAGAGTCCTGCCCTGCCTCTCAACCTATTCGGTCCCAATCTCCGGCGTTTCGCGCCGTTGTATCGTGGGTCGGGAAACTTGTACTTCCTTGTTCGTGATGCTCACACGGGATTGGTTCTAACTTCCCCGTCAGTGGTGACGAAGAAACACGTGATCCCGATGGTTCAGAGATCCATGGGAATTGTGGTTTTAACATTCAATATGTCGCGACAAGGAAAAAATATTTATTTTTATTTATTTTATTTTTTTTTATGCACCAAACTCATTAGAATACATTTAATGTTATAAAGGAGCTTCAATGTTGATGCTAACTCAAATATTACTAGTCCCAACTCGGGCAGATTACTGGGGTACAGAAGAAACTCGTGGTGGGTACTTCCTTGTTCGTGATGTTCTTACGGAGTTGGTTGAAACTGACCCGTTAGTTGTGACGAGAACACGTGATCCCAATGGTTAGAGATCCATTGGAAATGTGGTTTTCACATCCAATAAGCCGCGATAAGAAAAAAACTTTATTGAACACCAATCGAATTTAAATACATTTCATGTTAAGGGGAGCCTTAATGTTGGTGCTGTCTTTAAATATTTGTGGTCCCAAATAGGACGGATTAAAGAGGTATAGAAGGAACTCGTAATGTGTCAGAAAATGTGGTTTTCACATCCAATAAGCCGCGATAAGGAAAAAACTTTATTGAACACCAATCGAATTTAAATAAATTTCATGTTAAGGGGAGCCTTAATGTTGGTGCTGTCTTTAAATATTTATGGTCCCAAAAAGGACGGATTAAATAGGTACAGAAGGAACTCGTAATGTGTCAGAAAACAAATATAAACGTCACATCATTGGTGGCCCATATTAACATCTAACAGATTATCTTTTGAAAAACCAATGTTTTCGTTTAAGAAAAATTCAAGTCTGAGAGATGTCCTGGTACACACTAACACCTTTACACCGAGACCCAATAATCAGATTACACTTTGGGGAATGCCGTCAGTCACGGGACATTATCCGTGCGGATCATGCGTGGCATGTCCCTTTACAGAACCCATAAAAACACTGGAACTAGGCTTGCAATCTCCGTGGGAACAAAGATCACACACTAATTGCAACTCTGAGTCAGTGATTTATATGATTAAATGCCCATGTGACATGATGTACATCGGGATGACCAGCCGCAAAGTGAAAGTTCGCATCAGCGAACATAGAAGTACCATTCGTAGAGCAGTAACAGCCACTAGACTTACAGCACATTATCACGATAAGAACCACAAGGACACAGAGATCAGATGGACCGTATTAGAAAAGATTAAGAATACGAGCAATCAGCAGAGAAAACTCCTAGAGCGAGAGCAACGATGGGTGTATCGTCTAAAAGACCCATGAGAAAGGCCTCAACGATGGCATACCCTGGAATCAACTAAATAGGTAGAAAGGTCTGTCACATGTCAGTATCTGATATATCTGTAAAGTGTCTATTCACCATCTAGACATGTTATGAGAACCTTAAAAACAATATTTTGATCATTAAGTCGGGGCATGGCCTTCTCCACTATAGAGTGTGTACTAACACCTGTAATTGGGGCACGGTTAAACTTAAACAACTTCAGTAATTCAAAAGTCCTACCTAGAAAATCCTACATGGCATGCAGCTTATAGGCACAAAGATTCATTGTGGTGTCTCTTTAATAACTATACACCGTAAGCAGCTCAGGATCTTTACCGGGCTAGCTAACAATGCACGCCACCAATGATGTGACGTTTATATTTGTTTTCTGACACATTACGAGTTCCTTCTGTACCTCTTTAATCCGTCCTATTTCGACACAGGACTCCAGACAATCAGTGTTGATGGATTCTGGTAGACCAGTGATCCGCAGCTTGTTGCGTCTGTACCTGGCCTCCAGGTCTTCATTCTTGGCCTGTATAACTGCGAGCACCCTTTCCATTGCAAGAGTTTTGCAGTTCATTTGTTGTAGGTCGTCTTCAGCATCGGAGATGCTCGTTTCCGCCGCCCCCAGGCGCAGAGCGTGTTTATCCAGCTTCGTGGGCATGTGGTTCATCCGCAAATTCAGATTGTCTATTTTACCATCTATTGACTGTAAGCTGGGTTCTACCGCTAGAAGTGTCTTTTCAATGGCGGTAAGACTTTCGGTAGGAGTGTCCAGTTCCAAGTCTAATGCTGCTTGCTGCTGTGCTTTGCCAGACTTTCGGGGTTCAAATGTGAGGCTGGTTTGGCATTGTTCTATTTTCCCTATGATTCTGCTACTGCAACTCTACACATGGGGAAAACACCGCCCCCCCCCACTCAGCAATGCAATGGCCGACTTGAGAGAAGGTTTGCTGCACGTGATCAACGTATTCAAGCGTAGCAGTGGAGAAAGAGGGCAGTAAGGCTCACCCGGTGTCGCTGCAGAACCAGTATGTTGTATTGCGCCAATACCCCAGGTTAAAGAGCAGGTGGTGTAGGCTCAGTGGTAGGATGCAGTCACCCCTCTGTCAGATTCTTGCCCAAGGGCTCCGTGAACAGTACCCGACTGCAAGGCAATCTTCGGGGATTCCCGATGGGCACCTAGTCGGATTGAAGCTAGCGCGACACTGCACCACCTCCAACTCTGCCACTTCAATCTGGAGCATCTCAGGAAGCGCTATGACTGTAGCAAAGCAGAGGATCTCAACATACTTTGCGGTGTAGTGGTTGCGCTGATGAGCTCACGGGGCTTACCAGGCTGCGCCTCCGTGTTCCAAGGTATCGGACCCTGAGGCCGTAGTATGTCACACGCTATAGCTCTGTGGTGCAGGACTGCAGGTAAAGGGCACCCGTAGTTGTGTCTGGGGAGGGCTCCCCTCTGTGGCCGCAAGGGCATCTGTGCACCTCCCGCACATGATCTGGAGTACCCTGTTCCAGACAGACGGTTCACCCAGCAACGCGGCTTTGGGTTGGCCGCAAGCCTCGTCGGGATGTTGGAGCTGGGCCTAGTTGGAAGTCCCGTCCGTGCCAGCCGCAGTTGCAATCTCGCACCACTCACCGTGCCCTTCCGGCGGACCGCAGCGATATTAAGCTGGTTCCTCACAGATTGGTCAGAATGCGGATCTCCGAGCTGTTCGGCGCTACCGTGACTCATCCCCCTCAGCTTCTTCCGCCGATGTCGCGGCTCGAATCTAAAGTGAGAGGAGCCCCATGATTCCAGCAGTCATGCCCACTGTGCTGGATCGCCTGCTTTGCTCCTACCGGGTTCCCAGGTGATGGCAGCGCTGAGCCCGAAGTGCGGGTTCTGATCGCTGATGCGGTCGCTCGCCAACCACTTATGGTTGGCGTGCGGCGCGTCTGTTAGTCCGCCATGATGGCGCTGTGGCCTTGAGTCTGTATCTTCAGCTGTCACTGCACTCAAGGGTATTTTTCGTTATAGGAACACTCCCCGTGGGTCAGGAGCCGTTATGCTTCCAAGCGCTGTTATTTTCATCTTGCCTTGCTCCCTGTAGCGCCCCCCTATTACAGCCAATGTTCATCTCTGCTTTTTTCTCTCTGTTCGAGGTGTTGTGGTGACTTGCACGAAAGGCACATAAATACTACTGTACCAATATTAGCAAATGAATCATTCGCTCACCAACTGATTACAGCTGCAGTAATATATTGAACAAAACATTGGCAAGGTTATTAGTTCTGGGTTTAATGTGCTAGCATACAGAAAGACAGGAATGCACAAGTTTGCCTTTCTACATGCATGTGCATGCACATGCTATCAATGAACAGCCAGCAGAGGGAGAGACAGGTCGATGTAAAATATGACACAAGGAGTTCAAGAGGGAAACAAAGTGCACACCGTACGTCCTCTAAAAAATTAACACATCTGAAACCAGTAGACCCAGGGCACCAAAAACTAAAACGGAAGAAATTTGTGTTCTGTATTCAAGATCCCTAGGTTAAAAAAACAGATCCAGTTTTACTAGATGAGGATGCCCTACCCATGAAATATGGCAAGCTTCATCATAGGCGTTCCCACCGCACCCTGGTGAGATGACATTCCCAGGGAAGACTCGACATTAGAAATATGAGGAAATTGTTCATAAATTATAATTCCTGGATAATAGCAGGTTTCCAGATACAAATACCCTAGTGTAAACCAGGGTGGGGTGTGGAAGCCTATGAGGAAGCATGCCACATTAGGGGAGAGGCTTCCTAAGCCAGAAAAAGTAGATCTGTTTATTCAACATAGATTTATGGAATACGGTACACAAGCTTCTCCTGTTTTAATCTTTAGTTTCCCGTGCCTAATGTGTTTTAGACGATGTAAAATAGTCTCACATGCATTGCATCTTCATGCACCCCATTGGATGAGGAAAAATACTTTAAAGACACCAATAGAATTAGGTGAAAGAGAAATACCCCTCTAAACTGAAGCACAAAGTGGTTGAAAAGGATTCAAGCCAATGAATGAAAAAAAACTAATTGGTAAAAAATAGGATGGTCCCATAGCCCACCGTATGTATATTGGAAACCACAGGTCTGGTTGGACAGATGCACTGTCAAAGCAAGACCTAACAAGGGGCTAGAAGTACGAATGTAAAGAATTGCGACTTCATAAAAGCAAATCTCTGCAATTCACAATTAGGAAATTGCAATTCTGTGTGTATGTATAATTTGATCCCTCAATTTGTGATTAGCTGCTCAGGCACAATGCAATTTTGGAAATCGCTATTCATGTTTTCCGAAATTGCAACTGAGGTCGCAAATTGTGAGCGTGACCAGAGATTGCGGAAAAAGACGTCCTGGTCACATCTGAACCAGGAAGTGCCTCACAGTACATGCCTGTAGACCAGCCTGAGTGGATGTGGAGTGGAGGTGGATAGCAGCTACTATTTCCAACAAAAATATTAGAACATCTAAAGAAGCAGCATCATCAATGGCCAGGTAAAGTGCAGAAAAGGATGCATGAGGCTGAAAAAAAAAATGAAAGTTTTCTGAGAAGGAGTTGCATGGTGATCCTGACCGGCGCTTTCTGAGATAAACATGACGTATTGTTTGGAAGGGCATCCATGACAGTCCCAGACTCTCAAAAGAAAAGAATCTGGCAGGATATGCAACAACAAATGAATGCTGTAGGAGTCACCCACTGTTCCATCGAGATAAGTAAGAGATGGTATGACTTCAGTTCGCAAAAAAAAGAAAAGGTGACAACATGAATATCAGAATTCTGGCGAGTAGGAAGTGGCCCCCAAACCACACCCCCAGCCATTGCAATTGAGACCATCGTTGAGTTCACACTGGAGCTTGGAGCTGTTGTGCGAATCGGGAACATTGACACCTCAGCACCTGGAACCTCACAAAGTCAGTGTGAATTATTTACTATTGTTACATCTCAGAACTTAAATCTATGTCCAAGTCCACATAGAACTGTAGTATACATAAGATGGTTGTTTCTTAAGTTAGTTAAAAATGTACCTTCATACTGCATTATGAGACATGTAGCCAAAAAGTCACCAGTGGAGTAACGTGTATGCATTTATTAGGCTAATGGTATCCCAACTGAAACATTGATATTTTATCATATCAGTGATTAAACAAAAGGTCATTATTTTACACATATTTCCCACCAATATGAAGGAAGTGGAGGACTCAAACATAGCAGCTGAAGAACTATTCCCATTTCCAGTCAACCAAGCACACCTCCACCCCAATGTAGCACTGCCTCATTGCCACCACAGGCACCAGTAATGGAGGATCACAATGTCACTCTGCCTAGCAGTCCCTTCCACATCCCAGGTGTGAGGCAATAACTTCAGTGTGTTCCAGGGCATAAGCACAATTGGCACCATGCGGTACATCATACTATTGAGCCTGAAGCCACTGCACAGTTTGTTGGAGGCCTTGAGGCATCCATTATACAAATTCCGCATCTGCAATACAAGCAGATGAAACTCATGAACAAAAAGATACCTAACATGCAGCAATGCATGTTATTTGGATATGACAACATTGAGACACTATTGGGAATCATAAACACTAAAAGACAGCCTCACAATTACTATAGTGAAATTATACCAGCACAAGGCAGATTATCATGTCCATTAAAGGCATCAAGACAGGAGCGCTGCAACTAGAATGGAGTGTTCGGGTCAGGATGGGTTGTTTGGCCAATGAATCTTCCACCCTATCAAGGAGGACAGTAACACTGCAGGTAGACCTGGGAAAATTTAGTGGGGACTTTGCAAAGGGCTTAGGGCAGGTCACCTCTGCAATTGAAGTGCACGCCCACGCCCCCGACTCCACCGATGCGTTACTGGTGGGACGAATTGAAGGATCAGACTAGCGGTCCCAGGGACACTCAGACACTCACCACCCTCCGGACCTTTCGAGGCTCCGGTGTGGGACAGGATCCCAGGACAAAAGAAGCGGTGCGGAGATTCCAAGCAGGCATCGATCCCCGCAGCCCGTGGGTGCCTAATCCAAAGATGGCCACCCTGGCCACAAAATGGCAACCAGAATCGCTCATTTGATGATCCAGCTGCGCTGGTGAGCTACACAGAATCCTCATGGGACAGCCTCTGACCCGTTCCAAGTGTGGCGCGACCCCCCTGCCAAAAAGACTCTGAGCTGGCAACGATCCCCATAACTCGCTTGTGCCTGACTTTAAGATGGCTGCCATGGCCACAAAACGGCATCCTGAAACGCTCACCTTCTAACCCAACTACGCAAAAGAGACTTTTTAAAATGCTCATGAAGACAGTTAGCACCGATTCTGATGCAACGCGACCCCCCCTGCATGCTGAGACCGACCTCTCCTCTCCCTAGGTGCTGAGCCTCTCCGGTGCCAACCACAAGATGGCCACCTGGGGCTCGAATCCCGACCTGCCAACAAAAGCTTCACCGGTGAGTGGCAAACTCTCCCCATGGATGTGACCTCAACGCTGATCACTGCTTGACCTTGAAAATCAGGTGTAACGCGACCCCCCTGTACATCGAGACCGACTTCCTCACACCCCAGGTGCTGCACTTCACAACTGCCTGACAACAAGATGGCCGCCCGGCACTCCGAACCCACCCAGACAAAGAAAGTTTCACCAGTGAGTCACAAACACCTCCTATAGTTGTGACCACAATGCTCTCAACCTCTGCCACACCTTGAGAATCATCCCAAATTTTAGAGTGCAGAGAGCCCAAGCACACCCAAGTCTACCACTCAATTGCGCCTGGCCTTAAGATGGTCGCCCAGGGCCATAGCTCACCCAACTCCACTCCGGTGAGTCACTAAGTCTCGGAATAGTTTACTCTCCTCCTGAATCTTGCCTCGCCTTAACCCTCCGGCCACTTCATCAATGTGACATAAGCCTGCGCACCCTCGAGTTTACCAGCCCCCCTCCCTTCTGCACCTGACCCTAAGATGACCACCCAAGGCACATAGCTTTCACCTTCTAACTCACCACAAGAGCAAATTTCTAACTTTTTGCACACAGTGGTGATCCCAGCAATCTCCACCACCCTCGCCTTGATCCGCCAGCACACCCGAGTCTGCTCTCAATAACTAGCCCAAATATAACAGCAAAAATCTCTGTGTCTCTCTCATACTACCCTCCAAGGAGGGCTCTGGAAACACTTTCCCACCTTCCCTAAAGGGAGCTTGCCCCCTGTCCTACCCAGACACAATGCCTTCCACCATGTCAGCCCACACCATCCCTTCTTCTGCGAACCACTTAAAACTGCATGGCCTGAACTCCTTCTCGATCAGTTTCCCCCCTAACCTTTCACCCAAAGCGAAAAAAAACTTTAAGCAAAAAACTGATCAGACAACATCCTGAATCACTATTCGCGGACATTTCCACTGCTCCTCCAAAGGACAGGTAAAAATGAATCTCATTTTCCACACTGAAAGACCTGAAATATGGAACTCCATCCTCAGATGGCAGCTCAATATTTCCAAAACAACTAACACTTCACATAGCTGCAAACTGACACTATCAGCTCCAAACCGAACTAGGCGTACTGTGACCATCTACTCCAATGGCACAGTCCTGATACAAGCCAACAACGACAATCTAGAGTCCTTTGACGCCCTCTTCCTATCTCTCTGTACTGCCCCCTCTCACGCACTCCTCCCCTTCCCGCCCCTACTCCTTCCCCTGGAGAACCAGACCCGCCATCAGAACTCACCCACCTTTCCAGTGCTCCCTAGTAACTACACCCGCCCTTCGCCACGCGACATCACCCTCACCACCCTCAGAGAGAACAAGACCCCAAAACTTCCCCCCTCCAGCTTTCAACACCACCTGCCCTCCATACACCCCAATCTACCTCGAACAACTTTAACACACAATCTCTGACTCCCAACCACCTCCCCAAACCCACAGGCAATAAAACAATGACATCCCAACACAACCCCCGCCACCCTGCACTCATGGATCGCCTAGAACCCACACGGACAACACAACCACAAAAAGGCAACCCAACAACATGAGATTCTCCCCCCCAGTTCTAACATACCCGCCCAGGACCTGCCCCGGTACCTCACCAACTTAGAGACTGGGCAGCGACTCACCCTTCTGGAAACCCAGATAGCAACTATAATCCAGGGTTTTAGCAAAATACTATCCAACCTCGCCAAGCCCCAATAGCCACTCCGTATCGCCTCCTTCCCCACCCATACACAACAAAGGCCTTCCAAGTCTCCCCACCAGAGATGGATCTCTACCCCCTCTTCAATCAGGCACTGAGACCCAAAAGAACTAAAGATGCAATATCTGAGAGTGAAGCAACAACAAAACACTAATCTGCCACCTTATCTAACACATTATCTACCACCCCCCAGGCAACACCACCACATTCACGGAACACCTGTCTGACCTGATTGCCCACTGCTCTCTCCGAGATGCGAATAACTTAATTCTGGGTGACCTCAACCTACAATGGAATGAAGTAAACAACCTGCTAATCCAGAACCTGAATGAGCTGCTACACAACAACAACCTTACCCAACACTGCACAGAGGAAACTCACAACAAAGGAGCAATCCTAGATGCCATTATTGCCAAACATGACACAATCACGATAAACCACACCCTACCCGTGAATTGGTCAGATCATCACTTAATACTCTTCCACCTCACTCAACCGATCACTTTGAAACCCCCCACCCAGGACCATCCTAAATGGAACAGAAACATCACTCAGATCAACATGACTGACATGGAGGAAAGGGTTAACACCCTCCTCACTACCTCCGCGGATGATCTATCCACTACAGAACTCACTGCCCATTACAACACAACCTTGACATCCATTCTAGACCAAGTAGCCCCCCTGAAACTAAAAAAACAGGAACATCCCATCTAGATCCTGGTTCACCACGGACATTAACAACAAAAGGAGAAAACTTAGAGCTACAGAAAGACTATGGAGGAGCAACCCCTCCACAAGCCTACTCGAACAACTCAAAGCAGCTCAAAGGAATTGCAAAAAACACATCACCAGTAGAAAATCCACCTTTTTCTACTCTGCCCTGAACAACACACAAAACAGACCCAACAAACTATTTAAAATCATCAAGTAACAAGCCTCTAAGCCCCCCGAATCCTCTATTCAGGCCTCCGAGGAATTGTGCGAAAACTTTGCCAACTTCTTCGAAGAAAAAATCACCAAGATTGAGATCTCACTAGACTTCAACATCAACCCCGCCTGCAAAAGCCTGCCCCCAGTGACAATTGAAAGCACGTGCATGCACCCCACGAAAACATGGAAGTCCTTCAACCCCATCCCGGAAGCCGAGATCCTCAAGCTGATCTCCACCTCCAAACCCGCCTCTCACATCCTTGACCCTATACCCACCCAATTGACAAAAAAACTAAAACTCTCCATAGCTCCGTTCTGGTGCAGGATCATTAACAGCTCCCTGAGAACCCCCATCGTACCCGAATGCCTCATAGTCGGGCAAGTCACGCCACTACTAAAAAAAAACAGACCTTGACTCCAAGGACCTGAATAACTTCAGACCCGTCTCCAATCTCCCCCTCCTATCCAAAATCCTCAAAAAATGTGTACTCTTACAACTGACTCAGCACATGGACAACATCAACCTTCTTGATCCCCACCAATCAGGGTTCAGAAAAGGATATAGCACAGAGACCGCGATCCTCAACATCACAGACGATAACCACGAATCCCTCGATGCCGATCAATGCTGCCTACTCATTCTCCTGGACCTATCAGCAGCCTTTGAAACGGTTGATCACCAACTACTCATCAAGCCTCTACAAGAAAGGGTAGGTGCTGATGAGGTGGTCCTACGCTGGTTCTCCTCCTTCTTACGCAGCCGCTCGCAAAGGATAAAAATCAAAAACTTTACTTCCGACCTACACCTCGTCAGCAGGGGTATCCCCCAAGGTTCAGTGCTCTCACCACAACTGTTCAACATATACATGGAACCCCTCACCACCATACTTAAAAATGCCAACATCCCTTTCCACCTATATGCAGATGACACCCAGATCTATCTAGAAACCTCCTCCTTAGATGACATCCTCAGACTAAATGACACTCTAAAAGAAATCCAACATTGGCTGTTTCTAAATCACTTAAAACTCAATCAAGACAAAACTGAGATCCTCTTCATCTCCAACAAAGAAGTTAACCCTCAAATTGCAGAATGGCTAAAAGCTCTCAGACGTAATCTCACTCTGGCAAAGTTTATAAAATCACTAGGAATCACCCTAGACCCAAAACTCAACATGGCAATCACAATAAAAACTCTGCAAAGAGTGCCTTCCTCAATCTGAAGCTACTTAACAAAATTAAACCATTCAGCCCTACCAAAGATCTCAAACAAGCCACCCAATCACTGGTGCTATCCAGATTCGACTATGGGAATGCAACCCTCACTGGTACAACACAATCCCACCTAGCTCCCCTCAAAACAACTCTCAACGCAGCATCCAGAATGGTCACTGGAATCAGTAAATACGATCACATTTGACCAGCACTCAGAGAACTAAAATGGCTCCCAGTCGAACAGCTTGCTAGATTCAGAACAGCCCGTCTCACGCACAAAGCCCTACACACAGGAAAACCTGACTATCTGGCCCCAAACTCAAGAGGGCTGGTCAGACAAGAAACCTCAGGACCTCCAATACCCTACTTCTCAGCCATATGAAAACACACAAACAAAAAAACGCTGCAAGGTCTTTCGCCGGAAATGCGCCCAAAATCCGGAACTCAATCCCAGCAGATATCAGAACTATCTCGTCCTTCACAAACTTCAAAAAACACCTAAAAGTCCTCTTCCTCAACCACTCCCTCCTGAATGGATAGCAGCCGCCTTAACGCAAACCCTTACTCCGTTGCCCCATGACTTTGTATCACAAAGACCTACCTCAGTTCAACCCAAGACAATGTGTCCTCAACAAGTGTATATCTCAGGACTCACGTACTACCTCAATACTGCACAGCAAACTTGGACTTCCGAACCATTATGTATAACACTGCTCTGTTATATAACTCTTGCGAAAACTGATGTAAAGTGCTCCGATACCCCCGGGTCTGGCTAGCGCTATATAAAACTCCTGTAATAAATAGATAAGTGCTACAAAAATCACAAATAGCAGGTGGTGTTGGTGATCTACCACAAGATAGTTAGGACATCTCAAGTGATAGCAGCGGCTTGGCCAGTGATGAACATGCTTTGTGATGCAGCCCCAGCCATACTCCTGCTGGAGAACAAGTATGGGTGTGCCATGTGGGATGTAGCCGCAGAAGACAGTGAAGGACACAGCATTTTGTATAGTCATTTTAGCATTGCTATTTTTATTTTGATGATGTAACCAATATGTATTTGTACTTTACTAACCACTTGGTTGTCATAGTTTCAAATATAAACAATTCATATAGTACAGTGTAAATGTCTTAAGTCTGTCTTAAGTCTGTCTTAAATTATTTTTAAGTCTGTCTTGTGTCTGTCCTAATTTTGTCTTAAGTCAGTCTTAAGTTTATCTCAAGTCTGTCCTACTACTTTTGGTATTCACAGAAGGTACTTAGTAGTAGTAAAGTTAGGATGTTGTCTTAAGTTTGACTTAAGTTTGACTTAAGTTTGACTTAAGACAGACTTAAGACAGACTTAAGACAGTCTTAAGACAATCTTAAGACATACTTAGGACAGACTTAAGACAGTCTTAAGACAAACTTAGGACAGACTTAAGACAGACTTAAGGCAGACTTAAGACAGACAAGATAAAATCCTAACTTTACTACTACTAAATGCCTTCTGTGAATACCAAAAGTAGTAAGTTTAGGATTTTGTCTTAAGTTAGTACTGTGAATCGGGCCCTTACTGTTGGACTGGTGCATGAGCCCTAGTTAAGCAATAGCTACAATCCCAGACAGGATAAGGCACAAGCAAAGCCCAAATTCACCTGTGCTCAGACCCTTGGTAGCCAGAGCAGTCAGACTTAACTTAGAGGCAATGTTCTTCCTCGGTACAGCAGTCCTTCTTCCTGGCAGAGTATCCATAGGTTCCAGAAGTGTACTGAAGTGGTGGTACCTGAGGGCCTTCTTTTATACAGAGTTGTGCCTTTAAAGTTGTGAAGTGCACTGATACCCAGTTTTACCTGCCCTGGCTCCAGACTACCTACAGGGGGTATGCAGATCTTTGTGTGGGGACAGGACAAATCCTATTCAAGTGGAAGTAAGGCTGGGCTCAGCTCCTCCCTCCCACCCTGTCAGTGATGGCCATTCATTCACACCTAAGAGAACATTGTGGGTCAGTGTTTAGGAGTATTACACAACACCCAACTGCCAACTACACCCAGTCATGTGACCAGAGACAGGCTGTAGGCACCAAGGCCCACATGCATCAAAGCAAAAACCGGTTCTCAGAATCTGCCCCTTTGCGACCGGTATTTTTGCATTTGGGATGCATCATCCCAAATGCAAAAATCGCAATTTAAGTAATCTCTAAATTGCGATTACTTAAATTGCGATTGCATTTAAGGAATCTCAAATTGAGATTCCTTAAATGCAATGCATTAAAGGAAAAAAAATTGTGATTTCGCTAATAGGGAGAGCAAATTACCATTAAGTTGAACTTCATGGTAATTTGCAAAAACTTTGAAAAATGTACTAAAGTGCATTTTTCAAAGTTCCATTTTACACACACACATGCCCTTGGGGCATGTGTGTGTGCAAGATGTACTCATATGCAGATTTCAGGGGTGCAACAGGGTGTTCTTTTGACACCCTAGCACCCTTGAAACTGCATGAGCAATTTGCGATTCTCTAATTGAGAATCGCAAATTGACAATGTCTTCCCATTTATTCCTATGGCCCTCTAGGCCCATAGGAATGAATGGGGAGCTATTCCTTAATTGCGACTCGCTATTTGCGACTCGCAATTAAGGAATGTTTTGAAATCGCTATTTTTTAAGCGATTTCTACATGCATAGCCTTTTGCTATTCCTTATTAGGGAATCCTTATTTTTCGCTAATAACGAATCGCAAAAGGCATTGTTGATGCATGTGCCAGCAAATTGCTAAGGAAAGAAAATTATAACTTTCTAAAAGTGTTGTTTTCAAAATTGCAATTTAAAATCCGATTTCATCATGAGACTAAAGTTGAAGGGCTTAACTGTTCCCATTTAAAAAAAATTACACTTATAAAATGTAATAAGACAACTCCAATGTTATCCTATGCGAGAGATAGGCCTTGCAGGAGTAAAAAGCACATTTAAAGGTTTTTCACTGCCTAGACATGTAAAACTTAAGTACTTGTCCAACTGTTTAAGTACACTTCACCCTGCACTTGAGGCTGTCTGGGGCCTACGTTATATGTATTAAAAAGGAAGGTTTGGGTCTGTCAGAGGGTTCATCTTGCCTGGTCGACATGGCAGTTTAAACCACTCAGGCAGGATCTGCAATGGTAGACCTAGGATATGTTTAAAAAGCTATGTAAGTGGGTGGGACAATCAGTGTTGCAGGTCCACTGGTAGCATTGAATTTAGAGGCTGTGGGCACATGTAGTGTACATTACTAGGAACCTCTAAATAAATGAAATATGCCAATTAGGTATGAGCCAATGTTATCATGTTTTAGGGAAAGAGTACAAGAACTTTAGCACTGGTTAGCAGAGGTAAAGTGTGCAGAGTCCTAAGGGCAACAAAAACGAAGTCAGTAGAAACAGGAGGTCTGAAGGCAAAAAGTGTCCCCCACAGCTGAAAGTGGGGAGAACTACCCAATCCCTTGAGAGTTCTCTTCACAAAGGTGGAAGAACCTGGAGAGACCATCAGCAATGGCATGGTATGTCCAAGGTGGTGTTTCACTATAAAGCACATTCCCTGCAGGAAGATGGACCACCTCAAGAGTTTGAAATTCTTATCCCTTATCTCAATTAACCATCTGAGGGACTTGTGGTCGATCTGAACCTGGAAGTGAGCACCAAACAGGTATGGTCTCAGCTTCTTCAGAGACCACAGAAACAGCTTCCCTCTCTATTGCACTCCACCTCTGTTCCTGTGGAAATAACCTCTTACTGATGAAGGCTACAGGTTGATCCAGGCCCTCTTAATTAAGCTATGAGAGGACAGACCCAATGCCATGATCTAAGGTGTCTGTCAGCAAAATTAATTTTTAGAAGCATTTAGGGGAATTGAGCAAGGGTGCTGAGCACATCCCCTCCTTCCAAGTCTCAAAAGCATTCTCTCATACCTTAGTTCAGATTACCTGATGGGACTGCTTCCTGGAAGTCAGCTCTGTCAAAAGCGCAATAATAGTGCCATACCTCTTGACAAATCTCCTGGGGTAGCCAGTGAGACCACAGAAGGCTGTCACATCTGTTTGGATCTTGAGGGGTTTCCAAGCCAGAATGGTTACAATCTTGGCGTGGAGGGACTGTACTTTTACACCTCTCACTTGGTGACCCAGGTAGACCACTGACAACTGCCCTATCTGGCATATACTGGCCTTGATAGGCAGGCTTGACCTCTGCAGAGGCTGAAGCACTTCTTTGAGGTGGCACAGGTGCTCCTCCCAGATAGGACTGAAGACCGCAGTGTCATCCAGATAGGCAGCACTGAAGTTCACCATACCAGACAGGATCTGGTGGACTAATATCTGTAAGGTGGACGGGCCAATCTTCAACCCGAAAGGCATTACCCAGAACTGCAAGTGCCCTTCTGGGGTAGAGAACACAGAACTCTTTTTGGTCCCCTCAGTCAAGGCAATCTGCCAGTACTCAGATGTTAAATCTAACGTGCTCAGGAACTTGGCAGCTCCTAGCCAATCTATGAGCTCATCATCTCTGAGGATGCATCAGTCTTCTTGACTGATTGACCCCATGAGAGTTCACACAGAAGCAAAGTTCAGGATTAACTCTGGGAGGGTCAGACATGGGGACCAACAACTTGGGCTAGACCAAGGGCAGTTTGAGGGCTTAATTACCCCTAACTCCAGTATCTTGAAGACCTCCTCCTTCATGCTAGATCTTACCTTATCAGATAACCTGTAGATTTTACTCTTGCTAGGCATGCTATCCCCATTATCAATATTATGGGTGAACCATGTATTTAGCCCTGGAAGAAAGGAGGTCAGGGAGATGTTCGCTCTCCTTTTCCACACCATCATCTGTGACTAGGAGCATGATTAACTCAGACCTCCCAAAGTGGGGCTTGAGGCAATTGAAATATAGGACCCTGAAAGGATTCCTGGGAGTCCTGAGGTACACCAAGAAGGTGGCATCAATCTTGCGCTCCATCACTTCATAAGGCCTAGACAAGAGATCGTGTAGAGCCCTGGGCTCCATAGGCTCCATGACCCACACTTTTAGGCCTGGCTGAAACTTGACAAGAGCAAAATTCTGGTTATAATGCCATTTTATGCTTCCTGGCTGGCTTCAAGATTTTCCTGTGCTTGCTTCCAAAAGAATTTCATCTGAGTTCAAATGTAGCTGACCACATCCTGGTGGGCCTTCCTAGGAGCTTGCTCCTATTCCTCTTTCACCAGACTGAGAGGTCCTCCCACAAAGTGCCCTTAGAGTGGTTCAAAGGGGTTTAAGCCAACTCCTTTCTGGGGTACATCCCTGTAGGCAAACAAAAGGCATGGTAGGAGGACGTCCCACTTCCACCTCATTGGATCTTACCGGACCATTATCAAGCCTTTTGGGTCTTGTTGTATCTTTCAACAAGCCCATTGGTTTGAGGGTGGTAAAGCATGGTAACCTGTAGGTTGCTCCACACTCCTTCCACATGGCCATCACTGACCCTGACATGAAGATGTTACCATGGTCTGATACCACCTCCGTGGGGAAGCCCACATTGGTAAAGATTCCACCTCAGTGCCCTGACCACCGCGGGCACAATACACTGTTTTCAGAGGGGTAGCCTCCGGGTACTTGATAGATGTGTCCACCAAGACCAGGTTGAACTTGTTGCCCATGGCTGTCTTGGGGTCCAGAGGCCCAATGATGTTGATGCCTACCCTTTCGAAGGGGGTTCCAATGACAGGAAAAGGTTGCAGGGGAGCCTTGTGCTTCCTCCCAGACTTGCCACTGGCCTGGCAGGTAGTACAGGACCTGCAGAAGCATCTGAGACCTTCCTCACTTGGGGCCAGTCAAAGTGGGCGACAAGCTTTTCAAACGTCTTGTTCTGCCCCAAACGACCTGCCAGGGTTACATTGTGAGCCAGCTACAGTAGGAAGGCCCTGTTGCACTGGGAGGCCACCAACATACGAGTTGCACCAGACTCAGGAACCTTAGGCTTGTTATACATGAGAAAATTATTAGGCCTGGGCCAAAATTCCGTTCCGTTCGCGGAAATTGCGATGTTTTGGCATTTTCGCGTTCCGCGGAAAGCCTGAAAATGTCAAAATTTCCACATTCCGCAGCTTAGCGATAATTTGTATCTTCCTCGCGCTGTAAAATAATACATTCTCTCGCGCGCGCGATCGCCTTACCTGAATCCCTGCGTTCTCCGACAAGTTTTCTTGACCCGGTCGCGTTCTCCACGAGATGTTGGATTTTGGTAGCCATTTTGCGCTGTCTCGCGAGAGTTCGCGGCCGCATTAACGTCATTTGTCACGCGATCACGTCATTTGTCGCGCGATCACGTCTTTCTTCTCGCGATCATGCACCGCGCAAGTATGAGAAGATTGAGATCTCGAACATGTCATTCTACATCGCGAGCTAGAGGATGAGGACGCGGGCACGTGTAATCGAACGCGAACAGGAGAAAGAGACCGCAAACACGTCATATCCAACGCGACAGGAACAAAGAAGAGAACGCGATCATATCGTTTTCGACACGCCGGCGGAAGTAATGTGAAGCTCGAGAACTCAACAACGTAAAATTTACAATTTGGAGAGGAATATCGGCTCTAGCAGCATGAAACCATCTGCAAATGCTGATTTTGGATGAAAAGAACTCCTTACATTGACATTTGGCTTTCCTTTTTTGTGTAAGGAGTAATTTTTTTAAAAGGTGGAGAGAGGGAGGAAGTGACACAGAATCTCCAACTTCCTGTTCCTGTCCAGCATGCTCCTCCCAGTGCTTTGTCCATCTCCTGCTCATTCTGCCTTTGGATTTGGAGCTGGAAAGATCACTCTTCTTGTCTGCTGCATCATTGCAATTGGATTTCAGGATTTTTGGAATAGGATATTTTACAAGTAAGTGGTTGTTGTGTTTGATTGTGGGCATTGCAGTTGTTGTAACTACAATTTATTTTTGATAATTAATTAATTATCATCATTCCTTTTTTATTTTTTTTTATTTTGTGGGTTGTAGTAGTAGGCCCGAGCTAGCCATGGGCATGGCCTCATGGGTGTGTGTGCATGATGAAGCAACTGTTCCTTTTGTTTTTTGAATGTATTTAATTTTCAAGCACATTTAGGGTATGGATGGCAGTGGATTGAGTTGGGGAAGTGTGTTTTTTGGGGTGGCCTTTGTGATGTTGTTGGGCCTGGCCATGTGGCTGGTGGCCATTTTGAGGCCTAGGCCTGCAAGCTTGCCTGGCCTTGTCTGCCAACAGGCCTGCTTTCATCCACTAGGACCAGAGCAGGTAGCCACAGCTTTATTGATCAAGTGTTTTCTATGTGATCTGTTGAATTTAGACATCATTTAGGGCATGGATGGCATTGGATTGAGTTGGGGAAGTGTGTTTTTTGGGGTGGCCTTGCTGATGTTGTTGGGCCTGGCCATGTGGCTGGTGGCCATTTTGAGGCCTAGGCCTGCAAGCTTGCCTGGCCTTGTCTGCCAACTGGCCTGCTTTTTCATCCACTAGGATCAGAGCAGGTAGCCACAGCTTTATTGATCAAGTGTTTTCTATGTGATCTGTTGAATTTAGACATCATTTAGGCATGGATGGCATTGGATTGAGTTAGGGAAGTGTGTTTTTGGGGGTGGCCTTGCTGATGTTGTTGGGCCTGGCCATGTGGCTGGTGGCCATTTTGAGGCCTAGGCCTGCAAGCTTGCCTGGCCTTGTCTGCCAACAGGCCTGCTTTTTCATCCACTAGGATCAGAGCAGGTAGCCACAGCTTTATTGATCAAGTGTTTTCTATGTGATCTGTTGAATTTAGACATCATTTAGGGCATGGATGGCATTGGATTGAGTTGGGGAAGTGTGTTTTTGGGGGTGGCCTTGCTGATGTTGTTGGGCCTGGCCATGTGGCTGGTGGCCATTTTGAGGCCTAGGCCTGCAAGCTTGCCTGGCCTTGTCTGCCAACAGGCCTGCTTTTTCATCCACTAGGATCAGAGCAGGTAGCCACAGCTTTATTGATCAAGTGTTTTCTATGTGATCTGTTGAATTTAGACATCATTTAGGGCATGGATGGCATTGGATTGAGTTGGGGAAGTGTGTTTTTGGGGGTGGCCTTTGTGATGTTGTTGGGCCTGGCCATGTGGCTGGTGGCCATTTTGAGGCCTAGGCCTGCAAGCTTGCCTGGCCTTGTCTGCCAACAGGCCTGCGTTTTCATCCACTAGGATCAGAGCAGGTAGCCACAGCTTTATTGATCAAGTGTTTTCTATGTGATCTGTTGAATTTAGACATCATTTAGGGCATGGATGGCATTGGATTGAGTTGGGGAAGTATGTTTTTGGGGGTGGCCTTGCTGATGTTGTTGGGCCTGGCCATGTGGCTGGTGGCCATTTTGAGGCCTAGGCCTGCAAGCTTGCCTGGCCTTGTCTGCCAACAGGCCTGCTTTTTCATCCACTAGGATCAGAGCAGGTAGCCACAGCTTTATTGATCAAGTGTTTTCTATGTGATCTGTTGAATTTAGACATCATTTAGGGCATGGATGGCATTGGATTAAGTTGGGGAAGTGTGTTTTTGGGGGTGGCCTTGCTGATGTTGTTGGGCCTGGCCATGTGGCTGGTGGCCATTTTGAGGCCTAGGCCTGCAAGCTTGCCTGGCCTTGTCTGCCAACAGGCCTGCTTTTTCATCCACTAGGATCAGAGCAGGTAGCCACAGCTTTATTGATCAAGTGTTTTCTATGTGATCTGTTGAATTTAGACATCATTTAGGGCATGGATGGCATTGGATTGAGTTGGGGAAGTGTGTTTTTGGGGGTGGCCTTGCTGATGTTGTTGGGCCTGGCCATGTGGCTGGTGGCCATTTTGAGGCCTAGGCCTGCAAGCTTGCCTGGCCTTGTCTGCCAACAGGCCTGCTTTTTCATCCACTAGGATCAGAGCAGGTAGCAACAGCTTTATTGATCAAGTGTTTTCTATGTGATCTGTTGAATTTAGACATCATTTAGGGCATGGATGGCATTGGATTGAGTTGGGGAAGTGTGTTTTTGGGGGTGGCCTTTGTGATGTTGTTGGGCCTGGCCATGTGGCTGGTGGCCATTTTGAGGCCTAGGCCTGCAAGCTTGCCTGGCCTTGTCTGCCAACAGGCCTGCGTTTTCATCCACTAGGATCAGAGCAGGTAGCCACAGCTTTATTGATCAAGTGTTTTGTATGTGATCTGTTGAATTTAGACATCTTTAGGGCATGGATGGCATTGGATTGAGTTGGGGAAGTATGTATTTAGGGGTGGCCTTGCTGATGTTGTTGGGCCTGGCCATGTGGCTGGTGGCCATTTTGAGGCCTAGGCCTGCAAGCTTGCCTGGCCTTGTCTGCCAACAGGCCTGCTTTTTCATCCACTAGGATCAGAGCAGGTAGCCACAGCTTTATTGATCAAGTGTTTTCTATGTGATCTGTTGAATTTAGACATCATTTAGGGCATGGATGGCATTGGATTGAGTTGGGGAAGTGTGTTTTTGGGGGTGGCCTTGCTGATGTTGTTGGGCCTGGCCATGTGGCTGGTGGCCATTTTGAGGCCTAGTCCTGCAAGCTTGCCTGGCCTTGTCTGCCAACGGGCCTGCTTTTTCATCCACTAGGATCAGAGCAGGTAGCCACAGCTTTATTGATCAAGTGTTTTCTATGTGATCTGTTGAATTTAGACATCATTTAGGGCATGGATGGCATTGGATTGAGTTGGGGAAGTGTGTTTTTGGGGGTGGCCTTGCTGATGTTGTTGGGCCTGGCCATGTGGCTGGTGGCCATTTTGAGGCCTAGGCCTGCAAGCTTGCCTGGCCTTGTCTGCCAACATGCCTGCTTTTTCATCCACTAGGATCAGAGCAGGTAGCCACAGCTTTATTGATCAAGTGTTTTCTATGTGATCTGTTGAATTTAGACATCATTTAGGGCATGGATGGCATTGTATTGAGTTGGGGAAGTGTGTTTTTGGGGGTGGCCTTTGTGATGTTGTTGGGCCTGGCCATGTGGCTGGTGGCCATTTTGAGGGCTAGGCCTGCAAGCTTGCCTGGCCTTGTCTGCCAACAGGCCTGCGTTTTCATCCACTAGGATCAGAGCAGGTAGCCACAGCTTTATTGATCAAGTGTTTTGTAAGTGATCTGTTGAATTTAGACATCTTTAGGGCATGGATGGCATTGGATTGAGTTGGGGAAGTATGTATTTAGGGGTGGCCTTGCTGATGTTGTTGGGCCTGGCCATGTGGCTGGTGGTTATTTTGAGGCCTAGGCCTGCAAGCTTGCCTGGCCTTGTCTGCCAACAGGCCTTCTTTTTCATCCACTAGGATCAGAGCAGGTAGCCACAGCTTTATTGATCAAGTGTTTTCTATGTGATCTGTTGAATTTAGACATCATTTAGGGCATGGATGGCATTGGATTGAGTTGGGGAAGTGTGTTTTTGGGGGTGGCCTTGCTGATGTTGTTGGGCCTGGCCATGTGGCTGGTGGCCATTTTGAGGCCTAGTCCTGCAAGCTTGCCTGGCCTTGTCTGCCAACAGGCCTGCTTTTTCATCCACTAGGATCAGAGCAGGTAGCCACAGCTTTATTGATCAAGTGTTTTCTATGTGATCTGTTGAATTTAGACATCATTTAGGGCATGGATGGCATTGGATTGAGTTGGGGAAGTGTGTTTTTGGGGGTGGCCATGCTGATGTTGTTGGGCCTGGCCATGTGGCTGGTGACCATTTTGAGGCCTAGGCCTGCAAGCTTGCCTGGCCTTGTCTGCCAACAGGCCTGCTTTTTCATCCACTAGGATCAGAGCAGGTAGCCACAGCTTTATTGATCAAGTGTTTTCTATGTGATCCGTTGAATTTAGACATCATTTAGGGCATGGATGGCATTGGATTGAGTTGGGGAAGTGTGGTTTTGGGGGTGGCCTTGCTGATGTTGTTGGGCCTGGCCATGTGGCTGGTGGCCATTTTGAGGCCTAGGCCTGCAAGCTTGCCTGGCCTTGTCTGCCAACATGCCTGCTTTTTCATCCACTAGGATCAGAGCAGGTAGCCACAGCTTTATTGATCAAGTGTTTTCTATGTGATCTGTTGAATTTAGACATCATTTAGGGCATGGATGGCATTGGATTGAGTTGGGGAAGTGTGTTTTTGGGGGTGGCCTTTGTGATGTTGTTGGGCCTGGCCATGTGGCTGGTGGCCATTTTGAGGGCTAGGCCTGCAAGCTTGCCTGGCCTTGTCTGCCAACAGGCCTGCGTTTTCATCCACTAGGATCAGAGCAGGTAGCAACAGCTTTATTGATCAAGTGTTTTCTATGTGATCTGTTGAAATTAGACTTCATTTAGGGCATGGATGGCATTGGATTGAGTTGGGGAAGTGTGCTTTTTGGGGGGTGGCCTTGCTGATGTTGGTTGTCTTAAAGACAATCCATGTTTTTTTTATGTGTCTGGTCACTGGTATGTTGGTGTGCAATGCATGCACCCTGCAGAGCTTTTTGGGGCCTGTGAATGTTCCTACATTTTGTTGCATTAAAAGGTCAGAGCAGTGTGCTTTAGCAGGCATCCTTTACCTGGCTTTTATAGGCCTTTTGTCAGCTCCTGGTGTTTCCCAGGCCCCCGGCTTCTTTGTGATTTGTGTGTGTCCATGTGGGTGGTGGCCTTTTTGGGTGTTTGGACTGTGAGTATTAGTGTCCTGCTTTTGCCATAGGCCTGCATGGTTTTCCTATTGGCTCTTTGGCTTACTGCTTCCATCCATCCACCCCCTTTGCCAGCAGCAGCTCCATGGATGCTGAGATGCTCAAATAATGCAATGGTCCACCCCACTTCCATTAGATTTTTATTTTGTTGTTTATTATTAACTTCCCTATCCTTCCTGAGAGTGTAGTGTGTGGCTGTACACAGTACTAGTAGTATAACATAGCTCTAGTTAAAAAAAATAGTCATAAATGGCTAGACTATCTTTTGCACTAGTACAGTACTAAGTAACTGAACCACAACAACAAATGCAACATTTCACTGATGTTCTTCTCCTGTCTTCTTTGCTTTTAGGTGCACAAAAGACAGAGTAGGAGGTGTCATCGGCATCACCTGGCTACCCGCTGTACTGCCAGCCAGACAGAAGTCCTGCTGCGCATCACGCCCACGTGTGACCAGAACTTGTTGTGCATCTGCCTCCTGCCTGACATCTGAAGAAGATGCCCCCAAAGAAAGGTACCAGGTCCAGTACCAAGAAAGTTGCCGGTGAGAAGAAGGAACAGAAAAAGGAAGTGCCATTAACCACGACTGGTGGTGTGCCAGCCAATGTTTTTTTTTGGCACCAAAGCATTGTCCGGGAACCAAGCTGGGAGCAGCACAGCGGTCCAAACCCACCAACCTAGGCCCAAGGGCTTTAGTGTCGCAGAGGTAGCCAGTCTACTAACGAGCAGCGATGTTCAAGAAATGTCATTACCGCAAAGTAGTACACAATCAAGTTCAATGCAGGCGCAAACTCAGCAGATCAGTGTCAAGCTGCCGCAACCAGAACAGCAGCAGCCGCCGCAACCAGAACAGCAGCAGCCGCCGCAACCAGAACAGCAGCAGCCGCCGCAACCAGAACAGCAGCAGCCGCCGCAACCGCCCACCATAGTAGTTGTTGCTCCTGACGTAGGGGCATTTCAGGAAATCGAGCTTCCTGCAGACAAAGTGGAGCGAAGTCAAACCACTGTTTCAGAAGATCAATTGTCTTCCAGACCACCAGCAAGGAAAAGGAGGCTTAGTCCATCATCTTCTTCTTCAAGCCCCGCTTCTGATGATCGTGATGACACTTGGGTCCCACCAGCTCGGTCTGAGAGTGATGTACGCCACAAGACATTGCTTCTGAAAAGGAAGGTCCCAGAAAAACTTAGAGTTATGGAGGTAGATGTAGAAGAGGGGTGTGATGATGTTGATGAAGACGAGCCAGTCATCACGCACATTACTCCCGCCCCAAAGGGATTGGAGACCGACATTCTCACCCTATCCAGAAAGGCTGCTACTGAGCGGGATGTAGCACGGATCTCACCAACACAGGTTACACCACCACTACCTCCAGCTGCCATATTTTCCAAGGCCCGGCAGGGACCTACATCCAGCTCAACCATCTCAGTAGGTAGTGGTAGTAAAAGTCACAGTGTAGGTGGACAGGGTCACATATTTTCAAGCACCCCCTCAAATTCATCTGGTGTTGAAAGTGGCACATCCAGCAGTGCCAGAAAGTTCTCCTCCCCAGTTTGGGACTTTTTTTCTGTTAGCGCCAAGGAGGAGAACATTGCTATATGCTCAATTTGTCGGCAAGGTGTTCGGCGTGGTAAGCTTGGTACAAACTATGGTACCGGAGGACAAGCAAGTCATCTAAAAATACACAACACTATCGTGTGGGAGGATCACCTACTTAAGTTAAAAGAAAGTAGAAAAACTCAACCCATTGAAGTTGGTCAGGAATCAGGGAGCGATATTATTGTGGTGGCAGGTGAAGAACAGGGAGGCATTTCTAGCCCTGTCCCCAGTACTGCAGTGGTAATGCCCACATCCTCCTCAGTGACATCAGAGTGGCACCGCAGTAAAAGCCATACTCAGAGTCAGGCTGAGACACCAAGGCGACCGGCGACTACCTCAATGAGACAATCTGTGTTGTTGAGCCTTAGTGGGTTAATGAAAACAGCACTACTAAGGAAAGTAAGCATGTTTAGGTTGGAGGGGCAGATCCAACGCAACCACCCAACGGCACGATTGTACAATGCGAAGCTGGCTAAAATGTTAGCGCTGGACCTTCTTCCTTTTTCATTTGTGGAAGGGGTGGGTTTCCTTGAATTTTTGTCTGCCATCTGCCCTAAATGGAAGGTTCCCAGCTGGTCCTATTTTGCACGAATTGCTGTTCCGGCACTACATCATGATGTGCTGAAATTGGTTGGTCAAGGTTTGCAGCAGAGTGCTGTGCACAATATCCACCTGACAACAGACATGTGGAGCAGTTGCCAAGCCACAGATTACATGTGCATCACTGCACACTGGATCTCTTTTGTGGGGGTTAGAGATCAACTATCTGCACGAGGTGTTGTTGACACAGCTGCGATTTTTGAAGGTACTCGGAAACATGCAACTGTAGCCATGTTCGCCATGGAGAAATCTCATACGGCTGAAAACATTTTAGAAGAGTTTCGCACCAAGGTTTTGGAATGGCTGCGGCCCAGAGGGCTTGGTATTGGTTTTGTTGCCACAGACAATGGCAGTAATGTACTTAAGGCCATGGAACTTGGTTCCTATTTCAGGGTTCCATGTTTGGCACACTGCATAAACATTATAGTGCAAGACTTTCTGAAAAAAGAACCCATATTCAGCAATTTACTGGCCATCTGCCGAAGAATATGCACTCATTTCAGCCATTCTTTTAAAGCTCGGAAGCAGCTGAGGATCATCCAACGTGAATTTAGGATGCCAGTCAAGGCACTCATCCAGGAGGTGGCAACACGTTGGAACTCAACGTATTGCATGCTTGATCGTCTGTACGAACAGCACAGGTCACTCCATGAATATGTCTGGTACAGAAGCAGTGATGCTAGTGTTAAAGGCATGACCCTTCAGAGGGAGCAATGGACCCTAATTAAATGCCTGACTGAGATGCTGTCTCCTTTTTAGGTCTTCACACGTGAAGTCAGCAAGGAGGACTGTACAATGGGCCAAGCTATCCCATTGTTGCAAATGCTAGAGCATGAGCTGAATAATGTGTCTGAATCCTACAAAGGTGTAGAGGACAGAAGGCAAGCCCATGACTTGGTGGAGAGCTTATCCAGGCGCTTAACTGAAAATGTAAGGATACAAAATAAAATTTTGTCACAAAAACATTACATTTGTGCCACAATTCTGGATCCACGTGCAAAATTATGACTAGTGAAGACATTCCTTGCTTTTTCCGACAATGATGTTGTCCGCTACAAAAGTTGTATAGCTGAAGCAGCCATTAAGTTTGAAAAGGAAGGGCTGCTAATTAAAAGCCCGCCACATCAACCCACAACAAGTACTGATACTGAAGCAGGCCATGCAGAATCAAGTGCAACTTCGTCGGCTGAGGGTAGTGCGGTTGGCTCACAATCACAACACTCACCATCACCATCGACTACAGAAACAATAACTGGATCATTAGGCTGAGTACAATCATTATCAGATTGGTATGTAAAGATGGGCTATTGTAAGCACAGTGCTGATGCACAGAAACAACAGCACAAAAGCTTACCAGCAGCAACCCTGAACATTGAGCGGATGGTCCAGGCCTAACTGGATGACCCAACAGAGGTGTACGTTGATCAAAACCCAGTGCAGTATTGGTATAGGAAAAGGTCTGAATGGCCAGAGCTCAGCAGGCTGGCGATAAGCTATCTGGCTTGCCCTGTCGCAAGTGTCTCTTCCGAACGTGTTTTCAGTGCTGCTGGTTCCATTGTAACCTTGAGTAGGACCAGTCTATCTCCAAAAAACGTGGAGAGGTTAACAATGATCAAAATGAATCAGCACTTCATACCACCGAATTACACAATGCATGAATCAACAGAGGAAGATGAGGACAGCGGCTCAGGTGATGGAAGTATTGTGTCAGATGATTACCTACTACTGGAAGAACCCCCAGAGTTTGAGGACGAGCTATACTTCCCTGACAATTAGGCTCGCACTTACTGTCTTCCTCCCTTTTTCCCCCCTTTGTTTATGTGTCTGTCGTTCCGGTTATAAACTTGTGAATCGCAACAAATCCATTCTCACCGTCTTCTACTCTTCTAATTTAAGATACAAGTTTCAGGTGTCTGCCATTTGACACTACAGTCCTCAGAATCCAGCTCCTCCGCTCGATCATACTGAATCTCCTGCTCAATTCCATTTCCCTCATGAATGATGATTGGATGATGGTAACAACAAATTCAAACTTTCCTCGTCCTTCCAAAACAAGTGGACCATGAATCAGATGACTACTATAGCTATCCTCCTTTCAGAGCCGAGAGAGACTGGCCATTAACTGAAAATAAGATGGAACAGGTAATGATTGATGCCATGCATTGGCCGCAGAATCGCAGACTGAATGATGTAGATTTTGTTGTGTGTGTTGCGCATGAATTGATGTAATTGTGCACTGCCACTAATCAACTTTCTACAGAACACACTAATTTTCCCCTTCTTGCAAACAAGAAATGTGTACTTCTCCTGCATCTTGGTGATAAATTGCTTTTAATTCAATACAGGAAGGGGACTCACTCAATCTGCGCAATGCAAATGACTGTGACTTAACAGCACCGTCCATCATGATGATGGCGAAAGAGACGGCCTGCAGCGTTAACAAGATGAGATGGAACAGGTAATGATTGATGCCATGCATTGGCCGCAGAATCGCAGACTGAATGATGTAGATTTTGTTGTGTGTGTTGCGCATGAATTGATGTAATTGTGCACTGCCACTAATCAACTTTCTACAGAACACACTAATTTTCCCCTTCTTGCAAACAAGAAATGTGTACTTCTCCTGCATCTTGGTGATACATTGCTTTTAATTCAATACATGAAGGGGACTCACTCAATCTGCGCAATGCAAATGACTGTGACTTAACAGCACCGTCCATCATGATGATGGCGAAAGAGATGGCCCGTTAACTTAAGATGAGAAGGAACAGGTAATGAATGATGACAATTAATGGCATGCATTGGACACCTGACTCTGAGCTATTGGTCTTTGTGTTTGCGTTGTTTGTTTGTTGTGCACAAAGTGATGTCAAAGTGTACTAGTAGTAATCTATCTTTCTGTACACAATAAAGAATGACTCAAGTCAGTAATATTTATATTTCTACTCTTGTTGTGTCATAAAAATTATACTTATACTGCAGGCCGATCTTCAGTCAGTAAAAGTGTCAGAGATGATGATGAAGTCAGGAGGAGGATGTTTCAGGAGTGGCATAAAACGGAAAAGCCTAAAGGTAAACACGTCAACAACAACCACAGCAGACCCAAATGTCTGTGTAGAAGTTGAATAGAGTGTAGCGGTGGGATGACTGCAGTGCATTGATTTTACTAACTTAAACTGTAAAATGCTATGTTTGGAATGGATAATGTGCTTTGCGTTTGTCCAACTCTTTGAGAGAAAAAAAAAGGACTCTAAAGTGTTAACGTAGGATGTGCTAATGGTAAGCACTGTGGGCCTGATCTCTCCTGTTACTGTTGAAGGTCAATGCTGGAAACAGACTAGAGTAGAGATGATGCATATGCATACATGCCACCTCGGAAAGTGTTCTTGTTGCACTACACCATCACTTGTGCATTTGTTTTCACTTGATTTCTCAATATCCCCTTTGGTTTTCAATCTAAAATTACAGTCCGGGCCTTGGCCAAAACTTTGTAAAACATTACAATGCATATTAATTAATTACCTTACCAATCAATCACCTTTTTTTCCAGCCGGGCAGTGGCGAGTGGCGAGGCGACACACCCAAGATTGATGGACGAGAGGAGCAAGAGGAATGCCGAGATGCAAAAATCCAGTCCACATTTTTGACCAGGATAAGACAGTAACAGTATCCACTTTTAACTTCTTTTAAATAATTTGATTAATATCTTGTATACAATCTTTACAACAGTGTGTTCTTGGAGTTGTTATTATCAATCATCATTAGGTTTGCTCTGTGTTTACGATTCTTCACTACCAATATTTAAAATTTCTATTTGCTATCTGTTAAAGTATTAAGGCCGGAACAGAACAAGAAATAGAAGTGTATGTAATCCGGGTCTCTCATCATCATGCATGCATTGCCTTTTTCTCCCTTAACATATGGATATGGTAGTCTTCAATGATTGTCGTTTGTTTGTCTATGTATGCATACTGTTTTTCTATGTCAAACCTTTCCCAAAATCCCCCTTTCCATCCATTCAACAAACCCTAACCCTCTTCCCCCGGGCTGTGTGACTTATTGTCGAGGTGTAACTAAATTAAATTTACACCAATACTTAATCACACACTTGCTGGGGCGGATGTGGTGAAAGCAACACTACTTCAATTTCAATGCAGAGCAATGATCTTCTTCTGCTTGCCCACCCATGAGTAGGATATTTCAGTGGTTATTTTATTTAACAAAGGAACATATACCTCAGCATGAATTGCCGGCATTGATTGGATTTGTTTGTTTTCATTCCTCATATACAGCACTAACTGTTAGACTGTAGGCATAGTCAAGTGACTCGAGTCGACACAACTATAGTTTGTAACTCTGTCTAGTAGGCTATCCTCATAACCACCATTCAGTTTTTTTGTCAAATATTTGAGCATATAATTATTGCTTGGTAAGTTCTGTAATGTACTTCATTCAACTACAGTTGGACATAAACATCAAGCACCGGTAAGAGAGAAGTTTGGGGGAGTCAGAATTAATAATGGACATGTTGTCAATGATTTCATTTTCACACACCACTCCAAAGAATGCATAGACTAGAGGACAGACTGAAAGTACTAGAAGGACCAGTCAATGAGTGAGGTGTGTCGCATCTATCTGTTTGTGTCTTATACAGTCAGCAAATTATTGAAATCAAACACAGGCTATGGGCGGCCATGCACCTGTAATCAATTCCTCCCCTTTGTTTCGAGCAATACACGTGCTTTTCACTCCCACCCGTCTTTGGAGCCTGTTTGCCCTGATGCTAAGCTGACACTGATTAGATGTTCGTTCCTTACACTGGTGCCCACCTTCCCCTTTCCACCATCCTCTTTGTCCTGAGGAAGACCCCACATGTAAGGATTTAATCAGCCTACCTTGGAAGAGGGGTCGAAACGTCGACATCTCACCATGCCAATACCTTCAATAGTGCGTTGAGCACTGTGGACTATTACTTGTATATGGTTGTTTGGTTAAACATTCAATTCTGTCAATGAATGACTCTAATCTAGGGGTGGGCGGAATTTGCGGAATTAACCTTCGCAAATTATCGCGAGAATGTTTAAAATTATCGCAAACAAGCACAAATATCGCGAAGATGCGGAAGTTTTTTTCCGGCATGTTCGCGAGATTTTCTGCATGGTTGCGGGTCGCCAACTTACCCATGTGGTTGCTTGCGGGCGCGGCCATCTTGTTTTGAGTTGTTCTCGCAATGCATGATCGCGAGAAGAAAGACGTGATCGCGCGACGCATGACGTCACTGCGGGCGCGAACTGTCGCGAGGCAGCGCAAATGGCTAAAAACAATACAACATCTCATGGAGAACGCGACTGGATCAAGAAAACTTGTCGGCGAACGCAGGGATTCAGGTAAGGCGATCGCGCGCGCGCGAGAATGTATTATTTTACAGCGCGAGCAAGAAACAAATTATCGCCAAGCTGCGGAAACCGGAATTTTTGACATTTTCGCGCTCTCCGCGGAACGCAAAAATGCCAAATTATCGCAATTTCCGCGAACGGAACGAAATTTTTGCCCAGGCCTACTCTAATCCTGACTAATTGGCACAACAGTAACGTGCCCAGCAATTGATTTGTATTATTGTTACGAACGCTTATATGTCACTTATCCTACTACCCTACCTAACTCGTCACTCCCTTCCCTTCCCCGTGGCACCCTGCACCTTTATAAATAGTGTGATTTTTCATATGCATTTATGTGCCTGTTCCAAGTGTGATTAAATAACACTTCGGTTCTGCCTTATTCGTTGCAACAGTTATTTTGTTGACCTTTTTCAATTTTACGTATGTTCTGGGACCATTTCTATTTTTACTGTTTGTTACCCAGGTCCCAGTGACTATTGGGTTTGCCCTTTGTTCTAACGCTGGAATGTATTGTAAGCAGCAACATTCTAGCTGGTTGGAAGGAAAAAAAGATATTCGCAATATATAACATAGAGCAGAAGAACAGACACAAAGTTGTAATAATTAAATAGGTACTCACCAAGACCCGGGACCTCCACTCCTAGCAGGTCCAGCAGGTCCTGCTCACGGTCCAGGATGTCGGACCACCGGTGCGTCAGCTGTGCCTGGGTGCGCCGGACCCCAGAGATGCGCGACACTGCCCGGCACACCTTCCCCCACCGCTGCCGACGCTCCCGGAGGCCGTACCCGGACCCAGGCCTGCCACCTGCTGCCAGGGTTGAGGGGAGGTGGCGCTGCACAAAGAAAATTAGTGCAGCCAACTCCACCTCCCCAAATAAGGCCCGTGGCTGCACCCCTTGTGGGCGCCGCCTTCCGCAAGGAAGGCGGTCGCGGCTCTGGCTGCGCCGGCGAACAGCCCTACCCTTGGACATGGTTCTGGGGACGGGGCGGGAAAGAAAAGGGAAAATAAATAAAGAAGTAAAGGAAATAAATAGCAGGCAATAGAAAGAGAAAAAGTAGCTAAAAAACAAAAAAAGTAGACAAAAAACAAAAATATAGAAGCAGGAAAATAGTTAGAGAAATAATAAGTAATAAAGATCCAAAAAAAGTGGCTATAAACAAAGGATTGAAAAGATTTAGGGAGGATTGAAAATCAGGCCCCAGAACCATGCAATAGAGTGAAAAACAAGATGGCCGCACCCATTGCGACCACGTGCGCAAGTTCGCGCGATATTTTCTCCCCGAGCAAGCAAAAAGCAACGCGATCAAGTAAAAGCGGTCGCAAACAGGAAATATCGACCGCGAACAGGCGCGAACATGCATTGCGCGACCCGGAACAGGAAGTAAGCATCGCGAGAGGGCGGGACAAGTGAAAACAAGATGGCCGCGCCCGTGAGCAACCGCATGGGTAAGTTGGCGACCCGCGATCACGCAAAAAATACCGCGAACAAGCGGCAAAAAAATGTCAGCGTCTTCGCGATATTTCCGGCGTGTTTGCGGAGATTTTCTACATTTTTGCGATAATTTGCAAAAGTTAATTTCGCAAATTCCGCCCACCCCTAAAAATTATCCAAGCAATGCAGGTAATCCCTAGAGGTGTTGCCATCTGCCTTGGCCTCGACCTGCTGCCGTAGGCCAACTTTGGCGTTAACTTTGCGCCTTGCTGAACTGCTTTCCGGCGCAACTACCTTCCTTCTGCCAACTGGCCAACTCAGGTATGTACCACAGTTCAGCAATATCCTCCCCTCTAGGCTCTGGGGCGTTCCCCCTCAGGGTTAACCTCCTTCTTGACCATTGGAGTTTCAGGAGCTCGTGTACCACTTGCCCTTCCACTTGTTGGCAGGCACCTGGCTCATACTTGCAGACCTCAGGTCCTCCTAACTACCCTCTCAAGCTGCCATAGACCATGTGGTCACGCATACCCACTCAGGCAGCCATAACATCTCCAAGTGGGATCTTAGCTCCACTGCCTTCCTGATGGAGTGCTCTCGTAATTGCCAAGCAGACAATTCACAGGCATGGATTGACTCACAGCTAACATGAAGGAACCTGAGGACCCCCCCCCGCCCCCACTCATAGGGAACCAGAGCCACTTGATAGTGACTCTCATGGTTGTCAGCTGCAACAACTTGGTGGAATTAATTAGGCATTACCTGCTCAGAGATCTCCAGATGACATCTGATGGTTGTCATACAGGCTTCAGAGTCTCTCAATGCCTCAACCCTTTGCCATTGATGGTGATCCACTGCCTTTATTTCCTAGTATTACTAGGCATATGAGTCTTCTACTCTGCTCCCACACTAACTGGGAAAATCTCATCCCCAACTGCTATACAAACCAACCCCAGTGAATACCCACTGGTGGGGGACAGTGTCTGCTTGGGACACTAGGCATCCCCCTTGATGTGCCCTTCCGCTTGGCACTCATAACACTTGAGGGGTGCCTCCCCTGAAAACTTACTGTCAGGGAACCATCTCTTTTTTTCTAAATTCGGGTCCTGACCAGAGGAACTAGCTTGGGACACTTTAGAAAACTCCTTATTTTTACTTTGATCTCTTCCCTCTTTCGTCTGATGGGGACCCTGCATGCCCTGGTTGTAATCCCCCAACTACCCTCGTACGGACCCTGGTGCTGACCCAGTGGTCTGCCTCCTTAGCAAGCTCCCTGGGGTCAGAGAGCTTACAGTCAATAAGGTGTTGGTGCAGATCTGCAAAACAAAGACTGAACATGTGCTCCTTTGAATTCTCATTGTACAGCCCCTGACAATCTTTGACATCACTGCCCTTCACCTAGCCATCCAGTTCCTTGTAAAAGGAATTCATACAATCTACTGAGGTCTATTGGTCTAGCTTTTGACTGTCTCTGAACATCTGGCTCTTATTTTCTGGGGTCAGGCTATACTTCCTGGGAAGAGGTTCCTTCATGGGGGATACCTCATTCTGCCCGCCATCTCCAGGGCCAGTAGGGTGTCCCTTTCATTGCTAGCAATGTGCCTCCACAGACTAACTCCCTAGTCCACCTCTTGTGCATCTGTAAGGCAATTTCATAAGCCTCAAACCAGTTGTCAAAATCATGCGCAGAACAAAGTCAGCCACCAGAACTTTGGGTATATGGACCCTCTTGCCTCCAGAGGGCACTGATGAAATGCTGCCTCCAATACTGCTGGATCTGCCTGTTTGGCCTTGATGTCCAGTCCCTTAAGACTTGTCTCATGGGCCAAATTCTACAAAGCAATTCTCTCCTCCATGGCCAATTTATTTTCTTCTGTTTAACCCAATGGCTTCACACTGGCTGGAAAGCATTAAAGCCAGTCAAAATCCACTGTTCCAAATATGATGAGAACACTACACATGTCAGATAACATGTGCTTACCCTTGGGTCACTGGGCACGAGCACTCAGGCTTATCCTAATAGCTCAAGCATAAAGTATTGGCAAACCCCCCTCCCTCGCAACACATGCCACAAAAAGACTCCACACCCTATGTATAAAATACTTGTATTTGTATTACACACACTGAAATTAAAACAATCTACACATTGTGTGTACACTTTACTGTTACATGCAATTGTAGAACTTCCCCTTTGAAATCAAAATGATATACACATTGTATGTACACTTAACAGCTATATGCAATTGTCAAACTTCCCCATAAACAGAAAGGTCAAAAGGCCACAGGTCCGGATTGCTATCCCCTCTTTAGACAAAAGGTTGTGAACCTGGAAGCTCGCGCACTTCCATCTCTGGAGAAATGTATTCCCCTCAAGTGGAAGTGTTAACTGCCGTAGCCCCAGACATAGAGCTGTAGGTGCCCACAAGGCATATGAAACCCCCTTGGGCCTCATCATGATGTTCCCCACAACAAAGTACCCTATGGCATGGGTCCAGGAAGAGGGAGCCAGCAACCTTGGATAGAGGCTGCGATATCAGGTACTGTCGTCCACCGGATATAGAGGACAAAGACAGTCTCAGCTCCCGGTTCAGGTATCCCCAACACCCCTCAGACATCACACACTCTGGAGTGTCAGCCAGCACAGGTCCCTTTGCTTGCAAGCACGGGTCCCTCAGACTCTGTAAACTTTCCCCACACTCCTTGAGCTCCTCACACCCCAGCACCGCAGGTGGCAGCTGATTTTTACAAGCACGTTCCTCTGCACAGTGTGATGATGTACATCAGGACGTTCCTTGTCCCAACCGACGATCACTTTCACCCATTTCCGCCGCACCCTGGAGGTCCTTATAATCACATGGAAATGGTGAGATCCTTTGTTTTCCTGGGATCTCGTTGACAAGAAGCCAGTTAACCGGCACTCGGAGAGTACTTAGGGACCCGGGACGCGACGGTTGTCACTTAACTGTAGGTCAACAACATCCAAGCAAAATCCATCAAGTAATATCCCCCTTCTGGAGCACGACAAGCTCCAGGCCACCACAAATCTGCAGATAGTCCAGTTGCAGTCCCTCCTGCCCTAATGGTTCCCTGTGTTGATGTTTCAGCATCAAACCAGTGTATTATGGTTCCAAATCCAAAAGCGTCTCTGCTTTCAGAGGCCAGAGCCCAAGTAGTTATACCCACTTTGGCCTTTGAAGATTCTATCAATTCAAAAGGCCACTTTTCAAATGCACAGGCCCTCTCTAAATCTTGTCCTGTCTGCCATCCTACCTTGGGTGGTTTCTTTAGTGGGGTCAAGACCCTATCCTTTGGAATGCAGTTGCCAATTCCACCCCCACATAACCATCCCAGAGAGGCCCATCAGTGTCAGAGGTCTGCAGTTTCTCTTGTGCCCCTAGTTTACGGACTTCTATCAGAAATGCACAGATGTAGCTGTCCCCCTAGCACCCAGATGTGAAGTGGAGACAAGCCGGCAGACTCACAGAGCCACGAGCATCGAAATGCCTACTTTCCCAAAATGACATTCCCACCTGCATGATGTTGAATCCACTCGACCTACCAGAGAGGATTCACCGTTATGAACTTGTTGATAACAAACACTACTCTGCTACTATTCTGCTCGTAGGAAATACTAATCAATAGCCTTTCCCTACATCCCCCCTTGCTAAACCAATGCGAGAAGCAGGCCCTGTCGTACCAAACACACCACCAGGTGCCATTCAAGACCCTTTCATGCAACGCACTAAGGCACATGCCCTACCTCTTCCCAACACCACACCCTGTCACCAGGGAGTGCTACAATATAGCAGGAGAAATGCAGAACCTTGGCACATAGCTTTTAAAAGCCAAGCCAAGTTACAATAACTTGCACAAACAGGCCCCAACGAGCAAACCTTTGGCACAATCGATGACCTACCTGTGCGAATTACACAACATGTACTGCAGGCCCACAGATATGGGACTTACAGCTAACTCAATGATAATATGATGAGCGGAGTGCTTTGGCACTGAATGGCAGTGTCAAACGTACTCAAAGTCCCATGGCTAGCATACAGATAACTGTAAAAGAAAAAAGAAAAAGGTTGAGGGAAAGCACCCTAAAAGGGAAATTTCCAACTTCCATCTGTTTTTAGCTTAGCCTTCTCCAGCCTGTATGCCCTCTCCAATAGCTCCTCTGGGGACATGTTGTGGAAGGACACACTGCTACTTGCAAGTGAAGGGGCCTCTAATCTTGGGGGGTAGATTCCCACCTCCTCAACAATTTGCAGTCCCAGACACTTCTGTTGCTGCTGCTCTGATTCTTCCTCATATTTCTCTCCCTCCTCATCTGTTTCAGTTGCAAGTGATTGATGGACTTTTGACTAGGCCTTTCAGCGCCTTTTACAGCCCCACCTTCCTGTTGGTGCTCTTGGCAGAAAGCCTTTCTTTACAGAACTGCTTCAGCTAGACCACAGTGTATGACTCCATTCTCGGTAGCTCAAACTCAATGCTTTGCAGGTGAGGTCACAGACACAACCATCAGGTAGAATAAGAATATATTTGGAAAACACAAAAAGACCAATCACAGAGAATTTAAACATGAATTGGTCTTAGATATAGGATGGTAGTGTACACCAAATCACTATATGGCACAGCACAAACACAAGTCCTCTCCTCACCGCTGATCACCAATGTTAGAAATTGTATTACTGGTTGACTGGGCTGTGAGCCCTGATCAAGCAGCAACCAAAATCCTTGTCAGGATAAGGTACAAGCTAACCCCAAATTAACATGTGCTCAACCCACTGGTAGCTTGCCACAGAGCAGTCAGGCTTAAATTTTAGGCAACGTGTAAAGTATTTGTGCAAGACTTTAAACAGCAAAACTATGACAGCACCACACAAAAAGTTTTCAAGCCAGGTTAGAAGACTGGAGCTTAATTCCATAAATAAAACAAGACCAAAATAACACAAATCCAATTTGTAGAACTAGAGATATTGAAGTGTAAATATCTATTGAAAATAGCGCCACAAAGCGCTATTGGTGATATTTGGTCATGTCAGTCCAGGACAAAGTCACAAGTTCATGCTGACTGCGATGAAGCATGGACCAGTTACATGGACCAAGTTAAAACTACTAAGCAAAGTACCTTAAGTCCTAGTTGCGGAGCGTTATGTGAATCTAAGTCGAGGATGGTTGCGCAACCAAAGCAATACATTGGTTCTGAGATGCGGCTAGGCTGCGGTGTTAGGTCCTGTTGCATTGTCGTCGAGGATCCCATCGGTGGGGCCTGTGATGCAAACTCCGGCATCGGGGATTCACTGTGCTACTGGTGTTGCATCTGTTCCAAGGAGCTGCGAAGCTGCTATTCGGAGTCCAGCGTCAACACTGCGGTTGATGAGAGATGCGAGAACCTGTGCTTTGAATGTGTCGGAGCGATGCATCGGTTCCAGAGGTTCCAACGGGGTTGATGCTGGTCTTTGCAACAGGTATAATCCAAGCAGCAGCAGTAATGTGTCAGGTGTGCTCAGGATGCGCCACTCATCCAAGTAAATATATCACTTCTGCTCGGGGATGCACCGCTCAGTACAGAAGATGCATTGGTTTCGCTGCCAAGCACCTTAGGCAAACTTCCAAGGGTTCAGGGCTAGAGTGGCTCCACTTGGCAGATTAGAGTCACAGATGGCAGTGCCCAGATATGGTGCAAGGTTGTTGGAAGCCTGTATTGTCCATGAGGCTTCAGATCAGGAGGCCAGCCAACTAGCCCTTGGAGTCACTCTGGGTTCTAGGTTCAAGAGATACAGGACCAGATTTCTCACCCATGCAAGAGGGCACGAGACAATAGATCAGCACAGCAGTGCAGGAGTCCAGCAGAGTGCAGTCCAGCAGAGTGGCAGTCCTTCTTCTTAGCAGAGTCTCCACAGGTCCAGAAGTATTCTGAAGTAGTCGTGTCTGAGTTCCTTCTTACAGAGTTGTGCCTTTGAGGTGAGGAGAGGCTTCTAGAGGCAAGCCTTTAAAGGGCACATATCCCCTGCCTTCTCTGCCCTGGTCCAGACTAACTACAGGGGTTATCTAGCCTTTTGTGTGGAGTCATTACACAGACTATTCAGGTGTAAGTGAGAATGGGCCCAGTTCCTCCCTCCCATCCTCTTGGTGATGGCCCATTCAGTCATACTTATCCTCCCATTGTGTGGGGCTGTCTAGGAGGAATGCATAAACTCTAGCTGCCAACAACATCCAATCATGTGACCAGAGACAGGTTGCACGCACCAAATGGCTATGGCAAGAAAATGTCAAATTTCTAAAAGTTGCATTTTCAGAATTGCAATTTAAACTGTCTTCACCATGAGTTAGGATTTCAAATTATGATTCCAGAGACACCAAACTTGAAGAGGTTATCTCTTCCCATTTGTAAATTACACTTATGAAATGTAGTAAGGCAACTCAAATGGTATTTTATGAGAGAGACAGGCCTTGCAGTAGAGAAAAACAAATGAAAGTGTTGTTCACTACCTGGTCATGTAAAACTTAAAAGCACATGTCCAACTTTTTGGGTACACTGCACCCTGCCCTTGAGGCCGTCCAGTGCCTTCTTTAGGGGTGCCTTATATGTATTAAAAATGAAGGTTTATGCCTGGCAAAGGGTTAATCGTGCCAGGTAATTATGGCAGTTTATACTGCACACATAGGCTCTGTAATGGGAGGTCTGAGATATGTTTAAAGGGATACTTGAGTAGGTTGCACAATCAGTGCTGCAGGCTCCCTAGTAGAATGTAATATACAGGCCCTGGGCACAAATAGTGCCACTTTAATTTCATTTTTAAGTAAATTAAATGTCAATTAGGTCAATGAGCCAATGTTACCATGTTTTAGAGGAAGACTCCAAGCACCTTAGCTCAGGTTAGTAATGGTAAAGTGTGAAGAGTCCTAAGGCCAGCAAAAACGAAGTCAGCAAAAACAGGAACACCACGTCAAGGATGCCAAGTCTAACACCGACACTAGTGGCCAGCACCCCTGTACTAAATGTTGACCGAGCACCATTAAATACTCGTCTTCTGGATAATTAGATTATGCAGAGCAAGGCTTGCCAACGTGTATGTATCATGCTAGGTGCAACCTTGCCAGTGATCATTTTTTTTTTAATATTGGATTCTAAAAGACTTCAAAGAAAATCACATTAGTCGTGCAATTAACAAATACAATGGATAAGATATCTGTTGGACTTGGCCCTTTTTGCAGGGTCATCCCAGAACATTTTGCCTTCCTCCTGTATTATTTCTGACCTTTTGCTGGTGGTTTTATGACTCTGGGCTCTTTACCACTGCTGATCAGTGCTGAAGTGCATATGATCTTTTTTGTAAAATGTGTTATGGATTAGTGTTTCCATGATTGGCTATTTTATATACTTGTCAGACCCTAGTACAGTGCACTATGTGTGCCCCGGGCCTGTAAACCAAATGCTGCTGGTGGGCTTGCAGCACTGATTGTGCCACCCACAGAAGCAGCTTGTAAAATATGACTCAGGACTGCTATTGCACAGCCTGTGTGCAGTCTGGGACTGTCATGCCGACTTGGCAACTACACAAACTTGCCAGTCACTAAACCTTCCCTATTCTACATATTAGTCACCCCTACGATAGGCCCAAGGTACCCCTGATGTGTGTGGCATGTCCTGATAGTGAAATACTGCCAATTTCATTTTTTCACTATTGCAAGGCTATCTGTTCCCATAGAACAGAATGAGGAATGTGTTTATACCATCTTATAAACATAACTGACCCTGGAGTCAGGGCTGGGCTGAATAGGCCTGGTCTGCATTTGGAGAGGTGGGAGGTTTACCACCTTCACCTGAATAGATCTGTGCCTGCCTTCCACAATGACAGCTGAGCCCCCCTGTGGTGTGTCTAAAGCCAGGGCCCACACTGACAATGGAGGTTGTTGTGCATTTGCAAAGTGCCACACACAACTGGTTTTGGCTGGGTAAAGATACTCTTTGCCTTTAGAGAGCAAAGGATTTTTGTGTATGAAAAGAGGGGGAACAAAGCAATTCCAAAGGGGATGATGGACGTAGCGCTTGAGCAAATCAAACACTCACCTCCAGTAAACTGATCTGGGTTTAATCCATCATCATTCTTTAGCTCACTCCACCACCCCAGTTCAGACATAGCCATATGCAAATCAGTCCAGCCCGAACTGCCAAGCCATGTCTTCCCTGGACCGGAAGCAAGCATCCTGGGACCAGTTTCGGGTTCATAGCCCTCATCAGCCAGACTATTTTGAATCCAGTGGCAAAGTGAGCAAGAGACCCACGTCTAGGCATACCCTGCCAACTTAGTGCGAACAAAGTGATACCAAAGAGGATGATGGACCGAGCGCTTGAGCAAATCAAGCACTCACCCCCAATCAACTGATCTGGGTTTAATCCATCATCATTCTTTAGTTCACTCCACCATCCCAGTTCAGACATGGCCATATGCAAATCAGTCTAACCATGTGCCTCATGGGAACAGTCCAGCCCGAACTGCCAAGCCATGTCTTCCCTGGACAGGAAACAAGCATCCTGGGACCGGTTTCGGGTTCATAACCCTCATCAGCCAGGCTATCTTGAATCCAGTGGCAAAGTGAGCAAGGGACCCACGTCTGGGCATACCCTGCCAACTAAGGCCAAACAAAGCGATACCAAAGGGGATGATGGAAGGAGCGCTTGAGCAAATCAAATACTCACCCTCAGTCAACTGATCTGGGATTTATCCATTATCACTCTTTAGCTCACTCCACCACCTCAGTTCAGACATGGCCATATGCAAATCAGTCTGACCCTGTGCCTCATGGGAACAGTCCAGCCCGAACTGCCAAGCCATGTCTTCCCTGGACCAGAAACAAGCATCCTGGGACCGGTTTCGGGTTCAAAAGAGGGGCCCAGACCCCAGACCTTTACATCACTTCTGGGAAATCAAGAGGAACCTTTGCCAAGGAGAAGAGCTGGATACGCTGAGGAGGAATACTGCCCCTGTGCTGTTTGTTGTCAGGGGTTGGCCTGCAGTGGCTGCTTGCTTCCAAGGAAAGGAGAAACAGGACTTTGCTGTTTGCCTTGTTACCTGCTTGAAGAAAAGATCTCCAAGGGCTTGAAACTGAACTTGCCTCCTGTTCTGAAGTCTCAGGGACACACAGACTTCACCACCAGCTCCCCTGAATTCCCTTGCTGGGAATTTCAAACTGCAAAGAGGTGCCTGCTGCTGTTTAGGATCTCTAGAGACTGTTTGTGGCTGGGAGCTGGAAAATCGATGCAACATCGAAGAAGCGTGACGCATCCGCACCTGTTTTGGACGCATCACCCAAGAAACCATTGAAGCACCTGCCGCAGCTCGAGAAACCACCGCACGACGCATCAGGTGCAATGATCTCTGAAGTCCGAGATCACCGCACCGATCCCGACGCAAGCCTACTGTTGGCTGCGCAAAGCCACGCATCGTACCGGATCAACGCATCGCGGCGCCAAGACTGTCGCATCATTGGGGGACGCAGTAAGAAACAGATGTATCAACTCCCCACGCAGCAAGAAAATGAGGCATCACCTCCTCTCCGGTAAGGAACTGATGCATCACCTCCCCTGCGCTGCAGTAAGGAACTGACGCATCACCTTCCCCGAAGCAAGGAACTGACAAATCACCTTCCCTGCATGTAAGGAACCAACGCATCACCTTCCCTGTGGCGATTTTGTTTGCTTTGCGTGGCGCATCCAAGGAACTTTTGAGAAAAGTGTTGCATTTACAACTTGCATTGAACTGAACTATTTCTACCATGAGAAACCCTTATTTTTAATACTGTAATGTGGATTTTTGTTGTTTGGTCCTGTTTTTGTTTAGATAAAGATTACTTATTTTTCTAAACTGATGTGGTGTCCATTTTTAGTGTTTTCACTGTATTACTGTATGTGTTCACAAATGCTTTACACACTGCCTCTGAGATAAGCCTGCCTGCTCTTGCCAAGATACCAAAGGGAAGAGCAGGGGTTATTTTAGGAGTGTTTCCCCCTTACCCTGACTGGAAGTAAGGGTCGCTATTTGGACAAAGGTATCAGGCTTTGCCAACTATAGACCCCCATTTCTAACATTGGTGGTCAGCCATGAGGATTCTGGACTTGCATTTGTGATTTACATACAGTGATTGGTGTATACTACTAGTATAGGGCAGACCATTAATCAACCACATACTATTTTTCCCTGTTTCCCTTTGGAATTTGATTGTTGGAACTCTGGTTAGTTGTGTTGGGCCTTGGCAAAATGGAAGCCAACTTTTGGCACCTGTACATTTACAAGATAAGGGAACTAGAAGTATTTTTCAAGGAGAGCGGGGCTACATGTGAAGAGGAGATCCACAAGGCGAGAGGAGTTGGCCTAACAGCTACGGCGGTCGACCTCGAATCTGGGGAACGGGGTTTGAGTCTCGGCAATGACGCTGAACATCCTGTGATTCTGGGTAAATCACTTAATCTCCCCGTGCCTAACAAAATGTGTCCTCCTGTAATGCAACTGGTGCTATGTAAAGCACTCTGATACCCGATTCGGGTCAAGTTCACGCTATATAAAACTCTATAAAAAAAAAAAGGCAGGATCTTGAGGCAGCCCTACATAGCTATGAGATGCTACGCTGGGAAGCAACACTAGCAGATGACTCTGAGGAGGAATCTGAGGGGGAGGATCCCCAAGCCAAAATACCAAGAGGGCAGGCCCTGAGGAGGAAACATTTTGGGAAAGATTGTCTCGTGAACAGAGGAATCAGATTCATGCTCATGCCCGGGGGCTGAGGCAGCTAGACCGGGAGTGCGAGGAAATAGAGTGAGCCGTAGCTGAAAAAGAAATCTGTTTACCTCAGGAAGTGAGCTTGGCTGGTTTGGAAGTGGAGTCCAGCTCAGATGGTGGCAGCAAAATTGAGTTATTTTATGCTGAGGGAGCAGTATACACACCCAGAGATGTGGCGCCTGACTGGAAGAAGGGGGTTAGCATACAGCAGGGAGTCAAGGATATGAGATAGCTGCAGTGGTGCGCAGTGTCCCTGAGGTGGATTGGGGAACTGGCGCAGGGGTTCATAGTCCAAGTGGTGGACAGGACACTCTACTGATCCTAGATGAGAGGTGCAGGGAGAGAGGTTTCCCCATGGTAGAAGTCCTGATGTGTGAGTGTGGAGACTGCCTGGCAGAGTGTGGGTTGAGTGACAAAGAAACAGACACTGTCTTGCCAATCTCAGGAGAGTGGTGTGGGGTACATGTGTGAAGCACTGGATAGTAAGGCGAAGGATAGCTTGGTTAACACCTCTGTGGGGTTGTATGATTCAATTCTTGGAGAGCATAGAGGGTCTGAAGAGGCATCTGGGGGTGATCCTAAAGGAGGTGGCTCAGGTTTTCCCCAACCAAGTAAGGTAGGGGAGGATGGTGGTAGCCCAGATTGGTCCCAGAGTAGTGGGAGAGGTGTAGAGTTCCATAACCTGTCTCAAAGGAGAAGGAGTGGGAGTGGACGGTGTCCCTAGGTGCCTGAATCCTAGTCCCAAGGCCTGGTTGGTTCCATGAGAGAACACAAGGAGGGGGGCTTAGTCTTTACCGGGAGACCATCCCCTGGGGGGATCCCAGGGTGTCAGTTAAGCTGGAGGAGACTGCTGTAACCAGCATTCTACCAGCTCTGGTGTCTGGCTACACAGCTCCAGTGGGGAGGGTGCATGAGTACAGAGAGAGGGGGGAGAGGGGAAAGCAGATGCCAGTGGAAGGATCAGTTGGTCAGGGGTTGCCAGCTCTGACATCCGAGCACCCCAGGACTGACCGTGGTGAGGCCACTTCTGGCCTGGGAGGTCTTCATGCTATGTCAGGTGGAAAGGAGGCTGAAGACCTACGCCAGGCCGATTCTGACACAACTCCAGAGGGGTGTGTTTCCCTTGGGGGGATGTTGGTGTACTCCCCCGGAAGTCCTGGGTTGGCAGGCACAGGTCCAGCCTAAGGGTACAGACCCTGGGTTGGAGGGTCAGGTTCAGGGTGTCCCCCCTGACCTGGAAGAGGGGGCAACTGCTAACCGTGCCCCTACCGGTTTGTCTTCTGGGCGCACCGCTCCAGATGGAAGGGTGCGGCCCCAGTAAGGGGGGTGGGGAGAGGGCAGCCTCACCCCTGACCTCTGCCCTGTCTAAGGGTACAGACCGTAAGCTGGGCTCCCAGTTGCAGGCAAGAACCCCTGAACTGGTGTGCAAATTGTGAAGGACACCTCCCACAGGTGCCCTGACAAATCTGGAAGAGGTACCGCTCCAGGTGGGAAGGTGCAGAGCCCCGAGGAAGAGGACCCGTTGTGGGAAAGCTCACCCCAGTCTCTTGTCCAGCCACGGGTACAGGCCCTGGGCTGGTTGGTCATTATCAGGATGTCATACCTGACCTGACAAGAGAGAGAGTGGACCAAGGGTGCCAGGCACCTGGGGTTACTGCCCCACGCTCTCTGATGCCACAGAGGTTGGAGAACCATGAGAAGGCCTTGGGCCTGGTTCTCATCACTGACCGCTGTCTGTGGCCACTGCGGCTTGCTTTCCTGGTGGACAGAGGTGGCTGTGGGAGGGGGACAGGAGTCACACCCTGGGCCTGAACTAGGCCACACCTCTGTGTTGGCCGTATGGATACTGTCTGTCTGTTGGGACACACCTGTGAGCAAGCTAAGGTTAGCTGCTGCACAGATGGTGTCCACCGGTGAGGAGAAGGGTTCCTCATGGATTAGCTTAGTGGGCCCTGAGAGTATGGACAGAGGGATCCAAATGTGTTCGGATTGGTGTAGAACTGGAGTATGCCCCAGCAGTTGCGGGCCAGGGTCCATGTTCTATCGCCCCAAGTAGGGAAGCCTATCGAGGTATTCATTAGTTTACCCTGGTTGTAGGCTGGAAGGGGGTTTTGTTGGACTTGGCCCTTTTTGCAGGGTCTTCCCAGACTTTTTGCCTTCCTCCTGCATTTTTTCTGACCTTTTGTTGGTGGTTTTATAACTCTTGGCAATTTTCCACTGCTGATCAGCGCTTAAGTGCATATGCTCTCTTTTGTAAATGTGTTACGGATTAGTGTTTCCATGATTGGCTATTTGATTTACTTGTCAGACCCTAGTACAGTGCACTATGTGTGCCCAGGGCCTATAAATCAAGTGCTGCTGGTGGGCTTGCAGCAATGATTGTGCCACCCACAGAAGCATCTTGTAAAATGTGACATTACAGAGCCTGTGTGCAGTCTGGGACTGCCATGTCGACTTGGCAAGGGCACACACTTGCTAGTCCCTAAATGATCTCTGTTCTAGATTAGTCCCCCCTAAGGTAGGCCCATGGTGCCCCTGTGGGCAGGGTGCATTGTATGTGAAAGGTAGGTCATGCCCTGATGTGTGTGGCATGTCCTGATAGTGAAAAACTACCAATTTCGGTTTTCACTATTGCAAGGCTATATGTTCCCATAGGACAGAATCAGGAGTTTGTTTATAACATCTTATAAACATAACTGACCATGGGAACAAGATAGAAAAGTTAAGCTTAGTATGCCTGAACTCAGAATGTTAAAGTGCATCTTTTAATGGGGGTGATTTTTACATTCTGTTTTAGAAAATACCACTTTTAGAACGTAGGTATTTTCGTGCCTAACCATACAGTGTACCTCTGCTAGGTTTGGGTATTGCATGTCTAGCTTTTAGATGACGGGGCTGGAGAGAATACGTGGCTACATAGGCCTGGTCTGCACTTGGAGAGTTTCTGGGAGGAGTAGCACCTTCACCTGAATAGGTATGTGCCTGCCTTCCACAATGACAGCTCCACCCCCTGTGCTGTGTCTGAAGCCAGGCCTCACACTGACAATGCAGGTTGTTGTGCACATGCAAACTGCCCAACAGAACTGGTTTTGCCTGGGTACAGACACTCTCTGCCTTCAGAAAACAAAGGATTTTTGTGTAGAAAAAGAGGGGCCCAGACCCCAGACTTTTAGATCACTTCTTGGAAATCAAGAGGAACCTTTGCCAAAGAGAAGAGCCAGATAAGCTGAGGAGGAATACTGCCCCTGTGCTGTTTGTTGTCAGGGGTTGGCCTGCAGTGGCTGCTTGCTTCCAAGGAAAGGAGAAACAGGACTTTGCTGTTTGCCTTGTTACCTGCTTGAAGAAAAGATCTCCAATGGCTTGACACTAAGCTTGCCTCCTGTTCTGAAGTCTCGGGGACACAAAGACTTCACCAACAGCTCCCCTGAATTCCCTTGCTGGGAATTCCAACCTGCAATGAGGTGCCTGCTGCTGTTTAGGACCTCTAGAGACTGTTTGTGGCCGGGATCTGGACATCGACACAACATCGAAGAAGAATGACGCATCCGCACCTGTTTCTGATGCAGCGCCTGCCTCGGCTCGAGAAATCGCTGCATGACGCATCGGGTGCAACAATCTCCATAGTCCGAGATCACCGCACCAAACCCAACGCAAGCCTGCTGTGCGGCTGCGCGAAACCGCATCGTACAGGTTGGATGCATCGCATCAAGGCCCCAAGACTGTCACATCGTTGTGGGACGCAGTGAGAAACAGACGCATCAACTCCCCACGCAGTAAGAAAAGAACGCATCACCTCCTCTCTGGTAAGGAACCCTGTACCACCACTTGTACTTGTGCTAGGGGGCGCACTTGCCTTAGGGGCAGTGGTGGTAGGAGGGTTTTCCTTGGCTTTGGGACAATCATCATCTCTTGTCTAATGTGTCTTAGATAACACCAAGGTTTCTTTTTGCCTTTACCTTGGTTGGATTGTGACTCCCACCCAGATGCAGGTTTTTGGGGCCCTGATGAAGACGGTTTCTGATCTTTACCCTTGTCCCCACCCTTATCTGGAGTTTTAGATTCTTGTTTCTTTTGGTCACCACTATTGTTCTGCTTTTTCTGATTCACCCTGGTTCCGACCAACTTATCTGCCTTCTTACCCAATTCTTGGGGAGAAGTCAGATCAGAGTCAACCAAGTATAAATGCAATAACTGATTTAGGCAATTATTAAGGATCTGCTCCCTCATAATCAAATTGTACAATCCATTGAAATCATTCACTTTGCTGCTAAGCAACCAGCCTTCCAGTGCCTTAATGGCACTATCGACTGAGTCTACACACTCCTGATTCTGTGCCTTCTGGGTGTCTCTGAACTTAATCCTATTCTGTTCAGTGGTTAAGCCAAACCCATCACTGAGAGCAATCTTCAAGATTGAGTAGTTGTCAGCATCCTCTTCTCTAACAATGAGGAGCTTATCTCTACCTTCGTCAGCAAAGGAGAGCCACAAGATAGCTGCCCACTGCTCATGAGGGTCACTCTGAACTTTACAGGCCCTCTCTAAAGCAGTTATCCATTTATGGATGTCATCCCCAACACGGTAGGGACAATCTTGCTCAGATTCCTATTATCAAAGGAATGGTCCTTAACTCTGGGGACACTGTTGCTGCCACCATGGGACTGAAGTCCCAACTTTTTTCTAGCTCTCTGTACTTCTAGGGACTCTTTATAAAGGACCGATTGCTCTTGCTTGAACCTAAGCCTAGCTTTCTCAAGTTCACGAAATTGGTATTCCCTATAAGAGTGGTCCCTCTTGCGAGATACAGAGGTCCCTACTGACTGTCCTGAGTGATTAGACTCTGCAGAATGAGATCTAGATCTCCTTGGTAAACTCTGCACTCTTCCAGGAGGAGCAAAGAGAGGGCCTTCATCCATCCTCCTCCTGAAGATCTAAGTTATCCAGGTGAGAACTATCAGGTTCTCCCTGGTCAGGGTTAGATTCCAGGTCATAAAAGGTGTCACCTCCTGACCTGTCTTCATTCCCTGTCCCACCCACTCTGTCCTGCTCAAATGACACAGGAGTCTTCTTTAGGCCATCTAACAGTAACATCTCTATCAGACGTTGAGTGTTGGCACTTCTCCCTCTCTTCAACTTTCTAGAGGCACAGAAGGCTTTCAGTTCTTAGAACGAAAGCTCACTGTATATAGAAGGCAGAGGGCCACTGGTGTCTCCTTTAGTAGACATACTAAGTGTGGTGAGGAGTTGCACCTACCTAACCTAGTGGGAACTAAGGTATCTGAGGTTGGAGAAAGGGTGTGCTAAACCCTTGACTTACCCAACCCTAAGTTCAGTATAACTTACTTATTCTAAGCTAGTATTATATGTACCTAGTACTAGTGGTTTTTCAGTTAATCAATACAAAGATTTATCTGGTAAAACAATGTCGGCTTGAGTCCCACCGCTGCCACCAATTTGAGAAGTTGGCCTGGTATATGCTATCTACTAATTTCAGTAGGCACCTTGCACAAGTCCAAACAACCCTTCTGATGATTTAAGAGGTCAGAGATAACCTTTGAAAGCTATCCAAGTGGTAGCTGTGGAAAGCAGCCTTCAGGCTTAGTCTTGAAGGAATGTTAAGCAGCTTGATTTACTAGAATGCAACCTGATAGTATTGGTTAAATGAAGGGAGAACCACACAGTAGTTATAAAAATATGTATTTATTAATATAACACTCTCTAGTATGACACAGTATCTCCTACACGGAGATAATCACAAAGCACACAATAATTAAGCACAGAAATGATAGTAAATAGCACTAATACACTGTGGGCCCCAGGGGGGGACCAAACCATATACTAAAATAGTGTTATAAGAACCACGACTTGAGTCAAGCCAGTGTCGAGAGGTTTTAGAATCACTGGGGCCCCAAGTAACACCCCAAGGGAAGTAAGTAGGGACCCCAAGGAGGACTAGTGCACCATGGGAACACGACCGCGTGCTCCGTACGATTCCATGGGAAATTTGCCGTTGATGTTTTAAAGTTTAATGACTCTTCACAGTGGACTTCGAAGAAACCCTTTGGAAGTTAGGAGGTTGAAGAGCCACCCCACCCATGGATACTGAGGTACCCAAGTTGAACCCAATGGAGGACTTCAAAGAAGGGCCGCTGTTCCAAGGAAGAAAAGTATCTGTTGGAATCCAAAGGTGGATTCTGGTCGAAGAGTACCTGAAAGCAGAGGGCACAGAGTCTGGGTCCCTCAGGAGTGACCAGGGGCTTGGTAGATGAATGCCCATCGATGTTGGGTGCTTTTTTGTGCGTAAATGGAGTTCTTGACTCTGCAGCTATGGGGACCAGGAGATGTCGAGGATGACCAGGAGCCAGATACAAGCTGTCCCACAAAGGTTGTTGAGTACTGAGAGGTTGGTGTCCGGCTGGAGCACCAACATGCCTGGCAACGGCAACCTATGCAGAAGGTCAAGGATGTGTACGGTTTGGACCAGCAAGGTTTAGGAGACTCACCAAACACAGGGAGTCAGAGCAAGCCTGGATCAACCATGGAGCCCAATAAAAGTAAAGTTGACCCTCAAATGGACCCACAGGCTGGAGGCACAGATGTCCCGAGAGCACCTCAAGCGATTTCACCAAACAGCAGCCCACGGTGCACTCGGTGTGAGGAGGCCAGAGTTCTTAGTAGGAAATGGTGCTGGGGATTGGGGCTAATTGTAGCCCAATACGCTTGTTCAGGAAATGCAAACAAGCATATGCACTTGTAAATATACGCAGTGCACAGGGGTTCAGGTATTGCAGCCCCCACGAGGGATTCTGACCTCAAACTTGGTGAGAGGGCAGCTTGGACCTTGAGGGACATAGAAACCTACCTCTTGTGTTGCTGAAGCCTTCAGAGTCCGTAGGAGCTCAGGGTCAGCAGACCAGACAGCAGTGTTGCGGTGCCTGTGAATGCAGGACAGTGATTCATTCACTCAAAGGGAGATATCTTTGGTTGCCCTTGATGCTCCACAGGTCTTACACAGATCCTGTATGGTGCACGGGCACATACAATGCTTCAGACTGAGAGGGAGATGAAGTCAGGCCCTAACGAAGTCCAGAGAAGTACAGAGTGTCCAGATGGTTGACGTTCAGTGGTTTCTGGTTCAGAATCTAGTCCACATTGAATCTGGGGTCCTACAGCCAGGTAAGCCCTGTTATAACCACTGGAGAGAGTTGGACAGATTCAGGCGGCCCTCCCAGAGGGTATGGACAGTGGGGAGGTTACACCCATGTCCTTTGTCCAGTTTCGTGCCTGAGCAGGAGCCAACAGCTACCAGGAAAAGTTTGAACTGGACTATGCACAGGGACACCAAATGTGCCCCTCATGCAGACTTCCGGTTACTGGCAAGCACACCTACCCAGCCCTAGTACACTAAATCCTGTCTGGGAGATGGTCACACCTCCTTGTGACAGGATGGCTATTGTTCTGCCTTCCCCTGCTTGAGCTTGGCTCAGCAGCAGGAGGGCAGAAAAGTGTCTCTGATCTGCAGCAACCATTTTGTACTGCCCAGGACTAGAAGACTGGTACCGGAAACACCAGAGACCCAACAAAGCTCGCTTCTGAGGGGTGGAATCATACCTCCCACAACAGTTACCAATGTGGGGGTATGATTACAACATGTTTGACACCAAACACGATTGGGTTAGTTTCAGCCATTTTAGAGTGGGTCTTCACGCGGTTGCATAATGCCAATTCATATGTTGTAAATGGCTCTCACTGACAACCCAGGAGAGTGGGCTCCGTAGGCTGTTGGGGTGTCCTGCTCATGCAGTGGCACCCTCTCACTTAGAACCAAGCACCCTGCCTTCAGGATTTTTAAGGCCTGCTATAGGGGTGACATATAGGGTTTAAGTGCAGTGACCCTTAGAAATAGTAAACCTAAAGCTTTAGTAAGTGGTGCATGCACCAACTTACACAGGCTGCAATGGCAGGACTGTAGTTCCATTTTGCATGGCCTCTCATGGGTGGCATGATACATGCTTCAGCCCATGGGGTACCTACGCCCTGGGTACATGGGTACCATATAGTAGGGACTGACAAGGGTACCCCAGTATCCAATCTGGAGTGTACCTAAGTACATAACATAACAGTTCAGGGAGAAAGCAGATAGACTGGGGTCCTGGTTAGCAGGATCCCAGTCAGACTAGTCAAAAACAGTATCACATTTAGAAAAAGTGCGGGTAACCATAAGAGGCAGAGCCTACTTTCCTACAAGGATTTTGTACATCCATGGTCAATTCACGTTCTGGATACTAAACATTCTACCAGTTGAAAAAAAGTAAATATTACACTTGAGTCATGCCGAACACCAAACAGTATCTTCAATGTATTTGGACCACGTATCAAAATTATAGATGAATAGGTTGGTGCTCTTCATTATTAATATGTCCCCAGAGCAGATGATAACTGTGCCAGGTTCGGAGAGCAAGCACAACCCTGTTTTATAATAGAGGTAAAGGTATTTTCTCAGATATAAATCCTCAGGCTTTTAAATGAACCTGGCAAGGTCAGTGGAAGTGCAAGGGGATAGAAAATGCTTCAAAAACATCCATGTCCAATGTTAGTTATTTGAAATATTCTTGTATAGAATACCACATTCATGGATACTAAAAGCTAATCGTTAGCATTGTAATCACCAAAATATTTGGTGCAACTTTATTTCTAATTGTATATTTATGTTTCATTATTGCAGATCGTACCAATAATAAATATAGTAAACATAAAAATATTCATTTTATGAAATTAATTAAAACCAGCATTTCTGATTAAATACACTGATCACCATAAAATCTCCAGCATATAACAGCAATGTTTAATTCACAATCAGTACAGTAATTATGTAAACATTTAAACCTTCTCTTTCATTGATCTGATCCTTCTCCATCTATAATTGTTTGCCGATAGCATGTTCTTGCATCATACAACTTTTTCAAATACACATCAAATGAGGAAGACCCCAGTGAAGTTAATATAGGAGTTCGAAATGTCAATGTGCTGCACTGTTTACTGTCATTTTCTGTTCATTTATGAATAATAAACTAAATACTGAAGTTCTGTGTTATCAAAATTGAACTTTCAATAAGTAAACAGTTCATTTCGGGTTTTTTTAATATCACATGCGTACCAACAATCACCCTCGTCACAATTCACCTGCACTACACCGTTGTTGGATCACCTGCATATCACATACTTTTGTATCTAAGCAAAAGAATATATTGATACAAATATGATTGTATTTATACTTGTTCCATTAAATATTTCCTGTGTTGCCAGCAGAGCTTACGCATAAGGCTGTCTCTGCGGTAAACACTGTATCTTGTTGCCAGCTGAACACAGGCCATACACCTAAAGCCAGTGCTCGCTTATAAGCTGCCACTTCATAAATTAAACACACATTTTGTGCTCTCACATTAATGTTCAGTGGTTTGCTTCCCCTGTTGTGAAAGTTGTGCACCCTTTAATAGTACTGACACATAAGTTGCCACTATCCCTTCCATAGAGTGATCACAAGTGACCTCACATTTTTTTCTATTTCTTTTTGCCCTGTTCCATACATTTTATGTACCCCATTCCATAAATGAAATTGAAAACTGCACATAGAGTTGAAGCGTACGTCATTAATTGAGATAGGAAAATACCCAATTAAAGTCGATGATAGTGGCTCGAGACATGACATCACCTTCGCTGTTGATATATCTGATTTTATGGCAAGGCACAGAGGCCAATATTATGCATATCTCTTTAATTGTCAACTCACAGCAGCAACTACAAAACAATGTAAGAACTTAGAAAAGGAATGAATAAAAGTTCTAAAGGCTACTTAGTTCCCTGTGAGGCAGCCATCTTCCTTCTTTGTTGCTGCTTACAACTACAGAAGAGTCACACTTTTTTGTGGTCTTAATTTGGGCCTATATAAGGTACTGATGCGATAGGTGTGTGAGGAAACAAGATTGTTTGGCTATTCAACACACACTTGTGCTATTGGATATTTAATTCTGGTATTTCCCTTAATGACCATGGGGTGTTCCTTTGAAGGGATCCCGGTCTGATATGAACATTTTTTTTGATCTTTTAACCACTGTCATGTTGTGCCACTTTGATCGCTGCATACTTTGTTTTTGAACCGTTTTGCTGCTTCTGACACCGAGCGGTGCCAACCACTGTTGTGGGCGCGAGCAGGGTTGAGACTGCAGCTTCAGCTCGAGCGGTGTCGACCCAGCCGTTAATGTTGAGGCAGGCGAGTCTGTGATAGGGTCGCGCGCTGGTACCAAGACGCTCGACTTGACCTGAGCGTGTCGGTGCGCACGTGGATTGCTAACTCTACAGCGGCAAATTCCTTGCGCTCTAAGAGACTTTAAGAACCTGCAACAATATTGGACAGGTTTTTGGGCAAGTTTTAGGCAAATAAAAACACTTGCTCTCCTCCCATTGCGGTTCTTGCTCACCTCACATTGCGGTCGATGTTTAGTTTGTGTGAAACGCTTCCCCTAATAACTGTTATCCTCTTGGGCCACCGTAAAAGTGTCATGTGATGCTTCGGCCATCTTGGATTAGGCAAATTCAATGATCGAAAGTGTGTCTTCTGGCAGACATCTTTTAGGCTGTCAGAGGAACATCAGATTTGTTTTTTCACCTCAGAGTCAGTTACCTTCATCTCATAAAGCAAATTGGTTGTCGTGACTTGAGGAAAGTTACAATTTGTATCTTTGACTGATTTAGACAGGGATGGAAGGTTTATTCTGTTGTTGGTTGTATATTAAGAGCAAACATTTTTTTTTTTTATTGTTTGTTGGAAAATATATTTAACAATATGGAGAAGGAAGGAACTCTTGAAGGTGATGTTGAGGGAAAAGTTCAAGAATGTGTCGATAAGGCAGTTTCTGTGTTAGCTACGCAGTTAGGCAACAAGTTGGATGACTGTGTGGATAGGTTGTAAGGTAGGCTCGCAAGGAAAGTAGAGGAGGAACAATTCTAGTCTGTGGAAGAGGTGGCCAAGGTTAGTGGTAGTGATAAAAAAGCAATGCAAAAAAGAAAGAAAACACATGTCTAAGGAGCAAATCAGCAAGGAAAAAGGAGCCTTTATTCAGAAAGGCAAAAATAGGGTAAATTCGAAGAAGGTATATGGAATGGCCATAAAGGCCACAAAAGGGGATCACAGAGCGATCGTCTGCGATGAGTCCTCTAGCGGTGGGGACATTGTTATTTCCTGCTCTTCTGACTTTGAGTCCTCGGACGATGAGGGCATTAAAACTAAAAGAATTAAAAAGGAGAGGAGAGAAAAGGAGGGCATAGAACAAATCAAGGACCCACTGGATCAATATATGTTATGTATGTTGAATTCTGGATAAGAAGGGAAAAGCCCAAGGAGGTCCACACTAGACTCCGTTCTGAATGTCAAAGACATTCCTTAGCGAATTAAGTGGCATATACTCCCAAATTAAATGCTAAGATGCCAACTTTTCTAAACAAGTTAGGAAGAGACCCTAGATGGGGGCTGGATAAAGGATTGAAAGGCTGTTAAGATCGCCTTCTAGAAGTTTTTGGCCCTCTAACGAAAATCTTTGACCTTTGCGAAGAGTTCAGTGGATGTCTTAGAATTGGGACAATGGGTGCACAGGGCGGTTTGTTTGTTAGGAAATGCAAACGCCTCTCTCTGCTGTGAATGTAGAAAAAGTCTCCTTATGAAGATTGACCGTAAGCTGGCTGAATTGTCAGGGAAAGAGTCAGGGCAAGAGGCCAATGGTCTCCTCTTTTGAGAGGAGTTTGTAAAGGAAATGGCCAGGTACAGAGGGGCATTCAACTCTATACAGAAGGTTCAAAAAGATATTAAAAAAGGTTTTTGGGTCGGTCGGGAGAATGCAGGTTCGATTCCCCGGCTGAGGTTTTGGGGTTACGCGAAATTCCTTCTTACGTGTTTATAGAGCCGGAGGTTTCCAGGCATCAGGGGGCTATCACCTAGCTTCTATCCGCAAAAGACAAAAAAGAAGAGAACGGTTCAGGGGAGATTGAAGACCAAGACAAGATACGTTTGGCAAGCGAACTTTCATTTATTCAAGTAAAATTGGGTGGCAGACTCGCCCTTTTTTTAGACAGGTGGAAGGAGATAACCTCCGATCCTAGGGAATTACAGATGGTAAGTGGGTACAGGATAGATTTTGTGGATACTCCATTTTAGACGAGAAGGCCGACCCCTTTGATGTTCTCAAAGGAGGAAGAGGAAATGGTAGTAAAGGAGGTTCTCAAGTTAGCAGAGAAGGGAGCGATAGAGCAGTCAGACGAGGTTTGTAGGGTTTGTAAGCAACTTATTTCTAGTAGAAAAGAAAGACAAGGGTTTGATACCTGTGATAAATCTCAAAGAATTAAGAGTCAGTAGCATACAACCACTTCAAAATGGAGGGAATTCACATGCTCAGGGACCTCCTAAGAAAAGGAGATTGCTTAACCCGTTTGGATTTAAAAAGACGCTTACTTATCAGTCCCTGTTTGTCAGAACCATTGGGATCTTTTGAAGTTCCAATGAAAATGAACCATGTGGAGATTCAAAACCCTTCCCTGTGGTTTAACCTCGGCTCCCTGTTGCTTTACAAAGGTAATGAGACAGATTGTAGCTTGGTTACGCACAAGAGGGGTGAGACTTATAGTCTACTCAGACAACATTCTCATTATGGCAGAAAGCAAGGATCTAGCCCACAATCATACGACTCTGGCGGTTCGCTTGATAGAAGATTTGAGATTTGTAGTGAACAAGAAAAAGTCTTGTTTAGATCCAAGTCTGGAGACAGTGTTTTTAGGTTTTCAGATTTGAACCTTGGACTTTGTATTGAAGTTTTCCATGGAGAAGGTGAGGAAAATCTGCAAGGAGGTGCGGAGAGACTTAGTGAGTGAGTGGTTAACTCTGAGACAAATTGCGAGGATCTTGGGCCTCCTCTCTGCCTCCATTCAGGCAGTATTTCCAGCTCCCCTACATTATTGTGCATTACAGAGGTTAAGGACGATATAATTAAACAGAGAGATGAGATATTCAGACAAAGTTCAGACAGACTCAGAGACGAGATGATGATGGCAAGAGAATCTGGAGGCTTAGAAGGCTTGGAATGGAAGGGCTATTTTCAGACAGACTCCGGACTTGCTCATAGAGTCAGACGCCAGCCTTCAAGGTTGGGGAGCAAAGTGCGGTTCAGTGACAACAGGGGGGAAATGGACAAGTCATGTAAGGGATAAGCACATAAACTACCTAGAGTTGTTGACAGGCTCCTTTGCAGGGAAGGGAAAAGTTTTGTCAAGGATCATGGGCCATATGTAGGTGGCCTAATACCGGTCGGTAACGGCTGATTTTCGGTAAAAATGCCGTTACCGACCGGTATTCAGGCGTTTGGGATGTAGGGGGGGACATTTCAGGATTCGGTAATTTACAGAATCGGTAAAATTACCGAATCGGTAATTTTACCGATTCGGTAAATACCGAATCCTGAAATGAGATGTAGGGGGAGTGTGTGGGTGTAGTGTTGATTCGTTATTTACCACCAACTATAAGTTGGTGGTAAATGACGAATGTCTTAGGAAATGCATTATTTGGCCCCTAGAAGTGTGCAATGTGGCAGACATACATGCCCTTAGGGCATGTATGTGTGCCACATGTGCACACATGCAGGAATCAGGGGTGCAACAGGGTGTCACTGTGACACCCTGCCACCCTTGATTATGCTCCCCCCATTACCGAATCGGTATTTACCGATTCGGTAATGGTAACTGGCTTCCCATTGATTCCTATGGGCCTCCTGGCCCATAGGAATCAATGGGAAGCCAGTTACCATTACCGAATCGGTAAATACCGATTCTTAATTACCGACCAATTCCGAATCAGTAATTTTTACCGACTGATTACCTACATTGCATTTACCACTTCATAAATACCGAATCTGTAAAATTCGGTATTTATGAAGTGGTAAATGTAAGGCTACCTACATAAGGCCCCATCTGAGGTGCCGTGTACTCTTGAGAGTGGAAAACACATCAGCTGTAAGATATGTAAACAAACTGGGAGGTCCACGTTCAAAAGCCCTAGTGGACTTAGCAAAGGATTTTTAGCATTTCTGTCTGGGAAGGAATATTATGATTCAGGCACAGTACTTACCAGGTGTAAGCAACACTGTGTCGGACTAGTATTCCAGGCAGTTGAGCGATTGGGGGTTGAACAGGGAAGGGATCTCTATGATAAATTCCTTTAGGGGTCCGATGGAGAGAGACCTGTTTGCCAACAGGGTGAATGCTCAACTTCCCAGGTTCTTCAGTTTGAGACTGGACCCAGAGGCAATGGCAGTGGACGTATTTTTGCAACACTGGGGGAATTTAAAAGGTCATGCTTTCCAGCTTTCTAAGTTAATACAAAGGGTTCTTCTGAAAGTAAGAAGGGAAGTGGCAGAGATTGTATTGGAAACTCCTTTTTGGACTTCCCAGGTTTAGTATCCGGATGTGATGGAAATTTTGATTCTCCTTCTGAACATCCCGAACTTATTAACAGATACGTCGGGCAAGAATCACAAGGTAGTTCTGCAGGGACATTTAAGGCTAATGGCGTGGTTGGTTTCGGGAGAGTCTGGCAGGTGTCAGGTTTATCGCTGGAGGCTTCAAAATTCAGTAAGGAGACATGGTCTCCAGGAACATCTAAGGCATACAAACTGGCCTGGGGGAGATGGTTTCGTTGGTGTACTTTGAGAGGTGTGGATCCCATATCGGCTCCTCTGGTAGAAGTGTTGAATTTTTTGACAGAGACCTTCCTTGAGGGTGGGTCTTATAGTACTGTTAATGTTGGTAGCTCGGCAACTTCTGCAGGGCATTAGTTGATTGATAGCTTATCGGTGGGTCAGCATGATGTTGTGAAAAGACTTTTAAGAAGTATAAGAATTAAGGTGTACCCGGGTCCTAGGTTTTCATCTTTGTGGGATGTGGATCTTGTTCTCAGAGAACTGGCTAGTTGGTCTGAGAATTAATTCTTGAGTCTTAAGCAACTCTCTTTGAAGTTTGTTATGCTGTTGTGTCTTGTACCCTTTAGAAGGGTGTCAGACGTTAGGGCTCTTGATATTTCAGGTCAAAGGTTTGTACCAGAAGGAGTGTGCTTTTACATCACTAGGCGAACTAAAACTATGTCTAGAACAAGTTTTTATCTAAATTTAGATGAATGTAGAAACCTGTGTGTTGTAAGATGTATTTGTGAGTATGAGAGGACTGAGAGTGTGAGAAGCTAATCAAATCCTCAATTGTTAATTTCTTATAGACACCCACATAAGGCTGTGTCCACCCCTACTTTGCATAATATTAGCCTCCGTGTATTGCCATAAAATTCAGATTTTCGACAGCAGGGTGGGTAGAAAATAATGATTTTATTAAAGACACGAAGGCTCATATTATCCCTCCCTGGCTTCCCACCCTATAATTTGTCTTTATTTTTTTTTCTTTTCAGGAGGAGACTATAAGAAGTAATCGAGAAGGAGTGAGGAATATTTCGGAATTTGTTGTTATATAGGATGCTTTGTTGGATTTTAATTTCTTTCTGTATGTTTTGTTATATTCAATCAATCAATCAGGGTTTATAAAGCGTGCTACTCACCCGTAAGGGTCTCAAGGCACTGGGGGGGGGGGGGGGGTTGCAGCTCTGGACCAGTCGAAAAGCCAGGTCTTGAGGTCCTTCCTGAATGTGTATAGGGTCGGGGAGCGTCTGATGTTCACAGGGAGCTCGTTCCAGGTCCTGGCTGCGATGTAGGAGATAGCTCTCCCGCCTATCCTGTTTCTGCGGATGCGAGGGTCCTCTGCCAGGGCGAGGTTGGCGGAGCGGAGGTTCCTCTTGGGTACGTGGAAGTATACTCTCTTGTTGAGGTATTTGGGTCTGATGTTGTGGAGGGCTTTGTACGCGTGGGTGAGGAGGTTGAAGGGGACCCTCTTTTTGACGGGGTGCCAGTGGAGTTCTCGTAGGTGTTGGGTCATGTGTTCATGATGCGGTGTTCCGAGGAAGAGTCTGGCTGTGGCGTTCTGGATGGTTTGGAGTCTGTGTATGAGAATTCTGTTGATTCCGGCGTATAGGGCATTGCCGTAGTCCAGTCTGCTGTTTATGAGCGTGTGGGTGACGGTCCTTCTGCAGTCGAAAGGGATCCATTTGAAGGTCTTATGGAGGATGTGCAGGCAGTTGAAACTAGTGGAAACGACAGCATTGATCTGGCGGTTCATGGGGAGGGAGGAGTCGGGATGATGCCGAGGTTGCAAGCGTGGTATGTAGGGGTGGGTGGGTTCCCGAGGGCAGAGTGCCACCAGGTGTTGTCCCAGGCGGAGGTGCAGGGTCTGAGGATGAGGACCTCGGTCTTCTCTGAGTTGAGCTTCAAGCAGCTGTCCTTCATCCAGGCTGCCACATTCTTCATTCCATCCTGGAAGCAGAGTCTGGTATCCTCTGGATTCTTAGTGAGTGAGAGGATGAGCTGGGTGTCATCGGCGTAGGATAACATGCTGACCCCATGCTGTCTGACGATTGCGGCGAGGGGGGCCATGTAGATGTTGAAATGCATGGGGCTGAATAATGATCCTTGGGGTACTCCGCAGTTGATATCAGTGGGTTCGGAGAGGAAGGGGGGGAGTCTGATCCTCTGGGTTCTGCCGGAGAAAAAGAATTGGATCCAGTCGAGGGCGGCTCCTTGAATCCCCATGATGTGAAGTCTAGCTGCGAGCGTGTGATGTGAAACCGTGTCGAAAGCTGCGGAGAGGTCTAGGAGGATGAGGGCCGCCGTGTGTCCCTGGCCGAGTAGCATGCGGATGTCGTCAGTGGCAGCGAGGAGGGCGGTCTCGGTGCTATTGGTTGCTGCAAAATCCAGACTGGAAGCCGCCTAGGATGGAGTTCTCTTCTAGGAAGGCGGTCAGCTGGGAGTTTACGAGTCTCTCTGTGACTTTGGCCGTGAAGGGAAGGAGAGAGATGGGCCGGTAGTTTTTCAGGTCCGTTGGGTCGGCCGTAGGTTTCTTAAGGAGGGGTTTAACCCCACACCAACAAAGAAGGAAGGAGGCTGCCTCACAGGAAACTATGTAGCCTTTAGAACTCTTATTCATTCCTATTCTAAGTTCTTATATAGTTTTGAATTTGCTGCTATGAGTTGGCAATTAAAGAGATATGCATAATATCAGCCTCCGTGTCTTTAATAAAATCATGATTTTCTACCCACCCTAGCTGTGAAAAATCTGAATTGTCCACTGTTTCATGGTTCTGAGATGGTCATAAAGGTGTTCTTAAAACATAACAAGTGACAAGAAATACTCTGCCAAGAAAGCATGTACATGGGCACTCCGTCGCAACATCTTTCATTGAGAAAAAATATCCACTACCTGAATCAGGGATGCACGTGGAGAGTTGAGTGCGTTATTAGCCTATGTAATGCAAAACACTCAAATCAGTAATATACACTGTTACTGAAGTTACGCTGGAACACAGATTACTGTTCCTTAACTTTTCCACATCCACATTCCGGAAGCTACCCCAGCTTAAAATTAGACACAGTGCCAGTTGGAATATTGTGGCAGCCCTTAAGCAAGCTTTAGCTTACCACTGCCTGGCCACTGTGCATGACACTGTCAAAGAGCACATCTCATTCAAACTTGCAGTAACTCTAAGACAAGTAGTAGGCTTCCAATTCCTTTTTGTCATCCTACTTTAGCTAGCCAATAAAAAGGTGTGTGTAGGCTATATTCCAGTGCTTATAATCAGTAGCAGTACTATGAGCAGTGGTAATAGTACCAGAAGTAATCTTAGCAGTAATAGTGACAGTAATAGTAAAGTAATAGTTGGCATAGCTCTAACATCAGTATCAGTAGTGGTAGTAATAAGTGTAGCAATAGCAATATGGTAGCAGTAGAAATATAGGTAGTAATAGCATTATTAGTAGTAGCAGTAGAAGTAGTCATACTATTTTCCACTATCCAAAACGATGAGGGTTGACAAGTGTGCACTGATGAGTATCTATTTAATCTTATTAACATACACAATATAATGTTCCACTCTACCTCCAGTGGCCCCCCATTATAACCACTCATAAACACAAAATATATCACTCTCTGGAAGGAGTGAAAAAGTCGTCAATGTCTAACAATCAAGTATTGCAGTCACAAAAAAATAATATAATAAGATCCAGATAAGTCTCTTCCAATTGGATTTCTTTTTATTTTTTATTGTATTTCTCATATACGTTGCTCCAACAATACTCAGTAGTCCAATCAATTAATGAAACACAATTTATTACATAACCACAGCCAACGTGTTTCGTCCCTCTTGGGACCTCATCAGGGCTCCTGAATAATATTGCGTCAATACAAATCTCAATCATGTAGGGATGCTAATATTCATGGAGTACCCGGTCTTATTTTGTAAATAAATTCACTTCTTATCTCAGTGCGATTTATTAAAGTTTTCTCCAGTGGCCCACCGTTATAACCACTCATAAACACAAAATATATCACTCTCTGGAAGGAGTGGAAAAGTACTGATGAACCTATACCATTGAGAGCGGTGGGGGGTGCCCCAACGAAAAGCTTCTCTTTTTCCGAGGAAATACTGAGAATGAGAAGAGGAAAGAAAAAGGTTTCTGCAGAACAAGAAGGGGGAGGAAACACAGGAAATACAAGGATAGGAACCCGCAGTCAGGACAAGGTCAAGAAGTAGGTAATAATTATGATGAAGATAGGACTAGTAGGGACTGTTCAGAAAGTGAATTGGAGGTGATTAATCTTTTAACAAAATTCTAACCACAGAGGAGTTAAGTGTTTTGAAGAAAGGATTATCATTTTGTCCTATGAATCATTGTAACTTCACTGAATTGGAGATTGACTTGTTTACATTTTCAAGGATTTTAAAATTGAAGAGTTTCTTTTCAACATGGGATAAGAATGTAAATGTAAATGTATGTGCTAATATTAAAAGGTCTGAGATGACAACTACAGTGTTACGTGATGTTCAATTGCTTATGTCTTTGACTGAAGGAGAGAGATTTGGAGTGGATGATATTGCTTCATTACTAGATGTGTCTACAGATTACAGTTGTACCAGTGGTTTAAGGCCAAAATCTAAATTTATTTCACAGGGCACCCAATTAGCTGCTATAGACATATTTGTCAAACGAACTAAGGAGGAATTTTATAGATTAGAGGATCATGGAGACAAGGATAAATGGAAATTAAATATGAAAGACAATTTGACATATGAACAAAGAGTAGCCCTAAATAGCTTAAGATCAGATAAAAGTATAATTATTCGGGAAGCTGACAAGGGCGGATATATTGTTATTATGGATAGAATGGATTACTGTAAAGAAATTCACAGGCAACTTAGTGACACTAGTTGTTATGTAAAGCTGTATTCTAATCCTATTGAACAAGCTAACAGACATATTATAGAGAGATTATTTGTATGGAAAGAGGAAAGATTGATAGATGAGGCAGAATTTAAATATCTATATATAAAAAACCCTACTTTCCCGTTTATATATACTCTGCCAAAAGTGCACAAATCTAGAACTGATCCACCAGGAGGCTGTGGTTATGTAATAAATTGTGTTTTATTAATTGATTGGACTACTGAGAATCGTTGGAGCAACGTATATGAGAAATACAAGGAAAAATAAAAAGAAATCCAACTGGAAGAGAATTATCTTGATCTTATTATATTATTTTTTTGGGACTGCAATACTTGATTGTTAGACATTGATGACTTTTCCACTCCTTCCAGAGAGTGATATATGAAGTAGTCATAGTAGTGAAGGAGGTGATATTGTTGTTAGTAAGAGCATTATTTGTAGTACTGGTGTCTCCAGTAGTGTCAGTATTGGAGTTAGCAGTGGCAGTAGTAATCATAGCTGTAGCAGTGCTGGAAGTTGTAGTAATGGTAGTATTATTGGATGTAGTAGCAGTAGTAGTCATGTTTAGACAAACCGTCGTTATTTCGTGTTGAGGTCTTTGAAGATTGATAACCAATTTTTGGGACCTCTTTATCCTCTTATGGTAGTATACCCCCATGTATCTTAGTTCCATCCAGTGGGGTCATGCCTTTAACAATAGGATTGACTTGAGGTGAAAAAGTGGTCTAAATTAAAGACCAGTGAACAGGGAGAGAAGTGGAGAGTCCTACCAGCAGCAGAATCTAAATGTATTACTGTTTAGTTACAGTAATATTTCTCCCATCAGAGTGTAGGATCTGATTGTAGTTGTTCTTGATGTTGACTAATGATCCAGAAATATTTTCTAGATAAAGTGTAAGCAAAACCTTGGATAACTCTACAGAGTGCATAGCAAAGTTTCTGAGTAATTCAACCACTCCAGTGGTGTTGTCACTGAGGAATGCAATGATCCAGTTTAACACATTTAAGAAAGAACAAACAATTCTTCCAATCATGGGAGCACACTATAATAGTCAGTGTTTGTAAGAAATTGAAGTTTTACTTGAAAGAGTGAGAATCCACCTCAAATAATAATCACAATCCTTGTCAGAATGAACCACAAGAGTCACTGTGCGTACCCTCTGGTAGCTTGGCACAAATCAGTCAGGATTAACTTAGATTCAATGTGTGAGGCATATTGCACTACTCACAAAGTAATAAAGTGAAAATACAACACAAGAAAAATATCAAACCACTCTGGAAAATAAAGTTAATTTTAATCATTTAAATGACGCCAAAATGACAAAAATATAATAAGTAGAAGTTAGAATTAAAAATAGAACCAAAAAGCACAAAGCACCATTTGCGGTTTTCTGGTCACGCTAGACTGGGTGAAAGTCCTACCGCAATGGAACACCAGTTGGATATAGGTAGCAGGTTGAACCTTGTGGAAATCTTACCTTCAGACTTAGAAACTTTTATGGGAGAAACATGGTCGTCTGCAAGTTGTTGGTGGGACAAGCTACAAGCTGGATCTAAAGTACGGCTCGATGATGGGTTGCTTCAGAGCAGGGTCCCAACAAGGTCATTGACGAAGGAGGGGAAGGTCCAAGTGGACAAAGTCCAAAGTTCATGTTTAGGAACTTCTTGATGGAGATTGGCTTCAGCTTAGTGAAGCACTCTACTGTCAGACTTCGAAACTTTCTGGAAGTCAGATCTCTTTCAGCAGGGTATACCAGCAAGCTGAGCCTGACTAGCAATTCAATGCCAACGTTGATGGCTGCTGCTTGGATGGCAATTCTAGTCTCCATCAGTTCTTCAGACATAAAACCTGAAAATGTTTTTAAGTCTCAGATTGTGCAGTTTGGCAACAGAAGGAGTATATACTAACACCAGACAGGGTCTAAGATCTGGGACGCACCATTAGTGTGTTAAGTCTCACTCCAACAGAGGCCAGCACCAGGGATCAGAGTACAATATATTTGCAAACCTGTTTCAGAAAATAGGAAAATTGTAATGGAAAGACTCCAAAAAGGATCAAAATCAGTTATAAAAACTAGAGATGGATTTTGTTTAATTTTTCAAATGAAAAGTCACAGAAAACACAAAGTGACAATTCAAATGCTAATTAAACTGCTGGCCAGGAGACAGGTTTGATTTCAAGCAACTACAATGGAGTGGAATGGGGAGGGGGGATCAAGAAAGATGGGTGCATCTAGCTGGTCAAACATTTTATCTTCGCACTTTCCTTCTGAAGCTGTAAGATTGGAAGATTGTGCAGGATAGAGCACCATAAGACTAGATACTTTTACCATGAGGCCCTGCTGAACCGATTGTCAGCTCAGCAAAAAACTTTGATTGGGACTGTGAGACGATAAATTGGAAAATACATGATTCCTTCACAAATAGAAAGTTTAAAATCATCCATTTACTGTGAACCAAGTGATCCTTTGTATCACTTGACTCTCAGGGTGATGAGGCAGTTCAAGGCTTACTCAGAGAAGTTACTGTGGGCAAAAGACATAAGCAACACTTAATCAATTACTGTCCAGTCAGTGCCTTGTCTAAAGAAAAGTAAAAATACTTTATTACACCTACTACTAAACACCACACATCACTTTGCAATGTGTACAGAACGGTTGTAAACCCTATGGCGACACTCTCTGAAGGTCCTTGTAACTAGCATGAGGAGTGCACAAAAGAGAAAACCATTGGATAAGCCACCCCCTAAATGTACCCTGTGCCCTCCCACTTCACTTAGCTATAATGGTTTAAGTACCAGCAAGCCCTGAACTCTAGAACTATAATAGCCGAGGTGTAACAAGGAGAAATACCTTTTATTTCTCCTCATTTGTTCCTCTTGCTAATTGTGCTGCATTCTGCAGTACACATAGAAATAGGAACAAGCCTCAAATAACAGTTTTTGTCCCTGTAATTCAGGCACCCTTGCAACATAATGTGAGGGTGACTGTGCTGCCACTGGGCAGCCAGAAGTGTGCCAGTGCAAGGAAAGACCAGGAATGTGCCATATCTTAATAGATGTGGCACATTCCTTCCCTCTCACTTTCACGCATCAAGGTATCTTGGTGCATTGTGCTGCGTGAAAAAATGATGAATATGGTCCTGTGTGATCCTGGCATCAAGAAGGAAATATATCTTTTGCAAAATGCCTAAAAGGCTATGATAAATGTCTACTTTCTGAAGGGAAAGAAGATATTCTGATATGAGATAGTTTAGACTGGCAGTACAACATCTAACATTTACAATTCACAGAGAACTTCCAAATGTAGTTAAAACGCTGTTTTGCAATGGTGGTATCCATGAAACAAAAGCTCTTTCTTTGTCAGATGCAAGAATGAGAGGCTTTAACAATTTCAACATTTGAAATACGTGCTTGCCAAACATAACATACCATTTGCAGAAGCAGAACTATGAACAAAATGTCCAACAGAATTTATACTTATATAAAACCTTGACATATATGTATTGTATAGGAAGGTTTAGGCCTGGAAAAAGGTTTCCTTTTCCCAGTCGAAATAGCAGTTTAAGCCTACACTCACCGGCTGCAATGGAAGGCCAGAGGCTACATAAGTGGGTGGCACAACTAGTATTGCAGGCCCCCTAGTAACATTTAATTTACAGGCCCTGGGTACATATTGTACCGCTTTAAAAGAAACAATTACATAAAAAATATGCCAGTTGGGTGTAAGGCAATGTCACCATGGTTTAAGGAGAAAGCACAAGCACTTTAGCAGTGGTTAGCAGTGGTAAATTACACAGAGTCCCATAGCCAGCTAAAACAAAGCCAGCAAAAACAGGGGGCTGGCAGGTAAAAAGTTTGGGGAAAACTACACCAAGATTGTCATGTCCAACGGTAATTTTGAAAGTTAAGCATTATTATGAAGTTAAATAGTAAAATACATTTTGTAATAAAGGTTTTATTGTCCAAATGGGTCTTCTCCTGAAGGCTTTGTAATTAAAAAGATTATACACACTTCTTCTATCGTTCACCGATTTAGTCCTTTAAAAGAAACAAAACAAAAAAGAGTATCGGTGTATATTTTCCTGAAGTTCCATAGCTTGTATGTAGAGGCGGGAAGATTAAAGTTCGTACATTGTCACACAAATATTGTGGCCCATTAGAAGAGCTAGCTGAATATTATCTAAAAATGTTCCCAAGAATGGCCATTTCTTTACAATGCACTGACACCAAATAGAGTAATCAACTACTCTGGAACTATGTCACATATGTGTACTTTGGATGCAAGTGTCTTCCTTACTTAGTTTTCCATGCAAATGAATTAGTACATGTATCGCTGATGAAAAATGCTTTGCTATTTCAAGTGGATATCATAGTTTTAGTAAGAGATTCTTATATTTTACAATTATGCAACTTTGTGCACTTCCAGCAAGGACATTTGTCCCCAGGATTTGACAGTCCTGAATATTACCCATTATTTCTCTGCCCCTGAAATTACGTTTACGGGAGTTCATCAGCATTAATTGTGATAGGGTCAGAGCATGCGACTTCCCATGAACTTGACATGATAAAATTCAGCCAGGACCTAATACTAGTGTCAACACCCTTAAACTACAAAGCATGTGAATGTTCATAAAAATTATTTACATGTATTTTGCAACATCCAGATGAAACACAAAGAGAAACAATGGTCTGGCTGTTGGAAAGTGAATAATTAGTAGCAATAAATATTGACTTTCCACTAGTGATAAGGCACACAAACACAATAAAAGGGTCAGTCAAGGTCTTAATAAATGACTCCCTTGCTCAACCCTTGGTAGCTGGCAATGAGCAGGCAGGGGTAACTTAGCAGACAGGCATGTAAGGCATTTAAAACAACAATACATTAAATAAGTAAGACACAACACACAATTAAAATCCAACTCCAATTTATAAACATAGATTATATTTTTAAGAACAAATAAACACCAAAACAACAGATCCAATGTGGGAAACCGGAGATATGCTTTTTAAAAAAATAAACCCTTTCTAGTGCTGTAAAACATAGCGTCACTTTGGTACGTCTGGTCGGGTTTAACCAGTCAATGTATGAGGCCAACTGCTATGGACCCCTGATCGGATACACAAAGCGGGAGGTCTCGGTCAAAACTTTCCTTCACATTTTTCTGGAGCTTTTTCCCTCAACATTGATCAAGGCACTTCGTCAAGCTGGATATGTTGCGGGATCTCAGAAACTAAGACAGTTCAAAACGGAGGGTTCAAGGGATGAATTTTATAGACCACTACGGATTGTATCCACTAACAAACTTACTACATACAAAAAAATCCTAGGGTCTAATCACATATCACTAGTATATATGAAACAGAAATACTCCTTAATTAAGGATGTATCTGAAACAACAATTAAAGTGTGCTCATGGGGTCATCTAAGGGCAGATCCCTTTAAAGGACGTAATCCCTCACTCACCATAGGTGACATGCTTCATCATAGGGACTCTCCTCCCAGAGGAAACACCTAGTTCCTTTGAGGGCTACAACCCCCCTCACTGTGAGGGAGGAGCTCAGGGATGTTTTAATGGAGTATATTGGGTATCCTAAACCCACCTATGACGAGTCTGACGTGTGAATGAGAACGCAGCGCAACGAATAAGCTACAGTGTAAAACTAAGGTGTGTGAGTGAATAAGTGTTAAAACTGGCTAATAGGCAACAAACAACAATTTTAATCAGGGTATGCCTAATGTCAGGATTAAAAAAGCAGTGCACCAACGGTATAGATTTAAACCTCTATGGTGTGATGACAAATGGTCGACATGTTTCAGCCGTAATGATCCATAGTCGGATCAGGCTTTCTTCAGGCCCTAAACAAATAATGCTGCTGCTCTCAAAAAACGTGAAAAAACAACTAAATAATTGTAACATCAAAGGATATTGGACCAAAAACCAATCTCTGGTCTTTCAGTGGATGGATTTCACCATACCCGCATTTGCTGGGTGTGAGACCTCACCTATACCTGGCAACCGATCAGGAAGGGAGCACTGCTCTGTCCGTCGGTACTTCTTGGCAGAGTGAGCCTGCTGCCGGAGGATTACGTCCTTTAAAGGGATCTGCCCTTAGATGACCCCATGAGCACACTTTAATTGTTGTTTCAGATACATCCTTAATTAAGGAGTATTTCTGTTTCATATATATTAGTGATATGTGATTAGACCCTAGGATTTTTTTGTATGTAGTATGTTGCGGGATTGCCAGCTTGATTTTTTGCAAAGCCCCAGTCAAATCCTAGAAGTCTGGAGCTCCAGAGCATTCAGCAGGATGTAATTAAAATCCAGGCCAGGTCATGGTTGAAGATAGACAACCTGGCTCTCGACTTTGAGTTGGTCACCTACTGTAGCTTTATCTAAAAGTTGCTCCAAACATCTGGAACGTCTCCCTGACGTTCCTCTTGAGGGTTCAAAGTACCCAAAATAGAAATCCAATGGTATAGAATCTCCAAGTTGGCCCTTCGGATGTCTGGACTACAATTTCCACAATGCACCTGACCACATCCTTTCAATTCTACTGTATGCACTCCAGGATGGGGACTCTTGGAGATGCTACAGGTGCGCTTTGTTAACCTGTAGCTAGCAGGGAGTCCACTCATAAGTCTTAATGATGCAGCAGGTTCAGTCCTGGTGAGTATAGCCCTCGTCGTACAAGTCAGGGAGTCAGCAGGGAAGTCCTTCATCTTTTTGTTTTTTTCAGACAACAGATCTGAGGAGGGTTGCAGCTCTCCCATTTTTATTTACAGTTTGTGGGTGTTAAGCAGGGGGGGCACCTCTGACCAATAGAATTCAGGGTGCCACCCAGTTGTATGACTAGACCTGGGCAGAGCTTCCAGAGTTTCATTCTGTTGAATTCCATGGAGTTGCCAAAAAACTCTGCCAAATTCTGCAGAGTTCCATGAGCAGGCAGAGTATTGCTCAGCCACCCCTAATGAAGTCCCCTTGGCTGGCGAAATTCATTTGTGACCAAGAGCCCCTATTGTTGCAACAAGTAATTCTCCCTCAGCAGGATGGCTCGGATGTCATCGGAGGCCCCACCCCCTTTTTCAACCACTCTGCAAGGAGGCGTCCTGGTGCACTACTGGTAAGGGATGAAGTCCTCTTGGCTGCTGAGGGTCGTTTGGGGCCAAGCACCCCTATTGTTTCCAAAAGTGAGTCCCCCACAGCAGGATTACTGAGATATAGTCAGAGGCCCCACCCACTTTCTCAACTACTCTGCAAAGGAGCCTCCTAGCACACTACTGGTTGGGGATGAATTCCCCTTGGCTGCCAAGGGTCGTTGGGGGCAAAGAACCCCTGTTATTGCCACAAGTAAGCACCTGACAGTGGGACTGCTGAGATGTCGTTGGAGTTCCCAACCAAGGGCCATTGTTGTTGTGACAAGTACGCCACATTGAGATTGCTAAAATGGCGTTGAAGGCTCCACCCCCTTTTTCAACCAATCTGCAAAGGGGCCTCCTGTTACACCACTGGTTAGGGGATGAATTCCCCTTTGCTGCTGAGGATGGTTGAGGGCCAAGAACCCCTATTGTTTTCACAAATATGTCCCCCGCAGGGGGATTGCTGAAATGTCATTGGAGGCCCTTCCCCCTTTCATAACCACTCTGCAAAGGGGCCTCCTGGCTCACTACTCATTGAAGAATGAAGTTCCCTTGGTTGCTGAGGGTCGTGGGGGCCAAGAACCCCTGTTGTTGTCACAAGGAAGCACCTGACGGTGAGACTGCTGAGATGTCATCAGAGGCCCCACCCCCTTTCTCAACCGCTCTGCAAAGGGGCCTCCTGGCACACAACTGGCTGGGGATGAAGTCACCCTTGGCTGCTGAGGGTCATTGGGGGCCAAGAACGCCTATTGTTGACACAAGTAAGTACCCCACAAAGGGATTGCTGGGACGTCATTCGAGTCCCTTCCCCCTTTCTCGACCACTCTGCAAAGGGGCCTCCAGTGCACTACTGGTTGGGTGATAAAGTCCTCTTGGCTGTTGAGGTTCATTGGGGGCAATGATCCCTATTGTTGCCATAAGTAAGTCCCCCACAGCAGGATTGCTGAGACTAGGAGTGAGCGTGCTAGTAAACTTTGCTCCAGCAACAGGTTGGTGGAGTTTCCGCTAAACTCCACATTCTAAGTGAAACACGGATTAGCAAACCTCTGCGTACTTCGCCGGTGGAATGAAGTTTACCACCCACCCCTATGTATGAGACTTCCTCCAAAGTGTGACATATTCTTGTTCCACAAACCTCAATTCTCTCAAAATCCAACATGGAGAAAGTCTTCCAGAGGAGCTGATCATGCTAACCCAACTTCCTGGTGTGGCTCCCCTTCCAACCCTCTCCCTGATTTAATTACAGGGGCTCCTCTGTGGCTTGGGGTAGCAGGAAATGAGGTGCAGCCTGTACTGTCCTAAAGTGTCATTCTCCCTTTTATGACTCGTTTGACTACCCCTTTCCCACTTCCTACCCCCTGTTCTGCAGCCTGCACTTCTCCGCCCACAGGAAACCTATTGTTTCTCTATCACGGCTTTTCACAAATTATTAGAGTAGCTCTGGCTCAGCCTGGATAGAGGCTGGCCAATCAGGAGAGAGCAGCTGAGAGGCAGGATTTCGGCTCACACAAACTCCTTTTCTTTCATAGTTATTGTTAATCTAACAGTGGCAAGTTGTTGGATTTATTTTAGCTATTAATTTGATACCTTGTATTATATTTTTAGGTTGCTCCTACTAATATTTATATTTAAATAAAATATTACCATGCTAGCCCATGGAGCCCTACACTACAATGGTGAAAAATCTAATTGGCAGTTTTTCCCTAATCCAGAGCTCAGTAAACATCTTTTATAATGTCCCTGCTTAAAGTTACAAGTCACCCTAACCCTGGGACAACTTGAGAGACCTTACAGGAGACTTATATGTAAAAATAAAATAGATTAATACTTTGGAAGTACCTTTAAATCTAAAGTTGAATGTGCATATAATTTAAATATAAAAGCAGCCTGTTAAAATGACAGCAAGCACCACGGTAATGCACACTCCAGTGCAAGAAATCTACGGGACCTCTAAACCTCCCTGCCCTCTTTTATACTAGGAAATTATATGTAATTTGAATCCCCTTGCCCTGTTATCTAGTAGGGACTTACAGGGGTCTGTCATTACCAATTGTAATAATACCAAATTATTATGCACTTTTAACACAGAGCACAGACACTGGGTCTGGGTATTAAAGCCCAGGACACAGTCAGGGTCAGAATAGCAGCATCTAGTGGTAAAAATGGGGGCAAAAAGTGGGGATCCTGATTTCTCACACAATCTACCACCCAGCCAACAGCTCAGGACACTCAGCCTAGCCCTCTGAGAGTTTCCCTGGTCTGTCAGGCGAGTACAAAAGTGCAGAATTCCGATTGTACCATTGCAGGGCCTACTCTGCCTTTCATCCTCTTGTCAAGGTCACTTTCTCTGGGAAGCTGACCCGTCTCTACAGAAACTGGACCCATTCTAAACAGAAACTTCCCCACAGCTGATTGATTTTCCTTCTCTGTCCCCCACCCACTTTCTACCATCTGCTCTGCCGCTTGTACTTCTCCACCTACAGGAAACCAATTGTCTCCTGAGCTATGGCTCATCCTGGGAAGATGGTGGCCAATCAGGAGAGAGCAGTTGAAAGGATGAATCTTGGCTCACAGAAAAGAAAGTTTAATAACTTCTGTTCTGTCATAGTTATTGTAAATCTAACAGTGGCAAGTTGTTGGATTTATTTGAACTATTAATTTGATACCTTGTAATATATTTACGTGGCTCTTACCAATATTTATATTTAAACAAAATATTACCATGTTAGCCTACTGAGCTGTTCACTACAATGGGGGAAAACAAAATTGACAGATTTACTCTCACCAGGACTTACAAAGTATCTTTTAAAATGTCCCATCATCTAGTTACAAGGCACACTATCCCTGGGGCACATAGGGGAGACCTTAGGGGTGACTTATATGCAGTGGCGGCTCCCCCATTGGGGCATGGGGGCATCACCTCACTGCTTTCTCGCCATGCGTGAAGGCAGAAAAATAAATGGTAATAACTACCATTTTTGTTTCTGCATTCTCGCACGGCGAGAAAGCAGAAGTGCCTGGTTGGGGGTGGATGGTCCTGCGCGAGGGCAGGGGAGGAGTGGGTTGCTCACTGTTGTGCATACTGACTGTTTGGTCAGCCTTGGGGCTGACCAAACAGTCAATACACACAACAGTGGGCAAGCCACTCCCCCCGCCCTCGAGCAGGACCGCCCACTCTCCCTTTTTCTCTATGTATGCTGCTGCATGCATCAGCATACATAGAGAAAATGACCCGGGTGGGGCTCGCTCCGCTGCCCCTCACCAATCACAACACTGCCATTGCAGCGTTGTGATTGGCAGAGGGGAGGGATGGAGCCGGGAGACTGCCTTTCCTTGATGAAGAGAGCTGCGGGAATTACGCAGGACGGCAGGAGGGGGAGTCGGGATCCATCTAGAAGCTGAGGTGGCTGACGGTAAGTTTTATTTTATATATTTTTACAGAGCATCCTTTGTTAATATTTATTGGCTGTAATAGTTGTGTTTTTTCGACACGTATGAATGTACTTTAATTGCAATCACTAATGAGGTCTTCCAAATAATTCTGGATATTTCTTGTTATACTCTTCCATAACACCCTGTTAATTAGGACAGTTTAAAGTAAAAATAATCAAAGGTACTGGTAGAGTGATCTGCAGACCCGCTGCCTACATTGCTTGCAGGAGTAAACTGAATACACACATATTTTTGGCTTTCCAAGATATTTCCGCGCTGCTGCCAGACTGGAGAACAGTTTCCAGCCTCCACAGGCGCGGCGCTTAGGGGGTTAAAGAGCGCCACAAAAGAGGACCTCTGTCACAGACAGGGCAGTATTTTTTAGGTCGAGCCTCCTGCAGCGCATGCGCTGTTGCTCGACTTTTACTAAGGGGCTTTTCAAAGTGCTACCCACAAGCTTTTCTTGGCCTGAAGCTTGCGTGCATGTGCACGTGCACGGGTGCAGCCACCATCTGCCTTTCTTATCTCTTCCTCCTCGCTGGCCGTTACTTTCACTTCCGCAATGGCTCTCCTCCAAGAATATTCAGGAGAATATTCTGAGTTCTAGCTAACAAAAACTCCAATTCCAAGTAATGACGGAGTGTACTGCAGCAAATACATCACATATTAGGAGCCCTACATACAAGGTAATGTTTTTGTACAAAAGGCACATATATTTTGTCCTTCGAAACTCTCTTACAATAAATGTAAAACTTTCGAGATGGCCTCAAACTCCTTCTGAAATGACTTCACCAGGCGTTAAAGATGCTTTACTTGAAAGTTCTGTGCTCAGTTTGGAAAGGTGGCCCAAGAATCCGCGGGTGTTAACTAATTTTTAATACAGAAATAAGCACCGTACTTTCAACTAAGTGCATGCCAACTGTGGAGCCCGCTGGAACCAACTTCATTAGCAACCCTCTGTGAGATTTCCACATCTAGCCTAACGTAGAGATGTGGCTTCACTGCTATTGTATAAACTGCATGGAGAGTGTGCGAAATCGACAAGTGCATAAAATTGCAACTTGGTGAACTTTTTTTTAACCTAAAAAGCTTCAGTTTAAGCGGGTATTTCTCGTGGCGGGAAACTGTGAGTGGTTTGTAGCTGTAGGCAGTATGGAAGAGCCCACGCCAACTGGCCCTCTCCTGCCCACTCTACCTGGCCCTCTCCTGCCCACTCCACCTGACCCGCTCCTGGCCCTCTCCTGCCCACTCCACCTGACCCTCTCCTGTCCACTCAACCTGGCCCTCTCCTGCCCACTGCATCTGACCCTCTCCTGTCCACTCCGCCTGGCCCTCTCCTGTCCACTCCACCTGGCCTTCTCCTGCCCACTCTACCTCACCCTCTCCTGCCCACTCCACCTGGCCCTCTTCTGCCCACTGCACCTGGCCCTCTCCTGCCCACTCCACCTGACCCTCTCCTGCCCACTCCACCTTACCCTCTCCTGCCCATGCTACCTCACCCTCTCCTGCCCACTTCACCGGGCCCTCTCCTGCCCATTCTACCTGGCCCTCTCCTGCCCACTCTACCTGGCCCTCTCCTGCCCACTCTACCTGGCCCTCTCCTGCCCACTCTACCTGGCCCTCTCCTGCACACTCCACCTTGCCCTCTCCTGCGCACTCCACCTTGCCCTCTCCTGCCCACTACACCTGGCCCTATCCTGCCCACTCTACCTCACCCTCTCCTGCCCACTCTACCTTACCCTCTCCTGCCCATTCTACCTCACACTCTCCTGCCCACTCCCCCTGGCACTCTCCTGCCCACGCTATCTCACCCTCTCCTGTCCATTCTACCTCACACTCTCCTGCCCACTCCCCCTGACCCTCTCCCACCCACTCCCCCTGACCCTCTCCCACCCACTCCCCTTGACCCTCTCCCACACACTCCCCCTGACCCTCTCCCACCCACTCCACCTCACCCTCTCCTGTCCACTCTACCTAACCCTCTCCTGTCCACTCTGCCTCACCCTCTCCTGCCCACTCCACCTGACCCTCTCCTGTCCACTCCACCTCACTCTCTCCTGCCCACTCCACCTCACCCTTTCCTGTCCACTCTACCTCACCCTCTCCTGCCCACTCTACCTCACCCTCTCCTGCCTACTCTACCTGACCCTCTCCTGCCCACTCCACCTGGCCCTATCCTGCCTAATCCACCTGACCCTATCCTGCCTACTCCACCTGACCCTCTCCTGGCCACTCTACCTCACACTATCTGCCCACTCCACCCAAGCCCTCTCCTGCCCACTCCCCCTGACCCTCTCCTACACACTCCCCCTGACCCTCTCCTACACACACTACCTCACCCTCTCCTGCCCATTCTACCTCACCCTCTCCTGCCCACTCTACCTGACCCTCTCCTGCCCACTGCACCTGGCCCTCTCCTGCTCACTCCACCTGGCCCTCTCCTGCCCACTCCACCTGGCCCTCTCCTGCCCACTCCACCTGGCCCTCTCCTGGCCACTCCCTCTCACCCTCTCCTACACATTCTACCTCACCCTCTCCTGCCCACTCTACCTGACCCTCTCCTGCCCACTGCACCTGGCCCTTTCCTGCCCACTGCACCTGGCCCTCTCCTGCCCACTGCACGTGGCCCTCTCCTGGCCACTACACCTGACCCTCTCCTGCCAACTCTACCTCACAGTCTCCTTCCCACTCCACCTGACCCTCTCCTGCCCATTCCACCTGACCCTCTCCTGCCCATTCCACTTGACCCTCTCCTGCCCAATCCACCGGACCACTCACCTCGTCCTCTTTCACATTCCCCATGAAATTCATGGACCTCAGTGCGTAATAATAAAATATAAATAAGTGCAGGTACCCAAACGTTTTTTAGGTGGCCACCACCCTCTTCAGCACTGGCGCTATATCACTCATGGCATGGATACGGCCCTAAGTTTGGTTGGAGCAAGCAAATTAAGAGAGCCTGTCTTCCACCAAGGGTCAATTTGATACCTGCGCTACCCATCTTTCGAAGTCCCATGTCTGATAGATAAGTCACTCCAGAGGCCTTTCAGAGACCTTACTTAGATCTCAATTCACCAAACCGAATGAACTATGACTATCACTCTAGAGTCCTGCTAGTCAGACTAACTCCTGCCTGACATCTGACTGACTACCTCTTGTCCAGCTCTATCAGTCTTTCACTCACTAGCGTGAACAGGGCACTTTTTTTATCCCCCTTTCCCTTTAGGGTGTGACTGTAAATGTTATCAGATTCATTACAGAACCAGGAGCATCATCTGCCTCTCATTCTATCCCCCAAACCACCATCACAAGAAGCTCTGCACTTCAGCAGGGAGGCCAAGCAATGGATGCTCATGCATGGCCTCTGAACTCCCAGGCTGGGCAGCTCGGTAGTCCATCTGTCAGAATCCTGCAGGTCCTTCGGGCTCTTGTTCTACAAACCCGGCACCTTTTACAGCAGCAGAATCCAGATTTGCACTAAGTTGGAATATAATGCGCCAATCACATGTTGTACGCTGTACGTGGAAACATACTCGCCCATCCAAGCTCTGCACGAGTCTGGCGTCATTTATGTACAAAGCAATCTGTGGCATGATAGCATACAGATACAGTTACTATATCACAGCAACACGGATGGCGCCTAACTCCGCCTTAGCCACGCCTTCGCGGCATAGCCAATAGGTCTCGCTTTTGGAACCTTATAAGTATTTAGTTATGCAGCACAATTACCTTGGTGCAACAACATCAACTGTTGCATGGCTAAACACTTATAAGGTCCCAAAGGTGAGACCTATTGGCTATGCCAATGCTTGTTGTAGTGATGTAATAAGCTTAACAACATATATCAGGGCCAAAGCGGTCGTGCTCGGGCAGGCAGCCAATCCATCACTCGGCCTGCCAGGAGTGACGGCAAACAGACGCTAACAAGGAAATGCCTTCTCTAATAATCACCCGCACCGCAGAGAGGTCGGCCTGCTGCACAACACCTCTCAAATTTTTAGCAATAATATGCATTTAATGCACTTCTGTTTCTTTGACACGGCAAGGAAGTGAATTTATGGGGCTGGTGCGGCCTGGACTGTGCGAATATTGTAACAAACCGTTGTTAAATACTAAAAGAGATGTGCAATAAATGGCAAGGCTTGTGGTGTGGCCCCTCCTCCCTTGAGGATGGATGACTCCGAGTTCATTAGAAGGCCTGCATTTCATTAGCTGCTTCTGACTGGGCTCACCTACTGCACAGTGATAATGTAATCAAGAGGAGGAGAAATCACGTTGAATCCGGCGAGGACTCAGGTAATTACAAGCTGCATGACTTTGCCTAAGTAACCAGAGCTCTGCTGGACTATTGCGTCATGCAGGGCCCTATGCTTTATTACAGTCCATGGTCAAACAAGGGTGAGTCACTCAGGAGGCAGACCACCTCTCAAGAATGTTTTTTTCTTGAGGTCCTGCTATTATCTCCATACTTTTTCTGTATAATAGGCACCCTTATATGCCAACTGGCATGGTCAAGCGGCGTGCATCCTACCATTCACATTCTCCCCAGAAAGGCTGCATTTCATTCCACAGAAAGGTGATTGAGGACCCGATTCAAGGCCGCCAAGTTGCTGTACCCAGCTGGCACAATTAGTAGGCCACAATTATCCACAAATATTTGATCTTCCCCCACCAACTGCACTCTACTCACACCCCTCTTGTGAACATGCCCTGCAACATACAATATAGTCTCTTCACTAATTCTACCCATTGACCCGTATGCCACAAATTCACAACTTTACAGTATATTGCCTTGATGTGAGGTATCTTGTCAGGGAAATCGTGATCTCCAAATACATATAATAGAAGCAAAAGACCATAGAAGTTGAAACTCTCTAACTGCCTTTAGGTGCTCAGTTTCACTTCACCCCCACAATATTCACTCATTGTTGTTGTCTCACCCAGCCTTCAATTATTTTTCTTTTTACTGTTTTTCTCCAAAAACTCTTGACGATACAAAACCTCTTAGAAATGGGAGCAAGAGCGCTAGCCGTCTGTGTAAGTAGTTCTTTGTGCTTGCATTATGGGCTTGTTTCTAAAGCTAGAGGGAGGGAGGAACTGCGCAGACACCGTGTTTAGGTTCCGTCATTTGCAGCTGTACTTGTTCGTCAGATGTATGTAATTGCTTTGGTGCGCTGGAGGCTAATTTTATCCATAGTAGTGTAAGCTATCGTACACCCACCGAGGTGGGCTGCAGAAATGTTTCTAGTATACTGGCAAATGGTGGGTCCTGAAAAGTCTGGGAAGCCATCGGTACCCCTTTCCACGGGGAGAGCAGTGGCTTGTCCCTCTCTCCCGTCATGGAGAGAGTACCTTGCTAACCAATCCCAACCACAAAAGTGTAGGCCCTTTCTGGCCAAGGGGGGTTTATGGCAAATCAAGACCAGGTGGAGTCTGCAGTGGCATATTGTGCTGACAAGTAGTAGCATCTGCTCCCGAGCTTGGGAAGAATTCTGCTTTATCTACAGCAGCAGCCACTTGTATCTTCAGATCTTGTAGTCTGCTCTAGTCCAGAAAAGAGAGAGAGATGAAGGACACCACTTGTTGAAAAGAATGAAGATGTTGGAGCAGGGTAGATCCCAGGGAGAGAGAGGTGCCCTACATATGAGAGTTTCAGTTTTGCAGGAAGAGGGCTGGGTGTTCCCTGGCTCTCCTGTCCCCTGTGGGCCAGCCCAGCCCAGCGCATTACACCTGCGCCAGTCAGTATACAGCAACATCTGCTGTGCGCCCCAGTACCGCAGCACGCCCTGCTAGAGCAGCAGGCCCGGAGCACCCCAGGTCCGGCCCAGAGCACCCGACGCCATGAAGAAGACCCACTCCAAACCGGGGACCCTGACCAGGCTGTTTGGAAACAAGCAGGCCAACGACAACCTCTTTGCCCCATATCCACCCTGGATCTTACCACAGAGTTCCAGCAAAGGAGACAAGACTACCTACAGTCAGTATATCATTTATCATAAATCCCTCAGTTCTTACTTTTTAAATAACTTGTTCCAGTTTGCTTTTCAACCTTTAATGATTTTCTTTTGCCTAATTGTGTTTGTTGGCCTCGGTTGTCTCAGAGCTTTCAGTGTTTCTAGGTCTATGGGCAAGCAGTGAGTTAATCCAGGCAAGCTTTTTTCTTTTCTTTTTTCTGGTACTTGTAGTTTTGCTTTTATAATTAGAAAAACAGAACAGGTCCAAGAATGCAAAGAAAAACTCTAGATTTGGTGAGCTATTCCTGGATGGATCAGAGATCTGGGAAGTCGACATTCTTAAGGTATCTTTACTTAAACTGTACTATCGACACACGGGTTCCTCCTTTCATTAACTCCAGGCCTTGTGTGGGCATCAGGAGGCCGCCCCTAGATAAACATGTTCGCCTCTCATCTGTCCATCAATACCATACCAATGACATATTTAGTGGCATACAAGTGCCAATTATTAATACCAACAACACATAACAGCACTGCGTGTTGATCCACCGCTGAAACCGGCAACATGTAGCCTCAACTGTCGAGGATGTGGTGGAGGGGTCAGTTTGTTAGCTCTGGAATCAGGAGACCTGATTGCCCGACACAAATAGGTAGTGTAGGATTGACACTGTGCCTATCGTCATGAAAGTGCCAAATAATGTCAATAGCAAGGGCACAGTCCTCCTTTCATGCATTTTTGTATTACAACAAAATGCATTCTATGAGTTGTAACTCTGGCTTACCATAGTACAACTAACATACCTAGAACCAATGGTTTGCAAAGAAAAAAGGGCAGGGTTGGAATATTTTGATCTTGATTATATGGTGTCATCTTTTAATCTTATAGTTGTGTGGCATGGCCTAGCTTCAGAAACATTTCTATCTACATGTTGTTATGACATCCCTTTATTAATGTAATAACTGCACTTTCACAATTGCTTTATTAACCTTCTTGCTTCTCAAATTTGCTTGAAAATGCACCATTTACCCACTCTTTTTTCAAAATTTTCTCGGGGAAAAACCCCCCCAACCCGCCTTAAGATGTTTGGGCTCGCTCGCTCCGCTCGCTCGCCACGGTGCACTCATACACAAAGTTTACGCCTCACCACTTTCAAATGTCACCAGCCGCCACTGCTTATATGTACAAATGAGGTAAATGAATACTTTGGAAGTACCTTTAAATCCAAATGCGAATTTTCATATAAGTATAATTTTAAAGCATCCTGCAAGGTGGGGCTGGCTTTTAAAATGACAGCAGGCAAAACAACAGTGCATACTCCAATGCAGGAAACCTCCCTGCCCTATTGTATACTAAGGACGTATAGGTGATTTGAATCACCCTTGCCTTATTAAACACTAGGGACTTACAGGGGTTTGTCATTTCCAATTGTAATTATACCAAATTACCATGCACTTTTAACACAGAGCACAGGCCCTGGGTCTGGTTAGCAGGGTCAAGGGCAAATTCAGAGTCAGGAAACCAGCATCTAGCGGTCAAAATGGGGGTGTAAAGTGGGGAGGGGACTGCAAACAATCCTGATTCCTCACACTGACCCAAAGTTGTCCTAAACAGGTACAATTAAAAAAAGGCTGGCTTCTCACTTTAGCAACAGAAATCTCTGGATAGCAAGAGTTACTGAAGCCTTGGATTGAGACAACTCAGAATGTCATACTGTGCAAGGGTGTAGCAACCCTGGCTAAAGGTGTGCAAAGTATGTAAGCATCTACTGTATGTCTGTGGGTAGGGCCTGTGCTATCTGTGTGTTACACACATGAGCACAATTATGTTTGACATATTTAGTAGTAAATTGTGTATACCTGAGCAGATGAGTCCAACAGGACTTGTTATACCAAGGCAGAATTTAGGGCCCAATTTATATATTTGTGCTATGTGTGCTCTGTTACAACTTTGATGGAGTCTACATATCGTCAATATGAAGGTCTGTACTCCTGATTTAGGTTCAATTTGGCCACAGCAGAGACTACTTTGCCTCTGCAGAGGCGGAAACATTCCTGGGGAGTAAGGGCTATCAAAGAAATGGCTAGATGTCCGCCACCCAAATTTGGATGAGCGGACATGTAGTAATTTTTACTCTTCCTTACTGCAAGGTAAAACTTACGGTCAGCAACATTAAAGTCGTTATAATCCTCCTCCCACCTTGGGAGGAGCCGTCAATGGGGAGAGGGGCATTACTTTTGTTTTTTTTCAAATAGAAAATCCAGATTCAGGTTTGCTGCAGCTCTTCGTCCTTCTGATGCAGCCCCGGAGCTAACAGTAAAATGCATTGACAGTCACCCTCATGAGGGTGGTTCCGGCCAATGCCTTTATTAATGTGTGCCAGCTAGGCAGTCATTTATAAATCTGGTGGGCGGCCCTTCCACGAAGGCAACATATTAATTTACTCCTCTGCCCTTATGGACTCACGGGCCTTCTGATATAAATCATGCCCTTAGTGATTTAATACAAGCAGGGACAAGTTGTGCATTTTGAAGGTCATTAGTACAGTAAAGTGTGTCAAAACAGAGGCATATTTTGAAAATGGGAACAAACAAGAGGTTTTCAGTTAGCTTATTAAATGAGCATTTGAAAATAGAGCAAAAAAACAATTAATTTTAAGTACATTTGGCAAGTGCCATCATAAAAAAACTGGCAATAGTTTGAAGACCCTTTTAAGCATTGTTTCCTTCCTGAGAAATGTACTATGGCAAAGAGTACATTGCGTTTTGATACATGCACTTGTATAGTGCACGACTCACCTGGGAGAGTACCGCTGAAGCCGGAGCTGTAAGGGGCTGAGCAAGAGCTCATTAGACAGCCTGGGTGAAAGATCACAAGGCCAGGAGTCTTGGAAAACTTTTATTGTGACTCTACATGCAGCTGAAGGTTAGAGATTACATAGCTCTAAAGAAACACTCATTTTTTAAGTCAAGCCCACGGGCAGCTCTCATGCGCTGCTCGCTCTGTGAAGCATGCTGTATTGGAGTATGCACTGTGTTGGACTTGGCCCTGTTTGCAGGGTCATCCCTAAACTTTTTGCCTTCCTCCTGTATTTTTTCTGACCTGTTGTGGGCTGTTTTATGACTCTGGGCACTTTACCACTGCTGATCAGTGCTAAAGTGCATATGCTCTCCATTGTAAATTAATGTATGGATTAGTGACTCCATGATCGGCTGGTTTGGTTTACCTGTCAGACCCTAGTACAGTGCACCAGGAGTGCCCAGGTCTGGTAATCCAAATGCTGCTGGTGGGCTTGCAGCACTGGTTGTGCCACCCACAGATGCAGCCTGTAAAAGTGTGTCTCAGGTGTGCCATTGCAGAGCCTGCATGCAGTCTAGTACTGTCACGCTGACTGGGCAAGTGCACCCACTTACCAGTCCCTAAACCTTCCCTTTTCTTCATATCAGACACCCCTATGGTAGGCCCAAGGGCAGGGTGCATTGCAAGTATAAGGTAGGACATGCCATGGTGTGTGTGACATGTCCTAATAGTGAATTACAGCCATTTTCGTTTTTCACTACTTTAAGGCTACCTGCTCTCCATTGGCCAGAATGGGCAGTTTGATGATTACATTTTATAATCCTAACTGACTCAGGGAGCATGGTAGAAATACGAGTTTAGTATGCCTGAACTCAGAATGATAAAATACATATTTTAGTGAAGTTGGTTTTAACTAGGCCTGGGCAAAAATTTTGTTCCGTTCTCGGAAATTGCGATAATTTTACATTTTCGCGTTCCGCGGAGAGCGCGAAAATGTAAAAATTTCTGCTTTCCGCAGCTTGGCGATAATTTGTTTCTTGCTCGCGCTGTAAAATAATACATTCTCGCGAGCGCGCGATCGGCTTACCTGAATCCCTGCGTTCGCCGACAAGTTTTCTTGATCCGGTCGCGTTCTCCATGAGATGTTGGATTGTTTTTAGCCATTTGCGCTGTCTCGCGACAGTTCGCGCCCGCAGTGACGTCATGCATCGCGCGATCACGTCTTTCTTCTCGCGATCATGCACCACAAGACAACTCAAAACAAGATGGCCGCGCCCGCGAGCAACCACATGGGTAAGTTGGCAACCCGCAACCATGCAGAAAATCTCGCGAACATGCGGGGAAAAAAATTCCACATCTTCGCGATATTTCCGCTTGTTTGCGATAATTTTAAACATTTTTGCGATACTTTGCGAAAGTGGATTTCGCAAATTCCGCCCACCCCTTGTTTTAACATTCTGTGTTTGAAAATACCACTTTTAGAAAGTAGGTATTTTCTTGTCTAACCATCCAAACCTGCCTCTGCTAGGCTGTGTATTCCTTGTCTGGAGTTTGAGTGACAGGGGCTGGGGAATTCCAGGGGGTTGGGAAATTCCCGGAGACAGGGTGAGTCAGCACAGGGCTGAATAGAGAGATCTCCATGTAGATGGGTGGGAGGAGTTGCACCTGGGACCTGAATAGGGCTGTGCTTTCCCTCCACAATGCTGGCCCCACCTCTTTTGGTGCATCTGATGTCTCTGCCCTGTACTGAGAAAGGAAAGAAGGAGTCATGTCAACAAAGTGCTCCAGGACTGACCAGAACTGGTTTGGACTAGGCAAAGGCCTCTCTGCCTTCAGAGAACAAAGAGAAACTGTGTATAAAGAGGAGACCCAGACCCCAGAACTTTAGATCGCTTTGGGAAACAAAAAGAAACCTTTGCTGAGGAGTGGAACCAGAAGAAACTGAGGAGAGACTATCCCTAAGCTGAAGAGCTGCTTGGGGGATTGGCCTGCAGTGGTTGCCTGACTGCCATAGAAAGGAGAAAGGACTTTGTGTGCACTTTATTCAACTTGTGAAGGATCTCCAAGGGCTTGGAAAAGAGCTTGCCTCTGCTGAAGTCGCAGGGACAACAGACTTCACCCACCAGCTCCCCAGAATTCTTTGGAAGTGCCTGCTGTTTTGCGAGGCTTTCTGAGGGACTGCGTGTCGCAATGAGCTGGAAGCGCGACTCACGAACAAGAAGCGTGTCGCATCAGAGCCGCCACATCACTGGGAAGCGTGTCTCAGAAGAATCGTTGAGTCATCGCAGGCCCACCGAAGCGCCTCGCATCGCCAGAGAAGAGGATCGACGTCGCATCAGACGCAGCCTTATCTCCGGGAAGCGTATCGCAGGGCCTGTCGTGGCTCATCACCGTAGAAGAGGATCGACGTTGCATCAGACGCAGCCGCATTACCGGGAAGAGTGTCGCACGGCCTGTCGTGGCTTGCATCGTTGTGGAAGCAACTTGCATCGCCAGGGGAGAGGATCGACGTCGCATCAGATGCCGCCGCATCACTGGGAAGCGTGTCAAAGGACCGGTCGCGGCTCGCATCGTGAGGAAACATCTTGCATCGCAGGAGAAGAGGATTGACGTCACAACTGACACCGCCGCATCACCGGGAAGCGTGTCACATCAAGAAGAAAGCGCCATCTTTGTTTCTTTGCACCAGATCTTCAACGCATCACCATCCTTGCAACACTTTCGTTGTCTTGCGTTACGCATCTTAAGGTACATTGAACTCTGAGTGTCGCATTTACCATCTTAAGAGAACTAAGCTAAGTCTACCATTTTAAAGTAACATTATTGTGGATTTTTTGTCGTTTATGGTCTTGTGTTAAATATGTATAAAGGATACTTATTTTTATATAAAACTGGTGCGGTGTCCATCTGTAGTGTTGTCACGTGATTACTGTATGTGTTCACAAATGCTTTACTCACTGCCTCTGGGATAAGCCTGTCTGCTCGTGCCAAGCTACCAAGGGGGTGAGCAGGGGTTATTTTAGAAGTGTATCCCCCTTACCCTGACTAGATGCAAGGGCCCCTACTTGGACAAAGGTACCTACCTCTGCCAAATAGAGACCCCCAAATCTAACACACTGGAAGTCCCTCCCACTCTCCACCCACATTTGTCATTGGCTTGTGTGATTGTCCTTTGTAAATGCTGGCTTCTGATTTGTAAATAGGCTTGTTAGTCCCTCCTTGGTACCGCCTTGTCTGCATTTGTTACCTTCCATAACGACTGGACCTTTTACTTGGCTTGTTACACGGTCTGCATTATGAGCGAGTGAGCACTATTTTGTTTATTCACTGATGGGGACAGTGGCGGCTGCTTATTTTGTATTTGCAGCACGCCCACACACGACAATGCAGCCGCTTTTCATAAAGAGCGCTACGCCGCTCTAACTTTAAAAGTGGCTGCCCCCTACCACCACAACACTCACTGCCCAATGGCAACGTTCTTTCACCTTTTATTTTAATTTTTTTATTTGTATGCTGAGCGCGTCGTATGCTTCAGGGACACCGTGCTCTGTTTCACTTTTTTTTTTTTACTTTAATGGTGAGTGCTGCGCCCACTTAGGGGACACCACGCTCTACAATACAATGAGTCTTGCTTTTGCCAAAGTTTGACCTATTAGCATTGTAAATGACAATGCCTTTTAATATTATAAAAGACATGGCCATTTACAATGCCAATAGCTCAAAATATTGCAATTGCGCGACCTATTGCATTGTAAATGCTTGTTTGTTAAATGCGATCTGCTTGTTTTCTGGTTACATGTATGCTCTCGAACAGGCACACAACTCACTGAGACTGAGTCTGTCATTCGGTGGGGTGGGGGGCTCCAGGTGCACACACAGCTAGTGCCTTACCCACTGAGCTACCGTATTGAGATTGGAACTTGTGGCATGGACACTGCAAATGAGTGTCCAAAGCAGAGACCTACGTATGTGTTTCATTTTACTGCACAAGAGTGTTCGAGTTAGATGAACATATCAATGTCATGTGAACGTGATCAGGCTGATCATGTAAGAGGTTTCAATGTCAGTCAGCTCACCTGTTAGCCACCATTATATTGCGTTTTGGGAACTATCATTTATATTTTGCTATTGACGCCTCAAAAATCCCAACATGCACCGCGTTGCTGGCTGAAAAGCCTCGATTTCCCGAAGGTGTCACACGTGACCTGGAGTCACTCATTTCGCGGCTGTGCGCACTGTGGTTGATAGCCCATGGAAGGGCGATTCTTCGGTGCATATCTCGTCAATGCTGCAAACAGCAGATCTCTTTCAATGACTGACCCAGCTGTGTTTTGGGGTATTTAACATCCAATAAACAACTCTTGTTCATCGCATTCTAACATGTTTAAGAGCAGCACCTTGGACTCCGTGCTGCTCATCAAAGGTATGCTTACCGACTACGGTATTTTATTTACCTTCATACTCCTGAATATAATGTCCTCTCAGTGAAATACCTTTACTTCTGCTTCATGATTTGAAGAGTTTCCATGAGTGCACATTTGTGTTTATAATCGTGGATGATGTATGTTCACATCATATATGGTGCTGAGGGAGCCAGGCGTGCATTACCCCGCCCCTTCATGGGGTGGTTTCTCAAGGGCACTGCTCCGGAAGTACACACGTGTTACCAGACACCACATAGGCCTTTTCACAGAAGCACCCAGACACACATGGCCTTATGCATGATTGTGGTGGATTGCCGTAATTACCACATGTGAGCGGGCGTGCAGTGCCACAGGTCTCATAGTGTGCGTGGTCGTTGCACGGACAGTCCTTCTTAAGGACACAGTCAGTAGAGTTCCAGACATGGCCCTCTTTACAGAAGCATCCCATCTTGCATTGCATAGTGCAAATCATTGCTTTGACCTTATTGGCCACATCCTCACAGGCTCTCTGACAAGTGCTGCATTCAGTGTATTGCACGCTCTTCTCGCATGGACCCTATTTCTGTGGGGTGCATTTACCGGATTTTATGGCCTAGCCATCCTTGCAGGCACCTCCTCCCTCCAATGCAGCCCTTTATGCAGTTCTTCGGCACCATAGTGGCCACATCTTCACAGGGTCATTGACAGGCCCCTCTGCATGCTTTAAACCCAGCATTCTCCTCTTTCTCTGGGATGCATTCGCCATCTTGCTAGACACGTCCTTCCGTGCATGAACATCCCACTTAGCACTCGGTTGTGAACCTCCCAGGGCACCCTGTATCGGTTATGACCTGACAGGTTCTTCGACAGGCACCACAGTCTGAGCACACCCTGTTCTCTCCACACTTTCTTTAAGGATACATATCAGGAAGACTATAGGATGAAAATACATCATTTATAAAATGTCTGCTAAACCTCTAAAGCACAGACACAGCAGAGCTGGCCCATCACAGCACACAGGGATAGGGAGTACAGCAGCGACGAGCTCTGAGGGAGCACTCATAGTGTTACACTTGTAAACTTTACTCACTCATGGGAAAGAACATGGAGGGTTTGATAAACATGAGACAGCTGAAAACACTGGACAGAAGGTAATGGTATGGAGGAGGTTTGTGGGTCTCAGAAGGCTGACAGTGCTGCCTCGAGTACTTGATACATTATTGGTGGGGGCGTGGGGGGCTTTTGGTCGCGTACTGCACCTGAGGAATACTCACCCCACTGTTGCTTTACAACATGCCTGTGCGCATGCGCTCAGGGCGCTCTTACTGATGGAGGCATCTACTGCAGGACATCTGACAAGAAGATGTGATCATGCCCCACCTAGGGGTAGAATTACTAGCATGGGAGCAGGGCTGGCAGGCAAACCTGTGGCAATGCAGTCAAATCTGCAGTACTAACATGACAGCCTAAACTATTCTGACATGCTATGTGCTATTTATAACAATAAATTAAGCTTCAATAAAAGTGTGCTTAGGGTCCATAAGACCCAAATGCTGAAGGATAAAAAATGAAACATGGAAATTGCTCTTACGTTCGGGTTTCAGCAGTAATAGAAGCTCCAATGTGCTGTTACTGCCCTGGTTTGTGCCAACATTTCATTACCAAAGCCTTTGCCTTGATAACATTCATTTTATGTAGCTCAGGCTCGAGCTGATTAGAAAGTTCATCCCTGGAACACTTTAAATATTTCTGAAGATTGACTTCTCTACTTAACTACGATTTTGGTACCAATATCATTACAATGATTTCTAGAGGTTTAGCTGAATTCTGTCTTTGTAAACATAAGTCAAAAGCCAATCTGACCAGGCAGCAGACTCCAACAGTCTTTTCAACTCGATCTCTCTCTTGCCCAGAACATTGGGCGAGTCGAATTCTTGCAGAAGTAGCGCTCTGTTCGATAGTAATGGGCGTTTGGGCTCACTGGCCCTTGCTTAACTCTGCTATCAGCAAGTAAAGTAAACTGAATTGAAAGATCTGCAACTAAAAAGATCAACCCACCACTGATTGTATGAGTCACGAGGCACTTGTTGAGAGCTGGATCAAACAAATGCAGACACGACCTTCTGTTGATCTTACAAGTCTAAGTTGAAGGTGGTCTTCCAGACACACACTGGGCACACATTGGGACAACAAGAGAGTGCTGGGGAGAAGAGTATTCATAGTTTGCACGACGAGACTCAGAAGCAGACTGCTGAGGGCAAGCAGGTGAGGTGTTATTTATTACACTTTCTTCCAATGTTTTGACAAACCCAAGAGTTTTGCTTTCTGAGATTCTTACAGAAACACAGGATGGGCTGCAAACTATAGGTGGAGATGTTACCGCGATTTATTTAGGTCTTATTTCCTATAACTCTGCATGGCTACTCTGTAACTCGAGGCTTTTACCTGCTCCAAATCTCAATGCTTCTCCTACGTTGGAGGAGTAGAATAGATTTGCAGTGTCTGACTGCCACCTACAGGCGGACTGAGTGAAACACTTTGTTCATACCAACTTACAAAGCTGTAGTTAATTCCTAGGAGCTGCCAGTGCTGCCCATTATTTGGCACATATTTTCATTCAAAGTGTAATCATTGAAAAATTAACACTGATGACTTCTTTTTCTGTCAGATTTAATCATAAATGACTTGAATTATAAAAAACACATAACACTACATTGTACGACACACCTAAAGACTCATCTTAAAGTGATGTACATAATTTTATAGATATGATTTGGATGAATGGGTATGAGTGACGTATTTAATGTTTGTCCTGTATAGAAAAAAAGTTTTTCTGTTGTGTCTTTTGCAAAAAGTCAAATATGTATACAAAAAATTATGTACATCACTTTAAGATGAGTCTTTAGGTGTGTCGTACAATGTAGTGTTATGTGTTTTTTATAATTCAAGTCATTTATGATTAAATCTGACAGAAAAAGAAGTCATCAGTGTTAATTTTTCAATGATTACACTTTGAATGAAAATATGTGCCAAATAATGGGCAGCACTGGCAGCTCCTTTGTTTTTTTGATATTATCAGGCTAAGCCTTGCTGCTTTTACAGCCAAGACCCAAGATTGTTTTTTCAGGTAGGTAATTCCTGGCAATAAACAAACTGCTCTTCTTCCAAAGAAAGCATCACAAACGTATAGGCGAGCCACGACCGTTGGCCTTGTCCTTTAATTTCCCGTTAAGCAGAGAGCGCTACAATAAGCGCAGTGCACAGTGCTGCTCTCCGAAAACGAGGAGTAACTGTACTCGTGGTGTGGTCCCACTGCAATCTATTGATGTCTGCCTGGGGAAGGTCCTAAGAGGCCCTGGAAGTTGGGGAGCACAGACCTTTTGCTGCAAGTTCATGGGGGTTGTGACATATATTTTCAACCAGTGTTAGCAAATAAGACTATTTTTGGGAGGACAGTAGTTCTTCAAAACTGAAATGCTCTAAACATTTCCATAAGTGGGATGCATTGTTTCAGTGCACTGCAGTGTCCTAGTGGCCGTTGTTGAAATCCCACTCACTGTGTTACTGAAATTGTTGCATCTGAATTTATTTAAGTGCAAACAAACATTACAAGTTTTTTTTAAATGTCTTCTGATTTCTACATCAGATGTGCATCATTTTGTGCCTTTGTAATCAATAAAATACGTATTTAATGGTATTTGTTTAATTTATTGGCATTAATGATGCTTTGGCGATGCAAAATGCTATACACACAGTTTCTCTGAGATAAACCTGTTATTAATGCCAGGTTATCAAGGATAAAACTAGGACACTGCACAGAAACCTGCTCGCACGAACTAAGGGGCATATCATCAAGGCCAGGCGATAATTATCGCTCAGCGCGAGAATAATTATCGCCGGCCAATGCTGAATTTTATCGCGGAGATAGCGTGCTATCAGCAACGCTTATCTCCAAAGTGATAAAACTCAATGCGCAAGCTGCCAACTGTGCAATTATCGCTGGAAATCCAGCGATAATCGCACAACGTTTGGCGAAAGCTTGCTGATAGGGCAAGGCAGACTTAGCCATGATTTAAATCAGTCCATATCCTTGATGTTTTTTCTTTTCAAAGTATTCTTTTTCATTTGTCATATACACATTAAAACATCCAAGACAGCCAAAACTATTGAATGTTTACTTAATTCTTAATGTGACACCATCAATGTAATACCATTAGTGTATACCCTTTTCCTTGTATTATGTACACACTTTACTTGGGAATAGGATCACAAATGTAATCATACAATCTAATGCATTTATTTACCTCACTAGGGCATTTACTTACAATGCTGTAAACGGTACTAAAGTAGGACTTTTTGGAATGAACAACTGTGTTAACATAATCGAGTTTTGATTTGAGTACTCCCTTTTTCAATCCCTCATGCGTGAAATTAATCCTACTTGCCCTGTCCCCTTTTTACTTATGGCTGATAACAATGTCTTCTGGTGGGTGACTATTCATACTATTCATATCACTCACTACCTCACTGGCCTCTCCTTTATGTTATATTGTGTGACATTAGGAAGAGTGATTAATGTGTGCCCGGCGGGTCTTTTATGATTTGAACTATTTTAAACATGTCGACCATTGGTTTTGTTTTGTTTGACATTTGACATTTTTACAATGACGACCATTCATGCCATCTCTCTTCGTAATGCTCCTTTATCTATAATAATCCTATGGTAGTTGAAATTAGCAAATTATTTGTATCTCGTTGGCTACTAATGCCTTTATCCTCACAAGATGGCGCTCACTTATGCCGTTTGACTCACATTGACCTTTTTTCGATGGTGGTTATGGGCCTGTTAGTTTAGCTACTTTAACATTCTTTAAAAAAAAAAAAATAATAATTTTTGTAAAGTTAAATGACCTTCCCTATACAGATGCTGTGGTGTAAATTGTTTTGTGATTTCTAATAAATGTATACGTACTACACATAACCAATAAATATGACTTATCTCCACTTTGATGCAGGGTTATTTTACCCCTCAAAGATGGCGGCTTCATTTCCAACGACTCTATGGCAGTTTAAATTAGCAACTCATTTGTCTCTCGTTGGTTACTAACGCCTTTACTTTCCTAAAATGCCGCTTGCTTACACCGCCCTACTTACATCGACCTCCTATCGATGGCAGTTTTCGGATTATGGGCCTGTTTATATAGCTGTTTTAAATCTTTTGCCTTAAATATAATGATTTACAAAATGTACATGTATTACACGTAATTGATAAATACGATTTATCCCTATTGTTATGAAGGGTTATAATACCCTTCAAAGATGGCGGCCGTCCTTTTCACCTCACTCCTATCGCTGTCTTACGTTTGTAACTCTCGTGCTTTAAGAGGGGAAAACCCAGGTGTTGTAACTAATTACTTGCACTATATAAACATGAAGTACAAACTATTTCCTCTGTTGTAACCTGACAGGGGAGGCGTTTCTTGACACGAAAGATGCGGAATCGGGTAGATTTGTGCGCCGGGTCTTCTTACCTGCTTTACTAGGTGTACTTTAGCTAAATTCCTGCTTTTCTGGGTGATGCCAAGGGGACTGTACGGGGTTAGTTTAATATCATGACGTAAACTTTCCCGTGTACTTATACGCTAGGGTGTAGCGCTTTCCTTTGTATGCCTTGCACTCGGATTATCGTTCCCTTTCCACTTTTCTTTTGCGTAACAGTATATTTGAAATTTGGTTATTACTTGACTCGATGTTTGTACATGATTCAATTATAGGCATCTTAGAGAGTGATACTGCTGCTCGTACCGTTGGACGAAATTGGAATATGACTGATATTGGAAGGATGTGACCCGTTTGAGCTACTTAGCAGATAAACTATTCTATTGTACTTAAATCGAGGTATTCACCTCGTTAAAGTGAGTACACACATCACCTTATCATAATTTCTTCTAATGTTCCTTTTTTTTTTTTTGCATAGTCCGTGACTAATACGGTTATACCTCACTAGTGTAGATGACTCATGCATTCAGTTCTATTTACATTGGTCTGTCTCTTGGTTTCTCCTAGTGACATTGATCTGTGTTTCCTGTAATATTACAACTGAAAAAAATACAAATATTGGTACATCAGTTTCACAGTGGGTATATATCCCATTTTCTTAGCCTTTGACCTTTGTCGGTTCTCGATTCTCTGCCCTTGACTGTGATAGGGAAATTTACTGTTCTTGTAATTTAATTATGAATGTTACTCGCTTTTCTGAGATTCAATCTTAAGGAATGATACCAGTTGCGTTTTACTTGTGGTAAAATCATGTCCCTAGACAGAACTTTGGCTCGCCACCAACTCCTAACACTGTAATTATATATTCTATCATTGTCTGTTTGTGGAGTTCCCTTATGATACTTTAAATCAAATAAAATGTTTATGCAATGACGTTTTGAGTATGCCATCGTAATCTTATACTTTTCATTATATATTCCCACATGCCATTCGATTGAGTCATCCCTGTATGACAGACCGAAAGAGAGAGCATTGCTAGGATTAAACAAAAGGAAGAGCAGCTACAGCAGGCCTCTATAGATCTTCAAAACAATATACTTCTTATTCAGAGTGAGCTCAACGATCTACGGGCAGAATATCAGGCAAGTTTAGATAAAATCTTAAAAGATAGGTGGGACTCTAGTAAGCTCCAGAATTTCTCCTATGGGGAGAAATGCGGCCGCCTCCTTGCCTGGAAAGTTAGAACTGATAGAGTTAGAAACCAGATTGGGTCTATTATGCTTCAGGAGACAGGAGTCATCACGCATGATGACGCCCTTATTAGAGAGGAGGCTAGATCATTCATGCAAACTTTATATAAAGAAGATGTATGTCCCTCCATCTGGAAAATAGAAGACTGGCTAAATCAAGTAGAGATCCCACGGTTAACAGAAACAGACTGTATCTTTTTAACTTCAAGTATCAGGGAAGAGGAAGTCTCCGCCCAGATAAAAAAAATGGCTAGGGGTAAGGCAGCAGGTCCGGACGGGCTCCCAATCGAATTGTATCAGATAGATTCGGAGGAAGTCGTCTCCGCCTTGACGACTCTGTTTAATAAAATGTATCTATCGGGTGACACTATCCCGGATATCTGGTCTGAAGCAACAGTCACTCTGATCCTGAAGCCTAATAAAGACCCTTTGAAAATTGAATCTTATAGACCAATCTCGCTGCTGAATACTGACTATAAAATCTTTGCAGGGGTCTTGGCAGCAAGGTTGGCCAAAGTCATCAAAACAATTGTGCATCAGGATCAGAGAGGTTTTATTCCCGATAGGCAGTTGAATGAGCTAACCTACCAAGCTATCGCAGCAGTAGATGTTGCAGTGGCTAAGAAGCTCCCGTTGACCCTTACGGCAATTGATGCCGCTAAGGCTTTCGATCAAGTAAACTGGTCATATTTATGGTTGGCTCTAACTAGGTTCGGACTCCCATCCAACTTTGTTTCAGCTGTCCAGTCCCTATATAAGAGCCCCAGAGCAAAAGTACTGGTAAACGGAGTGCTTTCAGACTGGTTCATAATCTCTAGAGGAACGAGACAGGGGTGTCCCTTATCACCTCTGCTATTTAACCTCTATATTGAACCTTTTGTATGTCAGCTCAGGGCTGACCCTGGGATTCATCCTTTCAGAATTGCAGACCTAGATTTAAAATTTGCCCTATACGCCGATGATCTTCTTATGTTTACTTCAAATCCAGACGAGGCTATTCCAAGACTGTTTGAGCAAGCGGAATTGTTCGGAGAAATCTCGGGGTATAGGGTAAACAAAGATAAAACTGAGACCGTGCACTGGAATCAGACACGAGGGGTGGCCGGAGCTAAGACGCATATGAGGTACCTGGGTATAATTTTGGCCCAAAATATCTCAGAAATAGCCAAAATGAATTTGATGAGGGTTTATAAGGATGTTTGTGGTTTACTGCAGCGTTGGTCTGGTCTCTCTTTGAGTATTTTTGGCAGAGTAAATCTAATCAAAATGGTCATCCTGCCGAAGATCACTTTTTTATTTGCGTCTATTCCACTGACATTTCCAGCACCGGATATAGCTAAAATACAGGGGAAAATAGGCTCTTTCATATGGAATACTAAGACACCGAGGATCTCCTGGAAAAAGTTGAGGAGAGGCCTCGCTATGGGAGGGCTGACCTTACCGGATTTACTTGCCTATTGTCACTCTTTCCATTTTAAAAACTTCAGAATGTTAGCCGGAAAGACGGATGCCTCCTCTTTGGGTTTATTGTTTCAAGCCCTATTACACGGTATACCTCAGGGGCAAGAATATTTCCTATTTAAATATGGCGATCCACGGTTTTTTAAGAGAGTCAGGCTAAAAATCCTTGACACTGCTCTTAGGAACTGGTTGTATGTCAGAAAGATACTAAAAATTCCATACTATGCTCCTCAGGCCCCGATATGGGATTCCCCGGGTACACCAGAATGCCTGAATGATCAATTATCCCGTCCTCTTAAATTGGCAGGCCTGTTTTTCTGGCAAGATCTAGAGAAAGACTCGCGGCTCCTGAACTGGGAATCTTTATCCTGCCTGACAGGTGGGACGCTATCAAGGTACAAATACTATCAGCTGTCAGGATGGTGGGCAACAAAATCTTGGGGAGTTGAATCATTGAATCCTAAATTTGATTGTGTATCTAGGAGTGGTAGATGGAAGCAGGAGGTTTCCTTTTGGTACTGGGCCATCCTTGAGTCGGAATCAATAACAGAACCCGAAATGCATAAGCTTTGGGGGAATGCTATAATTTCAGACTCTAACCTTATGGAATTATGGGGGGATTCTTTTACCATGTTACATGCAGTGGTCAAATTAGCTGCACTTAAAAGAAATCATCTATATACTGCATATAGAGCCTATATTTCCCCAAAGAAGCTAACAAAGATAACAGGCCTTTGCCACCTTTGTCCAAGATGTAAAAGGCCTGCAGCTGATGATTGCCATATGTTTATAGATTGCCCTGAGATAGTAAGCTACTGGGCCACGGTGCGAGATTTTTTAGCTGAGGTATTACATAAACATATTGAAGTCACGCCAGAAATGATTATATTTGGATTGCACACAAATTACCACCTCAATGACTCGATATCCAAATTTATTTTTTATGTGGTTATTCTGGCAAGACGAGAGATATGTAGAGCCTGGAAAAGCATAAAGGCTCCAACCTTTATAGAATGCCTGAAACATATAATATATACTAGTGAATCGGACATGGCTTGCGATGGAAACAGCTATGAAAAAATTTGGGCACCACTTGTTACATGGAGGAATAGATAAAAAAATAAAAAAAATAAAAAATAAAAAAAAATAAAACATTCCAATGATTTAACCTGGGCACTGTTGGTTTGATCCCTCCAAAATAGCGTGGGGTTATTCGATTTGCGTGAAAAGGAGTGGACGTTCAAAAACAGTGGTTGCTTGTGAGTTTGAGCCTCTCTCTCTCCACACCGGTCTCCAACATCAGGGCCTGGTCATTTTGATCGGTGGAGAGGGATGGTGGCCACTCATCAAGAATGCCCTTCTTGGTATATGAGGAAAAAAAAAAAAAAAAAAAAAAAGCCCTGTATGACTAACTCATTTGTTACTTTAACCAGTTAATGTGCTGAGAATATGTTGTTTGGATCAACGCTTAGTAAACTAATGACATGTTGGTTACTCTAATCACTTTATGTTGGTTTATAACTGTCAATTGATGTATTGTGTAATCTTGATGGGAATTGAGTCCAATTGTATTTGGTCACTTTACGTGTGTAGATGGTGTTCACTGTATTGTTATAACTGTCTGTGCCTAGTCCTCATGTGTTTTATTTATACCTTATTTTTTATGAAAAATCTGTTGCAGCCCTGAAGAAGTCCCGAGGTGGACGAAACGCATCGGCTGCTTTGGCTGTCTTGGATGTTTTAATGTGTATATGACAAATGAAAAATAAAGAAGAATGCTTTGAAATGAAAAAACATCAAGGATATGGACTGATTTAAATTATATTGTACTTTTTGAGTGGTGCATCTTGTGCTGTTTTTTTACATATACTCCAGGGACTGGAACAGCACTGTGCTGGCGGGTGCTAATCGAGATTGCACACTTGGGGTGAATTTAAAACATCACCAACAAATATGATGGGGTAATGATAAATCCAGTGCTGTCCTAGAGGGATACCGCTAGCCTTGTTTTTTTATGTTTATATTGTCACCCCAGTTAGCACGGATTTAGCCCTTAGACATTTTAGGTTAATACCAGTTCAATTTAGAATATATTAAATTCTAAGTTGTTGTAATTTGGAGCAAGATGGCTCAATTCAAGGACAGAAGACATGAGTTGGCACAGGACCTCTTTGTGACTAGTTCGAGAGCAGGGGGACCAGCAACAACAACCCACAGCTCTAAAAGGCTAAAAAGCAAATTTCAAAAGTTAGAGAGACTTAAGAAGGCCGAAATGGCACATTGGTGGGATGGTACTACTCTTGAGAAATATATGGAGAATGATAAAATTCATAGGGGATTAAGAATTCGCTTTTTCCCCACCTTTGAAAACTTGGAAAATGATGATCTCAAGGGTTGGGAAAAGAATCTACATGATGCATCGTTTGTAATGATGCAAATTCTTATCAAAAATGCGGAAGGAAAAGGAAAAAAGTTACAACAGGAGGTCAGTGAATTGGAGGCTGAAATAGCGTCAATGGATTTGAAGGAGGTAATCAAGAAAAATTATGAGATCCTTGATAAGGTTCTCGATGACTACCAAATTTATCTTAAAGAGAAAAAGGTAAAGAAAATACGTATGGATGACAAAGATTATATGGACGGAAGGGTATATACGTTTGCCCGCAAATATGATAACATCAAAGTTATGGGTGAAGGAAAGAGACAACGTGAGGACACACTGGGATCATCACTTGCGGGTAGTGTGTCGTCAGTGTCGTCTTCCGTCAGCTCTGCACCCCCGGAAGATGTAACCCCAAAACCGGCTGTTAACATTCAACCTTCCTCTTTTTTATTGGAAATGGAGAAGGTCAGAGTAGGTGGAAGAACTATAACAAAGGACCAAAGACAAGAAGGGGCGGTAGGAGATGGCAGGAACAGCGAAAAAACCAAAAACATGATGAACGAGATCTCAGACAGTACAACAAGATCGAGGAAGGGAGGGAACAGGAATTAGGAGGGAATGATGTGAATATAACGGAGAAATTGAAAATTGTTAACTTGTCTAAGAAAGAGCTTTCTGATTGTGAGATATCTGTCCTTAGTAAGGGCTTAGGTTTTTGTCCAACCCAATCGGGCAATGATGTTGACATTTTTGTTGATCTGTTCAAATTTGTGCGGCAATTAAAATTAAAGGATCATTTCTCAAATGCCTTGCCTTTATGTATTGATAAACAACCTGACCGTGCTTGTGTACAACAAACTGCTTCAGAATTCAATGCCTTGAAATCAATGTTACCAATACAGTTTGAGACTGAAATAGACACAGATTCCCTACGTATGGAATTGGATATAGTGGAGGATTTGGGTATAAACAGTGGCCTTAAAGCAAAATCTAAATTTATGCCAACAGGGACGCACCCAAATATTGACACCTTCTATGAGAAGGTCAGCCGAGATTTATACAAACTACAGGCATCACACACTAGAACTTGCAACATGACATTTAACCTCTCCATGGCCGAAAATCGGGCACTTAATGAGTTAAGATCAAATTCCACACTAGTTATCCGTGAGGCGGATAAAGGGGGCAATGTTGTTGTTATGGAAAAGGTGGATTACATGGGGGAAATTGAGAGGCAATTAGCGGATACCACTGCTATAGGAAACTGACCCTCAATCCCATCAGACCGCTATGTAATTATATCAATACTAAACTGTTTGAGTGGCGGGAAATTGGACTCTTGGATGAAAAAGAATATGGGTACTTGACTGTTATGGAACCTACTTTCCCATGCATCTACATCTTACCCAAAGTCCATAAGGGAGGCCCTTTTCCACCTGGCCGACCGATTATTTCCGGTATCAACTCTCCAACAGAGAGATTGTCAGAATATGTGGATGGATTCCTTCAGCCATTGGTGCAGAATTTACCTGCGTACGTGAGAGACAGTAAGGATATCTTATCAAAATTTGAGGGGTTAGAACGGTCAGAATCTATGGTGTTTGTAACCCTTGACGTAACTAGTCTCTACACTAGCATTAAGAAGGAGTTTGGTGTTAGAGCTATGGAATTTTATTTGGGACAAAGGTCGGCTGACCATTTGTCTCATAATGAAATGCTAATGGAATAGAACGGTCAGAATCTATGGTGTTTGTAACCCTTGACGTAACTAGTCTCTACACTAGCATTAAGAAGGAGTTTGGTGTTAGAGCTATGGAATTTTATTTGGGACAAAGGTCGGCTGACCATTTGTCTCATAATGAAATGCTAATGGAAATGATAGACATAATATTGTCTAAAAATTATTTTCTCCATGACAATGAGTGGTTCCAGCAGATACAGGGTACGGCTATGGGCTCCAGGTTTGCGCCCGCTTACGCCGGCCTTTTTATGGGCTGGTTTGAGCGGGTGCATGCCTGGGGCCGACACGCTACTACATGGATGGAGTATGTATTATTCTGGGGAAGGTACATCGACGATGTCATTATTATCTGGAATGGACCTGTCCCCGAATTGATGAGTTACCACCATTTTCTCAATGATAACCCATATACCATGAGATTCACAATAACTTGGAATAGGGAGAGGATTGACTTTCTAGATATCCAATTTTTTGCTCACAACAATACAATACAGAGAACAGTTCATCGGAAGAATACTGCCTGTAACAGTGTATTACACTATGATAGTGCCCACCCCCGACATGTAGTAAACAACATCCCCTTTGGGGAAATGATAAGAATGAGAAGAATTTGTAGCACTCAGGAAGGATTCACACGAAATGTAACAGAAACTAAAAAGAGATTTGTGGCAAGGGGTTATCCCCTGTCCCTAATGAATAAAATTGAGAGAAGGGCCCTAAATGTGAAACGAGAAAGCACACTAGAAGAAAGAATGCCACGGATTAAGAAAGGGAAATGTTCCTTTACTGCCCTTGTAACTGGTTACAATAAGGATAGTAGTAAGATCTTTAATATCCTACGGAAACATTGGAGATTGCTTGAGGAAGTACCAGGCCTAAAGGATGAAATAACTAGAAAACCTAGGGTTACTTACAGGCGTGGTCAAAACTTGAGAAATATGCTTTGCCCTAGCTTCGTCACATCCCCTAAAATATCTAATTGGATGACAGAGGGACAAGGGGGTTTCTTCACATGTATGAAGTGCTGTGTTTGCAAAATGGGAAGAAACAGGACTCGCACGTTTCAATTCAATACTGGGAAAGACCATAGGATCAAACACATTATCACGTGCAAAACCAAGTTTGTCACGTACATATTGGGCTGCCCGTGTAATATGATATATGTGGGTAGCACTAAAAGGGAATTAAGGGTTAGGATACAGGAAGACCTGAGAGCAGCAAATAATGGGGATCTTAGATATCCCCTTACAACTCATATCCAAACTAAACAACACAAACTTAATGAATTATGGTTCTTTGGAATAATCATATACCGATATCCCCTAGGGGAGGAAATAGAGAGCAGGAATTAAGAAAAAATGAAGCTGGCTGGATATGCAGACTTCGATGTGTGGAAATGGGGAACAATAGCGAATCTGAAATGCACTATTTTCTTTAAAACAATGCCTCAGTAACCCTACTGGATACTGGGTTATTACAGACTACCCTACGAATCCTTTGCACATAATGGTGGCTGCTCTCAAATTTTCTGTATTTGTGTTATAATCATTATTGGAAAAGCAACTGTATCTCCTACTATCTTATAAATGCTTGCAGCATTAGGGTGATTCACCCTTTTTTCTTTTCCCGTAAAGACCGATTAGTTTACTGTTCCCCTAAGATGTACCTCCCGACAAACTATTGAATGTTTACTTAATTCTTAATGTGACACTATCGATGTAATACCATTAATGTATACCCTTTTCCTTGTATTATGTACACACTTTACTTGGGAATAGGATCACAAATTTAATCATACAATCTAATGCATTTATTTACCTCACTAGGGCATTTACTTACAATGCTGTAAACGGTACTAAAGTAGGACTTTTTGGAATGAACATGTCTGTACTTTAGAAATAAGAAAAACTGTGTTAACATAATCAAGTTTTGATTTGAGTACTCCCTTTTTCAATCCCTCATGCGTGAAATTAATCCTACTTGCCCTGTCCCCTTTTTACTTATGGCTGATAACAATGTCTTCTGGTGGGTGACTATTCATATCACTCACTACCTCACTGGCCTCTCCTTTATGTTATATTGTGTGACATTAGGAAGAGTGATTGATGTGTGCCCGGCGGGTCTTTTATGATTTTAACTATTTTAAACATGTCGACCACTGGTTTTGTTTTGTTTGACATTTGACATTTTTACAATGACGACCATTCATGCCATCTCTCTTCGTAATGCTCCTTTACCTATAATAATTCTATGGTAGTTGAAATTAGCAAATTATTTGTATCTCGTTGGCTACTAATGCCTTTATCCTCACAAGATGGTGCTCACTTATGCCGTTTCACTCACATTGACCTTTTTTCGATGGTGGTTATGGGCCTGTTAGTTTAGCTACTTTAACATTCTTTAAAAAAAAAAAAAAAATTGTAAAGTTAAATGACCTTTCCTATACAGATGCTGTGGTGTAAATTGTTTTGTGATTTCTAATAAATGTATACGTACCACACATAACCAATAAATATGACTTATCTCCACTTTGATGAAGGGTTATTTTACCCCTCAAAGATGGCGGCTTCATTTACAACGACTCTATGGCAGTTTATATTAGCAACTCATTTGTCTCTCGTTGGTTACTAACGCCTTTACTTTCCTAAAATGGCGCTTGCTTACACCGCCCTACTTACATCGACCTCCTATCGATGGCAGTTTTCGGATTATGGGCCTGTTTATATAGCTGTTTTAAATCTTTTGCCTTAAATATAATGATTTACAAAATGTACTTGTATTACACGTAATTGATAAATACGATTTATCCCTATTGTTATGAAGGGTTATAATACCCTTCAAAGATGGCGGCCGTCCTTTTCACCTCACTCCTATCGCTGTCTTACGTTTGTAACTCTCGTGCTTTAAGAGGGGAAAACCCAGGTGGTGTAAGTTGTAACTAATTACTTGCACTATATAAACATGAAGTACAAACTATTTCCTCTGTTGTAACCTGACAGGGGTGGCATTTCTTGACACGAAAGATGCGGAATCGGGTAGATTTGTGCGCCGGGTCTTCTTACCTGCTTTACTAGGTGTACTTTAGCTAAATTCCTGCTTTTCTGGGTGATGCCAAGGGGACTGTACGGGGTTAGTTTAATATCATGACGTAAACTTTCCCGTGTACTTATACGCTAGGGTGTAGCGCTTTCCTTAGTATGCCTTGCACTCGGATTATCGTTCTCTTTCCACTTTTCTTTTGCGTAACAGTATATTTGATATTTGGTTATTACTTGACTCGATGTTTGTACATGATTCAATTATAGGCATCTTAGAGAGTGATACTGCTGCTCGCACCGTTGGACGAAATTGGAATATGACTGATATTGGAAGGATGTGATCCGTTTGAGCTACTTAGCAGATAAACTATTCTATTGTACTTAAATCGAGGTATTCACCTCGTTAAAGTGAGTACACACATCACCTTATCATAATTTCTTCTAATGTTCCTTTTTTTTTTTTTTTTGCATAGTCTGTGACTAATACGGCTATACCTCACTAGTGTAGATGACTCATGCATTCAGTTCTTTTTTACATTTGTCTGTCTCTTGGTTTCTCCTAGTGACATTGATCTGTGTTTCCTGTAATATTACAACTGAAAAAAAAACAAATATTGGTACATCAGTTTCACGGTGGGTATATATCCCATTTTCTTAGCCTTTGACCTTTGTCGGTTCTCGATTCTCTGCCCTTGACTGTGATAGGGACATTTACTGTTCTTGTAATTTAATTATGAATGTTACTCGCTTTTCTGAGATTCAATCTTAAGGAACCATACCAGTTGCGTTTTACTTGTGGTAAAATCATGTCCCTAGACAGAACTTTGGCTCGCCACCAACTCCTAACACTGTAATTATATATTCTATCATTGTCTGTGTGTGGAGTTCCCTTATGATACTTTAAATCAAATAAAATGTTTATGCAATGACGTTTTGAGTATGCCATCGTAATCTTATTCTTTTCATTATATATTCCCACATGCCATTCGATTGAGTCATCCTTGTATGACTAACTCATTTGTTACTTTAACCAGTTAATGTGCTGAGAATATGTTGTTTGGATCAACGCTTAGTAAACTAATGACATGTTGGTTACTCTAATCACTTTATGTTGGTTTATAACTGTCAATTGATGTCTTGTGTAATCTTGATGGGAATTGAGTCCAATTGTATTTGGTCACTTTACGTGTGTAGATGTTGTTCACTGTATTGTTATAACTGTCTGTTCCTAGTCCTCATGTGTGTTATTTATACCTTATTTCTTATGAAAAATCTGTTGCAGCCCTGAAGAAGTCCCGAGGTGGACGAAACGCGTCGGCTGCTTTGGCTGTCTTGGATGTTTTAATGTGTATATGACAAATGAAAAATAAAGAAGAATGCTTTGAAAAGAAAAAAGTTCAAGGATATGTACTGATTTAAATTATATTGTACTTTTTGAGTGGTGCATCTATGCTGTTTTTTTATGTATACTCCAGGGGCTGGAACAGCACTGTGCTGGCGGGTGCTAATCGAGATTGCACACTTGGGGTGAATTTAAAACATCACCAACAAATATGATGGGGTAATGATAATTCCAGTGCTGTCCTAGAGGGATACCGCTAGCCTTGTTTTTTTATGTTTAGACTTAGCCATGATATCCACCTTCCATATGATATCATGGCCATGATATCCACCTTCCATAGGATAACATGGCCATGATATCCACCTTCCATAGGATATCATGGCTAAGTCAATCTTTATGCAAAAATAACAATTGATGGACAGAATGCAGAACAATGTCATACATTCACCCCAGTACAGAGATCTGGGCCTAAATCCATCGTTTTTTTGCTCACCATGCCATTCCAGTTTGAACCCAGCCATATGCAAATCAGTCTTGACCCTGTGCCCCATGGGAACAGTCCAGCCCGAACTGCCAAGCCAGCTCCTCCCTGGACTGGAAACAAGCATCCTAGGACCGGTTTCAGGCTTTCAGCCCTCGTCAGCCAGGATAGCTTGATTCCAGTGGCATGGAGAGCAAGGGACTCACGTCTGAGCATACCCTTCCCACTCGGGGTGACAAATGCAAAAATAACAATTGATGGACAGAATGCAGAACAATGTCATACATTCACCCCAGTACAGAGATCTGGGCCTAAATCCATCGTTTTTTTGCTCACCATGCCATTCCAGTTTGAACCCAGCCATATGCAAATCAGTCTTGACCCTGTGCCCCATGGGAACAGTCCCGCCCGAACTGCCTAAGTCAGTCTTTAAGCAGGCGTAAGGAAAGTAGCGATGACGGAGGTTATCGCTAATTTTCTTGTCACTCTGCAGGTTAGCGTGTGGCTAGATAATAGGAGAAATGTCGCTTAGCGACATTTCTCCTGTTATCTTGGGGTAGAACGCCCACTTTGCATCTCATTAGAGATGTGAAGATGGGCGTTGAGGGAAAGGGCGATAAGGCAAGGATTCACACGATAGCGTGACCTTGCTGATAATGCGATAAAATTATCGCCATTTTCCGTCCGCAAACAGACGCTAAAGCGGTGATAATTTTATCGCCTGGCCTTGATGATATGCCCCGGTGGTCTAGAATGTTTAACCTTTAGGGATAAAAGGCACCACTAGTATCAATACTGAGGTCTATCTCTCTATTTGTTACCCCTCCAGGTACCTGCATGTGTGAACACATGGTATGTCTTAAGCTGAAACCTATCTGCAGCCAATGCAGTGGTTAACAGTGCACAGCAAGAAGGTGGCAAAACAACCCGTAGAGGGAGGAAACGATCCAAGATGATGTGCGTTGGATCCTGGAGTCACAGGGGGGGAGTCATGAAGCCAGTGCCGAATCCGAAGCCAGGCAGAGCCGCATTAGTTCTTGTTGGTGAGATATGTAGGGTCCTTGGTGAGATTTGTAAGGTGCTACCACATCTAGCCACAAGAAGGTGCAAAATTGCCAACAAAAGCCACCAAAAATGGCATTGTTGGTAGGGGAAGGGAGCATGGAGGCGGTGCAGTAGATGAAGGCAAACGCGTAGAGCGATCTGAGAGAGATAACCAAAGATGATCAGGCAGATTGCCAATACCATGACTAGGATATGCCGTTTAGATATTAAAATGCTGCTAACCATATTCGAATAGCACCTATCAATTTCAGAGCCTTACTCTTGGGAGGCCAGAGGTAGGAACATAACCAGGGTGTACATTTACAAATAAATTGTGAGGAAAAGGCATCTTTCCAGCCCCTTTAGGTATAGCCACGTTGTCACAGACCTCTGAATGAGGCACAGTGAAAGTGGCCCTAAGGTGAGCGTTTGGAGGGAGTCACCCCTCTTGCAAGAAAAAGCCTTGAGGTGTTGCAATTAACATCTCTGCAGAGAACCCTTGGCATTTTGCAGCTATTAATAGTTTAGCAGGTGTAGTGACACCAGCCCCTGGTGTTTCAGGGGCCATGGCACCCCAAGAAGGACTATGTTTACCATCCACCCAGGGGACAAATGATCCATTTTCTTTGCTTGTGTTTTGACCATAGTACCATTATCATGAAGCTGTTGATGCCCTCGAATGACACTGTGATCTGGTGCTCACTCTGGAACAGGTTTTTACAAGTGCACTGGAGTTGCAGTCATGGCAGTTAGTGGGGCGCAGCAGGGAGTTGGGGACACATCAAACCGGCAGAGATGAGGGCTGGGCGAACTGTGAGGGATCTGATGCAGGTGCAGGGGACGTTGTCTACATGCGTTGTGGGATCAGTTATGACTCTGCAGCATTAACGAGATCAGGTGTGATGTTAGTGTAATGAGAGCACATTTGCTTGTCATCGAATAACCGCATGTGTTTATTTTATCATGGTTACTGGGCCCAGGAGGAGAGAGTACCTGAGAGCACAGGCAGGGCCCTGAGCTCAGAGCACACCTCCGATGGGCCTCTCTCTGCCTGTCACTCCCTGCACTGTGCTGCTGGGGTGACCCCTCTGTAGCATAACTAATGCTCATCGATGCTCATCCCTTTGTGCCTTTGTCTGGCTGCGGCACCACATTTGGGGCCCAGTGCTTGAGCAGCATGGTAACATATGCTTTCTCAGCATGTCAGTGGTTTTACCTACAATTGGAATTCTACTCGAGTGTGTTCTGGGAGCACTGTGCTAGATTGTGAGAATGCAGATGGGCCAGGCAGTTGGGGGAGACTGACGCTCTTCAAGTGGGACTGATGCTCTATAGGTGTGTATTTTTTTAATTTTTGTCTACCACAGTCCGTATCTGCACCTGCCATGTATATGTACTCCTCTTGTTCAGAAACTCTGAGGTGTGAGTTTCAGGTATGCAAAGATTGCCCTGCCAATAAGTACTTTGGAGCCACTGTTAGTTATCAGCACTGTAAGAAAGTCACACAATAAAAACTGAATTCTTACATGAGTCTGGGAACATGCATTTGAAGCTTATGCATTTGAAGTTTAAAACATACACATGTTGTTTTGGGTGACCAACAGCTGGGCATAGGACAGGGCCAGGGTTTAGGGTGGTGAGCACCTGCCTCTGAGTTCGGGGCACTGAGGTCGGGGGCACTGTGTTAGAAAATGAATTGGTTTAAAAGTGTCTGCTGCAGCAGAGTTCCTTGTGTATTTCAGCAGGAAACAGGCAGCAGTAAAAATGTCAAGATAGTGCTGGTGATTAAAAGTTATATTCCTTCTGCATAGACAAAGGAGTTTTGTCTAGTGACAGTTTTGATCTAAATCGTAACGCATGGAGCACTTTACCCGGGATTTTGTTAAACTTGATCTAAATCGTAACGCATGGAGCACTTTACCCGGGATTTTGTTAAACTTGATCTAAATCGTAACGCATGGAGCACTTTACCCGGGATTTTGTTAAACTTGATCTAAATCATAACGCATGAGCACTTTACCCGGGATTTTGTTCCAAGGATGGATCAAGTGGAGCTCAAGGGGAAAGGGAGAAAAGTAAGACAAGGAACTTTGAGAGGCTGTTGGCGATTGGGACCAGTCGGAGAACACAAGGCAAACGTAAACACGAAAACCAGCACTGAGTCAAATCAAGGCACTTTAAATTGCACTTTATTAGAACTTTTAATCCTTACGTTTGGGCATGTTCAGGACTATGGCTTTCCTTTTTATAATGTTTTTAATTTTCACTATCTTTATTATTGTATTGCACTGGTTTTAATTAACTTATGCAAATAAAACAAATAAACAGTAAACAAAAGTGGCAGTTTTGGCTGTAGCGCAGATGGTTAATGTGCCTGCAGCAAAGAATGTGTACCATACAGATAACAGAACTGTATTTATGTGGATAGCTCAGTAGGTTTCTGTTTTTGTCACATGGATCCTTTGGTTAATTGTTCTTCATAAATACCAATCCTAAGTAATATACCACAGTGACCTATGAGCTGTCATCAAAGAGTTTCATGCAAACTGCATGGTATAGGTTACAGCATTATGTTTTCCCCCTAGTATTTCATTATCCTAATGTTGCTAAAAAAAGGTCTGGTTTTGATAGAAATACAGTCTCATTAGTATGGCCAAACCCAACCACTGTGGTATGTTTAAAATCCTAAGTTTGTTCTTCTTCAGATCAATCACTCTTAAAATATACTGTCTACTAGTATGAATGACATCATTCTTACACCTTGTAATACTGAATGTCTCATGTAACTTTTCCTACACGTTATGATTCATTGCCTCTGCATTGTTTATGTGTAATGTGTAGTGCTCTCACACCCTACACCAGCATGAAAAGTGCTATAAATCAAATGAAATGCATTTGCGAGAGGGGTTACGGAGAGTTGATGGGCAATGTTGGATGGTTGTAGTGAGTAAATCCATGGAGGAGGTCATAGGGGGGAGGAGGCACCGGGTGCTACCATTGTTAGAGCTGGCCCTGGCATTGGAATGAGTTGCAGTAAGAAGCGACAATTAAAAAAAAACCTTGTGAAATGTTATTTTTTAATTTAAAATGTTTGCCCTTTAGTGACGTAGTGAGGATGAAACTTTAAACACTCAAATTAAATTTTTAGGTAAAAGCTATTTGTTCCCCATTATAAGTGTTCTATAGCGCCATTTAAGCACATGGTTAAAAATCTTTCGTTATACAATACTGCAGCTTGTAAATACATAGTAGACACTTTGAGTTATATGTAAACTTGTGTTATAGCTTAAGACTATATTATTGCTACCAAGAATGTCCTTGCTTTACTAAATAACTTAAAACAAATGCCCCTAAGCTTGTCCGTTATTCCCACCGACCAGTCTGTGGGGAACAGCAGAGGACAGGCAGATATTAGCATTTCTCTGTGACTGTCTCTGTTTATCCACTCACTCTAGCGGTCCAAACTACGTGGTCTCTTTGCCCCCCCCCCCTCATTTTTCCTTTCTCTCATGCTCTGTTTCACTCTTTTTCTTTCACACTGTTCTTTGTTGGTCTGCTTTGGTTTTGGATAGTTTGCTATGTGTTAGACCTGGCTTTTTCAGCAGGCTTCTTCCCTAGACTTTTACCTTTTTGGCCCCCTGTTTCTGACCTGTTTTGTTGCTTTTATGGCTCTGGACACTTTACCACTGCTGATCACTGCTAAAGTGCATATGCTGTCCATGTAAATTGTGTTTATGGATTGGTGTTTCCACAAGTGGCTTATTTGACTTACCACTAAGCCCCTAGTACAGTGCATTGTGTATACCCAGGGCCTGTACGTCAAATTCTGCTAGTGGACCTGCAGCACTGATTGTGCCACCCACACAAAGGGGTCTCAGACCTGCCAGTAAAATGTCTGCGTGCCGGCTCTACTTCCATCCCGGCCTGGCAAGTGCACCCACTTGCCTGGCCCTAACCTTCCATTTGATTACATGTGAGTCACCCCTAAGGTAGGACCAAGGTACCCCTGTGGGCAGGGTGCAGTCTATGTGAAAGGTAGGACATGTACTGGTGTGTGTGACATGTCTTGATAGTGAAATACAGTGAAGTGTATTTTGTTTTTCACAATGGAAAGGCTTTCTGTCCCATAGGATATAATGGGAGTTTATTTATAACACCTTATTTTCAGAGTTTTATATAGCGCGAACTTGACCCGAATTGGGTATTAGAGCACTTTACATAGCACCAGTTTCATTACATGAGGACACATTCATTTTTGTTAGGCACTGGGAGATTAAGTGATTTTCCCAGAATCACAGGCTGTTCAGCGTCATTGCTGAGACTAGAACCCAGTTCCCCAGATTCTAGGTCAACCTCCGTAGCCGTTAGGCCAACTCCTCACCCCAACCTTAGTATAACTTCCCTTTGGGACAAAGTAGACAGTAAATAATATTTTCATGTTGTGTGTTTGAAAATACCACTTTTAGAAAGTGGGTATTCTCTTGCTTAGCCATCCTGTGTGCCTCTGCTGGTTTGAGGAGTGACTGTCTGGCTTTGGGGTGACAGGGGCTGGGGATGTGCATTCTCTCAGACAGCCACTAGGGGAGTTGAGGTGTGTCCTGCCTTTCCTGGATGAGTCAGGGCTGGGCTAAATAGACCTGGGCTGCATTCAGAGCAGTGGGAGGATATTTCCTTGCACCTGCATAGGCCTGGTCTGCCTTACACAATGCTGTCTCCACCTCCTGTCGGGAAGCTGGACCATAGAGGACATAACTGGTTTTAACTGAGCACAGACCATTGCTGCCACAAGAGAACAAAAAGAGAAATTGAGTACAAATGTTGGGCCCAGATCCTAGAACTTTGAATGCTTCTGGACTGGAGAGGAACCTTTGCCAAGGAGAAGAGCTGGGAAAGCTGAAGGAGAAGTACTGCCCATTTGCTGTGTGCTGTCTGGGGTTGGCCTGCAGTTGCTGTTTATACCAAGAAGAGGACAAAGACTTATCTGTGTGCTGTGTATCCTGCTTCAAAGAAGATCTCCAAGGGCTTGAAGTAGAGCTGGTTTCCTGTTCTGAAGTCTCATGGACACAAAGACTTCACCACCAGCTCCTCTCAACTTCCTTGCTGGGAGCTCTGACCTGCCAAGATGTGCCTGTTCCTGTGTTGGGTTTCTGGAGGTTGTCCCTGCTTCTGACAGCTGGGAAAAGAGAAGCACCTAGAGAAGCATGAGGCATTTGCACCTATTTCCGATGCAACACCGCTGTGCGGGAAGAATTCCTATTTATATCCATTGTGCCGCTGAAGAAACCGACGCAAAACCTGCACTCGGCTGGAGAAATCACTGCATGCTAAGTCGCGTGCACCGATCTACGCAGTCCGAGATCACTGCACTGACTCCGATGCAGGTCCTGCTGTGCGATGGCACGAACAGGCGCATTGTGGGATCGCGGCTGGAGAGATCAACACAGGTTTGTTGCTACTGCATCGAGAACAGACCTATCTCTGAATCCCCATGCATTGCACCGTGGCACCAAGACTATAACAATGCTGGGGCCACAGTAAGAAACTGAGAAGTAACCTCCCCGCACAGTAAGAACCAACGCATCACCTTCTCTTCAGTAAGGAACCAACACATCACCTCCCCTGCGTGGCAGCAAGGAACCGACAAATCACGTGCCCTGGAGCAAGGATCCTATGAATCACCTTCCCTGTGCATAAGGAACCATTGCATCATCTTCCCCGCGGCTGTTTTTGCTTATGATTTTGACGCATTAAAGGTACTTTGTGCTGGTAGTGTAGCATCTATAGCTTGCTATGGAGAGAACTGTTTTTCCCTTTTTAAAGTCATACTTGTATGTGAGATTTTTGTTCTTTGGGTCTTGTTTGGTTTAGATGAAGATTACTTATTTTTCTAAACTGGTGTGGTGTACATTTATAGTGTTTTCACTGTATTACTGTAGGTGTGCATGTAAATGCTTTAGACACTGCCTCTGAAATAAGCCTATCTGCTCATACCAAGCTACCAAGTGGGTGAGCAGGGGTTATTTTAAAAGTGTATCCCCCTTACCCTGACTAGGAAGAAGGGTCCCTACTTCGACAAAGGTACAAACAATTGCCAACTTGATACCCCCATTTGTAATGCTGAGTCAATGTCAATATTTTCGAACTAGATTGTATGGAAATTAAAGCATTTAATTTAGAAGAAGGGGGAATAATTATCTATTTTTCTGTGATTATTTTTAGAAGGAGGAAAAGCAAAGGGGAACAGAACGGTCAATAGTGACGAGGCGTTCACACTAGTTGAATATACTGTTGCAGTTTGCTTTCATAGTGAGAATAAACATTTGGTCACATTCATTCATCAAAGCTACAGAAATTCAGTTTCATCAGTGAAAGCGAAGGCGAGGAGTGACATAGTATTTTAAGAGCTGGAAACAATGTGAACTGAAACACCACTCTTGTCCACTCAGCACTGCCGAACGCCTTCAATTACAGGTCGGCTGGGAATGAGCATCTTGGCCCAGTGCTGAGGTTTACAAAGCCTGGAATATTACCTAGGGCACCAAACTTTTCTTTGTCATTTCTAATGATATCATTATTTGGAGTTGATGTGTTGGTATATTTGGAGGCAACAACCGCTTCCAGTGGTTCCTGATTTAGAGATTCTCTCTTTTTGTTGCATCACTTGCAATCAATCTTCTAATGGTGTTCCGTCTGGTTTGGCAGTGTAACTGTCTGCAAGATTTATTATTATAAGTTATCCAAAACACATAGAGTAGACATCATTCCCACACAAAATAGCATTACTCAATAAATCAGATTTTCTAAAGTGCTACTTATCACCTGTGAGGGTCTGCAGGTATGAGGGGGTTCTTCGCAGCTCTGAGTGAGTTGTTGAAGAACCAGGTCTTCAATCTCTTTCTGAAATCCAGTAGGGTTGGTGCAGATCACAGGGACCAGTTGTTCCAGAGTGGTGGTGTGCGAGGTGGGAGAAGGAGCGGCTTCCGCTTCTGCAGATTTAGGTGGTGTTGTTGTGGAGGGAGGAGCAGCAGAGTAGTCTAATGGGCTGGTGGAAGTTTACTCTCTGGTTGTGGTAAACTGGGCCCTTGTTGAGGAGGGTTTTGTGGGTGTTGTGTTTCGATTTAGATGCCCGTACATAGGTTTCCCTGAATCATGTCCTTATTTAGGCATAGACTCCCAGTCCTTATTTAGGCATTAGCCATGGAATCCAAATGCAGGCATGGTCACCTATATCCATCCATCCCACGTCACAACGAATTCTTAGAAACCAGACCCTTTAGCCATCGGGACTTTCCCTAGCTAGGATTATTGATTTCTCCAAGAACTCATCTATTATGCATGAACTACTAGTCCTTAGGGGTTCATCCAAGACGTCTTACTCTGCCCAACTTTACGTCAATGCTAGCATTCCTAAACACCTTCCAGGTATAAATATACCTCCCCTTACCATGGCAAACCACGGAACAGTTCGGCACGACTTGACTGCACGGTTCGCCAAGGCAAGTTCGGAAGAGACCATATCCCGGCCTGACGCACTGACCAGACGCTGTCATCCTTGCTCGCAGAGTATCCAGCTTCCAGTGTTCTGACTCCCTTCGCGGGGTGTTAGAGTTTGAGACCTGGAAAGAGATTCCCACCCCTCTCATTCTAAAGGTATGGATCTGACTAGAACCTAGAGGGACTCTTGGCATATAAACTTAGTATGTACCATACTATAAGAAACAGCACCTACTTTTACCTTGCACTACACTTAGGTTAGGTACATTGAGGTAGAACTATTTAGAAGCATCAGACGAGTATTCACTTTTTAGCCTGTGTTATTTATGTATGTATATATAAATATATATCATTTCTAAAAGACAATGCTATTGCAGAATTATTTCTTCTTACTGCTTACGCTGTGCGTATTATATCTTGCTTACTGTCTAATGATTGTAACAGCTCCCTTACACGAGCAACAAGACTGTTCAATAAATCGTTTTATTGAAACACCTATCTATCTATTTCTGTGTAACTCTGGAGAAACTAAGCATGCACGATTGACTGAGTGAAACTGGTGTCTATTGTTTCCACGATTCTGAGACGCGTTCCGATTCTAAGGGAAACAAAGTTGTCATGTTTATGCGGTTGTCACAAACTAATCCCTTCTTGTTTATTCGAGAAGTTTCTAGTGACCTCTGAGTTAGCTGGCACACACAAAGTAATTAAGTTTAATGTACTCGATAGGAGCCAGTGTAGAGTTCTGAGGTGGGGGGTCATGTGGGTTCAACTCAGGAGGTTGAGGACAAGCAGAGTATCCACATTCTGTATTGTTTGCAGCCTATTTTGGAGATGGGTGTTTATCCCTATGTAAAGGGCATTGCTAGAGTCCAGGCAGCTGATGACAAGAGCCTGGGTCATGGTGCTTCTGGTGTCTGTGGGGAGCCATTTGAAGATTTTCTCCAGCATGCGGAGGTTGAGAAAGCTTGCTGAGGCAACGGCGTTCACCTGTCTACACATGGATAGGTTGCTGTCGAGAATAATGTCTAAGTTGTTAGCGTGCTCTGCTGGCTCAGTAGGGGTGCCCAGTTCGGTGGGTCACACCTCATGTATTAAGTACCAAAAGTATCATCAATCTTCTTGGGAGTGCTTCCTCTGGCAGCCATGTGGGACTGTTTTATCTTTTGATAGTCCACTCCACCGTCACACTGTACGGTAAATTCTTTCCCACTTTTTCGCATTCTATACAGAAACCAAATTCATTTGTGATACCTTTTCCTTGCATTTGTAAAGCCATCAGGGTACTCTCTAATAAAATAAAATGTATTTGTGCATACAATACAAGTGAACTTCAGTTGTGATTGACTGTGGTGCAGATAAAAGCAAGCTTATAGTTTTTGTTGTATAGGTTAAGGCTCTACTTCTTTTGAAGCATCCAGAAAACATTGCCTGTACCCAAGCAGCACTGTGTGTACTTTTAGGCCTCTTTGATTATGTCTCTAATAATTGTGCAAGTAGGAGAAAGGTAACAAAATATAAAAATAGGAAAAGTTGGAGCAATAGTTTTGTCACTGTAAAGTTGTTTTTTATTTTCGTGATAGGTAAGTTGATCCCTCACAAGATGCATGTAGAAGCGTTTCTCTTCCACAGTGGCAGCTCAAATGAAGGAACATCCAGGAAACCGTTAGTTAGACCCGTCAGCCTTATGGTGGTCCTATCCATATCTCTTTGATTTCCTAAAACATAGTGACATTGGCTTACACCCAATTGGCACATTTAGTTTACTTATAAGCCCCTAGTAAAGTGGTACTACCTGTACCCAGGGCCTGTAAATTGAATGCTATTAGCGGACCTGCAGTATTATTTGTCCCTGTGAAAAATGTCTTAGGCCTGCTGTTAAAGCCTGTGTGCTCAGATTAAAATGACCATTTTGACCTGGCAAAATAAACATTTTGCCAAGGTAAAAACTTTTAAAGTACGTATGTCACCCCTCAGGTGAGCCCTAAACAGCTGATAAGGCAGAGTGCAGCGTATCTAAAATGTTGGACATGCACTTTTAAGTTTTACACGTCCTTGTAGTGAAAAACTTTTACAGTATTTTTTCACTACTGCAATGCCTGCCTCTCTCATAGGATACCATTGGGTTACCTTATTTCAGTTCATAACTTTAGGAGCAGGTCGGAACGTCAAGTTTGGTGGCTAAAGAATTGTAATTTAGAACTCACTTTAAGGGTAAAGTTAGATTTTAAGTCACAATTCTGAAAAAGGCAGTTTTAGAAAGTTGGCTTTTTTAGTCCCAACCATTTTGTGCCTGTAACCTGTACCTCTAGTCACATGACTAGGCGTGGCTGGCAGTTACTCTTTGTGTATTGCTCCAGACATTGAAACACAAGAGGAATAAATGTTGGCTGGATCGCGATCCTGATTAGGTGGAGGAGTTGTCACCCACCACACATGAAAATCTTGAAGCCTCTGCTTCAGAACACTCACAAAGTGTATCACATCAGTCTTTTGTGTCCCCAGAGGAGCTAGGCCAGGAGAGGGGGGAAGCAAGTCCCAAACACCTTTGAAGTGGAAACCTTCAGAACCTTCTACTACTTCAAAGCCGGCACCAATTATGAATTAGACCTTCAGTACACATCTGGACTTGTGAAAGACTCAGAAGGAGCACAACTGTGCTTTCTCTGTTGCAAGATGGACTGCTACTCTGCTGCAATGTTGCCTGAGTGAGAAGGACTGAACCTGCATCTTAAACCCATGACCGTAGAGTGACTCCAAGGGCTATTTGGCTGGCCTCCTGATCAGCACCTAAAGGATAGAAAAGGCTCCACCCACCTTGAACCTTGCACCTGGACTCTGCCTACCGTGATTTCTCCCACATTTGTTGTGCCACCCCAGTCCTGGACACGTTGTAGTGGGCATGAAGATGCTGTGCCTGCCCTTCTCTGTTCCAAGCCTAACATCCCTGTGCCTTGCATCGGAACCACAGCTGCACAATGCATCCCCGACACGGAACCTCACAGCCCCTCTGAACCACCACTGTTCAATGCATCCTCAACACAGGACTTCGCATCGCAGCACTACAGATTCTTGGGAACATCAATGCGTGATGCATCCTTGATTCAGTATCTCTCATTGCAGCCAGGCAGCTTCTCAAAACCGCCCCTCTCTGGTGCATCTTAGACCCGGGACCACGCATAGCACCGTAACCAGGATTTAAGGAACTTTGTTCAGTGGGCATAAACCTGGTCCATATATCTGCCCACGCTCCATCATGATCAACCTGAACTTATAACTTTGTTCCAGTCCAACGAGGACACATAGCCATATTTGTCACTTTGTGCTTTTAAGCACTATTTTTAACTAAATCTTTAATATTGTATTTCTCTAATTCTACTAATTGGATTTTTGTCCTTGTGGCTACATTTTACTCTATTTTCCTAAATGTGGGATTTTTCTTGTGTTGCTTTTTCTTTATTACAGTTTAAAATGTTGCATAAATACTTTACACATTTCCTATAAGTTAAGCCTGACTGCTTTTGTGCAAAGCTACTTAATGGTTAAGCACGGGTTCATTTGGTGTTTCCATGTGTTTCGCCCTGACACGAATTGTGGTTGGTGCTTGAGTAGGGTTTTTCCACTCTCGACCACTAAACCAATTCCTACACTGGGCATGACTGACAGTGGATATCTTACAGAGTCTGTGGCTGCACTTCTTTCAGACTCAACTTCTTCAAATTTAAACATCTTGATTTTAAGTTCAATTTTGATAGCTATTGGCCTGGAAGTAACTTTTTGGCGAGGCAGGCAGGATTATATGTGATTCTCTTGCCTGAGGTGATTAATACAATAGCTGTTGGTTAGAAAGGCTGGATCACCTGTCTTAATCACACTGAGTTGTGTTTACATCATTTGAAGCCAATCAAACAGCATAGAAATGGTGGCTAGAAACAATTGAACTAATCTGAGCCAGTGATTATTCCTTTAATTATTCCTTTTCACATTGTTGAGGACTTTAAATGGCCAATGAGAGTGATTATTGAAAACTTGGAAACAGCGGGTATACAGCTGTCACATTTTGTCGCACAGCGACTCACGTTTTATATATAAGAAGAAATATCACTCATTAGTAGTACACCTAGTATACTACTTTAACTTTTATACTACCTTGGTATATAAGTTTAACAATAATAAACTCTTATCAAATACTTACAGTCACTGAATGATGTCATCAGTGATGTCATTTGAGATGTAATCAGTGATATCACTGACCATGTCATCAGTGATGTAATGTGTGAGGTCAAAAGCAGTACATTGCGGGGACATAAGTTATAGCTAGCTCAGGTAACTGGCTACAGTCACTAAATGGTTAAGACAGGAAAATGTAAACTTTGTAAAAGTGGTATTTTCAAAATTGTAATTTAAAATTTGGCTTTACCACAAGTTAGGATACTTCATTACAATTCCAAAGACACCAAACATGAACTGTTTACCTGCTCTCATTTGGAAATTACAGCTTATTAAATGTAAAAGGTTACTCCAATCTTAGTCTATGGGAGAGGTAAGCCTTGCTGTAGTGAAAAATTAATCTAAGAGTTTTTGACTGGCATGACACTTAAAATCAGATGTACTACTTTTTAAATACATTGAACACTGCCGCAAGGGCAGTGTAAGGCCTACCCTAAAAAGGAAGGTTTGGGCCTGGCAAAAGGATGGTTGGATAGAACTGCACACACAGGTTGCAATGGCAGGCCTGAGAGCTGTTTATAGGGATATTTAAGTGGGTGGCACAATCAGTGTTTCAGACCTACTAGTAGCATTTAATTTACAGGTCCGTGGCACAAGTTGTGCCACTTTACTAGGGCCTTCAAAGTAAATTAAATATGTCAACTGAGTATAAGCCAATTCCACAATGTTTTAAGGAGACAGCCCAAACACTTTATCACTGGTTAGAGTCCTAAGGACAGCAAAGAGAAATTCAACAAAAAGTGGAGGGTAAAGGCAAAACGTTTGGGGTGACCCTGCTGAGAGGGCAGGTCTGTTGTAAATTTAAATAACGATGTGATTAAGCATTTACTTAAGACATGAATTCCCCTTCTTTAGAGCATGTCTCTTCTGTTATGTTGACTGAAGTTCGGACTCCATTTTGTATCGTCATGTCTCCACGTGCTCACCACGCGAAGAGTCCAACCTCTGTGTTAGTTGCTCTTGTAATCTGCCTAGTAACAGTCTATAAATAGCTCCTTTGTCCATCTGGCGCATGCCCAGACTTGACCACATCTGTTATCAGTTAGCCTTGCTTGACCATGTTTTCGCGGGCTCAAGGAGTGTGTCAGCTCCGCCCACATATTGATCCTGTATCGAAAATGTCCTTAAATGGTAATGGATTTCGCCTATGTTGTATCCACCCACTTATGAGCCCCTCTGTTGTGTATAAAAGGGGACCGTGCACGCAAGTTCTGTGTGCTACTCTATGCAATACTGAAGAGTGTTGTATGGATTGTAGGACCACCCTTAAGGGTTAATAAACTTTGTCTTTGTACTTTGCAGTTTCCGTGCCAACTTCCTTATACATTCCATTGCAGGAGAGCGAACCCTTGTGTCCTGCGGGCCTAGCTGGGGCCTGTATTCATCAATTGGCGCCCGTCACGTGGGGCTCATCGGCGACTCGGATGCTCGAAGGACTGGTCGCGACGAAGGTGAGGAATTTGGCCGGGGATGTGATCACTGCCAGCGGCGTTTTAGCCCTGGCATCCCGAGGTTTTTCTTCCTTCCCTTCCGAGCTGACCATCTGGGTGGCGCCGGTCCTCGACTGAGACCTCTTCTGTCGGTCCTGCCGTGAAAGCCGTTTGGGCGAATTTTGGAGCTTGGCAGTTGGAATCTGGACTCCTGATTGGTAAGAACCAGTGTACGGTACTTGCTCCGAGTTTTTGAAGCCAGGTCTGGCTATTTGAGTTTGATTTGTGATGACCGGTCATATCTTGTATTGGCTATTGTGAAAATATATGCGTTGCAACACATATAGGCAGGTAATGTGGAGAGATTTCTCCGGAGCTGTGTAACTTTGAACGGCGCAACGATTAAGTGCCATTTTCTTTATAATATTGCATATTTTGCATTATTTTTGAGCATGCCTGCTTTTAGCGCACTCCGTAAGTGGTGCTGCTGCTTTGGAAACCGGTTGAACCTCGAGGAATCTGCTCCGGCTCCCCCAGAGGGGACTCCTAATAGGGATATGTATGTGAAGCATGGTCTTTCTTCCATAATGTACAGCACAGTATGGAGGAAATATACTAAGAAAGATCCTGAGTTACGATGGCCTTTGTATGGATCGTTTGATATGCGTAAGATTGAGTATGTGGAACAGTGTATGTGTAAACGGCATGCTCGTCAGGATATGTTTGAGTGTGTGCGGTTGTGGGTGAAGGAAGTACGTGAGCGAGAGAAACGTGAGAAAGCGCTGTTTGATAAAGAGCAACGGAAGAATGACCATGTGCGAGCACAGGAAGCGAAGCGTCGGGAGGAAAGAGAACAGACGGAGAGACAAGAGAAAGAGCGTAGGCTACAAGTGTCGGGTCAATATGCTGTCCGTCAGCCACTTTATCCTGTCCTTAATAATCTTGATGATGATTTTTATTTATTAGATCGCTCTCCGCCCCCTTATGTTGGCGCGTCTGTCCCGAGGCCACAAGATTCTGAATCGGTTCCGGGTAAGGTAGACACGCGGTCCATGCTATCGCCTGACCGAATGGGTGAGCTTCGGCAAGTTTCTTTTCGTGCACTCAAGGGCAAGGTGTCCTTGGAGGAATTGTTGCGCTCTTGGGAGCTGTGGCAGGATAGAGAAAAATTGTATTTTTTGGGCCACTTTTCTGAGGAAGTGATTACTGCTTTTCGGAAACATTCCAGTGTCTTTGAGCCTGACGATGTGGTATTAGATGCTAAAGCATTGCGTAACGGTGTCTTCTCTCCCTCTAAGGCGCCTGATGCGGCTCGGCGGCTGTTTGCATTGTGGGACGCGGTGAGGAACCTTAAAGAAAAAGCGCGCCAACAAGCTGGGGAGGAGAAGCAGTCGGATTCGTGTACAGCAGATGGCCACTCATCCACCTCCCAGTCAGATAAGAGTGACATAGTGCATGCTAAACCAATGCGAGAGGCGGCGCCTTTGTATGTTCCTCCTAAAGGAGCGGGGACTAGCCCGGACATCACCTCCGCTGATGCTAAGGGATATTTTGTGTATAATTGGGTTTATACTCCTTGGCATAGAGCTGATGTTATGGCATTGAAGAATGCATTGCCTGATCCCCGCAAGAATCCAGCGGCCTTTTACGAAGAAGTCGAGGGGGCCTTGAATTCTTGCGTTATGACCTTAGCGGATATAGACCTGTTCTTTGGTCTTATTCTACCGCCGGATATGTGGCGATCTGTCCGAAAGGTGGATGATATAGCTGCTTTTAAGGCTCGGTGGTCTGACCTTGAGGATGAGGATAGGGAACGGAAGCCCGCGCAGAAACCACCCCAGATTATCTTAGATCTCCCCGCTGCTATTCTGACTAAGTTGAAAACAATCATCCCCCCTAAAAAAATTGACTGGAATATGTTAGCTTCATGTAAGCAGAAAGTTGACGAGTCAGTTGCAGATTTCTTTACGCGCTTTGAGGAGACGTTTCATGATTTTAGTGGCCAGTCGCTTACGGATGATACGGGTCGACACCTCTTTGCTGATAAATATGTGGCTAATTTATTGCCGGCAGTTGCGGACCGTCTAAAGGCGAGTGAGAGTTCTTGGTCCTCTGCGACCCAGACAGCCCTCCTGACTATAGCTCAGTATTATGAACGTCAGGAGCAAGAAGCGAAGGGGCAGGAGGAGAAGAAATCGAAAGATTTAAAAACAAAGGTGATGTTGGCGCAAGTATATGGCCCGCCCCGACGGGGTGTTAATAGAGGTAGGGGAGGATTTTATGGTCCTCCCTCGGGCAGATCTGATTTGAATAGGAATCAATGTGCGTATTGTAAGCAATCGGGACATTGGGCTAGAGATTGCCCGGCGTTGCATGCTTCGCGTCAGGGGCATAGTCAGGGTGGCCCGAGAAGTAGAGGGGGTTTCTCGAATTTTAGAGGGAATTCTAACGATCACGCTCGTTTTGACCCTGCCGGGCAGCAACGAGATAGGCCTAATGTTTTCGATCGACAAAACCAGTATCAAGTGTCGGGGATCGACCGCTCTGGGTACCATGATTCTCAGCATGCATAGGAATGCGTTGGATGGGGGTTAGAATCAGTTGAGGTGCCGGTTGATCAGAAGGGTCCTTATGTATCAGCTGAGGTTTTGGGTTCTACTGATCAGTTCCTAGTGGATACAGGAGCGACTCGTAGTGCGCTGTCTAAACAATTGGTTCCGAGGGCTCCCCCATCTGGCTTAATGGTTACATCGGTAGGGTTTGACGGTACACTCTCCCGAAGCCCTCTTTCGCGGCCCCTCACATTTCAGGTTGATTCTTTTTCTGCACCCTGTCCGTTTTTGCTTGCCCCGAACACGCCGGACAACATTATGGGCCTTGATATGTTAAAACACTTCAGAGCTACGATCCGCTGCTCCCCTGCCGGAGTGCGGGTGATATTAAATGACAATCACCCTCGGTCTGAACGGATGTGTGTGGTTGCAGAGGATGCGGTGTTAGCTACCCTCCCTCGTGCTTTGTGGGCCACTTCGGATACTGATGTGGGACAGATGGTGATTCCGCCTGTTCACATTAGTGTCCAGGAGGGGGCGGTGTTACCACGCCTCCCACAGTATCGTATTTCCCAGGAGGGGGAGGAGGCTCTTATACAGATTGTGCAGGATTTGATTAAAGTGGGAGTAGTGGAGGAAGTTCCCTACAACGTCTGTAATAGCCCGATTCTACCCATTTTGAAAAAAGATACGGATGCCAGAGTCTATCGGTTTATAATTGATCTGAGAGAAGTCAACAAGATCGTGATACCTCAGTACCCAGTGGTTTCTGATATCACGACGTTGCTTACTTTGGCCCCGCCTACGGCGACCACGTTTTCAGTTATTGATTTGAAAAATGCCTTCTTTTCCATTCCTATTCATCCCGATAGTCGATACCTTTTTGGGTTCACTTTAAATAATAGGTCTTACCGATTATGTAGGATCCCTCAGGGCTACACAGAAAGCCCTAGCATTTATAGTCAAGCTTTGAAAAGACAATTGGATTCCTTTGTTCTGCCCGAGGGTGTCGCCCTCATTCAATATGTCGATGACATCTTGTTGGCGGCTGACACTCCGGAGTTGTGTGAAAAGAGTACGTTGTCCTTGCTTTCCTTTTTGGCATCCCACAATCATAAAGTATCTCGGAAGAAATTACAGTTCTGTAGACCAAAGGTGACTTATCTGGGTCACCTTTTGTCTAAGGAGGGGCGTGCACTCACACCAGATCGTATCCAAGTAATTCTGGACACGCCGACGCCGTCCACGCAGAAGGACGTGCGTGCATTTTTGGGTCTTGTTTCCTTTTGTAGGCAATGGATATTGGGGTTTTCACACATAGCTAAGCCATTATTAGCCCTTTTGACAAAAGACACGCCTATCCCGATTCCTTGGTCAAATGAGTGTGACGCTGCTTTCCAGCAATTACGACAGGCCCTTTGTTCAGCACCAGTGTTAGGGACCCCTGATTATACAAAACCCTTTTCGTTGTATGTGCATGAGAAAGATGGATGTGCGTTATCAGTTTTAGTGCAGATGCACGGCGACAAGCAGCGCCCTTGTGCATATTTTTCGGCTGTACTTGATCCTGTCGCTCGAGCATTACCAGGGTGTTTTCGCTCGGTTGCGGCGACAGCTGTGTCAATACGCCAGAGTGAGGGAATTGTGCTATCCCATAAGCTGTTGGTATTAGTTCCCCATGCTGTTGATGCCCTGCTTAACCAGACAAAGACGCAGCATTTGACCAGTGCCCGTTTAACGGGATATGAGCTGACGCTTTTGGCTCCTCATATTACGTTAAAGAGGTGCGTAACGTTAAATCCGGCCACATTGTTGCCATACCCCGAGAATAAGTCTGAGGCACAGAAAGCACATGATTGTATTCTTGTGACTGAGGAACAAACAAAGGGTCGTATTGATCTCCAGGATACGCCCTTTCTAGATGTAGATGGAGAACTGTGAGTGGACGGATCATGCCTGAAGCTACCAGATGGTACGACTTCAGCGGCGTATGCAATTACCACATTGCAAACGATAGTGGAGACAGCACGCATACCACAGAAATCAGCTCAAGCAGCGGAACTGATAGCATTAACACGAGCATGTGAGCTCAGTACAGGATTGTGTGTGAATGTTTATACAGATAGCCGCTATGCCTTTGGAGTAGCGCATGACTTTGGCCTGCTCTGGAAGGAGAGAGGGTTTTTAACGTCACATGGAGTACAGATAATGCATGGAGAGTTAGTTCACAACCTTTTAACTGCATTGACATACCCGAGGAAAATTGCCATCGTTAAATGTAGCGCCCATAGGAAAGTAGTTGATAAAGTTGGAGAAGGGAATGCGTTAGCGGACCGAGTGGCACGGGAGACTGCGATGCAGCCCGGTGCTACTGCCATGTATGTAGTGAAGTCACAGGTGGAAAGATGGCATGATGCGAAAGAGGAAGTACGAGAAATGCAAAGGACCGCTTCTGATAAAGAGCGGGAGCAATGGGCTAGTGAGGGAGAATTGGATGATGAAGGTTGTTGGAGAAATAAGCAGATGGATAGATGGAAGTTACCCACAGCTTTCGTACAACCTATGGTTCAGATGGCACATGGGCTAGCACATGTTGGAGCTTCCGCAATTGTGAAATTGCTTACTCAAGTTTGGGAGCATCCAGAGATTGCTAGCACGGCAAAGAGGGTGGTGCAGACCTGTATGATTTGCCTGAGGTACAACCCAGGAAAGGGTACTCGAACTCCAGCAGGAGGATTTGTGACACCTACTGCACCCTTCGAGGTTTTGCAGATGGATTACATCCAGCTTGAGCGCTGTAACAATTTGAAGTATGTTCTAGTAGTGGTTTGCGCCTTCAGTAAATGGGTTGAAGCGTACCCTACGAAAGACAATACTGCAATGACTACCGCGAAGCTGCTGTTGAAGGAGTTCTTCCCTCGATATGGCGTATGTAGACTTTTGTGGAGTGACAATGGACCCCACTTTATAGCGGATGTTATAAAGTATGTTTTGAAGGGTCTGGGTATCACCCAGAAGTTCCACGCAGTGTTTCACCCTCAATCTGCGGGGCTAGTCGAGAAGTATAATGGTACACTGAAGCTCAAGATCGCTAAAATTCAAGCTTCGACGTCTTTGACTTGGCCAGATGCTTTACCGCTGGCGTTATTGTCAATTAGGTCGGTACCACACTCTCGAACCGGTCTTACCCCGTATGAGATTGTCTTTGGACGCCCAATGAATATTTGGGGTCCACCAAAACCTAAGGCTGTGCACGATGTACCTTGTGTAATGATGAGCGATTATCTGGCACAGTTAACGGATAACTTGGTTTCTATTCATCAACAGGTCCGAGAGGCGCTCCCTGATCGGTCTACCGGTGAAGGACATGGTCTCCGACCTGGTGACCATGTGATGGTAAAAATCTTCGACAGGACGAACAGCTTGGAGCCGAGATGGGTTGGTCCTGAGCAGGTCCTCCTTGCAACGAGGACGGCTGTGCGAGTTTCCAACAGAAGGAATTGGATCCATTCCCTGCATTGTCGGAAGGTGCCGCCCGGATTGGTGGAACCTGCTGTATTGACCGATCAACGAGAAATCCTGGCTGCAGAGAAAGGCCGTGCTACGGAACCAAACGCCACTGAGGAGCTCTTCCCGGACCACGCGACTCCTGGAGGAAAGCGATATCATCTCAGGCCAAGGAAGTGAGTTCTTCAGTACCGGGACATGTTGTCAGAACAGCCCTTGGGTTAGTGAAACCGAGAGCCAATGAGGCAAGGGGGGGGGGATCAGCCCTGCATTAGTGTAGCGACACCCGTCTTGGCCCGCTGGTGAAGAAATCGACCGCTGCCCAAGGGGAAGAGTTCTGACAAACTTTTAGTTTCAGGAAGATATTGATTCTTTATTCTGACATGGAGAAAAAGAAAATCCTTTGTGCATCAGGTTTTATGCTTACTGTAGCTATTGTGGGAATAACCACATGGTTTGTGGAGGATGTGACTCCCGCTCGAAAGCTACTTGTGTTGACTACTCCAGTGCCTGAGGAGCACTATTTTTATACACTACCGTATCAAGAGTTGAAGCATCGACAGTCTTATTTGAATAACACTTTCATCCAGATGTTGCATCACACCCACGTTGCCACGAATGCTACGAACTGTTGGATATGTGGTATGATGCCAGCGCATCAGAAGAAAGGAGGGACGCCATTCATACCTCTTCCCTTCTCTCATAATGGCTCTTGTAGAGCATGGTACACTTTGCTGTTTGCCACCCGGAAACCCACAGTGGGACGATTACTCTTCAGACTCAATAAAGAATGTTATCAGGATAAAGATGGATATCCGCAAGCGAATGGGACAATTTGAGAATGGGAAGAGTATCGACCAGACAATGAATCGATTCCCTATATTTTTACGAACACCAGAGACACTGTGGGAAAGGACAAATTTGTGATTCAAGTGGCACAAGCTCAAGCGGACCTGTGTGTCCAGAGTGTGAGTTTTATTCCTGTTGGCGTTAGTGATTGTGTCACCGTTCTGAACATTGATGGGTTGAACAATAGTACCTTTCTTGCCTCCCATAATACATACTTTGTGTGTGGAAATAAAGGTTATTACCGTTTGCCGGCCGGTTGGTCGGGGGTATGCTATGTGGCATTCCTATTACCTCCTGTATTCCTAGCACCAGCATCTTATCACAAAGATCTGAAATTATTGAATAATGTGACTGTAAATAGGTATAAACGTACTCTATCAATTGATGATGTAGATCAGACTGATACCAGTCTGCAACAGTATATTGATTTTAATTTAGGATTGTTTTTCTTTGTTGGAGCTGCCTTAAATAGTAGGAAAGTTCGAAGATTAACAAGAGTTGTAGAGGCTGTGACGAATCAAACTGCTGCTGCTCTTGGGAATCTTACGGAAGAATTGCAAATCACTAGAATTGTTGCATTGCAGAATCGTATAGTGTTAGATGTTATGTTAGCCGACCGAGGTGGAGCTTGTAAAATTATTGGAAGTAGCTGTTGTGTGTTTATCCCTGATCACACGCCATCAGTCTATAATGCTATTAACAGGCTGCATAAAATTGCAGCTGAAATCCATACAGAAAACGGCACTTGGTCCTTTTCTGGATGGTTCTGGGCATTGATCACTGCTTGGGGGTGGAAGGTCTTAACTGGTCTCTGTATCATTGTAGCAGTTCTGTTTTCTTGTTGTATCTGTGTCCAATGTGGTCCCTTGCTCTGTTCCTTATGTGTATCATTCTGTATTCCCGATAAGAAAGCTATTGCTGAGGTCGCTCAACAGAAACGTTTAGCTAAAGAAGTCGAAGAAATGATGACAATTGACATATATGATGATTATCCTAACAAACCGGATGTCTTCAGTAAATGCTGAAAGGGTCGTCTGTTGTAAATTTAAACAACGATGTGATTAAGCATTTACTAAAGACAGGAATTCCCCTTCTTTAGAGCATGTCTCTTCTGTTATGTTGACTGAAGTTCGGACTCCATTTTGTATCGTCATGTCTCCACGTGCTCACCACGCGAAGAGTCCGACCTCTGTGTTAGTTGCTCTTGTAATCTGCCTAGTAACAGTCTATAAATAGCTCCTTTGTCCATCTGGCGCATGCCCAGACTTGACCACATCTGTTATCAGTTAGCCTTGCTTGACCATGTTTTCGCGGGCTCAAGGAGTGTGTCAGCTCCGCCCACATATTGATCCTGTATCGAAAATGTCCTTAAATGGTAATGGATTTCGCCTATGTTGTATCCACCCACTTATGAGCCCCTCTGTTGTGTATAAAAGGGGACCGTGCACGCAAGTTCTGTGTGCTACTCTATGCAATACTGAAGAGTGTTGTATGGATTGTAGGACCACCCTTAAGGGTTAATAAACTTTGTCTTTGTACTTTGCAGTTTCCGTGCCAACTTCCTTATAGATTCCATTGCAGGAGAGCGAACCCTTGTGTCCTGCGGGCCTAGCTGGGGCCTGTATTCATCAGGTCCAACAGGTCTACTTAAGTGGGTGGCACAATGGGTGCTGCAGCCCACTAGTAGTATTCAATATGAAGACCCTAAGTGCATGTATTACCATATACTATGGACTTCTCAGTAAATTATTCTAATCAGGTGTATACTGCTTTTACCATCTTCAGAAGGGAGAGCACAAATACTGTACCACTGGTTAGCAGGAGAAAAGTGTGCAGATCCCTACACGCCAATTCAAATAGATTTAGCAAAGGAAGGCAAACATCTGAGGTGACCCTGCAGAAATGGAAAGGACCAGCAGGGCCCAAAACTCAACATAAAATCTTTCTACTCAGAAAAACCCTGGAATGATGTGGATTTTGGTCCTATCTCCACCAGCATCCAGCATCCAGGAAAACCTACCAACCTCAACATTTCTGAAAACCACCCTAGGCTCTGTTAGAGACTAGGGTGGTGTGACTTGTTTTGACCTCACAATATTTTCCTACTTAGGAGCCCTTGCCAACCCTAAACTTTGGCTAAGAACACACATTTTCCTTACATTTCTGTGAAGGAAAGCTCCAGAATTTGTGGGGATCCACACATTTTCTGCCACTCAGAAATTCCACATGCCTTTTGATAGACACCGTTCCCCACTTGTGTGGGTGACTTTAGTGCCTACAGCACCAAATATATCAAATTGCAATGTGGACACAACAGCAATAGGTGGAGCTGTGTTAACAAGGTCAGAGCTCGGCCACCAGCTAGGGAAACCTATCAAACCCAGACATTTCTGAAAACTAGACACCTGGAGAGTCCAGAAGGTTTTCTTACCCACAATACCCTGCAATCTTCAAACTTTGTCTAAATTAACACATTTTTCTTTGATTACTTGGATATAATTTTCCTACTACCCAGTGTTCCCCCACTTGTCCTGATAAAAATGCTACCCCACTTTTGTGGCAATGCATAGTGCCAGTGACCTAGACAAGCTACACCAGGCTCAATGGGAGGATACAGCTAGGATTTCATTGTGTGGGTATGCTTCAGTCCCTAGGGGAGCAGAAAGATTGTTGAAGCTTTAGGGTTGAGGTGGGGTCTGATGTCAGGAAGGGCTGTACCCCAACTCCTTATTTTACTTCCAAAGAAAAGTCTCCCTTCCAGTTGGCTTTATTTTTCCCTTCCAACACAGGGAAACATTGGAAAACCCCCTCTCAGCCCCCACAGATGTAGAAAGATGGGTTTGGCCCTTTTGGGATCGGGTGTAGCCGATTGCCAGGGTGGCACACCTGCAAAACCTTCTTGTGCCCAAAGGTAAACTCCCTGGTGTGAAGTGGGCAATATAAACCCTGGGGTCCATTTTGCGGCAACCTGCAAAATCTGGACAATCCTCCTAGCTATTCCCAGGAGTGCTTAATAGCTCTATTGCCCCTTCTGGGGTTGAGGGGTGGCTCAATGTCATGGTAGGCAAACCCTATCCTATTCTTTGTTTTAGGGCTATTTTAAAATCCCTGGAGTTTAGTGAGATTTCTGTCCCCACTGAGGCATATTCATGCGTCCACCCTTTCACCCTCCAGGGGGACTGAAAGGCTTGTTTGCCCCTTTTGGAGTTAAGGCATGGCCCAGTGCCAGGGGGGGACGCCTGTACTTGTTTATATTGGCCGAATGTAAAATCAGTGGTGTTTTGCGGGCTCCTGGCTCTCTGAGGTTACAGATTGAGAATAATTACACCCATCTGACCCCCATGGCACACAAGAAGCTAGAATTGTCCCCTTTTGCGGAGGAAGCATTAACCTTGGCTTGGGCAGGACACTGCTCCTACTTTTTTTTAATTTCACTGGTGTCTACTGTGCTTTCTCCCCCCTGGGGCATATTGGAGCCAAACACCCCAATTTGCCACACTCCTGAGGTCAGAGAGACTATTATGCCCGTTATATGTGCATGAATGGCTCTGCATGATGGCCTGCTCTCACAGCTTGGTTTTATTGGGCAAACAATCCCTGGTGACTAGTGGGCTTTCTGTCACCCATGGGATAGATTGGGGCAAACCTCCTTGGGTGGCACCACTTGGGGGGCAGAAAAATATGATTCCCCTTTTTTTGGAGCTAGGGTATGGCCTTGAGTATAGTGGAGACTCTATATTATAGGGGACCTGCATGCCCCATAATCCCTTTGGAGAGAGCAATGTCCAGGAAACGGGCCCAACAGCAGGAGAGTGCCTTAAAGCACGTCAACCAGCCCGCTGCATGGAGAATTATTTTAGAGGGGGCTGCATGCCCCATAGTCCATCTGGAGATGGGCCCAGCAGCAGGAGAGCAGCATAAAGTGCTTTGACCAGCTCCTCTGCATAGGACGCTAGCAGGCTGCACCTTGATAAATCCTAGGTCAAGAATGGGCTCACCCACACCCGTCAGAGACAGAAAGAGGCAGTCGAAGGCCACCCCCCGGCTCCACACCCCGGAAACGTCCAGCTATTGATAGTAAGATTGCCAAACATGTTGAGTTTTTAGTAACCTGAGAGTGCCTCCTCACTAATTTAAAGCTACACAGTCATAGTTCCTGTTGTATGTCCAGATTTCAAAATCTTTTAAACTCTTGGGGGCATATTATCAAGAAACGGCTTTAAAATTATCACCGCTTTAGCGGCAGAAACCTGCCACTAAAGCGGCGATAATGGGCTTGATAATATGCCCTTGAGAATTCCCATAGAAGCCCATGTTCTGATATCAACCTGGGTTTCTATTGGAATTCTCTGCGTCATATTATCAAGCCCATTTTCACCACTTTAGCGGCAGGTTTCTGCCGCTAAAGCGGCGATAATTTTAACGCCGTGCTCGATAATATGCCCTTTGGTCTTTTAAGCACTAATCACGTGGATCAGGTGATCAGTGAACTGCCCAGTATCTATCATTGCTTATTAAATTAAGGTTGAACTTGATTATGTGGAAAAAGAAGGCGTCCAACCATCCACTGGTTGCTAGGAAGGAGCGAAATCTGCTAGATAACACAAGGCTGAGAACTGCTCCCTGCAGGACATTGCTAATCCAATTGCAGAGGTGGAGAGTATTGTTAGACCTGGCATCTTTTGGCGTGGTTACCCCTGACTTTTTGCCTCTACCTCCTGTATTTTTGATGCTATGCTGGATGTCGTTTTTACTAGTATAGATGCTTTGGGCACTTTGCCACTGCTGATCAGTGTCAAAGTGCAAGTGCTCCCTAGGGAAATTGTGATGTAATTGGCTATACATGTTTGGCATATTTGTTCTACCTGTAAGGCCCTAGTAAAGTGCACTGAGAGTGTCAGGGCTGGTAGTACAAATGCTACTAGTGGGCTGCAGCACTGATTGTGCCACCCACAGAAGTAGCGCTAAAATGATGTATTAGGCCTGCTTGCAGTGCCTATGTGCAGTCCAGGACTGCCATGTCGACCTGGCTAGTGCACCCACTGACCATGCCTTATCCTTCCCTTTCTGTACATGTAAGGAATCCCTATGGTACCCCCCTGGGCTGGGTGCAGTGTATCTGAAAGGTAGGGCATGTACTGAGGTGTGTAACATGCCCTGGTAGTGAAATACAGCCATTGTCGTTTTTCACTGCTGAGAGGCCATCTTGCCCATAGGACAGAATGGGGGAGACTGTTTACATGCCTATCTTCCCCTAAATGCAAGATAGAAAATCCAAGTTTGGTATCTTTGTGTTCAGAATTTAATTATACATCTTTTTAGAAAGATGGTTTTTAAATTCACTGTGTGAGAATAGCACTTTTTAGAAAGTAGCTATTCTCCTGTTTAACCTTCCATTGTGCCGGTGTGCAGATTGGCTGACTGGTGTCATGTGATGGGCTAGGTGGCTCCAGGAGTCTGGATGAGTCATCAGCAGGGTGAAGAGGGAGATCTGCTCTAGATGGGTGGGAGGAGTAGCCCCAGGGTTTGAATAGGGCTGCCTCTGTCAGCACATGCCGGCTCCATCCCCTGCTGGCCAGGCTGAGGACTCTGCCTCTGCCAGCACAAAGAAGGCCCCACCTCCCGCAAAGCGTCTAATGACCCTGCCCCTCACTCTGAAAGGAACCAGGTGCTCCAGGGCAGAGCACACCCAGGAACCGGTTTGAGCAGGGGAATCCCCCCACTGAAACAAAGAGAGACAAAGACTTGGAGGGGTATAAGAGGAAGACCCCAGACACCTAAACTTTAGATCACTGTGGAACTAAGAAGGAATCACTGCCAAGGAGAAAGCTGGAAGGAACTGAAGAGGAGAAGACTGCCTGCTTGCTGTTTTTCTTTACTGCCAAGGAGAGGGGAAGGACTCTGCTGTGTCCCCTTCTTTAAATTCTGATCTCCAAGGGCCTGAGGAGAGCTGGCTCCCTGTTAAGAAGTCCCAGGAACAAAAGGACTTCACCACCAGCTCCCCTGGAACTCTGCTGAGGGAGTTCTGACCTGCCTTGGAGTGCTTGCCTAGTCTTGGGGCCTCAGGAGGTCGTTTTGCTGTGTTTGGGAGCTGGAAAGCAGAAAGCGTGAACAAGAGTAACTGGTACCCAACGCATCATCCGTTTGAGGGTCGCATCATCCGGTTGCGAGACGCAAGATCGAGAGTGCGAGAAGAATTTCATCGCAGTGTCATCGCAGCACCCAGAGTCCCCGCATCGCCGAGTGCGTCGAGCATCGTCCCGGTGCGTGAAGATTCCTGACACTTCGGAGGTCGTCGCCGAACCAGTTGGCGGGCCGCACCACTGCCGGTGCGTGAAAGTATCCAGTCGCTGCGTGCGTCGACGCAGAGTCCCGTCCCGTGGCGCATCGAGGGTTGCGGCACCAGAAGTCAATGCCGCGCCGCGCATCGCTCCCCATTCCAAAAGCGTCGCACCGTACCTGTGCGTGAAGCTTCCCCCTAAGAAACCTACACAACGAAAGCCAAAGTCATCGCATCCTTCCCCTACAGATCCGAGCCGGCGCATCCACCTCTGCTGCGTGAAGCAGGGCTGCTGCAAAGCCTCCCCAAGGTCTCAGGAGTATCGCATCCCCTTTGCCATCTTCATTTTTATAGCTTTTGGGAACCTTAGCGCAACTACAGGTACTGTTGGGCACGAGAGTGTCGCATTGTGTGCATTGAGAGTCGCATTGTGCAGGACACTGATTTTTACATCCTGGAGTACTTTCTATAAACTCTTGAACTATCTTTAAAGTAACCTTTTTAATTGTATGGTGGTTTTTCTGTAGTATTTGGTCTTGTGAAGTTTTTAGTAAAGATACCTTATTTTTCTAAAACTGGTGTAGAGTAAATCTGTGGTGTTTTCACTGTGTTGCTGTGAGTGTTGGTGCAAATACTTTACACATTGCCTTTGATAGCCTAGACGCTCAGGCCAAGCTACCTAGAGAGTGAGCAGGGGTTATCTTAACAGTGTATCCCCCTTTCCCTGACTAGAAGCAAGGGTCCCTACTTGGACAGTGGTATCTACCCTGCCAACTAGAGACCCCCAGATCTAACAGGTGTACACAATAAAGGAAAGAAACAGCCCGTTGTGCAGGCTCCTAAAAGTAAAATAACCAATTTTATGAGGGAAAAGTTAACAATGATCATCTCCACATGAAAGTTTCCTATTCCATAGACCTACAAAAAGCCAATGGAAAAAGGGCTCCAATTTAAATGAATGCATCTTATGTCAATTACTATGAATTTAGATTCCATTAGAGCCATTTTTGGTAGTTTAAGAAGTGATCTTAATTATATCAGAGAAGTTGTTTGTATACTGAGGGCATTTCACCACTTTGTAAGTCAATAAGAAATTAACTGATACATTCGTGATTTATCAGGATTGTGACCATTTTGTACATTGAGTGGACCCCTTTAGATGCAATTTAAAACCAGTTAATGCTGCTGTTACATTCATGGGCAGATGTGACACCTTGAGTGATGACTCATCCTACCTTAATGTTTCCCTTTCTCCAAGGGGCAATCCTTATTGTAGTCGGCTTGGGGCTGGGGCTGCTTGTGTCATGAAGAATCCAATGAATATTAATTTACTGGAAGTCCTAATTTAGTGGATGGGCTATTGGCCTTTGATGCTTGAACCATTCCCTTTTTAGGTTCAAGTATGCAATTTAAAAGCGGTTTAAGACCTATGAAATCTATAGCATCATCTACTTCGAAACCATGTGTGCCCAGTAACATAGCTCCAACTCCCACCCCTAATTCTCTTGTGGACTGGGCCTGGTTGGAAACATTGTTCAACAGAAGTTACCTGACCTCATAAGGCCAGAGTACTCTTCCTTAGTAGAGGTAGACTGACTGTATACCACTAAATCAGAAAAAAGGACGTGTTGGTGACTTCTGCCCATCTATTCTGTCACTACTGGCACCAATCAATCATACATTCACCCCTTCATTGGACCTCCCTGTACCACCTTTGCTGCCCTATCCCTCGCTTGGAATGTATTTCTTTATCCATTAATGCATGTACTCATCAACATTATAGATTCAGAGTGGGGAACTGTCATTGATCAATTTGATGTCATACTTCTGCAGGAGACCTGGGCATTGGCACTGTTATTTTGATCCGGCAATCCAAACAATATTGTTAAGGCTATTCCATCTAGAGATGACCTCTCCTCTGGTTGCTTATTAATTTAGGGTTAAGAAAGCCCTTAATCTTGTTATTAAAATGTTGGTGATTGATCGCACAGATATAATTGAGCGGACTATCAATGGAAGTAATGGCCATAACTCTAATTTACATAACATATAATCACACAGTGCAGAAATGTAAAGAATCCCTAACGTTCAAATGACCTATAAATCACCTTGTCAGCATGCCAAACAAATTACTCCTTCTGATTGCTGGTAATTTTAATGTTAAATTTGAGCAACTAGATGGCATTGCTTCTGTTATTGATACTGAAGATGAATCCAGGGGTATCCAGAAGTTGGACGCCAAGTCAATGCAATGCTGACCTGGCCTGAGGCATGCAATTATTGTCTCATACCTTAACACATGGCTTGCATGCCTGCAGTGATAGATTTACATCTGACAGGCCCCTAGCTTTTAAGTTTGCTAGAGGAAGTTGCCAAAGCAGAATTGATTATATTGTTTTGGATCTAGAACTATGGCATGCAGTGGTGGGTTTTGAATTATTGCACAGGTCTGGTAGCGACCATAGTGATTTAAACTTAATAATGAAAGGCAACATGTTAGCTGATTCTAATAATATTTGCAAATCAGCAGGGGTGGTTTTGTCTCTCGGGAATAACAGTAAATCTGTTGTATATCAAATTTGCTTACCAAACCTGAAAAATTATTGCAAATTTACTAGATTCTCAAATTAGATCTTCATACTGGATCTTTGAGGGCTCTGCAATATTTATGCAGAATGCAATTTGCTTCCTCAAATTTGCCAACCCCTCAGCCTTCCCCATGGTTTTCTAATGAATGCCGGAAAGCTAAAGTTGCACTGATTAAGGCTAGGAGATCGAGTGAAAATCAGGGACACGGGATCCCAGTACAAACTAATTGTGGCCTCTTCTAAACAGGGTTGGATTAATTCCAATTAGCATACTCTTGTTGAAGCTTGTAGATATAGAGACACTGTAGCCTTCAGGCATAATATAGCCATGGTATTCCAAGTAATGCTCGCCTCCTTAGAGTTTTTCATTTAACTACACCAGTAGGTTAATCATTTCACTGAAATGTACACACTGAATAGACTGAAAACAGCTGCACCACCAGTAGTCAAGGAAGACACACGAAGATTAGAGTGCATTCCCACTCTGACCAATAACTGTCTATTGGTTCAAAGTCCTGTCCAATTCTCTCTGCACAGCACTTATAGGGCCATCCAATACTCGCAGCCCAGGAAAGCTCCTAGGCCTGTGACCCATCTTGTGTGGGGCCCTTATATTAACTTATTGTCGAACAGTATTATGGGTGGGGACAGAATTACTGTTTCGCGACACAGTGCTGAAATAATACCGCAATTCAAAAAAGGGCAATTATCGGCCCATCTGTTTAATTGACAGCCTCCAAAAAGTGTTTTTGCTGCCAAGTCTTAGATAAACTGCAAGACTGGATTTCATACAGAAGTGACTATGATAGACCAGATCTTCTGTTTTAAATTTATTATTTTGAAATATCTAACGCTCTCCAAGGACCACTTATAAGTGGCCTTTGTGGACCTAAGAGCGGTGTTTGATCTTGCCTTAGGCAATGCTTGTGGTCCACCCTTATGTCAATGGGACTCAATCCCACCTTTGCTAGGAATGCTCAGTACACTTCAGGAGGAAAACTTCACTCAAATGAGATGGGAGGAGGGATTGAGCTCACAGATCGCATACATGTTAAACATAGCTTGCGTCAAGGGCATGTGCTGGCCACCACCCTGTTTTCTCTATACATAAACAATCTTATAAAGCATCTTAGTGCCTGTACCCATGAATCCCCCAAACTGGGAGGTATCTCTATCTACCCTTGTTATTTGTTGAAGATGCTCTTCTGTTTTGCCCTCTCCAGGTGGTCTGCAGAACCTGCGTAGCATTTTTGTAGATTTTTGTGATCTTTGTCGTCTGAAATCAAACACATTAAAAGCTAAGGTTATTGTGTTTAATCCCCATAGGTCATTAACAGAAGGGGTCTTGATGACGGGGTTGACCTTGTAAGTAGGTATTAGCTTTGACTACTGGCTTTGCCTACCTGGGAGCTAGAATAGATAAATCTTGAATCTGAAAGTCACAATTACAGAAAAGAGAACTGACTCTACTACATAGAGCCTCTGCGGTGATGAAGACAATAACGAGCTACTACTCCCAGAGCAATCTTCTGGGCTATTGAGGTCTATAGTGCAAAGGCTCAAACTACACCTTTCTTTGGGGCAGAAATCTGGGAAGTAGGGAAAACTAGTGCGTTGATTTCTAAGAAAAGTAGTTTTTAAGATCTTTATTTAGTTTGTCTCAAAGTTATCCTTTAACCCGTCCATATTTTGACATTTAGCAACCTTGAAACCTATCCTTTTCTGTGTTAGGCTGTTGTCAACCCCTGAGGTACTGCTCTTTAGGTCTGCCCTAATAAAAATTCTGAACTTGGGGAACGCACACTCAATATCCCGTTTTTACATATTAAACTGCACCATAGTGACATAGGATTGGGCAATTGTTGAAGTTATCCTATGTCAATTAATAAAAGTACTAAGGTCATTGTAAAAGAGGAGTTTTGCAACTTTAAGATTGATTCTTACAATAGTAGTTCCAATCTTGGTGGCTTGTGGGTGTGTTCTTGTCTCATAAAACTGTACCCTCCTTGGAACCATATATGGACGCCAATGTACCCAACCACGCTTGTACATTGTTTACTAAATTCAGGCTGGACACATTGTTGGTTAGCAAGTTTAACAGTAATTGAAAGTCCAACTCAACTAAATCTCCTCTTTGTAGGTTTGGTAGTGATGTGATGGAGCATGTTGACCATTTATTATTTTTGTGTCCAATGTATACAAGACTGAGAAGGGCATGGATTAGGCTGCTCTGTACAAATCTGTGTGTGAGACATTACAAAGTCACCTCTCAAATTCTCTTTATAGTTTTTGTCCTCAGCCATTATTTACCTGCTGGGGGCCCGCAAAGTCAGATTCCCAAAGCCTTTGTGTGTCAGAAAGGCCAGCACAGAAAGGCTATGAGAATCTGCCATCATAATCCCTTGGCCGGAAAGAGCCGGCCGAGGGATTACTGAAGGCTTTCTGAATGGTGGACGGGCTCTCTGAGCCCATCGGAGGCCATTGGGAAATCTGATTTGGATTCCCTTCCGACCGACCCCATCAAAATGGGTTGGTCAGAAAGGAATCCAACAAGTTGATTGCGATGTGGTCGGATTCAGACTGTATAGTAATCGTCCTCTTAGTGGTAGATTGTGCATGTATGAGCAAATGAGTCTTGCATGATTATTTTTATCAGTCTAGGAGATATCTTCAGGACATGTGAATGCAAGCAGTGTCAAATCTTACATTTCGAACTACATTAGTCTATTAAAGTAGGTCAAAGCAAGAGGTTTTTGGAGACTTTTCAACACAGAATGGAAAGTACTTCAAGTACATTCAGCCAGTTTCATCCTTCAAAGACCGCTTTAAGTGTTGTTTACTCCATAAGAATTGTCTTACATAGAAGCGGATTAGTAAACTCATTAGACTGGCTGGGGGAAAATCTGAATGTTTTATTGTGACTTTACATACAGTTGAAGGTCAGAGATTATAGAGCTCTGAAGAAAAACTTACTATGGTAAATGTTATTTGCCTTTTTCTGGTTACATTTGGTGCTCTCCAGCAGGCACACTACTCACTGAGCTTTTCAGGAGGGTGAAAACCTCTAGGTAATCTCAGACTAGGGCCTTACAGACAGAGCTACCTTATTGAGATTGGAATTTGTGGCCTGGAAACTACAAAGACATATCTACAAGAGAGAACTAAATATTTCTTTTAACCCCCTTCAAAGAATGTTGAAGTTAGATGAACATATCAATGTCAGATGAATCTGGTTGGATTTGTTCAGTCAGCCAGCTCGCTTTAGCCACACCGGTGTTGCTAATACGGAACTATAGTTTTAGTTTATCTTTTACTATTGCAGGCTCAAACATCCCAGGTTGCCGCCTAAAAAAACGTGATTGTTCGACGGTATCACATACGATATGGAATAATTTAGCTGCTATGCATTCGAATAATAGACCACAAAAGTGTGACTTTTAGTCGCTTTTTATTTGCTTTTCCAGTGAACACTGTAAACTACAGATCTCCAGTTTCTAGGTATATGAAATATCCAGTAAACAAATCTTACCCCCCAGAGAACAACTGGCCTCACTGCACTACGACGTTCACCAACTCTGCAGACCTGAGACTTGGAACACATCAATGTAGGGGGGTGATGAGGCGAGCTCTTTATCTGCGTCGCTTGTGCAATGAGACATTTACAGGCAGGTGGATATTGGGGCGGGGACGACATTATCTGCGTAACAACATTACACGTGGAAAGGGTGGAACGAAAAGGAAAATTACCATGAGAAATGTAGGCTAGCATGCCTTACATGTGTAGTCAGGCGAAAAATTGACTCTTCCACAGTTCTGTAGAATATTCCAATCAGTCTTGTATTTTCTTTATTTTGAGAATCCCTAAAATGTAATGTTATCTCACTGAAATACCTTCACTTCTGTTTGATTTACGTTTTGAAGACTGTACATTTTTGAGTTTACAATTGTGAATAAAGTATGTTTACATCCTATATAGTGTTCAGAGAACCATGGGTACTTGCTTCTCCCCTTCATGAGGAGGTTGCTCTGGAGCATTGCTCTGGAAGTACACACGTGTTACTAGACTTCACATAGCCCTTGTCACAGAAGCACCCAGACACACATGGCCTTATGCATGATTGTGGTGCATTGCCGTAATTATCACATGTGAGCGGGTATGCAGTGCCACAGGTCTCATAGTGTGTGTGGTTGCTTCAGGGACAGTCCTTCTTAAGGACACATTCAGCAGAGTTTAAGACATATCCCTCTTTACAGAAGCATCCCATCTTGCATTGCATAGTGCAAATCTTAGAAGTGATGTTATTAGCCACATCCGCACAGGTTAATGGGCAGACTCCATTGCAGTCCTTATATTCAGCGTTCTTTGGACAGGGGCATTCCTTGGCAGGTCTGCATTTCCCATCCTGATGGACATATCCATGCTCACATTTGCATCCTGGTTTGCACACTTCTGTGCACTTCTCATCTGTACCCACACTAGAAATATTCTGACAGGTTATTTGACAGGAGCCACCACAGGATGAGAAGTCCATGTTGTCTCCACACATTTCTGTAAGGGAAATGACAGCATTATTAAAGATCATATATAACAAATGTCCCAAAGCACTGTGGTTTATAATCATATACCCATTCATTTTAATTACAACCTCTGCTATCAACATGCATATGGCTCAGTAAAAGTTGGCAGCATCCAAGCACAGTACGTTTTCCAGTGACAGAGATCTCAAGGCTCAGACCTGAGCCGGCACTGTGCAAAAAACAAGGCTGGGGCAGAAGGAAGGAGTTGTGTAAAATGATGCACTGAATTAGAACCTGGATTTCTAGCAGAAAGGAATATAACCATTCGTGGATTGCCAAATGGTTGACGTGGATTGGGGAATTTGGTAGACTTTTCAAGAGCAGTTGTACTAGGTGTGAATGTGAGTGTCATTGATGGGCAGAAGCGTTTGTCTTTCGTCTGGACCTGAAGAATGTGATCTGTTACTCAGTGAGCCTGCACATGCAGAGGGACCCACAAGAACGTGAGAGTTAGATTTGTTGGTGTTCTTTTGGTCCATGTGCTATTCTTAGCATTGGATTCATTTTTTGAGCTTCAGACAAAGCAGACTGTGAAGATAAAAAACTCAGCACAATCCACAAGGCTTGGTGGGGCAAATGGCTAATGCCTTGTAAGACTTATACTAAAAACGCACACAACAGGACCCTTCATTCTGCATCCATGCAATCAATAGCAGAAATAACAACAAGGGTCTGATTTAAAAGTTCCGAGTTAAATATCATGAAACAAAAACATCGTATATCATTAATTGAGTGAAGTATTATCGATGTAATTAATATCAATGTTTTTACACTTATATCATATTTTAAATATTTTTATGTGTTTTAGTTGATATGGTAATTTTGTTACAATTGTTTGTATAAATGTTATTAATTATTTTTAAATAAAGTTTGAAATATTATGTGAAGTATAATTCTTATTGATTTTTAATACTAATTTACAGTTTAGAGGGAGTAGTTGAGTTCGTATGGGGCTAGAGTGGTAAGTCAATAAGGTAATAATTAATTAAGGATTATTAATTACATTTTATTTAATTAAATGATTGATATTTATTATGTAATTTATCTAATAATAATTTATTTTAATTATATGTTATTTGCGGGCTTTTATGTTTGTAGAGGTATAGAATGGGAAGTTAAGTAATAAATAATTAACAATCAATTATTTATTGTTTATTTCATGATTGGTTTTCAGTTGTTTCACTTATAGAATGCTTATTTATTTTACTAACATGTTTGTTGCAGGCTGCTAGGTTTGTAGCGGTCTAGTGTGGTAAGTTAATTAAGTAATAATTAATTAATGAATCAGCAATCATTATTTAATTGATTTCTAATTATGTAAAATATGGAATACTAACTAATTTTACTTTTATTTCAGTTGTGGAATGCTATCTTTATAGGGGTATAGGTGGGAAGGTAAGTAAGTAATACGTAAATAACTACTATTTTTTATCATTTTAGTTGCAGGCTGCTAGGTTACTGAAGACATCTTAAATTGCATAATTGCTGACATCACTGAAGACATCATCCAATGAGTGTGCTAGTTTCCTTTATAGTTTACATAATGGCTGGTAATTACCATTATTTGTCTACCTAATTTTGTACAGCCTGGGTTCAGGTAATGGGTGTATGTGTTTACAAAATGCATCTGCTGCTAATGCACCATAGGTGTGTAGAGGCATTCAACCTGTTATGAATAATTGTATTCAATAGTTGTTCTGCGTGCAAGTGAAAGTTGACTTCTATTCATTATGTGTCAAACAATATTTTTGGTTCTCCAGAAAGTTTCCCACAGAAGAACAATTCTAACTTTTTTTATAAGCAGCATTGAGTTATAAAAGATAATTCTGTTAGCTTTGAACAATTGTAATCAGCATAGAAAACTGGGTGCACCAAGTACTGACTTATGTTCAAGGGCTTGTTTTTCTTCTAAAGATGGGCTATCTAAATAGTTTTCACTGCAGTATAAAGGATGCAGATAGCACCTTCAGATTTCGGTTATAATAGTATGCTTTGTTTACAACTGTTGCATAGCTTGTAGACTATTCTTAATAGATTCTTTTTAATACTCTGGGGGTGGATTTCTCATAAGAGTTTCACTGCTTTCAAAGAGTATGGTATAAAATAAACTCTATCCATAGAGTGAAAACTGTTTACAATAACCAGTTCTTTATTGATATCAACTTCAATTCTCAATGTAGGTTTAGTGAGGGTCATGGGTTTAATACAGAAAAAAGCTGTCCACAGGTGGGTATTGTTTTGAAACTGACATTCACTATTTTTCCGCATTTGGCTCCCGGTGAACAGTTGTATACATATTAAACAATGAGGGTTTTTCCAGATATCTGTGGTTGGTTGTTAATGTGAACTATGATGCCTGTAAAGTGCATGGTATAGTGTCAATGTGTCATATAATGCTTTCTTTGTACACCTAAGGGGGTGGCATCTGTGATGGCACTAATGATGACTGATAGTCTCTTGAGCATTTTTTTAACTTACTTTCAGGATTCTAATGCCATACTAATTTCTGGAGCCATTTGTGGGTAAACAAATCTTGGATAATGTCATCAGTGATGTCATCAATGATGTCATTTGAGATGTCATGAGTGATGTCATAATTATTGTCATAGTACATGGCATGAGTGATGTCATATGTGAGGTACTAAGCAGTGCATGCTAATTATAATGAAGTTCATCGCTTTACCTACAGTTACTGGAGTGGGAATAGTACATTTCACCCCTACCAAGTCCAACGCTTTCTTGGCTGTTGCACAGGGTCGAGTTGGTATAGTAAATTTTACCCCTCCGAACTGCAATTTTTTTCCTACATTTGCAGTCTTTGGAGTGGGAATAGTAAATTTAACCCATCCAAAGTCCTAAACTTTCCCTACTGTTGTGTAGACTGGAGTGGGAAGAGTAAACTTCTCCCCTCCAAAGTCCAATGCTTTCCCTACTACTGTTGAGAATGGAATAGGAATAGTAAATGTAACTGTTGCAATGATGGATTGTAGTCAATGAGGTAAACCAAAGTAGAGGTTTATTTGTAGGTCACAAGATGGTAGTTACAAGTAGATGAGTTAGTTCAGGTTGATACAAGGTCCCACCAGGAGCTGCATCTCTGCTGCTCAGCCCACTCTCTCTCTAACTGTCATTCCTCCAGTCAGCCAGGCACACCAACATTCCATACAGTCATCAGGCATTCCAACGTTCCATACACGCACTCATGCAGCAGGAAATGTAAGTACAACACATCCTCTTCCCTTACGAAATCAAAAAACTAAATAAAGTAACAAGCCAATAAGAGAGTAGCACCAATATGCCGAAGACTTGTTAAAACATTGCATCCAAATATACATCTTAGGTGAAGAAATGATGCATAATGAAGAAAGACAGTGAGGATGCAAAATGAGTGAAGATATATAGGAAGGAATAGAGTGCAAAAGAGAAAATAAGAATTTTACATAGCACACATCCCCTTTCCTTGGAAAGAAGAACCTAAAGAAAATTAGAAAAAGCAAGAAACTGGAAAATAAGACACAGAGAAATGTGAAGAAATAAAAGCAATTGACATGGAAATGAGGATTTCACATGGAAAATGAGGATAGGAAGAAGGGTATCCTCTAAACAACAATATTAAATTCAATTATAACATGCCCATAAAGCACTCAACATTTCAACAATTTCAACATTTCAAAATAAATTGCCCAATGTGCACCCAACATTTCAATATTTCAACAATTTCAACATTTCAAGAATAAATTGCCCATTGTGCACTCAACATTTCAATATTTCAACAATTTCAACATTTCAAGAATAAATTGCCCATTGCGTACTAAAAATTTTAAATATAGGGATCACTGCCCAGTACGCACTCAACTATTCAATAATAGGGTACACTGCCCATTGCGCACCAAACATTTCAAGAATAGGGAACATTGCCCATTGCGCATGTATAAATAAATAAATATAAAGCTAAAACAACGCACACTGCTAGGTACATAAATAATGGAGGGTAACTATGTCAATATGAAGGGTACATTAAGTGTAGTATTGTTGATGATATCATAAGTCAATACCAAAATGAAATACTCAATAGAAAACCCATAATCAGGATGTGCGTTCTCATAAATAAAGACAGAACAACTTAGTGAAACGTTGTCCTTAAAACATGGAAGAATGGTTAAACACCAGACACTAATAGTGTATAAGGAAAAAACACCTTCGCAGCCACATTGCCACAACATGAAAAAATGGCAATAACAAATACATGAATTAAACTTCTAGTAAGCAGAGAATAACTTTAATAAGCAAAAGTTTCATTGAGACCTTATTCTCACTTGACTGAAAAACATTGTAATAACTGTAATAAAGAAAAGCCAAAATTTCAATGCGACACTATTCTAACTTAACTGAACAACGTTCAATAAAAGAAGATTGTAGTATCATGAATATTTCAGCCTTTTTTCCTGAAGTGCGCTGTGAAAACTGTGCTACTAATCTTCCAAGTGTCAACTGTCAGCAAACGCGTTGAACATAACCGATGTGACCAGCCAAAACATGCGTTCCATTTTACACGCTGACAGAAGAACACAGAATTTAACACATTCTGCACAGTCACAAAACTTGCCGAGTCGTTGAGTAAATTGCAGCATTTCTTAGGTAAAGGAACTATGAACTATTCCATGAGCATGACAGGAAAGCGGCACTTTGGAGTTGCGTGAGAGCGCCATTAAATTGGACGGCATCGTTGAAGTGAAAGGTTACAGTAGAAATCAAGATGGCGGCACGTATGGCAGAAAAGAGTCGAGTGGCTCACGGCGAGAACGTGCTCTTTTGCCTTCCGTGAACAGAGTAAAGTCCAGGACAGAACGTGCTCCATTATTTTCACTCGCGACACCACGATACATAGGTAAGTGGCGCATGGCAGCCTCACAATGGATTAAACAGTCGCAGGCGCGCGCTAAGAAGTTGAGCACCAAAATGTTTTGAATGGTTGGCATTGCGCGCGACTTACAGCAAATTTAAATTCTGTCAATGTTTTGACTTAAATACGTTCCCAAATAAACATCGTCCCAAAACTCACCGATGATGAAACTCGTGGTTGGCTGCGCCTTCACTAAAATCATGAAAAATGTCTTCAAAGTAAGCACAACTGACACTCCGAGAGCACGAGTGTAAGCCTCCTCTTTTAGCATATGTTTCGTTAAAGTAGTAAAAGCTGTCAAATGCTCAGAAAGAGATTAGAAAGTCCGTATTGCACACGAGTAAATTCCCTGGATGTCACAAATTTCTATTAGGTAGAGAATTAATAACGGTTTGCTCACCGCAGGATGCTAGTAGTGTACACTTATTGTTAATGCTGGAGAGACACATATGTCAAATAATAATTTCAAACTGGTTAAATAAATTTCATTGAGCAGCGTGAAGCGCCCAAGGTAGGCTGTCCGGTTGATGGAGGACACTGGTGGGGCAAAGATGGGCGTTCTTCTCCATATTTCCAAGTTTAATTTTCTTCAAGTAATTTCTGTACAAATAGTCTTGCTGTAGATTCAAATATCTTTACCTCAGGTAGACAGGAAGCCAGTACAGGCAGGGGTTTTTATCCAGATCGTCGCCAATGTTGCAATGATGGATTGTAGTCAATGAGGTAAACCAAAGTAGAGGTTTATTTGTAGGTCACAAGATGGTAGTTACAAGTAGATGAGTTAGTTCAGGTTGATACAAGGTCCCACCAGGAGCTCAGAACACTCTCTCTCTAACTGTCATTCCTCCAATCAACTAGGCACACCAACATTCCATACAGTCATCAGGCATTCCAACGTTCCATAGGCACACTCATGCATACTGGCTAAGCAGCAGGAAATGTAAGTACAACAGTAACTCCTCTGAAACCTAACACTTTCCCTATTAGTGCAGTACCTGAAGTAGGAATAGTAAATCTAACACTTCCGAAATCCAACTGTTTCCTTATTGTTGCATAAACTAGAGTGGGAATAGTATATTTAATATTCTTAGTCTCCAATAGTTTTCATAATATGGGTTAAATATATTATATAGCATTAATTGTTTTATTTGTTTCTAGTTTATACTATTTGTTTATATTTTTACACATATTTTCATGTTTATTGTATTTTCGTGAATACGCTTTATACATTTTTAATATGTTATGACTACATTACTTAATATATTTTTTCTTATTCAATTGTTTATTTTTTATCTTTTTATTGCATATGTATGTTCTATCTATCTATCTATCTATCTATCTATCTATCTATCTATCTATCTATCTATCTATCTATCTATCTATCTATCTATCTATCTATCTATATTATATTTTTAGTTATTTTTAAATGTACCATTATAAATATACCATGTAGATGGATAGAAAGATAGATAGATAGATAGATAGATAGATAGATAGATAGATAGATAGATAGATAGATAGATAGATAGAAAGATAGATAGATAGATAGATAGATAGACAAGTCCCTTGCTCACTGTGCCACTGGATTCAAGATAGCCTGGCTGAAGAAGGGTGACATATCCTGAAACCGGTCCCAGGATGCTTGTTTCTGGTCCAGGGAGTACATGGCCTGGCAGTTCGGTCTGAACTGTTCCCAAGGGTTACAGGGTCAAGACTGATTTGTATATGGCTGGGTCCAAACTGGGGTGGCGTAGTGGGCAAAAGAATGATGGATTTAACCCAGATCTTTTGACTGCTGTGAACCAGTCAACTCACCTCGTCACATCACCCCTGCATGAGTCTCACTCAAAGTGAGATTCCTAAAGTATGAAGGAAAAGCAGTTCAGAGGCGCGTTTAAGAGGGATAGAGTTGCTCAGCTGCACGGGGTTTATTTTAGCCCAGACAGACAGGCAGCTCTAATCTAAGAACGAGGGAGGAAATGAGGAAACCAGAGAGGAAAACGAATGGGCTTGTATGGAATGAGAGTAAGAGTTGCAAAGATAAATAGTATAATAACAATAGCAAAAGAAAGTAACCTCAATGCTGGTTTGGTAAATATAAAACTGAATGCAATGATGAGGGCCAACATGATGCTCCCAAGATAGCTATTGCTTTCACCCCTCTTTTACCTTTTGGTGATGATAACCTGCTGCTTTCACGTACCCCCATTGGCTTGCAGGAATTGCTAAATCTCTTTTTGGAATTTAGTAGAGACTGGGATTTAGAGGTCAATGCAGGTAAATCCAAGTTTATGGCCATCAACCCCCATCGCACTTTTAGGAATAATATGACTGTGGATGGATCTAGCATCGATCAGGTCAGGAGTATCTGGGAGCTAGGCTTACTGACAAGCTCTCTTGGGATCTACAGTTGGCAAGGAGTCATTTTACATTAACACATAGAGAAGTCGCCATCACCAAGAAATATAAAGCACCGACCACCAGGGCTGTGTCCCCAGTCCTTGAGTAGTATAGAGCTATAGCCATGGGAGGTGCATTGTATTGGGTAAAAAATTGGGGGTTGGAGGATATTTCACAAACAAATATAACAGAAAATAAAGGCATAAGATCAATTGTGAACGTCCTAGTAAGCACACCACTGATTCCCTTAAGATGGGACCTGAGCCTCAAAAGGGTCGGTGAAAATAATTGCTTAAAAACTCTTACTTATTAGGTTAGAATTTGGACAACCGAGGAGATGGCTCCTTTCAAAGCTGCACTGCTGGCGCTAATGCTGTTGGATACGAGCTGAACTATGCCATGTCTTAAAGCCTTGAAAACTCTATGTAGGAAGGTAAAACTCGAGGGTGTGTGGGAAGACCCTAGTAGGTGAAGGAAAAACATGGCCAAATGGGTCAAATATATTTCCTGGGAGCAAGTTCTTCAGAAGATATGACATGAGGCGAGGCCTGATGGTTACATTTCTAAGTAATAAATGTACCCAGCTTTGTGGGCCGTTCCTCGATAGAATTATCCTATCTGCAGCAAAGTCTTTGTATGTTCGCTTTCGTGTAGGAACACTGCCACTTAGGCCTTTTACCTCGTGGTAAGGTAAAGAGGGGGAAGTGAAGAGTGACTGCTCTTTTTGTCCTAATATGGCAGAAACTGAGGCGCACTTATATTAATTTGCCATTAGTACACAATAACCAAGATCTATGCGGACTCTGCCTCTATGCGGCAGCCTAGACACTGAGCAGTGTCTGGTAGCTCTACAGGTAGTAAAATACGATACATCTGAACCCAATGGATTTGCTCTTACAAGATTTTTAAAATGGGCATGGCCTGTTAGAGCAGCTGTAGTGCAGGCCTGTGCAACAGATGTCTTAAGTGCCTAATCTTTAGAGATGGTGTCTGGAATGGCTTGTATAAACTATGGCAGTGGCGCTTAACTCCTTTCCTGAGCAAAGCATGAGAGGATGTGGCCTTACGGCTAGAGCGGTCGACTTGGAAGCTGGGAAACTATGTTCGAGTCTTGGCAACGACGTTCAACAACCTGTGCTTCTGGGCAAATCACTTAATCTCCCCGTGCCTAACAAAAATAAATGTGTCTGTCTGTAACAAAACTGGTGCCCATGTAAAGCGCTCTGATACCTGATATCTTCAGGTCGAGTTCGCGCTATAGAAAACTAAAAAAAATTAATTTAAAAAAACTGTGCATTTGGAGGGACTTGACTGGTTAGCTTAGCTGTGTCCCAGACTGGTTCTCGGACATCATAGCTAACAGTTTTGCTGCTATTCTTCTGGCCTTGTTTTCAGGATCTATTGTTAAAAATTGCAATTAACCTTTAGTAATGCCATGAACTTTGACATGGTATCATCATTGTATCCTTCCCCTCTTAAAAAGTACCACCTTTTGTCACTTGGCAACCGTGGCTACGTAATGTCTTTAATTCTCGTAAACTGTTATAAACTTATATTTAACTTTTTGGGAAATGTCTCTGATATTGAGATGCTTTATTTATTTCTCAACCGCTGATCTTTAGATGTTAGCTTGGGGTCCAAAATCGATAGACACTGTACTTGTTACTAGATACTGCCATGAACTTAGCCGCATTGGAATTTATTTCTTATGGCATTTCTCTAAGATCTTGGCTTGTTTTGTATTTGTTTTTAATGTTTAATAATTTGTACTTATTGGATATTTCATGAGATGTTTTCATCCATAATGCATTGTACTTTTTATGATGTGTTGTGACCGAAAAAAAGGAAATGATTAATTGATGGACATTACTAAACCCCTGACAATTACTATATTGGCTTCGTCTTCAACCCTATGACTATCACTACTCCTATCTCTGTCCCTATTCCTGGGGTAATCCTAGCTTTATCCTCCTTGTAGAAGCAATTTTTTTGTGACATCAAAACACAGATTAATTTGATCACTTTAATTGTGAACATATAATACTATGAAATAAAATGGGACATGATTAGTAATGGATTCCTGCTTCCTGAATGATACGTGGGTGATTTTGCTTACCATGGTCATCATGGTCATCATGGTCATCATGGTCATCCTCATGATCATCATCACATTTTACAATTCCAAGCATCGTAGTTAGCACTGGAAAAGAAAAATATAAACATAAATGCAGGCATCACTTTGTAGCTTCTCTCACTGCTAATTTCCTTACAATTTGAGATCAAGCAAGATGTCGCCCAGTTAACCAAAGGTCACCATGCTAGAATGAAGCCAAGAATCAATGTCATTTAGTTTGTTGCAGCAGAAAAAATGGAAGGTATTTGACTTCCGATTGGACACCAGCTTCAAATTACTGATCACAAAGTCCTTTATATGATCTCCACTGAAAATATCAATATGAAAAGTTTACATTAACACATGTAGGTGTCAATTTTATAAGGAAAAGAAAGGCGATTGAGCTATAGGACAGTCGCACAAGTATTTATCCTTATTAGTTCATTGGTTAGACCCAGACACTCAACTGTTTGTTTGTGATGCTATCGCCAACGAATCACTACACAAATCTACTTAGCACATACAGGACAGGTGTGTTTATTATCTACACATGTGTTATCATTGATAATATCATTAATCTTTTTTAGAAACTTCACATTTCCATCATTGCTGATGCACAGACATCATGAATAAAATGGACCAAATATATAAATTATCCAACCCGTAATTATGGGAGTGTACATTAGTAATACACAAGAGTAACGGAATCTTGATGAAAAAATCTTGATTTATTTCTATTCTTTTTGTAGATGTAAACATGAACTCAGCCCATTCAATGCGTTTCATCCTAAACGGATTTCATCAGGGTTGTAAGTAAATGCTCAAACCCAGGTGTATGAAACCGGTAGATGGTAGCTGTTGCTTTGGATGCATGGAACAGCAATATAATTGATCATAATTAATTCTCTTCTGATGAAGAAGATGGAGGGTTGGAATAAATAAATTGGAGTTGAACATAGAATATTTGATGAATCATCTTCAATACTGTCATCTGGGATCCACTTAATTACAACGGAAAGCCTAACTATAGATGATACACCTGCATTTAAGCATTTACTTACAACCCTGATGAAGTCCGTTGAAGGCCTTCCCCAGGGGTGACTTATATGTACTTAAGAAACTGTCATTTTGACCTGGCAAAAAAACCTTTTGCCTTGCCAGGTCGAAATGGCAGTTTTTAAGTGAACACACAGGGTCTGCAATGCCAGTCCAGAGATATGGTAAAAGCACTACTGAAGTGGGTGGCACAATCAGTGCTACAGACCCACTAGTAGCATTTAATTTACAGGACCCGGGCACAGGTACTTTAACCTTACCGGAGAATTATAAGTAAATTAAATATGCCAATTGGGATAGGCCAATATTACCCAGTTTAGAGGCTAAAGTACAAGCACTTTAGTACTACAGTTTTCTAGCAACTGATGAAAAGGACCACAAAGGGAAGCCTCACCTGTCTCCTGTTACTTTGTTGCTGGGTGCGTATCAGTTTACCTCTGGAGTTGCGATAGCGGGACTGCGAGGACCAGCCCCCTCTGAGCACAACCATTCACGGCGCAGCTGGTTACTCTTCCTGCTCCACCCCCACCATCAATCAGGCAACGACTCGCGGCCCCCGCTTCGCGGGAGCCGCTCGCAGCGCATAAAAGCGTTCTCTGCCATTTGGACTTGCGGTGCCTCACCTGTCTCCTGTTACTTTGTTGCTGGGTGCGTATCAGTTTACCTCTGGAGTTGCGATAGCGGGACTGCGAGGACCAGCCCCCTCTGAGCACAACCATTCACGGCGCAGCTGGTTACTCTTCCTGCTCCACCCCCACCATCAATCAGGCAACGACTCGCAGCCCCCGCTTCGCGGGTGCCGCTCGCAGCGCATAAAAGCGTTCTCTGCCATCTGGACTTGCGGTGCCTCACCTGTCTCCTGTTACTTTGTTGCTGGGTGCGTATCAGTTTACCTCTGGAGTTGCGATAGCGGGACTGCGAGGACCAGCCCCCTCTGAGCACAACCATTCACGGCGCAGCTGGTTACTCTTCCTGCTCCACCCCCACCATCAATCAGGCAACGACTCGCGGCCCCCGCTTCGCGGGAGCCGCTCGCAGCGCATAAAAGCGTTCTCTGCCATTTGGACTTGCGGTGCCTCACCTGTCTCCTGTTACTTTGTTGCTGGGTGCGTATCAGTTTACCTCTGGAGTTGCGATAGCGGGACTGCGAGGACCAGCCCCCTCTGAGCACAACCATTCACGGCGCAGCTGGTTACTCTTCCTGCTCCACCCCCACCATCAATCAGGCAACGACTCGCGGCCCCCGCTTCGCGGGTGCCCGTCGCAGCGCATAAAAGCGTTCTCTGCCATCTGGACTTGCGGTGCCTCACCTGTCTCCTGTTACTTTGTTGCTGGGTGCGTATCAGTTTACCTCTGGAGTTGCGATAGCGGGACTGCGAGGACCAGCCCCCTCTGAGCACAACCATTCACGGCGCAGCTGGTTACTCTTCCTGCTCCACCCCCACCATCAATCAGGCAACGACTCGCGGCCCCCGCTTCGCGGGTGCCGCTCGCAGCGCATAAAAGCGTTCTCTGCCATCTGGACTTGCGGTGCCTCACTTGTCTCCTGTTACTTTGTTGCTGGGTGCGTATCAGTTTACCTCTGGAGTTGCGATAGCGGGACTGCGAGGACCAGCCCCCTCTGAGCACAACCATTCACGGCGCAGCTGGTTACTCTTCCTGCTCCACCCCCACCATCAATCAGGCAACGACTCGCGGCCCCCGCTTCGCGGGAGCCGCTCGCAGCGCATAAAAGCGTTCTCTGCCATCTGGACTTGCGGTGCCTCACCTGTCTCCTGTTACTTTGTTGCTGGGTGCGTATCAGTTTACCTCTGGAGTTGCGATAGCGGGACTGCGAGGACCAGCCCCCTCTGAGCACAACCATTCACGGCGCAGCTGGACACTCTTCCTGCTCCACCCCTCTTCCCCTACTTCAATACCCCTCACGTACTCCGCGCCAGCGGGACGCGTGCGGGACGTAGCTCGGGGCGAAGACCGGGCTAAGAGCGGGCCGTTTGTGGCCGTTCGTGGTCGGTTGTGGTCGGGGCGGGCCACTTCCCTAAAACGTGCCGCCATAAACGAGCTACATAATTTGCTGGTACTGTGAGTACATGCGCCACTGCTGACTGGTGAACTGTTTATACAGCATTGGTTGCCCACATTTTGCGCTTAAACACTGTAGTGTGTTCTGGACATATCTAGTTAATTTTATCTTTTTGTTATCATCGGAGGTTTATCTGTTTACCACCTTCTGAGTTTGTTTGCTTGTTTGCTCTTTCTCCAAACCATGACCTCCTTAAGGTCTGGCAGGAAGGTGGCTCGGGGCAGCCTTGGGGGTCAAGTAACAGGGACCCTTGACAATTTTATTACTAGAGCTGCTCGTGTTCTTGAACACGAGATTTTATTAACGGAAAAAAGATTGTCCCTAGAACTATCCGCTAGAAGATCATCCCTTGGCAATATTATGACAGCTGTTTCGCCCGAAAACAGCCAGCCCCAACCTCCTTCTAATATGTCAGGTAATACCTTAATTGCACCGCCGGACACCTTTGATCATTGCCCGTTGGTGGACATCAACGAGATAATTAGTACCCCAGACACTAGCGGTGACCAGACCATTGATAGCACTTGTATTCCTCAGTCCACTTCCGGCCAGCTATCTACTGGATCAACGACCCAAGCCCATAAGCCCAGGCACATCCCGAGTAAAAGGAAACGTACGGGAGCCCCTCCCAAGGGGAAACGTGCTAAAACCTCTAAAGTGACTAACCCTCATAAATCTGCAATTACCTGTGAAGCTCCTAACTCTATTACGTCTGCTAGTTCCCATTTGGCATCAGGTAGTTTGAAGTCCCCGCACCCTCCCTCCGTTCAATCTAACGCAGACTCTTCCACCTCCGATTTTCTCAAGCCTGTAGAGAAGTTATTTAAATCATTACTCCTCCCATTATTAGAGCGAGTAACTCGTCTCGCCACCTCGCTTGAGAAGTTAGAGGGTATGGTCTCTGCCAATACGTCCCTGCTGGAAAAGATTGCAGTGTCTTCTACTGATTATGCAACTTCCTCTAACAAAGACATTGCCGATAAATCTAGGCTTGCTTCCACGGCTTTCACACCCCCGGATGGAGCACTACCCAATATCCTGGCTCTCAATGTCCAGGCGGTGGATGTTCCTCGCCTCCAGGCCAATATTGATGTCCCGAGAGAAACAGATTGCAATATCAACACTGCCATTAATACTAACAACATCTCTACCAGTAAGCCCAACTTAGAGGATGTTGACTCCCTTCAAAATTTCCCATCCATCAATCTTCCACCCGAGTCCCAGCCTTATACTATTATAATGGTGGGTGTTCCTCGGCTCCTTCAGACAAAGCCCGAGTGTCATAGTGAGCTGAAGAACAAAGTCTCACACTGGTTAAACACCAACAGGCCTTTACCCGCTGGACTACGGGCCGAAATAATGACTGTTCGTAGGGTATGTTGGTTGGGCAATAGAGTCAAACAGGTGGAGGGTGATTGTGTGATTATAAATTTTCGTGACCCCAGGGCTGTTAGGCATATCTGTTCTTTTACCAATACCTTGAGAGGGACCGGCATATCCACAGTGGATTTGTCATACTTTTATCCTCAAAAACCCCCTGCCACAACACGTGACATGTCCTTTGCTTGGGAAAGGGTTAATAGGACTTCCCACTGTCAGATAAGGCCGAATTTTTACCTTCCACTGTCAAATTTTTATGCACCCTTGAATTCATTAGATGGGGTTGACTGACAGTTACCTCATCTGGAAAACCCGAGTAAGTTGCGGGAAGTCTGTCTTGGTCCAGTTAACTCAGTGCAAACAGGGAGTGGTGGTTTACGGGGGGCTCAAGTTGGTTTGGTTACTATGTCTCCCAGTACCCCGTTTCTTCAATTGATTAGTCCATCTCCCCCCCCCATTGATCCTTGCCAACCCGAAAGTGAGACTAGGGGCCCAATCAATATTGCAATTACCCCAGCTACAAAGGGTCCCGCTCATGCAGCACCATGCGCCATGCCATCTAGTTCTATGCCCCTGACCCTGGTCTCGTGGAATGTTGCGGGCCTTAGTAGCAGGGTAACCTCTGAAGAATGGGTAGGCTGGGTTAACACCCATGATATCCTGGTTTTCCAGGAAACCTGGGCTGTGGACCCGATCTATCTTTCCGGGTTTGTAAACTTTTTCAAGGGGGCCACCCGTGGCACCAGGGGCCGCCCGTCCGGCGGGCTCTGTATATGGGTTAAGCAATCCCTTGGGTATTCACTCAAGGAATTAGCTATTGACAGTCCTGACTTACTAATTATCTCCCTGCAACACAACAACGATCCCGTAGTTTTAATTATAAATGTTTACAACAGAGGCATCCCTGGTGGACGTGGTACTAATACCTTTTCATTGCTAGATGGGTTTCTGGACACTATTAACATATACACCAATGTCTATATTGTGGGCGATTTAAATTGTTGTTTTGAACCTCTGCTCTCCACTCTTGACTCACTAACTTGGGAAGTGGATGCGATTTTAAATATCCCCCCTCTTGATCTCCCTCCTATTAAGAGGTGGACAGAGTCTGCCACCCAGTGGATGGGATTATGTATGGAGCGGGGATTCAGGGCCGCCAATGGGAGGACCGCCTCTGATAAGGGTGGAAAGATGACTTTCTCAGATGGCCGACGCTGTAACAGCAGAATTGACTATGCCCTTGTTAAAATCGAGTTCTGGTCCACATTAAGTGATATGGCGGTATTAGACCGCCCAGAGAGTGACCACAACCCGTTGGTTTTAAGTCTTTTACTTTGCCTGCACATAGATCCAAACCCTCCGAAATAGCGACCGCGGAAGCCGTTTTAACTAATGATCAACGGCGTGTACGCTGGGACAAGGTTGCTATTGATGTTGAATTATTGTCCGTGATTAGCTCCAAGGTATCCGGTGCTCTGGTTGATTTACAGTCTCTTCAGAGCACCGAGGATGTTGTTGGTAAAGCTACACGCGTACATGACCACCTTTTCACTGGCCTTAAATCTCTTTTCTCAAAACCCTGTAAGGCTAAGAAATCTGTCACTCTAAAACCATCTACTTGGTACAACAAAGCTTGCCGAGAATCCTTTAGCAATTTAAAATCTGCTATTGCTAACAAAGATCCAGATAATACTAGACTGGCTAGGAAAATCTACAATAAGGCTAAAGCCAAGGCCAAACAAGAGTGGGACAACGATCACTGGCTGCCAGTAAGCACCGGAACCTAACCCTCTTTTGGCACATTGTCAAGTGGGGTAACCCCCAGAACAGCCAGGTCCCTACCAATCATGTCCCTCCGGACGCCTGGGTGACTCATTTTGAATCCCAGTTCTCGGTCTCCCCACAGGTTGAGGGGCCTGTCCCAGCTATAACCAGGGACCTCTCCCTCTCCTCGACCTTAACTTTTGACTGTGCTGAGGTTGAAAAGGCCTTAAGTAAGGTTCCAAGTGGTAAGGCGCCTGGCATGGACTGTGTTCCTACGGATCTCTTTAAATTTGACCCAGGGAATTGGGTGCCCTACATCGCACAACTCGCCAACGCTGTAGCCAGAGGGGCCGATATTCCTGATTCTTGGGGGGGGGCTGAGATTCTCCCCATTTTCAAAAAAGGTGATCGCTCATGCCCGGGGAACTACCGCCCAATTAGCCTTATTGACTCGGTCCAGAAAATTATCGCTAGAATGATCTTGGCACGAATCCAGGCTTGGATTGAGCAGGAGGACATCATCTCTCCTCTCCAAGCCGGTTTCAGACCGTGTACCAGTACCATCGACCAGGCATTCAAATTTCAACTGATTGTCTGGAAAACGGTCTATTTGTGTGGCGGTACTTTATACGCTGCCTTTGTAGATCTTCGGTCAGCTTTTGACCTAGTCAATAGGACGAAACTTTGGAGCGTATTGGCTGAGCTAGGGCTTCCTCCCGATCTCTTGAATATCATCATTAGGCTCCATGATAACAACTTTGCTCAAGTTCGCTGGGGGAAACAGGGCCAGGTCACTGATCGGTTTAGGGTCAATCGGGGTGTCAGGCAGGGGTGCGTCCTTGCTCCCACCTTGTTTTTATTGTTTATTAACAGTGTTGTCAAGTATTATTCCAACACATCGACGGACGCCCCCACGTTGGGAGGTACTAAAATTCCACTCCTTATGTTTGCCGATGACACCCTACTTCTCTCCCAGACCCTGTCTGGACTACAGGTGGCACTCAATGTCTTCACAAATTTCTGCTCTGATTTTGACTTGTCTGTCAATGTGTCCAAAACCAAATACATGGTTTTTAATAAAGGGAGAGGTATAAAGGGCCATGTCTTCATGGACAAAGCCTTGCTTGAACGAACTAATGTTATGACCTATCTAGGGGTAGTCTTTGAAAATAAGTTGGATTGGAGGCCGCAAATTGATGTTCTATCTCTAAAATTTGCTCAGCTTTCTGGTTGCCTAGTTAAAGAACATAAGCAATCCCAGTCGAGAATGATAGGCCCCCCCATCAAAATCTTTAATGTGAGGATTAACTCGGCGATCCTTTATGGCGCTGAACTTTGGGGTTTCGCTGATCTTTCTCTTCTGGTTAAGGCACAATATAAATTTCTCAGATTGCTCACGGGCCTTCCATGTTCTACCCCTGTCAAACCCCTCCTGTTGGACCTCGGCTGTCATTCGTTTGAAGACATTGCAAGGTTTAAGCCATTGGCCTTTTGGAGGCGTTTATGGACAGTCCCCGAGCTGGACCTCTATGCCAAGGCCTTTCTTGATGTGCGATCCATCCTGGGGGCTGGCAATATTCCCTGGTTCAAACAGACTAAACAACTCCTGGAATCTATGGGGTTGGGTAATCTATGGACCGATCCAGCCAATAACCCCTTTCCCTCTAAGAAAGATTTTAAGAGCCTTTATTGGTCAACGGTGCAGCAGAAGCATTTCAACTCAGCCACTGCAGAGTCCTTGTCAGGAAGGTTCCTAGCCCAAAAAAGAATTCCACTCCTCGAAGCTTACTGGGACACCATCACCAGACCTTGTGACAGGAAACTTTACCATCAATTTAGGGTAGGCACACTTCCGACTAACTCTTTCACCAAAAAATGGAAGGGTACGTCCAGTGACTCCTGTAAAAGTTGTTTTGACTGTATAGATTCTGTTGGCCATATCTTTTTTGTTTGTCCTGTCTATGCTGCACCCCGAGCTAAATGGCTCAAACCATTATGTCGAACTTTGGGCACTAGACAAGGGTCAGAAGCACTTGAAATGTTGAGATTTGAGCCTAGTGAACATGTTGCTATTGCTGTTGCTAAATTTTTGGCTTGGGTTTGGTTTATTAGGAACAAGAGACATTAGGGTATTGAAATATCTTTTATGTATTCTGTACATGTTTCTCTTTTTAATCATGTATTTTTATAATTATGTATTCCTTTATGTATTGTAATTGTCTTTTATGATGTAATACATCGATAATAAAGACTAATGAATGGAATGGAATCCTAGCAATTGTTAATAAAGGAGATGAGGGCAGTGCTGTTCCGGAGGTCAAGGACTAAACTATTCATCAATTGATCAATCAACATCTTTCAGTCATTGCACCAGGTCAATAGAATGTGAAGTGATAAAGCAATTACCAATTTGGACTTGTTTTACGTCTTGTTAAAGGCTCTCCTCTATAAGCTTGGTTTGCACTCACCTGCTGCCAGCATAAGGAAGACACATTTTCTGTTCAGCATTGTAAGAGTTAAGCAGGCCTACAAACAAAAAAAATGAGTACACATGAGAAGGAGATGTAGATTATTTAAACTATAAGACACGGGAGCATGAATGACCAAAAGGATGCTGGCAAAAACCTTTCACGGTCAAATTATCCTTCTTTACTATTACTTGTGAAATACTATTGCAACATTGTGTATAGGTTGATACATGTTTCTCATTCCCACAGATCTGGGTGTCAAAACAGTGCTCCCTCTGGACAGGCATATGAGTTCTCACACTGCATCCCCCAGTGCCCACTGGCAGATAGAAAATGTGTTTTTGTGATGAAATCTGTGTAAACTCTCCAGAAAAGCACCCAGTAATGCTGGGTATGAGCAGGTATTCCCCATTTCACTGGACGTACTTTGGTGCAGAGACAAGAGATGGCAACATAGATTCTGGCCCTCAGTACCTCCACATCAATTTCTTGCATATGTTTGGTGATTTCTGTTGCACTCTCCCTCTCTCTGAAGTTCTCACTCTCTGTCTCCCTCTAATACACATGAATCAATCTCTCTGTCTCTCTAGGTGTGCACTATTCTCTAATTCTCACTTTCTTTCGCCCATGTCTTCTTTTTCTCTGTTTGTCTCTCTATGATACTCTAAGACTGTCTCTCTCTATCCTCTCAGTAAAGAGGTCTTAATCTCATGTTACTTAAATTGTTCCTCTTCCCCTGATTGTCTCACTAATTTTCATGATCTCCTACTCTCATTTTCTTCTTCTGGTTTCCAGCAGTAGCCACCTTCCTTAGGGCAAAGGAGTGTTGCCTCAATAGAGCCACCAGATGAAAACATTAAAAAGAAGATGATAATAAAACAATGTTATTAGCATTTTATTTTTCATAATGGGCCATTCTGATGACAGCCGCAAGCATGTAGGAGGATTGATGATCACTGGAAGTGCACATGTTGGTTTGGCCACCTATCTTAGGAAGGCCAAACCAACATGCGTACTTAGATTTCTCCAACTCAAGCTGTGTTGTGCAGCTGGATGGAGAACAGCAGGCACAGGATCCCAGTCCCAGCCCGATCAGACCAATCCTGGTGCTTCTCTCATGGTGGGTAATAGTATTACCAGCAAGAGAGCAGTGTCTGGATAGGCGCAGGGGAGTCTGGTAGCCTGTGCACCAGTAGCAGAGGAGAAGAGCACCGAGTCAAAAAGGCGATACGCTGCAGGTAAATTCACTTTTATTGGTTGTGTTCTTGTCCCCTGTGCGGCCTCACCACTTTTAACTGACAGCAGCTACCACTGCTGGTTTTTAGTTTCTCTACTTTGCTATTTGGGAACTTTGATAAAAAATGTAAAACTATTCTAAAGAGACTGTGGAGAATTTAAAACATTTTAATTAGGAGGAGGGCGATTACATTTCTTTATTGGAATTATGTTTCAAAAATGAAAAGAAAAAACATAAAAGAACCACCAGTCTTCATGAGGAATTTGCGCTATTTGAATATATTGTCACAGTTTAATCACATAACGAAATTCAGCCTTTTAGTCACCGGCATTGGTCACAACAACACATATGAAAACATGTTAGTGAAACCCAGGTTATGGGATGACATAGTAATTTAGGAGCTCCAAAGCAATGCAAACTGAAACATACCTGTCTTGTGAACTTTAACGCTGCAGAAGGTCTTCAACCACAGGTCGCCTGGGAATGAGCATCTCCTTCCAGCGCTGGGGTTTATATAGTCCAGAATGTTGCCTGGGGTGCAAAGCGCTGTTGCTTAGTCATTTCTGATTGTTGCACAATTTGGGAATCATGTGTACCTAAATTTAAAGCCAACACCCGCTTCCTCTCCTAATTTCAAACACTTCATCACTCTGTTGCAAAACTTGCTGCAATATGTATTGTGACAAAATCTTTAAGATATAAAGAGTTGGATTTGAACTGTATGGTGGAACAGCTTTATATTTCAAAAGTGCACTCAATCATCAAACGTTTAGTCAAATTCTTTCCCACCTTTATGCATTTGATACAGAAACAAATCTTTTTTTCATATATTTTCCCTGCATTTGCAAAGTCATCAGGGCAAGCTTTAATGTGATGTACTAAAGTATGCAAAAAGTGATGGATGGGATGCTTGAATTAATCTCAGCCACTGGTAGTTACTCAGGGAAGTATACCAAACCATTGTTATTTTGCACACCAAGACACATCAGTTTGGACCCACAGATATGCAAATCAGTATTGAATCTGCTCCATTGGTAACAGTCCAGCCCGAACTACCAAAACAGGTCCTCCCTGAACTGGAACACAAGCAATCCAGGACAAGTTTCAGCCTTGTTCTGGGCTCATTAGTCAGGTACACCTTGGTTCCAGTGACACAGTGTACCATCGCTGTCTCACTCAGGGTGAAATACTAAAGTATACAAAAAGATATGGATCTGTGCACCCATCTTGCTTGTTTACCTGATGATCAAGTTTATATTTCTATCTTTCCCTTTGGCAGCTCTTTTACTTCCTCTCGAGGGTTGTATGATGTATGATGGAACCACGCATGCTGATACCATGCAAACCTTAACAACTCGACCAATACAATGAAAGTGCCTTCACCACGCATGTCAGGCCCAGCATTGTTTACCATGCATTCCATTACAATGAAACTGAAAGTTTACCCAGGAAAATATAAAGCTTTTTTTAAATCTCCCTCTCTCTCTTTCTTTATATATATCTAAAAATATATCTGTGTCTATATCTATACATATATTTTTGTTGTTGTTGAAAAAAAAGCTTTATACTTTCTTGGGTTACACTTACTTTTGTGCTGTAATGGCATGTATCGTAAAAAAGGCGTGGTAAAGACGTGTGGTACAGGCATTTGTGCTGTAACGGTTGCGTTGTAAAGGCATGCAGTCGCCAGTAGGTACTTCTAGTTAGAATGTAGTTTCCATAGGAAAAGTGTTTTTGACGCCTATATCTTTGCCCAAAAATAGTGCACTGGTGATTCTTGTGGTGCATAGAAAGTTTATGGGTGATCTGTCAAACGGAGGCTGAGAAAAAGAGGGTGTCAAAAAACATGCATTTCCAATGTTAATTCCCATAGGACGTTTAGACATGGCTATAGATGCTTGGATCAACTCAGCGCTTGACAAACTGGCCCGATTAGGTTGGTCAAATTGTCCAGGAGCAAACCTTCGGCTCCCTGGTTTAACATGGAGCTACGTATGGAGAAAAGTCTGTGTAAGAGGCTTGAGCGTGTTTGGAGACGACATTACGATCCCTCAGCCAAGTGTGAATATAAGGCAGCACAGAGGAAATTCCACACTTTGAAGCATAGGATTATTAGGGAATATGTGGCAAAACAGATTATGGATTCTGACAATTCCCCCAGAGAGATTTTAAAGATAGTAGAAGGCTTTATGAAACCTCAGGCCTTGAAGAGCACGATTCCCCCATCGGTGGCTCTCTGTGAGGAACTAGCTGTTTTTTTTCAAAATAAAATTTCAACCATTTACTCTGCCTTTCCTGTATCAGGAACGTCTGATGCAATTCTTGACACATCAGATAGATGGTCAGCTTTTTGTCCATTTGAGATGGAGGCGTCACTGAAGGAACTAATGAAAGTTAAATCAGGTTCTCCTCTTGACCCCTGTCCTGCCAGATTCTTTAAGCTATTAGCACCCAGGCTTAATGGTATCCTGAATTCAATCTGGAATACCTCTTTGGAGACGGGGATTTTCCCATCTAGTTGGAAAAAAGCTTTTGTTCGGCCTATCCTTAAGAAAGTGGATGCTGATCCAGCAGAGCCTAAACATTTTAGGCCTATCTCTTTCCTGCCGGCACCCGCCAAAATCTTAGAAAAATAAGTCCAGAGACAACTTTCGAACTTCTTGGAATCGAATAACCATCTTCACGATTCTCAGTCTCGGTTTAGGACAGGATATAGTACGGAGACAGCCCTTCTGGAGGTGGCAGAATCAATTTGTGAATCCTTAGACCAGGGAAGCTGTGCAATGTTGGTGCTGCTGGATTTGTCCGCAGCCTTTGACACAGTTTCCCATAGGATCCTCCTGAATAGATGACATCATTTAGGAGTAACAGGGACTGTCTTGCGATGGTTTCGCTCATTTCTTGAAGGAAGGTCGCAACAAGTATTTCTGCAACCCTATCTCTCCAGCTCTAGTCCTATTCCTTATGGGGTTCCACAGGGTTCTGCTTTAAGCCCTACACTTTTTAATGTTTATTTGGCTCCCGGGGCAATTGTAGAAAAATGGGGGGTGAAGGTTGTCTTGTACGCAGATGACACCCAACTTGTGTTCTCTTTTGAAGAACAAAGCGAGACAGCCTTCGCCAATTTTAGACAGTGTCTTCTAAATATTTCATCATGGATGACGGACAGCTGCCTAAAGTTGAACACTGATAAGACGCTGGTCTTATTCTTTAATCAACCAATTCTTCCATGTACTGAGCTATGGTGGCCAGCTGAGTTAAACCCGCCCCCGCTACCTGTGTCCTCGGCGAGGAACTTGGGTTTCAGGTTTGATTCCCAACTCACAGGCAGGGCACAAATTACACATGTCTCCTCCCAGTGCTTTTGGAAACTTAAGGCTCTGCGTAGATTTCTTCGCTTCCTGCCAATGGATTGCAGGAGGTCAGTGGTGTATGCCCTAATCACCTCCCAACTCGACTATGCTAATAGCCTATATATTGGTCTCCCAGAGTATCTGATGAGGAGACTACAACGTATTCAAAATGCAGCAGCCAGGCTGATCAGAAACGTGCCACTGTGATATCATATTACACCCCCCCGCCCCCATCTACGCAACCTACACTGGCTTCCAGTGAGGAGAAGAGTTCAGTTTAAAGCTCTTGTATTGGCACATAGAGCAATCAGAGGGGTAGGTCCTCATTATCTGAAGCGGAGGCTCCAGAAATACCATCAAGTGAGGGCACTCAGATCTAATAGTTGTAACCTCTTGGTCACTCCTCGCTTTGAGAAGGCAAGGACTGGCGGCCGTGCATTCTCTGTCAAAGCTGCTGCATTATGGAATACTATGCCCAATGATTTGAGAAATACAGATGCGGACATGCCTTTTAGGAAAGCTCTTAAGACTTGGCTTTTTGGTTTGCCCTAGATACAGTGACCCTCCCAGGTCTTTCCTCCTTTAGATAGGATGCCAGCGCCGGGACACTTCCGTTGGAAGTAGCCGTGCGCTTTATATGTGTTAATAATAATAATAATAATAATAATAATAATAATATGAACTGCTGAACGAAATAACACCAAATGTGGCAGAAAGGTGGGTCCAGGAAAGTGTTGTTTTTTGATTTGGTGTAAATCCATTCAGTAATTGCGGAGTTATTTAAAGAAGTTCTCAATTGTATATATACCGATGCAAAGGCTCCGCAACTCCTCTCGATCTCGTGCTGAGATCTGATTGGCTTCCAACACTTCAAACCAGGAAGTGTTGTTAGCCATCTTGGGACTCGGCTTAAGCTGAGTCCCAGAAAAATGGGTAAAAAGAAAAGGGGGCAGGGTAGAAATACCCGGACCCCTAGGCCTCTAAAGATAGATGGAGGGGCCACTTAGACACCCCTGTGCCCCGGGGACCACCACCTCACTGGGGCAATACACCAAAACAAATCAGTGGGACCTTGAGAACCCCCCGTGTTCTGGGGCTCACCACCTCTCCGGGACCTTTGCATTCTATGGCGGGACCTCTCTGACCCCACTGGCCTGGGCATTAAACAAGTTCATTTTCACAGCCCTGGGGCACCCCTGCTGGAGCCATAGATGGCCCAGGGGACTACCACCGCCTAAGGCTGGCTCCTGATATGTCCCAGGGTGCACACCACCAGGAAATAGCTGTTTCATATGGCTTGGCGGGAACTTGAAAGATGCTCTTGCATGTTGTAAGAGGAGCAAAATGGGTTTGACAGAGAGTAAGCTGCATGCTGGCAGTGACCGCGGGGGCTTGAGGCTCTCCCTGAGGTCGCCAACATAAGTAACTATGTGCCTGGGTGGCACCAGGTCACCAAGGAGAGGCTGGGTCCTGGGGTATGGGGTCCCCGGTGCTTACATATGCCAGGGAGGGGAGTCACTCACCCCGCCCCCTTAATGTTAAAAATATATGTTTGTTTTTAAAAGCCAGGCCTCAGGGGATGGAATTCATGGGGCCAAAATCAGCTCTGGAAGGGGGGCCCTCCTCCCCATTCAAAGAAGGCCTGGCCACGGGAGATGGGGTCCCCAGGGCCCAAATCGTTCCAGAGAAGGTGGCAACGTGGCCTCCTCCCATACTGAATGCAATAAAATGTTTTCAAATAGGGGACAGGCAATTCTCCAAAGACCCTGCCTCCTTCCTCCACCACTCTGCAAACGGTCCTCCTGGCACCGTGCTAGTTGGGGGATCAAGACCCTTGTCGGCAGAGGGTCCTTCAGGGCCAACAAGCCCTCCTGTTACCTCCAGCAAGCCCCAAACAGCAGGATTGCTGCGAGGTATTTGGAGGCCACACCCCTTTTCTCCACCACTTTGTAAACGTGCCTCCTGGCACACTGCTGTGTGGGAGATGAAGTCCCCTTCGATGCTGAGGGTCATTGGGGGCCAAGAAAGCCTCCTGCTACCTCCAGTAAGTTCCGCACAACGGAATTGCTGAGAGGTCTTCGGAGGCTACGCCCCCTTTCTCCACCTCTCTGCAAACTTGCTCCAGGCACAGTGCTGCCTGGGGATGAAGTCCTCTTGGATGCTGAGGATTCTTGGGGGCAAAAAAGCCCTCCTGTTACCTCCAATTAGTCTGACACAGCAGGTTTCCCCAGTCTTAGTCAGAGGCCACACCTCCTTTCTCCAGCACTCTGCAAATACAAATACTAGTTAAAAAACCATAGAAATTCACTTAAATAACCAAAGGTTACAAGGACGTTCTAGTTTGGAAAAAGGTTTTGAAAAACCTTGGAAATTCACTTAAAAATAAAGGTTACAGGGTCATAATAGTTAGGAAATATAATTTAAAAACCCTTAGAAACTCACTGGAAAAAAAAGTAGTAATCCTTTCAGTGAGAATTGCTGAACAAGTAAAAGGTTACATTTTTCAAACATAAATCTGACATCTTCTCAGAGATATGCTCCTGTCTGACGGTGGCTGTATCATGAAGACCATATAAAAAGGAAAGAAACATATGAGCAAACTAATAAACTCACTTATAAAAATTGTATCTGCAGCATCATTTACACACCCACAAAACCACTCACACACCCACTCACAGGCCCCTACAGTCACACACACCCACAAAACCACTCACACACCAACTCACAGTCCCATATAGCTACTCACACATCCATTCACAGACCCCAACAGTCACTCATACACCCACTCTCAAAGGTTACAGGTTATAGTTAGGAAATAAATGAAAAAACCTTTGAAATTCACTAAAATATCAAAGGTTACAGGGACTTTATACTTAGGAAATAACATTACTAAACTGTAGAAATTCACTGGAAAAAACAAAGTTACTGAGACATTATAGTAAGGAAATAGAATTAAAAAAATCTTTAAAATTCTGTGAAAGAAACAAAGGTTACAGGAATGTTATGTTAGGGTCACATTTCACATGCACAAAACCTTTGAAATTCAGCAATTTTGCACAGCACTGCTTATGACGTCACAAATTACATCACTCATGACATGGCCAGTGAAATCACTGATGATATCACTCATGACATCTCAAATGACAGTCAGTGATGGCATTTAAGTTGTCATCAGTGATGTCTGCTTGGTGATCACCCTGAAACTTACTTTGAAAAAACCTTAAAAATTAACTGAAAAACAAGACAAATTAGACTGGCTTTATAATTGAGTTTGGTAATAATATTGTCTTTTTCTTCACTAGAACCCCAGATATTCGCTGAAAAGACCCACACATTTTACAGAGATATTGTTAGTTATTGAATTCAGGTAAAATCTGATGTTTAACCAAACATACCACACAAATCTAAAATTCACCCGTTCTAGTTTACTGGACTCACTAATACTTGCATTCTTTCCATAAAATATAATTGACGATACTACTACCATTCATGACACTATTGTTCCGTTTTTTTTTTTACATATGCAGCTAACTCCATGTGGGCATAGCCTCATAGCCTTCAGCCTTTTTTACGTGTACATTGTTTTTAAGTTTTTATGGAACCGGTGCATTCCTACGTTACAGGCGCTCAAGCTTCACCCACACAGTAGCACTGTACACTCCCTCGAGTAAGACTTGCATGATACCAATGGGTCTCAAGGGATCACCACGATACCATCTAAACAAACAAAATATCCATGATCCATGGGATGCCCCTCTGGATCCTCCCTCAAATGCAAAGGGTCAGGACATCCTCACACTTTCTCCCTTTTTTGATATTTTTCCCAGCTTCTCAGAAGCCAAATCCCAAATACTCTAATGGGGGCCTCAACATATTATTAAACCACCTTCTGAAAAGAGCATCTTCAATCTTTGGAAGCTAAGGCAGGGCTGTCTTCCTGCCATGTAAAGCTGTTAGCCTTCTTTCAGTTTTAAGAAAGGCAACGTCATAAAGCAGGGATAAGAACAAACGAAAAATAAAAACAGAACGAAGAAATAGTCATTACTAGCAGCAAATTATGCTCCAAATGAGATAAAGAAATGGATCCCAGCGATCTTTTACACTATTTACTTTTCAAAAATCTTACTATAATTTATAGGGGGTGAGATTGTTTCTATCCTCTAAATTGAAATAACAAGACATTTGGTGAATACAGCAAACAGGATGGGTGACCTTGGGCGGCTCTACCAGTTTCTGCTAGTCGCTTGAATCTTTCGATCCTATGATGTTATTAATGATGACCAATCAACCATGTGTCCTGGTGCGATGGGACAGACACTCTCATGCAAGAATAAAACTCACCAGCTCATGAGGTTGAATGTCTTCCCAGCATCCAACAGGATAACAGACCTTTAATGTCACTAATCATACCTTAAATATGGGATATCATCTTTAAAAGAGCCTAGAAGAATCCCATTGGAGACTGCACTACTGACTAACATTGTCAATCCTGGATCAATAATGTGCAGAAGTCCGGGGCGTAGCTTTGGGGGGGTGGATGGTGTTTGGGTTGTTACACCCCCCATCTAAATTTATTTTTTGTTAAATAGTTGGGTACAAGTGCTTTCAATCAGGTTTGGTGGGGTCTCTGTCGGAATTCACATGGGAACGGCAACGCGCTCTTTTCAAGCTTGGCTGTACCATCTTTAAAGCCCGGTCTGGCATTGCCCCGGCTTTTATCAACACAGCCATTCAAGACTATATCCCTCCTAGAGAACTGCGCTCTACAACCCAGCAACTGCTGGTGGTTCCTCGCTTCAAACGGAAAAAGTGGGGAGGTTCCAAATTCTCTACCACGGCCCCCGCCTTTTGGAACTCTCTCCCACTCCAATTGAGGTCTTGCTCCCAATATCCCTTATTCCGTAAAGGCCTCAAAACATTCCTCTTTACTGAAGCCTTCCTATCTTAACCACCCTGATCCCTTAGCTCTCATGCCCCTTGAGCAGCAGTAATTGCACAGCGCCAAGAAACCGCCTGGTGTACGAGCGCTCTACAAATTCTTTAAAACTCAAACTCAAATTTCACATACACACAGCCAAAAATGCATACCCTCGCTCCCTTTCTCTGTTTTAAGTCTTCACTTAGTACCCCTAATAATCTGCATTCCTCTCTGTTTCCACTGCCCTTTAAGCCTCCCTCAAGTCCCCTGCCGTCGTATAATGTATTTAAACATGATATGCCGGCGTGCCTGTCAGCGCCACAATCTTACTGACCGAGCCACACCCCTTGACTTGAAAGCCATCGTCTCCACGTCTCCGCAGGCTGCAATGGCTCCTGCAACCACTACAGTGCAAAATGGTTCTGAGAGTTGGTCTAACGCATCTTGGTTTGATGGATGTAAAAGACGATAAGTTCTCTATTTCATCTTGGGGTCTTTATAGGGTCTGCTCCATAAATAAGATAATAAAAGAGGTCTTGGCGTGTCATGCACAGCTTCTATGTCATCATACATTGCTTATGAACGAGTTCACATGCGAATGTCCCTGGCAGGCCTCTCTCCCTGCAACTGCAGACACTTGCAGGGGACATTAAATGCCTCCGGTCTCACTAATATTCATAGAGCGGGAGGTTTTGGTATCTGAGGTGAATGCCAATTTTGTGATTTGCACGATTAGTACATTCAAAATGCATGACATTTCAAAAGTCAGTGGGCCCTTTACTATTCCCTGGTTTGCTAAATGCCCTTTTCACATTTGAGCAAAGTTAGAAAATGATGTTTCCACAGCCTGACATACCCAGGAGTGCACCCATACCAAAATACTTAGTAATATTTGCCTGCTGATGGAGCCCTGGATGCTGAAATTCTTGTCCTGGAACCTGAGCAGAGTTTGTAGAGTGCAAGAAAGCTAAAAGGGCATGAGTAGCAAGTCATTGCCAGTGTTGTAGAAGGTGGTTCACATTCTGTGCTCCATCCCAGAAGTAATCCGTGATTATGTGGACAGAAGCAAGGATGCTCAGGAGGCTAGTACCTGAGACTTGGAAAAGAAACACGAGGAATTTGTTAACTGCACACCCCTGCACACATGCCAACAGGAGCCACTAAGGACTTCTACTATTACTCCCCTCATCATCCACAGGCTTTGATTGGCGAGTGATAAACCGAGTATGTGCTCTTACCAGATTAGGGACCCATGACATTCTCCAACTATACAAGTGGAATACTGCCTCAGGTGAATAATTTAACATGCCCTAGTGGCAAGACGAGAAGCACTAGTGGGAGCAACTATACGGGGGGTGGGTATTGACCTCAGGCCATCCTGACTCATCTAAGGACATGACATACCTTTATGACAAACACTTGGTCCCCATAACCATGGTGGAAACCTTGAGTGTGCTACAAAACTACAGGTAGATGTAGTAGCAGAGAGAAACTTCCACTTAAGAAGGTTAACCCAGGTGGAACTCCAAGGACCAGCCATAGATCACAACCCTTAACATCCTACATCTGAATACAGAATTACCTATTTTCACATTAAGCCCAGACAGTTTTCAAATTCAGAGTCGAAATTGTGGAGAGTTGAGTGTACAACTTTTGTTTAGACTTGTAACCCAGGGCCTAGACAAAATGGCCAAAAATACTCATAATCAACAAATAGCCTGACATATGCAATGTGTACTTCCAAACAGGTAAGAAGGAATATTTTGAAAATATTTACTTACATGTAGCACTAGTCACCGCAAAGTTGCCATTATATTGCAATGTGTATGTAGATTCATTACTCATTTACAGATCTTGTGTAACAACCACATATGTTTATTTATACAGCTCAGCAATCTTACCCAATTTATTACGGAATTAAGCTTGTGAAACGGTTTCTCGTCATCTCATTTAGTCTCATTATAATGCAGGATTTCAAAATAAACCCGAGGCCCTTCTTGTTTTGATCACTACTTTCTTCCTGCTTGCACACCACTAGCTTCTCCCATGTTAGCATCAGTGGTAGTCATTGCTGACCAGAATCCTCTTCATACTCTCAATTTTGGGCAGACCTCCCAATCATATATTTCCCCTTTTTAGAACTCTCAATGAAGACTGTGTTAGCTATCTGGCAAACGTCATGCGGTAACGAAATACACAACACACAAAGAACATTGCTGCACAGAAAGGGGCTTTGGGTCCACCTCCTCAATGAAAGGGCTTGATTGAGTCAGCCCCCGCCGGCCATTGGCTGGCCGGGTTGTTCTTCTTTTTTAAGGCGCAGCTCATTTTGCTGATGTTTTCATTTTTTATAAAAATATGTCCACCTCAGATCACAGTGGTCACCTCAATTAAATGCAATTCTTTAATAAACATCCAATCTTACAATTTTTATGAGAAGAATGCAGATTTGAATCTCCTGGCTGGCTGGATAATGCCGAGCCCATGCTTTGTAAACGTGCTTGACCTCCTCTCCAGGCAGTTGAGAAGCCCCTACGAGGCTGTAACCAATCCCTCCTGTGAACAAGCATTGGCATAGCCAATAGGTATCGCTTTTGGAACCTTATAAGTATTTAGTTAAGCAGCATAATATCCTTGGTGCAACAACATCAACTGTTGCATGGCTAAACACTTATAAGGTCCTAAAAGCGAGACCTATTGGCCAGCCGCGGTCGGTAGTAGGAGTTCCTGCAGGGCGGTGACGTGGGGACGGGGAGGGGCATGGTGGGGGGTAGTAAACTATGGATTACGGAGGTTTACAGGTAAGTAAACATATAAATTAATAAAACGAATTTCGTTGCGTGCACTGCATCCCCAAATGCGATGCAGTGCACGCAACGAAATTCGTTTTATTAATTTATATGTTTACTTACCTGTAAACCTCCGTAATCCATAGTTTACTACTCCCCACCCTGCCCCTCCTCCTCCCCACGTCACCGCCCTGCAGGAACTCCTACTACCGACCGCGGCTGCTATTGGCTATGCCAATGCTTGTTTTAACTCCCCATTCTGTCAATTCGAATAGCTAGCTAATGACATGGAATTCATGAATGACAGCATGGGGAGTAAATCCAAAGATGTACAATTTTCAGTATTTTTCCACTTTTAAAAATAAATAGAGATAGGAAACACAATGATTTCTGTCAGTATTTTACGGTAAAAATCAGTAAACACGGAAAACTGGGAGCCTTATGCATAAACAAGGCGAACTGCGATAGCATTGCAAAAGTGAAAGTAGCAATGCGTGTCGAGCTATATGCCATTGAGATTTTTTAGCGTGTTGTTCAAGCTGTCATTAGATCTGCTGTTGACATCCTCATTCAAGATGGCGGCCTTTATTAACCTGTTTATGCGGAGCGCTTCCACAAATGTCTTCCGACTAAAGAACGGTAATACTTCCATGTCTAAGAAAGGGAACTCTGCCTGACTGGCTGTGATCTGAGCGTTAAATGAGCGAGTTCACGGGCTTCTGAATGTTGTTTTGGGAATGATTTGCTGAGCGCGTCCCACCTATGCAGCCACGTTCGAGTCATGACGTATTCTCTGTGTATGATGGACTTTTCTTGTAGTATTACAAATTGATGGAAACCGGAACCTTTGTTTCCAGGAGATTGTTGTGTGAGTCACACTGCCTCCTGTCCAAGCAGCCATATGTGTTAGGACTGGAGAAGTCAACAGTTTTCAGTGCTCGTTAAGGAATAAAAGTCTACTTTTGTCAGTAAGCGGTGACTATTTGGAACACCCTGCTGGTGCCATGGCAAAACAAGGAAGTTAACTGCGGGGCCATAGTGAAAGTGATCGCGGGGGAAAAATGCTACCGCCGGCCACAGCTTGCAGTGCATGTGCACGAGTGGCGCGCGTGCAGCAATAATCACGCCATATGGCGCCTCTGCTCAAGCGCGCGCCGACGCACATGCACTGCTCCTGTTACCTCCAGCAAGCCCCAAAGAGCAGGATTGCTGCGAGGTATTTGGAGGCCACACCCCTTTTCTCCACCACTTTGTAAACATGCCTCCTGGCACACTGCTGTTTAGAGGATGAAGTCCCCTTCGATGCTGAGGGTCCTTGGGGGCCAAGAAGGCCTCCTGCTACCTCCAGTAAGTTCCGCACAGCGGAATTGCTGAGAATTCTTCGGAGGCTACGCCCCCTTTCTCCACCTCTCTGCAAACTTTCTCCAGGCACACTGCTGCCTGGGGGATTAAGTCCTCTTGGATGCTGAGGGTTCATGGGGGCAAAAAAGACCTCCTGTTACCTCCAATTAGTCTGACACAGCAGGATTCCCCAGTCCTGGTCGGAGGCCACACCTCCTTTCTCCATCACTCTGCAAATACAAATACTAGTTAAAAAAACCATAGAAATTCACTTACAAAAACAAAGGTTACAAGGGCGTTCTAGTTTGGAAAAAGGATTTGAAAAGCCTTGGAAATTCACTTACAAATAAAGGTTACAGGGTCATAATAGTTAGGAAATATAATTTAAAAACCCTAAGAAACTCACTGAAAAAAAAGTAGTAATCCTTTCAGTGATAATTGTTGAACAAGTAAAAGGTTACATTTTTCAAACATAAATCTGACATCTTCTCAGGGATATTCTCCTGCCTGACGCTGGCTGTATCATGAAGACCAAAAAAAAAAAAGAAAGAAACATATGAGCAAACTAATAAACTCACTTATAAAAATTGTATCTGCGGTATCATTTACACACCCACAAAACCACTCACACACCCACTCACAGGCCCCTACAGTCACACACACCCATAAACCACTCACACATCAACTCACAGTCCCATAGAGCTACTCACACATCCATTCACAGACCCCAACAGTCACTCATACACCCACTCTCAAAGGTTACAGGTTATAGTTAGGAAATAAATGAAAAAACCTTTGAAATTCACTAAAATATCAAAGGTTACAGGGACGTTATACTTAGGAAATAACATTAAAAAACAGTAGAAATTCACTGAAAAAAACAATGTTACTGAGACATTATTTATTTTATTTAATTTATTTAAAACATTTATATAGCGCAGCTATCACCTTACAGGTATCCTGGCGCTGAAGATAACTCCTAAAATAGATGCACTGGGAGATGACAGTAGGATAGTGAACAGTTAACATTTAGGAAACAGCCAAGTTTTGACCCGTTTCCTAAAAGGGAGAAGTTCACTTGTTTGACGGACATCCAAAGGCAAGCTGTTCCAAAGTTTAGCTGCTGCAACCTTGAAAGATCTTCCTCCTGTCCTGACCTTTTTAAATCTTGGTACTTTGACAAGACAGGCCGTAGTAGATCGGAGGGCTCTGGTTGGAATGTACCAGTCAAACATAGATTGCAGGGGGCCGGGCCCGACTCCATGTAAAGCTTTAAAAACAAGACAGAGAGATTTAAAAGCAATTCGCTGTTTCATAGGGAGCCAGTGAAGCTCGGCCATTGCCGCAGTGGCCGAAGATCTCCTAGGCCAACCCAGGGCCAGTTTGGCAGCAGCTGTTTGAACTCTTTGGAGTCTGTCTAGCAGCACGGACGGGGCCTCGAGCAACAGCGCATTGCAATAGTCAAGGCGACTAAGAATGGTACACCTGACTATTAAGGCCCGGGCCTGTGAGGGAAGAAGTGGCAAGACCTTGCGAAGAGAACGAATAAGGGCCGAGCAGGTGGACACTGTTTTCGCAACCTGGGCTTCCATGCTGAGTTTGTTGTCTATCATAACACCCAGATTGCGAACCGTGGTGACCGGCTGTGGCTTTTCCGAGGTTTCAGGGGGCCAAAACTCCGCCGGGAACGGGCGGGCAATCCGACTTCCGGCACAGAACAAAACCTCGGTTTTGGAGGCGTTGAACTGTAAGGAATTATTGTGTAGCCAGCCAGCCGTGTCTCGCAGACAGACATGAAACGATTCCAAAGGAATCGATTCCTCACCCTCCCAAGAGAGGATGAGCTGAGTGTCGTCGGCGTAATTAATTACTTTTAGCCTGTGGGATTTTATTAACGTGATCAGTGGTTTTAGGTAGACGTTAAATAAAATCGGGCTGATGGACGAGCCTTGAGGCACCCCATGAATCACCGGGGAGAAGGCCGATTGAAACGGGGGGAGGGACACAGCCTGCTTCCTATCCCGCAGGAAGGAGTGAAACCAATGCAGGGCAGTGCCACCCACCCCGGCCTCTCTTAGTCTCTCCAATAGAATCACGTGATTGACCGTATCGAATGCGGCAGACAGGTCCAGCAGGATCAAGGCTACTGCCTGGCCCCTGTCTGCACGCATACGAAGGTCCTCCATGGCAGTAAGTAGAGCTGTTTCGGTGCCATGGGCTGGACGGAAGCCGAATTGTATTTCGTCCAGGAAATGATTCTGCTCCAGATGTTTGGAGAGACACGAGCTCACCCAGCGCTCGGCAATTTTTGCCGGGAATGGTAACAGGGAGATGGGTCGATAATTCTGTAGACACTTAGGGTTCAGAGAGGGTTTCTTCAACAGTGGCCTAATGAGAGCCTGCTTCCAGGGAGCAGGAACTAAGCCACTACGCAGGGATTGATTGCAGATCCTGCAGAGAGTGGGAAAGAGTTCCTCTCCGGATGTCTTCCAGTTTTTAGGGGGAATGGGGTCGAGAGGAGAGCCCGAGGAAATCCCTTGAGCCAGTTTATCGAATTCCGCCTCAGTAATGGAGGGAAAATCCCACAAGCAGTCCATAGGCTGGCACCCTGGGCTCACCACTCCATAATCAATGATGACGACCTCAGGGCTGGTTGGGCCGACCAGTGTGGGGGAAGTGCTCAGGTTTCGAATGATAGTCTCAATTTTTTCTTTGAAAAACAGCGCAAGATTGTCGCAAAGGGATTGTGTGGGAGGGATTGACTTTTTAGCGCAGTCAGGGTGAGTGAGGCTGTTCAGAATCTGGAAAATACTTTTGGAACTGTTGGCGGCTGTACAAATTGTAGAACAAAAGTAAGCAGATTTAGATTTCATAATCTCAGTTTTATATTCCAAGAGTTTGGTTTTCCAGAGTTGCTTATTAGCATCGAGGTCACCCTGTCTCCATTTTCTTTCAGCCTGCTTACAGGCCAATTTAAGGGCCTTTAACGAATCATCAAACCAAGGAGCTGATACTCTACCCTTGTACTTGCATTTCTTTAATGGAACTAAGGAGTCAATAGTTGTCGATATTCTAAGACAAAAAGCCTCATAGTCATCCTCAACTGGACAATTTGGAGAGAAACTGTTCTCCACTTGGAACACGGCACCAGTAGTTCTCCGCCTTTCCAGAGCTTTCCAGTCTCTGTACATGAATTCAGAGGAGGTACTACGTGCCGGCATTTTAGCCCCCTTACAGTTGATGTAGAATTTAAGGAGGGAGTGGTCAGTCCAGCCCATGGGCAGGATATCATTCCAGTGTACTAGCTGAGGGGTGGAAAAAATAAGATCAAGTCGATGCCCTGCTTTATGAGTGGGTTCCCTGACTAGTTGTTGCAGCCCCACGCTCTCACAAGAGAGCAAAAGATTATGCAGTCCAGTATCTAAAGGACCATTCGGCCATAAGTTAAAGTCCCCTAGAATAATTAGCTTATTGTGAGAAGTGGCCATATTGGAGAGAGAAGTAAGTAGCGATTGTTGATGCTGGGCACTGAAGGCCCCCGGTGGGCGATAACAGATAATTACCGTGAAAGTAGCTCCTAAGTGACTGTTAATTGAGAGGCCGAGGAGCTCGGTCCCGACAACCGGGTCCATATCTAGGATGTTAACGTGCCAGGAGGCTCTATAGATAATTCCCACCCCACCCCCCCGACCTTTGGGTCTGGGTAGATGCAGGATTTTATAATCCTGCGGGCACGCCCATTCATGTTCGATTTCACAATCAGAGTGGGTCCACGTCTCGGTACAAAAAAGAGCATCTAACTGATAAGTTTCTACCAATAGTTGAATTTCAGTGGCATGCTTCGGCAATGATCTTACGTTAAGAAGTCCGCCCACTAGCAGACCCCTGATCGCAAAGTCATTCAATGGGAGAGCAGTGTCAGCGAAAGAAAGAAGACCTTCATACGCATACTCACTCAGATTGAGCAGAGTCTCCCGAGAGTAAAGTGAGGGGGAAGCTCCATGGCTTATGGTAAGTTGGGCAGAGTAGGCCGCGCTCGCCGCGGTCTGGTCGCCGACGGGTGCAGACGGGCTTGCCTTAGGAGCGCCTTCGGCGCGCTGCCGGCGCGCCCGCTGCACTCGTCCGCTGCGCTTCCAAGTAGTAGGCATTCTTATTGGTAGAGAAATAGGGGTGTGGCTTATTGTGGGGGGCGTGGCCTATCGTCTCGAGGGTGATGGCGGTGCTGTAGTGACCCTCCCTGCAACAGCGCTGGGACCGCTGTGCAAGGTAACCCTAAGACCCAAGGAGCAGCAATGAGCAACAGCAAGCAAGCACACAAGTATTAAAATCACAATAGTGCAAATAGGCAAATTTTAAAATATATCCAAAGTGGCTCCCGGCTTCCGCCTCAGGAGAGCTATCTAAACGCCGGCTCGTGAATCAGCGCGACGTTTATAGTGCCGAAAAAGGGGCATGGCTTATTGTGGGGGGCGTGGTTTATCGTCTCGAGGGTGATGGCGGCGCTGTAGTGACCCTCCCTGCAACAGCGCTGGGACCGCTGTGCAAGGTAACCCCAAGACCCAAGGAGCAGCAATGAGCAACAGCAAGCAAGCACACAAGTATTAAAATCACAATAGTGCAAATATGCAAATTTTAAATATATCCAAATGTGGCTCCCGGCTTCCGCCTCAAGAGAGCTATCTAAACGCCGGCTCGTGAATCAGCGCGGCGTTTATAGTGCTGAAAAAGGGGCGTGGCTTATTGTGGGGGGCGTGGCCTATCGTCTCAAGGGTGATGGCGGCGCTGTAGTGACCCTCCCTGCAACAGCGCTGGGACCGCTGTGCAAGGTAACCCCAAGACCCAAGGAGCAGCAATGAGCAACAGCAAGCAAGCACACAAGTATTAAAATTACAATAGTGCAAATAGGCAAATTTTAAAATATATCCAAATGTGGCTCCCGGCTTCCGCCTCAGGAGAGCTATCTAAACGCCGGCTCGTGAATCAGCGTGACGTTTATAGTTCCGGAAAAGGGGCGTGGCTTATTGTGGGGGGCGTGGCCTATCGTCTCGAGGGTGATGGCGGCGCTGTAGTGACCCTCCCTGCAACAGCGCTGGGACCTCTGTGCAAGGTAACCCCAAGACCCAAGGAGCAGCAATGAGCAACAGCAAGCAAGCACACAAGTATTAAAATCACCATAGTGCAAATAGGCAAATTTCAAAATATATCCAAATGTGGCTCCCGGCTTCCGCCTCAGGAGAGCTATCTAAACGCCGGCTCGTGAATCAGCGCGACGTTTATAGTGCCGAAAAAGGGGCGTGGCTTATTGTGGGGGGCGTGGCCTATCGCCTTGAGGGTGATGGCGGCGCTGTAGTGACCCTCCCTGCAACAGCGCTGGGACCGCTGTGCAAGGTAACCCCAAGACCCAAGGAGCAGCAATGAGCAACAGCAAGCAAGCACACAAGTATTAAAATCACAATAGTGCAAATAGGCAAATTTTAAAATATATCCAAATGTGGCTCCCGGCTTCCGCCTCAGGAGAGCTATCTAAACGCCGGCTCGTGAATCAGCGCGACGTTTATAGTGCCGAAAAAGGGGCGTGGCTTATTGTGGGGGACGTGGCCTATCGTCTCGAGGGTGATGGCGGCGCTGTAGTGACCCTCCCTGCAACAGCGCTGGGACCGCTGTGCAAGGTAACCCCAAGACCCAAGGAGCAGCAATGAGCAACAGCAAGCAAGCACACAAGTATTAAAATCACAATAATGCAAATAGGCAAATTTCTAAATATATCCAAATGTGGCTCCCGGCTTCCGCCTCAGGAGAGCTATCTAAACGCCGGCTCGTGAATCAGCGCGACGTGTATAGTGCCGAAAAAGGGGCGTGGCTTATTGTGGGGGGCGTGGCCTATCGTCTCGAGGGTGATGGCGGCGCTGTAGTGACCCTCCCTGTAACAGCGCTGGGACCGCTGTGCAAGGTAACCCCAAGACCCAAGGAGCAGCAATGAGCAACAGCAAGCAAGCACACAAGTATTAAAATCACAATAGTGCAAATAGGCAAATTTTAAAATATATCCAAATGTGGCTCCCGGCTTCCGCCTCAGGAGAGCTATCCTTATAGTAAGGAAATAGAATTTAAAAAATCTTAAAAATTCATTGAAAGAAACAAAAGTCACAGGAATGTTATGTTAGGGTCACATTTCACATGCACAAACCCTTAGAAATTCAGCAATTTTGCCTGGCACTGCGTATTACCTCACAAATTACATCACTCATGACATGGCCAGTGAACTAACTGATGATATCACTCATGACATCTCAAATGACAGTCAGTGATGGCATTCAAGTTGTCATCAGTGATGTCATCAGCTTCTGCTTGGTGATCACCCTGAAAATTACGTTAAAAAACCTTAAAAATTAACTGAAAAACAAGACAAATTAGACTGGCTTTATAATTGAGTTTGGTAATAATATTGTCTTTTTTGTCAATAGAAAACCAGATATTCGCTGAAAAAAACACACATTTTACAGAGATATACTGGCACATGCATCAACAAAGACTTTTGCAATTCCTTAATTGCGATTTTTAAGGAATCGCAATTAAGGAATTGCAAAAGCCTATGCATGTAGGAATCGCTATAAAAATAGCGATTCCTACAAATTCCTTAATTGCGACTCGCAAATTGCGAGTCGCAATTAAGGAATGCCGTCCCATTCATTCCTATGGGCCTCCAGGCCCATAGGAATGAATTGGAGATTGCATGAGCAACTTGCGAGTACCAGTAGGTACTCGCAAATTGCTCATGCAATTTCAAGGGTGCAAGGGTGTCAAAATGACACCCTATTGCACCCCTGAAATTGATCTGTGCACATATGTTGCACACACACATGCTCCAAGGGCATGTGTGTGCGCAACATGAAACTTTGAAAAATGCACAAAAGTGCATTTTTCAAAGTTTTTGCAAATTACCATGAAGTTCAACTTCATGGTAATTTGCTCCCCCTATTAGCGAAATCGCTAATTTTTTCATTTTTATGCATTGCATTTAAGGAATCTCAATTTGGGATTCCTTAAATGCAATCGCAATTTACGGAATCGCAATTTAGAGATTCCTCACACTTTCCCCCTTTTTTGATATTTTTCCCAGCTTCTCAGAAGCCAAGTCCCAAATACTCTAATGGGGGACTCAACATATTATTAAACCACCTTCTTTTTTTTTTTTTTGGTATATGTTTATTGAGAAGTACATGTCAGTTTATAAACAATACATAAAAAAGGGAGTATAAACAAATCAAATTATGGCCACACAATAAATTACTATGAAATGTTACCTTCTCAGATTTTTAAATATAAAAAGGATAATACAGATATCAAAAGATACAATAGTTGAGGTATTCATAAAACCTGGAAAGGAAGAAATAGGAAAGGTGGACTAGGGAGGAGATGATAAAGATAGTATACAGTATGTAGTAAACCATGTATTATAGATAGTTGGAAGATAGTAGCAATAATATCATACAAATATATTATTTCAAGTCAAGATATTCCCACTAACTCAACAATTTCAAATAGGTGAACAGTAAGTCCTAATTCAAATAACAGTGTTAGTGGCTACAGCATCAACAGTCCTAATGATAACATCAACAGCATGAATATAAATAATGATGGTAATGAATTAATAAGGAAATGAAAACAGAAGTAATTCACTTATTGTAGTTCTTAACTAGAAGAAAAATCTGAAATATTACCAGAAATAGAACATTTATTAAACCACCTTCTGAAAAGAACATCTTCAATCTTTGGAAGCTAAGGCAGGGCTGTCTTGCTGCCACGTAAAGCTGGTAGCCTGCTTTCAGTTTTAAGAAAGGCAACGTCATAAAGCAGGGATAAGAACAAACGAAAAATAAAAACAGAACGAAAAAATAGTCATTATAGCAGCAAATTGCTCTCAAAATGAGATAAAGAAATGGATCCCAGCGATCTTTCACACTATTTACTTTTCAAAAAGCTTACTATAATTTATAGGGGGTGAGATTGTTTCTATCCTGTGAATTGATATAACAAGACATTTGGTGAATATAGCAAACAGAATGGGTGACCTTGGCCGGCTCTACCAGTTTCTGCTAGTCGCTTGAATCTTTCGCTCCTATGATGTTATTAATGATGACCAATCAACCATGTGTCCTGGTGCGATGGGACAGACACTCTCATGCAAGAATTAAACTCCCCAGCTCATGAGGTTGAATTTCTTCCCAGCCTCCAACAGGATAACAGACCTTTAATGTCACTAATCATAGCTTAAATATGGGATTTGATCTTAGCAAAAATCAGTATTTAATAACGTTACTGGATGACATGGTACAGGCTCACCTACCAGTTGTTTGATTTTTGGAATCTAATTATGATGCCATCTTTAAAAGAGCCTAGAAGAATCCCATCGGAGACTGCACTACTGACTAACATTGTCAATCCTGGATCAATAATGTCCAGAAGTCCGGGGCGTAGCTTGGGGGGGGGGGGTGTTTGGGTTGTTGCACCCCCCATCTAAATGTATTTTTTGGTAAATAGTTGGGTACAAGTGCTTTCAATCAGGTTTGGTGGGGTCTCTGTCGGAATTCACATGGGAAATTTCACACACACACAAACAGAAATGCATACCCTCTCTCCCTTTCTCTGTTTTAAGTCTTCAGTTAGTACCCCTAATAATCTGCATTCCTCTCCGTTTCCACTGCCCTTTAAGCCTCCCTCAAGTCCCCTGCCGTCGTATAATGTATTTAAACATGATATGCCAGCGTGACTGTCAGCGCCACAATCTTACTGACCGAGCCACACCCCTTGACTTGAAAGCCATCGTCTCCACGTCTCCGCAGGCGTCAATGGCTCCTGCAACCACTACTGTGCAAAATGGTTCTGAAAATTGGTCTAACGCATCTCGATTTGATGGATGTAAAATAATGTATGACAATAACTTCTCTATTTCATCTTGGGGTCTTCATAGGGTCTGCTCCATAAATAAGATAATAAAAAAGGTCTTGGCGTGTAGTGCGCAGCTTCTAGGTCATCATATGTTGCTTATGAACGAGTTCACATGCGAATGTCCCTGGCAGGCCTCTCTCCCTGCAACTGCAGACACTTGCAGGGGACATAAAATGCCTCCGGTCTCACTAATATTCATAGAGCGGGAGGTTTTGGTATCTGAGGTGAATGTCAATTTTGTGATTTGCACGATTAGTACATTCAAAATGCATGACATTTCAAAAGTCAGTGGGCCCTTTACTCACCTTGGTTTGCTAAATGCCCTTTTCACATTTGAGCAAAGTTAGAAAATGATGTTTCCACAGCCTGCCATACCCAGGAGTGCACCCATACCAAAAGAGTTTGTAATATTTGCCTGCTGATGGAGCCCTGGATGCTGAAATTCTTGTCCTGGAACCTGAGCAGAGTTTGTAGAGTGCAAGAAAGCTAAAAGGGCATGCGTAGCAAGTGATTGTCAGTTTTGTAAAAGGTGGTTCACAGTCTGTGCTCCATCCCAGAAGTAATCCGTGATTATGTGGCCAGAAGCAAGGATGCTCAGGAGGCTAGTACCTGAGACTTGGAAAAGAAACACGAGGAATGTGTTAACTGCACACCCCTGCACACATGCCAACAGGAGCCACTAAGGACTTCTACTATTACTCCCCTCATCATCCACAGGCTTTGATTGGCGAGTGATAAACCGAGTATGTGCTCTTACCAGATTAGGGACCCATGACATTCTCCAACTATACAAGTGGAATACTGCGTCAGGTGAATAATTTAACATGCCCTAGTGGCAAGAGGAGAAGCACTAGTGGGAGCAACTATATGGGGGTGGGTATTGACCTCAGGCCATCCTGACTCACCTAAGGACATGACATACCTTTATGACAAACACTTGGTCCCCTTAACCATGGTGGAAACCTTGAGTGTGCTACAAAACTACAGGTAGATGTAGTAGCAGAGAGAAAGTTCCACTTAAGAACGTTAAACCAGGTGGAACTCCAAGGACCAGTCATAGATCACAATCCTTAACATCCTACATCTGAATACAGAATTACCCTTTTTCACATTAAGCCCAGACTGTTTTAAAATTCAGAGTCGAAATTTTGGAGAGTTGAGTGTACAACTTTTGTTTAGACTTGTAACCCAGGGCCTAGACAAAATGGCCAAAAATACTCATGATCAACAAATAGCCTGACATATGCAATATGTACTTCCAAACAGGTAAGAAGGAATATTTTGAAAATATTTACCTACATGTAGCACTAGTCACCGCAAAGTTGCCATTATATTGCAATGTGTATGTAGATTCATTACTCATTTACAGATCTTGTGTAACAACCACATATGTTCATTTATACAGCTCAGCAATCTTACCCAATTTATTATGGAATTGAGCTTGTGAAACGGTTTCTCGTCATCTCATTTAGTCTCATTATAATGCAGGATTTCAAAATAAACCCGAGGCCCTTCTTGTTTTGACCACTACTTTCTTCCTGCTTGCACACCACTAGCTTCTCCCATGTTAGCATCAGTGGCAGTCATTGCTGGCCAGAATCCTCTTCATACTCTCAATTTTGGGCAGACCTCCCAATCATATATTTCTCCTTTTTAGGACTCTCAATGAAGATTGTCTTAGCTATCTGGCAAAACGTCATGCGGTAACCAAATACATAACACACACACAGAACATTCACTAAAATATCAAAGGTTACAGGGACGTTATACTTAGGAAATAACATTAAAAAACGGTAAAAATTCACTGAAAAAAACAAAGTTACTGAGACATTATAGTAAGGAAATAGAATTTAAAAAATCTTAAAAATTCAGTGAAAGAAACAAAGGTTACAGGAATGTGATGTTAGGGTCACATTTCACATGCACAAAACCTTAGAAATTCAGCAATTTTGCACAGCACTGCTTATGAACTCACAAATTACATCACTCATGACATGGCCAGTGAAATCACTGATGATATCACTCATGACAACTCAAATGACAGTCAGTGATGGCACTTAAGTTCTCATCAGTGATGTCATCAGCCTCTGCTTGGTGATCACCCTGAAACTTACTTTGAAAAACCTTAAAAATTAACTGAAAAACAAGACAAATTAGACTGGCTTCATAATTGAGTTTGGTAATAATATTGTCTTTTTAGTCAATAACACCCCAGATATTTGCTGAAAAAACCCACACATTTTACCTCCTAATCATATATTTCCCCTTTTTAGGACTCTCAATGAAGACTGTCTTAGCTTTCTGGCAAAGCGTCATGCGGTAACGAAATACACAACACACACAAAGAACACTGCTGCACAGAAAGGGGCTTTGGGTCCACCTCCTCAATGAAAGGGCTTGATTGATTCAGCCCCCGCAGGGCATTGGCTGCCCGGGTTGTTCATCTTTTTTAAGGCGCAACTCATTTTGCTGATGTTTACATTTTTTATAAAAATATGTCCACATCAGATCACAGTGGTCACCTCAATTAAATGCAATTCTTTTATAAACATCCAATCTTACAATTATTATGAGAAGAATGCAGATTTGAATCTCCTGGCTGGCTGGATAATGCCGAGCCCATGCTCTGTAAACGTGCTTCACCTCCTGTCCAGGCAGTTGAGAAGCCCCTACGAGGCTGGAACCAATCCCTCCTGTGAACACTGCTGCAGCCACAGATTCTGCCTTCCTCCTGGAGCCTGCGCGCATCTGCAGCCTCGTCACCCACCTCCACCTCTTGTCAGCCCATGCAGAACACATGCAGGGCAAAAACATCTGCTGCTGCTCGCAGCTTGCTGTGCAGGGGAGCCGGTGGCCGAGTTCTGTCCTGTGCATCTGAGACGCATGCGCAGAGCCAAACCACCTCTCTTACTCCCCCTCCTTGCTGGCTGGGACACAGTATGCACTCACATTAGAGTTCTCTGTTTAACATTTATTAAGTTGTAAAAAAAGATGGTTGCTGTTGGAGCCGGCCTCGTGGCGTGGTCCTGTTCCCCCTCGCTGAGCCGCACGAGGTCCCATGCACCTCGGGGCTCCTCCATTTTGGATTATACGTCACTCCTCGTGACCACCTACGTGACCCTGCTCTACCCGGCCTCGGTCCCAGCGAGGCCCGACATCGAGGCGCCAACCCCTGGCCCAGGGGATACCATGTGAACCCTTCCCACTCCCGGCGGAGGGCAGTATCGATGGGACCCCCAACCGTCCTTCCACACCTAGGTGCGATCGCCCCACAGCTCTCTGGGGCCTGGCGCCTCTCCTGCTGGGCGTCTGGCCGCTCCCTACCCGGCTTCTCCGCCCCCCCCGGGCGCAAGGGTCCGGACATCAAAGGGCTCCAGTCCTATATCTGGGGCGACCCGGCAACAAGACAACAGTTGTATCCTGGAGTCAAGAGCCCTGCTGATCGGATCGCGGCTGACCCTACGGAGAAAGACTCATTCTGAAACTGCACCCTGAGCCCTGCTGACGACGTCGCGGCTCCACCGTGCTTAAAGACCTTCACGAACCTTTGGGGCCCTGCTGACGTTGTTGCGGCCCGACCTTGTTGAACTTGCCATCAGAGCCCAGCTGACCTCGTCGTGGCTCGACCGAAGCAGACCTACCACCGGAGCCCTGCTGACTGTGTCGCGGCTCGACCCAAGCGGAACTACCACCCGAGCCCTGCAGACGCCGTCGCGGCTCTCCACGTTCGAGCTACTTTGAGGCCAGCACGCAAGGTCTGGCGCAGAGCCTCCCCGTACCTGGCTGGTACTGAGACTGACCCGCTACCCTATCCCCCTAAAGACATTGAGACTCTTTTTGGATCACTCGATCCCACTGTAAATATTGAATGTGCTACCTTTGATAAAGAACCAAGATAAGCAACTGATACAGAGTCCTGTGTGGTGGTGTTACTGGGCCTAGTACGATTTCAGGAGAAGGACCTCTCCTAGGAGGCTTCTCAGCGGCGCTCGGCTATAACTTTGCGGAAGGAAGGTGTCCGGAGCAGTCTCCCCGACTCCCCGGTGGTCCTCCCTCCAACATTTGGTGGCCAGCGATGTGATCCGAGCCAGACGCAATCGTACAAGCAAGTAACGCAACCACTACCTAACCAGACGGAAGAAGGGAACTATGAACGACCAAGAAGCAACCATCGCCGCAACCTTCCAACTGGAAAAGCTTGAAGAATACACCCACAAAGAACTGAAACAATTCTGCAAGGACAAAGGGATCCCAACCACAGGATTGGGCACCAAGGAAGAAATGCAGAAAGCCCTGAAAACCTGGGCAGAATCCGAGACCACTCCACCCCGAGCCGAAGGAACCTCGGCCCGGGGCGGAAACCTGCCACCGACCATAACCCCGACAGATGGGGGACGAAGCATCCTGGAAGCTGGCCTGTCCCACGAGGAGATGCAAGAACGGGAGAGGGCCCGGACACACCAAATGGACCTCGCCCGACTCCGGCTGGACGGTGAACTCCTGCTGGCAGAGAAGAAACTAGCCTTGGAGCAACTACGGCTGCAGGAAGAAATCGAAGAAAAGAAACGGCAGCGAGAACTAGAAGAGAAACGGCTAGCCCTCGAGCACGAGAGGGGCCTCAAGGCACTCGAACTGAAATCAAAAACGGGGGAGACCGGCTCTGCCACTAACCGAGCCGAAGGTTCATATCCCCAAGGATGTCGTCAAGGAATACTACAAAAACGATGACATCCAGCAGTGGTTCCGAGCCTACGAGGTAGCCATGACCTCCCATCGGGTACCCCGGAAGGATTGGGGTGCCGGCCTATGGGGGAGGTTCCTCAGCGAGGGCCGGGATACCCTGCTGCAACTCCCCGACGCGGTGATGACCTCATACGACCACATGAAAGAAGCCCTACTCACACGCTACGGACTATCAGCCGAGATGTACCGGCAGCGCTTCCGGGACTGTAAGAAGCTCCCCGGTACCACATGGGTCGAATACGTGGACTTCTTCAGCCGGGAGCAAGGTCACCTCATACAACGAACTGTTCGACCTCATTGTCTGGGAGCACCTCGCCAACAACTGCTTTGTGGAACTAAGGCAACACCTCCTGGACAGTAAGCTGACCGAGCCCCGGAAGCTCGCCGCCGAAGCCGACCGATGGGTCAACACCCGGGTCCCCCGGAACCCCGTGGGGGACTACCAACGGAGTACCACGGGACCTCCTCGCCAGCGGGGCGGAGGAGGGGGGTCCCACCGCAGTCGAGACTTCCCGACCGGGCCGCCCAGAAGCCCGCCACGAGGCCAAGCCGCCAACCACACGTCCCCGACCCTGGTCCGAAGGGGGACCCCCATCGCCAGGCCTGGACCCCGACCACCAGTGACCTGCTTCGGCTGCCAGCAGACCGGCCACTATGCGAGCGACCCGGCCTGCACCCCACTGGAACCCACTGGATCTATTGGAACAATGACTTATTGTATAGCGAGCAGAAAGTCGCCGAACTGGGAGCCGGCCGGGTGTTGGTGGTTCCCCTCCGATTCCGAGAGTTCCTCCTGAACTTGGCGCATGACGTGCCCCTCGCCGGACACCTCAGGCGAGACAAAACTTACAGCCGCCTAGTGACCCATTTCTATTGGCCTCGAATGCGGAGAGACGTGGACCATCACTGCCGGTCCTGCCAGACCTGCCAGGCTAGCGGAAAGACTGGGGGTCGAGTTAAGGCCCCCCTCCAACCATTTCCAGCCGTCCACACCCCGTTCGAACGAGTAGGGATCGACATCGTGGGGCCCCTCGACCTCCGGACCGCCCTGGGACACCGCTTCATCCTGGTACTGTGACCACGCCACCCGATACCCCAAGGCCATCCCCCTCCGCACTGTGACAGCCCCAGTGGTGGGCCGGGCCCTGATGGGCATCTTCTCCAGAGTGGGGTTCCCCCGAGAAGTGGTGAGCGACAGGGGTACGAACTTTATTTCAAAATACATGAAATCCCTCTGGCAACAATGTGGGGTCACCTACAAATTCACCACCCCTTACCACCCCCAGGGGAACGGACTGGTCGAGCGTTTCAACAGAACCCTGAAGGGAATGATCAAGGGTCTGGAAGAGCCCCTGAGGAGGAGATGGGACGTCCTGCTGCCCTGCCTCCTGTTCGCCTATCGAGAGGTACCACAGAAATCCCCGGGCTTCAGCCCCTTCGAACTATTGTATGGGCACCCCGTCCGAGGGCCCCTCAGCCTGGTCAAGGAGGGCTGGGAGGCGACCGTCCAAGGTGCCCCCCCCGACGTCTACCGGTACCTAAGGGTGGGCGTAGTGGGCGTAGTGGGGCTACGTGAAGCAGCACGTAATGTGCCCAAATCTACGCACACTACGTGCTTCGCGTAGCCCCACTACGCGCCACCCGCCTCCCGCCCGCCCTCCTTTTAAATCAAACCCCCGGATTTACAATAAATAGTAAATTAAAGAAACTCACCTGCCCGCGCATGCACATTTCTTGCGAGAAATGCGCATGCGCGGGCGTCCGCGCATGCGCATTAGTCAGAAGAAGTTTGAAATGGAAGAGGGAGCCCCGGAGACGCCGCGTTTCAGGTAAGTTTCTTTAATTTACTATTTATTGTAAATCTGGGGGTTTGATTTAAAAGGAGGGCGGGCGGGAGGCGGGTGGCAGCGGCAGGCAGCTACGCTTCGCCCTGGGTGTGCGTAGCGCTAGCCTGCTTCGCCTACTTCGAAAACTGCGAAGCAGGCAGCGCTACGTACACTACGTGGGCGAAGCGTAGTGTCTCACCCAGGGTTACCGGTACCTCCTGACCCTGCGGAACCAGACTCAGAAGTTCCGGGCCCTGGCAGAAGCCAACCTCGAAGCCAGCCAAGAAGACATGAAACGCTGGTATGACGAAAATGCCTCGACCATCGAGTTCGAGCCGGGCCAGCAAGTCTGGGTCATGTCGCCCGTGGACCCCTGCGCCCTGCAGGACAAGTGGACCGGGCCCTTCAAGGTGGTTGAGAGGAAGAGCCCCGTCACCTACCTGGTCGACATGGAGTCCCCGCGGAACCCCCTCCGGGTCCTACACGCCAACCGGCTCAAGCCCCACTTTGCCCAAACTGAACTAAGCCTGCTGCTGGCTACCGACGATGGGGGCGAAAGCGACTCCGAGCCCCTACTCGACCTCCTGGGGTCCTCGGGCCAAGACGGCTCCTTGGAGGGCGTCCACCTCTCCGCCACCCTGACCCCAGAACAGCGCCATGACTGCCGGAAGCTGCTGCAACCCTTCGCTGCCCTCTTCTCTCTCACGCCCGGGGTGACCCCCTGGTGCGTCCACGACGTGGACACCGGGGACAGCCCCCCGGTGCGGCACCGCGCCTACAGAGTACCCGACCGAGTCCGAGCCTGCATACAGACCGAGGTCTCCAAGATGCTCGCCCTCGGAGTCATTGAGCCATCAGACAGCCCGTGGGCCAGCCCAGTGGTCTTGGTGCCGAAGGCCGCTGCCCCCGGCACCTCCCTGGAACTCAGATTTTGTGTAGACTACCGGGGCCTGAACGCAGTCACCAAGACCGATGCCCACCCCCTGCCACGGGCAGACGAGCTGATCGATCGCTTAGGGGCCGCTCGCTACCTAAGCACCTTTGATCTCACCGCTGGGTACTGGCAGATCAAGCTCACTCCCTGCGCCCAGGAACGATCCGCCTTTTCCACCCCCGATGGGCACTACCACTTTCGGGTGATGCCCTTCGGTATGAAGAACGCCCCAGCGACCTTCCAGCAGCTGGTGAACAAGGTCCTGGCCGGGCTAGAAGCTTTCAGCGCGGCCTACCTCGACGACATTGCCGTCTTCAGCAACCACTGGGCCGCGCACCTAGGACACCTCGGAGAAGTCCTGGCCGCTCTCCAAAGGGCCGGGCTCACCATTAAGGCCAGCAAATGCCAGATCGGTCAAGGATCTGTGACCTATCTGGGCCACCAGGTGGGGAGTGGCCAGGTGGCGCCCCTCCAGTTAAAGGTCGATGCCATCCAGGCGTGAGAGCCCCCCGCAACCCAAACCGCTGTCCGGGCCTTCTTAGGCCTCACAGGCTACTACCGGCGATTTATTAAAGATTATGGCAGCATTGTGGGGACCCTTACGGAGCTCACTTCCAAGAAACAGCCCAAGGCGGTGCACTGGACGCCCCGCTGTCAGACCGCTTTTGAAGCCCTCAAGGCGGCCATGTGTGCTGCCCCTGTGCTACAGGCCCCTGACTACAGCAAGGAATTTGTGGTTCAGACCGATGCATCAGAGTACGGGGTCGGGGCGGTCCTCTCTCAGATGGACGCCGAGGGCCTCGACCAACCTGTGGCCTTTATCAGCCGCCGACTGCTGCCACGGGAACAGAGGTGGGGCACCATCGAGCGGGAAGCCTTCGCTGTGCTATGGGCTCTCAAGAAGCTCCGGCCCTACCTTTTTGGCACCCACTTCAGAGTCCAACCTGACCACCGGCCCTTGCGGTGGCTAATGCAAATGCGGGGCGAGAACCCCAAGCTGTTGCGATGGTCCATCTCGCTGCAAGGGATGGACTTCACCGTGGAGCACCGGCCCGGCAACGACCACGCCAATGCTGACGGCCTGTCCAGATTCTTCGGCCTCGGCGAGGAGAACCCCCAAAGAGATGGGTGACTCTCCCTGCCTTCAGCTGGGGGGGACGCGTGTTGGAGCCGGCCTCGTGGCGTGGTCCTGTTCCCCCTCGCTAAGCCGCACGAGGTCCCATGCACCTCGGGGCTCCTCCATTTTGGATTATACGTCACTCCACGTGACCACCTACGTGACCCTGCTCTACCCGGCCTCGGTCCCAGCGAGGCCCGACATCGAGGCGCCAACCCCTGGCCCGGGGGATACCACGTGAACCCTTCCCACTCCCGGTGGAGGGCAGTATCGATGGGACCCCCAACCGTCCTTCCACACCTAGGTGCGATCGCCCCACAGCTCTCTGGGGCCTGGCGCCTCTCCTGCTGGGCGTCTGGCCGCTCCCTACCCGGCCTCTCCGCCCCCCCTGGGCGCAAGGGTCCGGACATCAAAGGGCTCCAGTCCTATATCTGGGGCGACCCGGCAACAAGACAACAGTTGTATCCCGGAGTCAAGAGCCCTGCTGATCGGATCGCGGCTGACCCTACGGAGAAAGACTCATCCTGAAACTACACCCTGAGCCCTGCTGACGACGTCGCGGCTCCACCGTGCTTAAAGACCTTCACGAACCTTTCGTGCCCTGCTGACGCTGTCGCGGCCCGACCTTGTTGAACTTGCCATCAGAGCCCAGCTGACCTCGTCGCGGCTCGACCGAAGCGGACCTACCACCGGAGCCCTGCTGACTGTGTCGCGGCTCGACCCAAGCGGAACTACCACCCGAGCCCTGCAGACGCCGTCGCGGCTCTCCACGTCCAAGCTACTTTGAGGCCAGCACGCAAGGTCTGGCGCAGAGCCTCCCCGTACCTGGCTGGTACTGAGACTGACCCGCTACCCTATCCCCCTAAAGACATTGAGACTCTTTTTGGATCACTCGATCCCACTGTAAATATTGAATGTGCTACCTTTGATAAAGAACCAAGATAAGCAACTGATATGTCGTACTTTAAAATTTGGGACCGCGTAGGAGGCAGGGCCCTACCCCTGTCTATCCCGGTATTAGCGAACCGCGAATGGTCAATGCGGTATGTACAATTGCTTTGTGTAACGTTTTAGCTATGAATGCACTATGTATACTTTAATTATACATCACTACGTGGGTTCCATCTTAGAGCGGTGGCCATCTTATGGTTGCCCTCACATAGGCTATATAACATGAAGCAAATACGGGCCTTTTAGAGCACATGTGCCTTCCTTTGACTTCTCTGTGACCTGGGCAGCTTGGCTCCGCTGCCCTAGGTCAGTCCGGTTCCACGAGCTCCCCGTCCTTCGGCCACCTGTGATTAGCATCAGGGCTTGACACACCATAAAACCTTTTCATCCTACCCAAGCCTCCAGCTAATCTCTTTCACACCTGACTGTTCCTGTTTTATGGCGTGTTTCCCAAAACAGGAGATGCTCATGTTTATTGGGGCCTATCGATATCTGATGTGGGATCTGAGCCTTGCTGGGTAAATAATTGCGGGCTGGCCTAACTGGAATGTGGGATGGTCATCATGACTCTGCTCTTTCGTTTGTAATATATACTTTTGAATGACCATACCATAAACTGAAGAATGTGTGCCTGAAGCACAAGAATCTGTATATAAGGGAAGACTGTTTTTTGTTCTGGAGACTGCCTCATTTAGTTGCTAAGGCTTCTGTGCGACGTAGTCTCACTCATTTGAGTTTAATAAAGATGTCTTTTCATATTTCAGCTTCTGTTGCCAAGTTCTTTGTTATATTATCAAGATATGCAGAATTCCATAATACCACATCAGGAAGTACTCGAAGTCATAGGGTGCTACCCCTAGCACCTCTGGGGTCTCAAAAATTGGCGTACTTCAGTTGGCGCCCACCAGCGCGGCCTCATCAGAGAAGTGACTTTCTGTGGGAGTGATCTTGTCAGGAGACTGAAATCTACTGAGGAAGACAGAACGGGATTCTACCAAGAAGGTACTCTGTGCACAGGGATTCTGGAGATTCTTTGATTATGTAGCCCGGTATATTTCTGCTCTTCCTGATTTTGATCCTCCACATGATGTCACTCAAAAGGTGAGAAAAAGAACCCTTTTGGCGTGAGTATTATAAAAGACGTTTGGGCATGTAGAACTTGACAATTAGAATTTGGATAACCTTTTGATTATTAAGAATAAGAATTAAGTATAAGTGGGTCGCTCCCAGTCCTTTGGTTCTTTGGGTCTTTAATTTGGTTATCGCAATTACCAAAGCCGAGGGGTTGGTTTCTTGGTTTCTGATTTGGTCATTGCAATTACCAAAACCGAGGGTCTTGCATATTTGCGAGTGTATTGGTAGAGATAACCCCTTGAAGTTTGAAGCTAGATTAGTGAGCTATAAGATGCCTGATCTTAGCAAATTTGGAAATGTAGCTTTTGGTTTTTATAGGTTTGGATATGCGAATTGCAATTTGTGTAGGCAGGTAATGAGGAGATATTTCTCCATTTGGTTTTGATTATAATACTTGCGTTTTCCGCAGTATTTTTGGCATGCCTGTTTGTAAGCTCACATGGAAAAATGTGTTGCTTTTTGTTTTGAAAGGTACCATAGTGTGGGAAATCTAAATAGGTTAAATTTAAAAACATATTTCTTCCTTGGTGATTTTGTATCCCCAGGGAATTAAAATATGACATAATACAAAACAAGGATCCTTCGTTCTGCGCAGTTTCACGAATGAAGATATGCACCACGATTTTGTGTGGTGTTCTGCTAGGCAGAGCTAGTGAATTGAGCGCATTCACTACTTCTTGGACATGCATCTGTCTGTGGGGCTGTTTATGCAGCCTTTTGGAACACTATTGAAAAGCGTTGCTTGTAAATATGACCTACAACTAGTATTTGCAAATGGTTTGTTTCAAGTATAGTCTGTGAGCTGTTCTTTCTTTCTGTCATGCGTATTGATTTGTAAGTCAACTGTGTGTTTAAATGTCTGTGGTTTTTTTCATTAGTGCAACTTCTGTAAGCAAATTGCAACGGCGCTATTTATGAAAAATGGCTAAAGCGCGCTGTATTGTCTGTTTAACCCCTTTCTGTTTATGTCTGAAATGAGCTCAATATGTGTTTGTGGGTCTTCTGATGTTTCCAGTCTGTTAAGTAAATTGTTGGTTAATTAATATCAAGTACAAACTTAGAAAAGGAATCCAGAAATGAACCATGTGATGTGCTAAAATAGCTATATGGTGCTCTTTAATTTATAGAATGAGCAATTGTGCACATATACAAAACTGCCGTTAAATGCTTAAAGGATAAAATTAGAAACACATTCAATAGATATAAATAAGGCCCCAAAAACGAAATTAACTATTTTTGCAAAAGTAAATAAATTTACAGCATTTTCCTTAGATGCATTGTATTAGATGTTCACAGGCAAACTTTTCAGCTGCAGTATATTTGATAGAAATGTTCATTCAGCCAGCACCTTCCCAGTTCCACACACGGGTATAATTTTGCAGAACCGTCCTTTTAAATGAAAGTGGCGCAAAAATGTGACGCGTTTCAAGTTGGGCTTATGCGCTTAGGCGTGTGAGTTAATGTGTCCAAAATGATAGGCAAGGGATGCAGCTTGTTTTTTATACATGGATTTATCACAAAAACGAATAATTGGGATTTTTTTTAAAAGAAAATTATTAATATGGAAAAATTATTTTAAAAAAATAAGTGCTTTTCAAAATCGTTTTTTGATATTTATAAAGCTTAATACTCATACTATGACCTCCTAGCATTAAAATTTGATTTAAGTTGTGTTGCATCACTAAAATGACAAGAATTCGCGCGTACAGTTTTCCCTTGGCGCAGGCGCAAACAAGCTCATTTCTATAAAGTATAAGTTATTATTTCCAATGCCTGACTCATGGGTTATGTAATAAACATTCTGGTAATGCATATTATGCAAGAAAATTGTAGGATATTCATTTTTAATGCCAAAAGAATGAAAGTCGAATTTGGGTAGAAAACACTGTTTGAACTGCATTTTCTTCCATTCAGAGTACTTTTTAAAGTGTCTCAGACTTCAGTAAATGCATACGTTTAGGTTTGATATATATTTACAGGTTGTGCCTTCTTATGATTCAATGAGTCAATGTGCCAGTACAAAGGCTTGTTTTAATATCAGGGTTGAAGGTTCTAACTTTAGCTGTGTCTGTCACGATACTACTGAACACGCTATGAAAAACAAGACCTTTTTAAAAACTTGGAGAAATTAAATAAAATATGGTGTCGCAACCCGCAACTATTTGATGTTAATAAAAAACGGCCTTAATGGAGTTAGTACCCACATAGAGAAAGAGAAATGGAGAATTTTTTTTTGATGAAGGAAAAAGAGGATGTTTGTGAGCAGGTACGTGATGAAGTCAGTAATGATAGAGGGGTGGAGAAATGTAGAATTACGGTTATAGGAACTAGGTAATACATAGGAAGGAGAAGAACAATTGGGAAAATAGAATGCCGTGGAGGGAAGAGAGATGATGAAGGGGAGTAATAAAGACATGAAGAGTAGCGTGAGGAAGGTTGTATTGACGAAGGGAATAAAAAGGAATGTGGTATAAAGGCAAGTGACTCAATAATGAAGAAAATATCAAAACTCATTGCAAATGCAATTCGCACTGCCAGTGGACTGGGGCAGAAAGCGGTCCCAATTGCTGGAGTTCAGTCTAACTTTAGCTGGGCCTACTGAGACGTTCATTCATTTAAGGTTGTTGAAATGTGTACCATTACATAGGATTGTAACAAGGATTTATTCTAAAAAATGGTATGTGTGTTATTAAGTTTCGTGAATTATTCACAGTAAATGTAGTTTAATAATCTGGGAATAGAGATAATTTTTTTAGCGCCTAAAAAGGAGAAATTATTTTTCAAAATAGAGAGAATTATTGCAAGTTAGGAGGAATTAGGAAGGCCTTCTGGCTTTGACGAATTCAGAGTGTCAGAAGCTGGGGGTTGGGAGAGCTGCAGAGGCTGGCTCGGTCACGCTGCTGAGATGCTATCTTTCCCGTAAACAATGGAGTTGACATTTATGACCTTTTAAATTAGGGCCTTGCTTCTGGGGAATGCAGAATGACCTTGCTACACGGGCCTCTAAAGGAGGGGTTTCTGGTTTCTCCATAGCATCGCTAAAACTAAAGATCTCAATTCCAAAGGGAAAATATAACAAAGGGGTTTTCTTTGAAAGTCCAAACATCATGTTAAATGCTTTGCAGATACATTGGTGCTCTAAAAAAATAAAAAAATAGAATGATGCCTGCTATAGTTGCTCTTCTTTAACCGAAAACGAAGTGTTGCATTAAGTCTTAGACAGACAAAAAGATTCTAAAATTTTTTTTTTAAGGCTACATGCCTAAATGTGAACGAATTGCTATCATGAATTGTTCTTGCTAGTCCTGTATGTTAGAAGAGAGACGGTATATTTGACAGCAGATTTCCATTGCCTGGTGATCTACTGTCAAAAAGGAGGGTAAGTATTTTAAACCTGACAAATTAAACAGGCCCAAATATTGGGTTTTGGGCTGCAGTTTTACAGTGCATAAAGTACATGACATGGTGTTTGTGTGTCACCGCTTATTACATATGCTATTGTTTTGTCTATGCTTTTTGTGCTTGATATACAGCAAGTATATCTGATGGCTTGACGTTTTGTGCGTTTTTATTATTTTTTGCATGTTTTCGTTGTTTTTGTTGCTGCTTTTTGATACTATTACAAGTTTACCTGTGTTGTGAGGGGATGGTCATGACGATGCCCATCGCTACGCAACAGTTGGTTGAACTTGTTCTGGTTACTAAATTCCACAGCTAATGATATTTCATGCTGTGAGCATGAGAGACAACACTTCACCAGTGCATATCTAAATTGGCTATAATGGTATTACAGAAAACTAAAAGAGATCTACAGGATCGAAGTGTGTCACGTTACTGCCCTTCCCTTAAAGGAACAGGCAGCCCTACATTTACGTATCCTTGATTGGACCTAAGGATGAAATTATAGATCTATGACTCAAGGTGGCCTAATTTCTATATTACATTAGTTAATAGTGTCCTGTCTCCTAAGTAGCATATGGCCTTTGCTTCTTAAAAGGAAACTAGGTTTTCATTTTTCCCTGCAGAAGGAACTGGAACATTAGCTAAGATTACCGTATATGGTGTAGTCGCCAGCGGTAGAGTTAAAATGTATGTAACTTTGGCCTTTTGTGTACCACCCGTACTCTTGGTGTAGTGTCACATGCCTGACTATCACCCAAGTAAATTCTTGTCCTTCCTATAGATTTTTATTTTTAATTGCTTTTGTTGCTTCTCCCCTGACCGATGTCGCATCATGCTTAGTTATTGGGGATTTTAGTTGTGTCCTAGTTCCAATTCCCTTTTCTGTATTTCTTTCACCAGTCAGCCCATTTATTATTGTAGGTGTATTGTTCAGGTACACACTTCCAGACTGCAGTGATGTACCAGGGACCCCCCCCATATTTTTGTATGACCAGACTGGTTTTCAAGAATTTTCCTTAAGCATGCTTGAATGTTTTCCAGTTTGACTGTCAGGGTAGCGATAGACTGGCTAACTGACTCAATATTATAGTAAGACAAGTTTTCCATACCAATAGGAGATATCTTACGTTTACCCTTTTGAACATGCCGAATTTTCAATGTCTATTTTTTAATGTGGTTTTTACCCTTTTTGTTCCTGCTGCTTTAGTTTTCGGTGGGATCAGAAGTTTCTAATCATGCAAATATCAGGACCCTCTAGTTCTTGTCTTTTGTTTTCATATCTGACTATTAGCCTGTGTATTGCCTAGTGCACCTGATGTGAAAGGTTTCTACATGCCTATGTTAATCTGTATCATGTGATTTCTCTATTGAGATGTCCTAGATAAGGAATTTAGAAACACTTATATGTAATCATTGAAAAGAAAAAATGTGTTTGCCCTATTAGACAATGCCACCATATGTGAAGACATCCATTTAGATAGAATTCTCGTGTAGTTATCTACCCTTAGATGAGGGAGGCTCTCACACGGAAACCCAATTGAAAAGCTTAGAGGCACTGTTTTGCCTACTGCCTTTTTATTTGTATTGCTTCCTGAGAAAGACAGTGTATTCTAGACGAAAATTGTCCCATGGCGTGTGGCCACTCATTTGAAAATCACAGGCCACCTGTTTACAGTCCCCTTGTTACACAACGAACTGTTTAAAGCATCACACTTGCTTCATCAGAAGGCGTTCAACATCAGAAAAGAAGGAGGAGCTGGTTTTGCCACAAAACCAGAATTCCACTGCAAAAGAGCGCCTGTCATGTGCTGGTAACCTCTGACAGTGTGCAGTCCCTTGAGCCCCTTGGCCTGAGTTTTTGGCCACACACCCCCCCTCTTTTCCTTTGATTCAATGGAAGTGCAGTGCACCGGCGGATCCAAGATTGACAGAAGGCACTACATTCCAGTGCCCATAGAAGAGCAGCCTGAGCGTCCTCTGACACTGAATGACGAGTGTTGGAGTCTGAGAATGGTCCCGAATCTGCACGAGATGACCTGTGCCCTTGATCAATGGAGAGCACACTACCTGTAGTGCCTGCCGCAAAGGAAAAATACTGGCGCACTGCCTTGAGACATTGAGACTTTTTTTCGAGTGAGCTGTGGGTGTTTGCCAGGAGGGCACTCCAACTAAGCAGTATTTTTCTCATGAAAGGCTTGAATGAAGAGGCCCAGGCAAAAGAAAACAACAGAAGAAGATTTGATGGACAATAGAAGCCTGCCAGAGAGGCTTTTTGAACGGACTCTGGGCATAGGTGGTTTCACAAGAGGTTTCCGTGTGATTGTATAGACTAGGTGTTAGAAGACTGTTTATTTTGCTGGCATTGTCTAGTATAAGCAGAATAAAATCCATTTTCTGTGGAAGAGTACCCCCTTTTCACCTCAGAGCATTGATGAGGGTCACCACTGTTTCACCTGAACATACAAAATGTATAGGAGCCCTAAAATGTTACTAAATATTTCATTTGTAATAGTGGTCGCTACTTTCTCCCGTTGTCTATATATTCTTAATAACGTGTTTTCTAGTGTTTTTTTAAACATGACGTTGTAATTTATGGGTGGGATTGATTTTCTCTACTCAATTGACTTCTGCACCCTCTTCCCAACCTATGTCTTTCCCTACCACTGTTTCTTTGCACTCTTTTCACCCTTTTCCTGAACATGAGCAGGTTAAAAGATCAGAATTCGTAAGCAATTCTTTTGTACAGCTTCTGCATCGACACTAGTTAGTAGTAAACATCACTAATTGTTGGGGGTGTGATCTTATGCCACCTAGATAGAGGTATTCCTTATTTTGTCCTGCCATATGTGGCCTTTGTGCTACTACATGTGTAAGAAGACGTGTCCCGTGAGAGTCGCTAAGTAATAGGATGATGCTACAGCAACATCTCCATGACTTCATGTCTGTAGACCTGGACTCGGATTGATGAGAGTATAGTTATTGCCTATGTAAGGGCAAAAGGAGGGTCTGTCGTACTTTAAAATTTGGGACCGCGTAGGAGGCAGGGCCCTACCCCTGTCTATCCCGGTATTAGCGAACCGCGAATGGTCAATGCGGTATGTACAAGTGCTTTGTGTAACGTTTTAGCTATGAATGCACTATGTATACTTTAATTATACATCACTACGTGGGTTCCATCTTAGAGCGGTGGCCATCTTATGGTTGCCCTCACATAGGCTATATAACATGAAGCAAATACGGGCCTTTTAGAGCACATGTGCCTTCCTTTGACTTCTCTGTGACCTGGGCAGCTTGGCTCCGCTGCCCTAGGTCAGTCCGGTTCCACGAGCTCCCCGTCCTTCGGCCACCTGTGATTAGCATCAGGGCTTGACACACCAAAAAACCTTTTCATCCTACCCAAGCCTCCAGCTAATCTCATTCACACCTGACTGTTCCTGTTTTATGGCTTGTTTCCCAAAACAGGAGATGCTCATGTTTATTGGGGCCTATCGATATCTGATGTGGGATCTGAGCCTTGCTGGGTAAATAATTGCGGGCTGGCCTAACTGGAATGTGGGATGGTCATCATGACTCTGCTCTTTCGTTTGTAATATATACTTTTGAATGACCATACCATAAACTGAAGAATGTGTGCCTGAAGCACAAGAATCTGTATATAAGGGAAGACTGTTTTTGTTCTGGAGACTGCCTCATTCAGTTGCTAAGGCTTCTGTGCGACGTAGTCTCACTCATTTGAGTTTAATAAAGATGTCTTTTCATATTTCAGCTTCTGTTGCCAAGTTCTTTGTTATATTATCAAGATATGCAGAATTCTATAATACCACATCAGGAAGTACTCGAAGTCATAGGGTGCTACCCCTAGCACCTCTGGGGTCTCAAAAATTGGTGTACTTCAGATACAGAGTCCTGTGTGGTGGTGTTACAGGGCCTAGTACCATTTCAGGAGAAGGACCTCTCCTAGGAGGCTTCTCAGCGGAGCTCGGCTATAACTCTGTGGAAGGAAGGTGTCCGGAGCAGTCCCCCCGACTCCCCGGTGGTCCTCCCTACAACAGTTGCCTAGAATTACAAAGTAGACAAATGTAAAGCTGACAGCTGGTCGAGTGCTGGCACATACATTGCCCCAACTTGCAGTTAGAGAGAGGTGGTGTAGCTTCCGTAGGAACCAGCTAATTAATGCCTAGCATGGAAGTGATTGTCGTTACAACGGTACAATTAGGCTGAATCTCAGGAATTTCACTTTATGACACTATGAGATATATATATTTTTTTTCGAAGTTTTATATTGCGTGAACCCGAGGTCTCAGAGCGGTTTCCTTGAGCGCCAGTTGCGTTACATGAGGACACATTCATTTGTGTTGGGCACGGGGAGATTAAACCCTTCTCCCGTTCGAAAAACGGGCCGATTCTCAGAATCGGCCCGTTTGCGAACGGGAAAAGGCCTTTTGGGATGTATCATCCCAAAAGGGCATCGCAAATTAGAGAATCGCAAACTTTGCGATTCTCTAGTTTGCGATTGCATTTAAGGAATCGCAAATTGCGATTCCTTAAATGCAATGTATGAAGCCTGGAAAAATTGCAATTTGGCCGTAAGAAATCGCAAATTACCACCAACTTCAAGTTGGTGTTAATTTGTGATTTCATTGAAAAATGCACTTTTTGGTATTTTTCAAAGTGCCATGTGACGCACAGACATGCCCTTAAGGCATGTATGTGCGCCACGTGCATACATACATATTTCAGGGGTGCTACAGGGTGTCCTTTTGACACCCTAGCACGCTTGAAATTGCATTCTCATTTTGCGATTCTCAAATTGCGAATCGCAAAATGAGAATTTCTTCCCATTCATTCCTATGGGCCTCCTAGCCCATAGGAATGAATGGGAAGGTTTTCCTTAATTGCGATTAGCAATTTGCTAATCGCAATTAAGGAATGCCAAGGAATCGCAAAACATTTGCGAATTTTTTATTACATCCCGTTTTGCAATTCTCAAATAGCGATTCCCTAAAAATCGCTATTTGAGAATTGTAAAAACGGAACTGGATACATATGCCCCCAGGTGATTTGCCCAGAAACCCATGAAATTGAGCGTCATTGCCGAGACTTGAACCCGGATCCCCAGATTTGAAGTTGACTGCCCTAACTGTTAGGCTACAGCCTCTCCTTACATGAAATGGCGCTCCACTGTTTTGGGGCAGCTGAGCACCAAAATGTCCTTGCTGCTGTATGACAGTTCCATGTTAGCGGCATAATTACGATACAGCACTCCATGGTATTAGGAAGAGGCCAGCATCGGAAAAACCGACGCTGATATGCGCACAGAGTCAGTAAAAAAATGCAAGCTAATGCAGAAAAAGTGACGCCCGGCCAATTAGCAGCCAGAAAACTTGATGCTTGCCGTCCTTGAGTCACCTAATGGGATTTTTGTTTTTAAATGCTGTTACGTTAAAAGACAATTACACTTACCTGAAAGCAGCAATGGAGCAGGCAGGGGTGAGCACAGGCCAGGACAACAGCCTCAGCAACCCAACTACCGGCCTAGATGTCCAGACAGAGTCCCAGGGGAAGAGGAAGAGAAAGGGCAAGTGTAGTGAGGAGGAGAATCAGATCTTGATCACGGAGGTCATGGAGCACCAACACCAGCTCTCCGTCAGCTCCAAGGTGCCATTGGGGAGGAAAAAGACCGTATGACAGACCATAGTGGACAAGGTGAATAGTGTTGCCGAAGTCAAAGGACAGTGATTGACTGTAGGAAGCTCTGACACAATTGTAACCACAAGACAAAGGCAAAACTGGCAACTAATCTCAAAGCAGCATTGCGGACCTGAGGTGGGTGTCCAGTGTCCCAGGAGGAGTTGGATCCCTTGGAGGAGCAGGTGTGTTCTGTCATCTGTGAGGAGACGATAGTTGGAGTTGTGGGACAGGACAGTGCTGGCTATAATGAACTACAACAGCAACAGGGTAAGCCACAACAAGGGGCAATATAGGGAACCATGTAATGTCATGCAGTGCAGTCAGCCATCTCCCAGCAGTCTGTGGCACTGTCTGCAAGCCAAAGGGTAGGGTGTTGGCTCATCTATTGTCAAACATGACATCAACGAAAGGCACATGGGCATTTTGATAATATGTTAGAATAGGGCACGCAACAAGCCTTCTAGCTGTGCTACCCTACATTGAAAGGAAGGGGTAGAAATGCGCTGCATCTACAAGATATGGTGCATTCCTTTCCTTTCTGTCAGTGCTGGTGCACAAGCAGCAGATGTCCACCAAAGCTGTTGGTGCCAGCCAGCTCAATGTGCACCAGCATAGAGGAAAGCACCACAGCACATCTCTGCACGTTCCTAATCTCTCACCTTGGGGCAGCAAGGTGATTTGTGGCACTGCACTGCACCACATGGCTATGAAGCATGCCCCTCTGTCTCACCTGTGCCTATTCACATTAACTTATCCTGCAAATCTAAGGCATAGAATTGTTATCTCAGAGGAGAAGCAAAGCATCTGAGGGGTGGGGGATATGTGGTCCATGAGAATGAATGACTGTATTCCCCATGTGTTCAGGACGCATGCATTCAGAACACTTTCTTTTGTATGAACGTGTCTTTAGGACACATTTGTTCAGCACACAAGTCGTATTAACCACACGCCTTAGAGGGGTGTTGGATATTGGAATAGTTTATTTTAATATTCCAACTCCAGTCTTCACAACAGCAGGGAAGGTGTTGGAACTTAAATCCAACACCATTCCCCCAATGCGCCCCCCCTTAAAGCAAGTCGCTGTTATGACTTTCGTGCTGAACGACTGCATGCTAATGCCGCGTTCGTTATTTTGCCGGCACTCTGTTGGCACAGGGTGATTATGGCTTCATCTGAAAGGATGTTTCCTGGCCCATGAGTAGTACCTACACATAAGGACATTTCAAGAGTCACTTCCATAGTCTCCTAGAATAAACTACATTGTATGCTGCTATCCTTGCATGCAGGCTCTGAGCACATAGGTGTCAGCTGCCATAGTAGGGACCACATGAAGTCCTCTCATCTACTGAATATGACTGGGGGTTGGGGTGAATACAAGTGATGTACACCAGAAGAATAAGGGGCATATATACAGTGAAATACCACACTGCCTCGATGCAAACAAATCAGCTGCACTGAGGTGGGTCATTGCAAAAATCCATGGATGGACTGTATTTACAGGATATGTGCCAACCCTGTGCACACCGCTGTGCTGGTGCAAAAAAGACAGCCGTGTACCACCGCAGGCACCCTTGCACTATGGTGCAAGGGTGTCATTGTTGGCGCTAGGAAGCTATTTTTAGCAAAAAGAAACACAGGGGTGCACCGTATTCTTGTAATTACCCTGCATCCCTGCATTTTTTAATTGACGCAGAACTGCAAAATTGCCTGCAGTACTGCACTGTGCCATTACCTCGTAAATATGCCACTGAAAGTGAAATATATTGCAGCTTGATTGGCAACTGGATTACTCATGTCAACATCTAAGACAGATCAGCAATAGAAATTCTCTATCTCATTGCAGAGGATCACCTCTCATCTCCTGGCCAGCAGCCTGTACCAGACTTCAGCGATGATGGGAATGATGGCAACATGCAAACCTTCAACCAGGACTCCCGCCAAGAACCTCTGGACTCTATAAGAGCACCATCTCCAGACAGAGGAATGTTTAACAGCATTGTAGGGTATCCACATCCCCTGCCCACCAACCAACAGGCACCACCTGCCACCCCACCCAGACACCTGAACTCTGATGACGAACAGATTACGTTCCAAAGTACTGTGGTCGGAGTCCAGTGGGAGTTGGTAGAGCAGGTGCGGATGGGGATGGAGACTGTGGTGGCCACCCTAGAGGGAGTCCATGGGTGCCTCACTCCCAATAGAGGCAAATACTCTCCACTCTGTGGCTTCCAGCAGTCCCTGGCTGACATCGCTGGTGTCACGAGGCAGAGGCATGAACAAAGGCCCTGCTAAAGTGTCACCAGCGAGGTCGCCAACCAGCTGGGGGCAAAACAAAAACATCTTAAAGTCCATGGAGTGGAAGAAGGGCTCCCACTCTGCTGCCATCGCTGCCTACCACTGCAACATTGCTGCTGTGTTGCAAAACCAGCAGTTCCTTCTCAATGCTGTGCTGGCTCATGTGTTGGCACAGGTGAATGCTGCTGCAAGCCTCCCTTGCCTGCCACACCTACAACACTACCCTCATGGGAGACACCGTACACATCAGAGGAGGAAGATGTGGACAACACCTCTTTCCAATGAAAATGTGTCTTGTAGCAGTCATTGTCCCACATACTCAGTTTTGTCTCTTCCCTGGGCTTATGAACATGCAAGGGAATATCTGCTGAAACTGTCCTCATTCTTATTTCGCCCTGTTCACCTTGACCATTTGTGGTCTGTCAATGTGGCCTTTCCTCCCAAATGACATTGTGGTCATCCTCCGCACTAAAGCACTCCTCTCCTCTGCATGTACCATGACATGTTCCCCACATTGACTCTGTCTGCACATCCACGGTCTATAAACAACTTTTGGGGTTGTTGTCAAATGTTCTTTAACCGTCAGCCACTTCAAAATTTGCACATGTAAATAAATGCAATTTGAACTGCCCGTGTGCTGTCTGTCTGTAGGAGTCAGGACCAGGTTGGCCATTGACCATTCTGTGAGGCAAAAATACCAACTGCTTGCCAAAGGGACATTTTTTGTGGGGAATCAGTGACAATGCTAGGCAGTGAGAGTGCATCATATTTGGTGAACACTATTTGTGTGTTGACTAGCAAGTGCTTACTAAATGTTGAAGCATGAAGGTCAATTAGTGTCATGCAGTCAATGTTAATGGTGACTTAAGTCACACCCCAAGTGCCAGATCCACCCATGGCTACTTGCAAGCTAAGAACAGTGGGCTAGTAAGCACTGCAAGTTTGAGTGGGCACAGGGCAGCAATCAGTATTTGATTCCAAAAACCCACTAATTGGGCAAATGCTTTTGACCACAACATCCATCCAAGGCATGTTGCATGATGTACCCACACAGAGATATTGTATGTGAGCACATGAGTTGCAGTATGTACAGTTTCCATCAGGATTGCAATAGCCCTTGCTCCTCAATGTCTGAAAGTTAGAAGTTGTAAAGTCATGGTCAAGCAGACAGATCCCTGCTCATTGGTATGACACTTACTCGAAGATGTTGCCAAACACTGCTGGCAAAGACATGCATGTACATAACATTACCTGAGCACACATGCTAACTCTCACACAGTAAATCAGTACGTAGATCTGTATGTTGCAAACAATGACATTTACATTTCAATAGAAAAGTCAAAAAACGTAAAATTACCAACCCTATACTAACTAACTATTCTAACCTAACCAATACCATCTTATCCTACCTACTATCTAAAATGACCTTAACTTAACCGACCTTAGTCTACACATTTAGCATGACATGATATACACCGGACCCCCACATCCCTTAAGACATATTTTCACCGAAGGACAAAAGAAGCTACACCTAAATATCCACTACCTATACATCGAATCCTAGACAATCATGTGCTTTCTTGTATTTTATATATATTTTTATTTTTTATACCTATGAAACACATCAATCCCCCACCCCAAAAAAACAAAAAGTACCCCTACCCACTAAAAATCTAACCCACCCCTACAAAACCCCTAAACCACTATTCCTACACTATCGCCATGACTACACTAACTTACACTAAGGTATAAAAACATTATGTACAACATAACAACACTATATACAGAGGGAAGGGCTGAAAGGGTCCCTGTGGCTATGGTTGTTTGAATCTTCCCACTGCCTGCTTGATCTCATGGAACAGTGTCAACCCCTGGTCCATTTTCTTTCCCTAAACTGCCACTCGAAACTTTTGGATCAAAAATGTCCTTCTATATGTCTTCTATATGTCTACTTCAAAAGAGCTAGGCTCTCCTGTGGCCTGACATTTGGGTCAAGGTGGGTATGATGGTCCACTGGTGGAGGTACTGGGTACATGTGGGTTGGAGGTACCTTTGCTGGAATATCCATTCCTGGCAGTGCTGCCTTGTCCAGTGTTGGTGGTCTGAGCAGAATGCTTCCCACTTGCTATGGGCATTCTCCTCCTTATATCTTCGCTTCATGGCCCTGTGTGCCTTTGAAACATGTCTGAGGTGGTGGTAGCTATCCTGGCATTTATTGTGCTGCCTCAGCTGCTCTGGAGTCATGTTGTCTGTTGAAGCAAGAAGGATAACTGTCAGTCAAAGGGTGACTAGGAACAGGTACCAACCTCATGAAACATACTTATATACATAACATCTAAGGTAGTAGACCCTACAGACTAAATTCTTCTTGCAGATTAGAGTGACCATACTCATGCCTACTGTCTATCATATCAGATGTACTAAGCCCAAATTATAAAGGTAGGGCAGTTATTGCACAATGCAATTGCAACACCATGGCACATCTGGGTATGACCATGTCAGTACTTTGTATGCTTGGGAACAAAGCTCTTTGGTACCCATGGAATGGTACCAATGTCACCTTCACTGTATATCAGTGGGCATTTTGCATCCTACAATGGCCCTTATACCATAATGATTTGCCACAGTAAGATATGCAATGTCTGCAAAGTACATGTATTGTCTCACAACACAGTGTACCTGATATAGCTAAGACCCATATCAGGACACATTGCTAACTATACAGAACACTTGGGAGGTATGGCATATAACAATGGGCGTTGGATAAGTACCTCACCATACTGAGACATATGAAACCTCTGCGTTGTAAGTCCATGCTGGACCATGCCCCCAATCATTGCATGTTCCCAATATCTTAGCATGTGCAACTGACATGCATTCAGCATTCTTCACAACTCCTTCCATGTTCAGATGTGGATCCACTCCCACATATATTTGCATAGTCTGCCACTGTGATCATGGCTCCCCTGTCAAGCCTCTATCATGTGGTACAAAGTGTTCTCCTTGACAGTAGTCAGAGGCTGATAGACATGCAACACATAACGTCAAACTGTCCTGACCTATTTATCTTCTTACAAATGTTCATTTGTGATAGGGATGCACATGGAATCTGGCAAGTCAAACACCATCTGACATCACACTCAATCCTTGCACTACACAATTAGCATTGTTGAAGACACTCACCGGTAAACTTGGGATCCTTAAAATTTTCCATCTCACCACGTGTGTATGATGGGGGTCCAAAACTTAGAACACATATTTGATATACAACATAATCACAGTACATATGCACAGCTATTAGCTTTGTACCCCTTCAGGTTATAAGTAATAAACTGACACAGTTGACATGCCTGAATACATTGATAAGGCTGGCTGAAGTGCACATACATGTGAAGAGCCAAAACATGCACCCGTTAGATACATGCACCTGTTGTCCAATATGTGGAAACAGATGACAAACCTCATCACTACCAAATTTCACTATGGTAGCTGACTTTGATGATTCTCTGTACCTACATAAATAACATGCCATATTCAGCAAGCTATTGCAATACCCAGACCTTCTTAAACGCTGGCACCAGGAAATACCGTCCCAATATTTTGCAGCTTATTCCTGACTTGGTGACCTCTAAGCTGATATCTGTTTTCAATACTGTGTTCAGGACTGGTGTTTTTCTGAAACTTTGGAAATCTGCATCAATTCTTCCATTGCTCAAGAAAGCCAACCAGAATATCCTTGATCCAAAGAGCTATAGACCAATCTCTGGGCTGCCTTTCCCCGCTAAGCTGATTGAGAAGGAAATTAATTCTCAGTTATCGACTTTTTTGGAGAATAATCATGTGCTGGATGACTTCCAATATGGGTTCCGCAAAGGGCACTCTACTGAATCGGCCCTTATTGTGGCCACTGGGATGAGCAGGGCCACAGTTGACAATGGGGGCAATGCTGCTCTCATCTTACCCAAATTGACCGTGGCCTTTGACATGGTCAGCCATGATCTTTTGACTGACCAGCTGGAAGGCTTAGGTATTGACAGTGTGGCTTTAGCCTTATTCAGACCCTTTCTAACTGGGAGATTGCAAATTGTGTCCATGGGAGAATTTACCTTGAAATCTTTTTCTTTACTGTGTGGTGTTCCCTAGGGCTCATCAGTAAGTACCACGCCCTTCAAAATATATGTAACACTGCAAGCAGCCCTCCTAAAATCTTTTGGGTTGTTGCTATTATCTTACGCTGATGGCACCCAAATTGTGGTCTCCCTTTCTAGGAAAGGCTCAGATCTGAACGAGATGTTCTGTAACTGTATGAAGGAGGTTGGCTTGTGGATGGATGATAATTGCCCCAGGCAGAATTCCTCAAATAATAAAGGTTATTCTATTTGGAAACAACACTTCTTTCTGGAACACCTCATGGTTGCCAGACAAATTAGGTTCACTTCCAATGTCAGTAGAAAGGTGAAAAATCTGGGAATACTGATTGATGACAAGCTTATAAGGTAAATAAGGTAATTTCTACTTTCTTCTGCTTGCTTCGCATGATTCCGAAATAGCCCAGTTTCTTCCTCCTAATCTGTTGCAAACTGCATTTTTGGCCCTTGTAATGTCCTGGATGGACTATTGCAATGGACTATGTGTATATCTGCCAAAAGCTTCCCTGAAAATACTTCAGATACTTCAAAACTCAGCGGCCAGGATGTTGATGAAAATCCTGAGATTTCATTCTGTCTCTCAAGCCTTGGTGAGTCTACATTGGCTCCCTGTTCACAAAAGTATAATGTTAAAATCTCTTTGTATCACCTACAAACTGCTTCAGGGACTAGGTCCAGCTTTTCTAAGAGAAAAACTTCGAAGGTATGTCCCTGATAGGAATTTTTGTTCCAGTGCAGCCCGAAATGTGTTGGTGCAATCCTACAAACTTTCCTCTTGGGGAGGTAGGAGATTTGTGGCTTGTGCCACTCCTAACTGGATCTAGCTACCTCTGAAAATGAAATCTGCATCCTCCATTATGAGCTATAACAAGTTTTTAAAAAACCTAGCTTTCTATTAAACAAGAACTGGGGTATTTTGTTACCTTGTTACTTAGCACCATTATGCCTTAGGGTATTTGTTTGCTCTATGTAAATCTTAAAATCAAATCATGTGTACTTACCAGTTGTGCCATCAATTTCTGTGCCCAAATGATCCAGGAGGTCAGACTCTCTGCCAACCACATTAGCCCAGCAATGTTTAAGCTCGTGTGCGTTATGGTCCACTCCATACATCCTCTGCATCTTGAGATGTATATACTCCCAGCATTGCTTGCGGACCTTTATGGGGTAGCCTTGGTTGACCTGGCCCCCACTGGCTACCATGGCAGGCAGTTAATGCATGACAATCCACAGGAAGCTCCCAAACTTCCGCTCAGTCATGGGGCTAGACCAACTCTTCCCCAGCAAGATTCCACCCCACTTACAACACCAAAACAAAAATGAACTCCCCCAAAAACCCACTACTAACCCTATAAAAAATATACCCCAAAAGACATACACCTGACAGCACACAGGACAATAAACAAGCATATACAACTAATTATGCACAATAAGAACTTGAGGTGCACAACAGGACAACAGACACGAAGCACCAGCTCCAACCACGCCAAAAACACTCTCAAGCACAAAGAAAACACCACCACTCCCAAGCTCAGGCAGAAAAACTGTCACTTAAAGTGTAAATGAAAGTAACTTCACAGTTCCTGTTTTGCAGCATGTAGGATCAATGACAGCACCTCTCTTTATCCATTACTTCACTTCCTGGGCGGATGCGTCACGTTTTCAGCTGATGCGTTGGCTTTGTTTTTAAGCTACCTTTCAATGCGTCGATTTCACAAAAGGCCGGTTTTTTGTACGCATTGGCTGAGTAGCATTATTTTAGGCTGAAGCGGTGGCTGGAAAACTTCACGCTTAATGGTCATGCATTATGTGTCTTTTTTACGGAATAGGTAAAAAAGTGTGAATTTCGGTGGATTGGGATTTGTAATGCATGTAATAATGTACAGGGATTAAAGTGTTGAGTGTGAATAATGGAGTTGACCTGTTTACAGTCTTTGCATGTGTTTACTATGTGTGTTGACAGTGAACATATGTATGAGTTCATCCTTTTCAAGGATCATACAAGGTATAGTGCCCAAACACTGTGGTAGCACAATGGTCCACCTTACCAGAGGTGCCCTGTGTGCTAATTGTGTCTTAACAACCATTGATATTGTATTAACTTACCTCAGGTATGCAACAGACTACTCAGCCATGGGGTCAGTGCTCCCACACCTACAACAGATAAGCCTACAGCCAAACAGCACAGTATCCCACAGAAGAGGCATCAGCCTGTGGTGACATTTGTGATTTTGCAGTGATTGGCTGCTCCCACCTGGAAGGGGATGTATGGATAGCACCATGTGATTGTTTAAGTATTTGCCATTCATATTCACGGGCTATACCCTACAGGAAACTTACAGAGTCATCATTGTGGCCAACATGATCCTCACTCACGGTAATTGTGCTATGGTAGATCACCATACATGACCTCCTACAAATTGCTGACAGTAAGGCTGCATAAATCACACCATAACTACACTCTGCATCAAGGCGGTGTTGCATGTGCATAGCAGCGGGTGATCACATGCAACACATTTGCTCTGGTAAAGTATAGTATATAGCATTCGTATGTGTGGTATGAGATCATCTAATATATTTGACATGTGGGTACATTTATTTATGTAGCATATGTAGGCTGCAGTTTTGGGACTGTGTTCCCATGCACATGCTGTGAGAAGTTGGCCTGATATATGCTGTCCACTAATTATAGTGGGCACCTTGTATCAGTCCAAACAACCCCGTATGGTGAATAGGTTAAAGACAACCTTTATTGAAAGCTATCCTAGTGGTAGCTATGGAGAGCAGCCTTCAGGCTAAGTCTTGAAGGAATGTAAAGCAGCTTGTTTTACCAGTCTATAATCTATTGAATGACCAAATGAAAGGACAACCACACCGGGTATATACTTAAAATATATGTATTTAAGATAAAACACACCCCTCTAGTCTCTTTATGAGACTGGATTTCAAAGTACTTAAGTTACAAGTTAGCAATCAACAGTAATAGCACAAACACACATTTGGGCCCTAGAGGCGTACCAAAACATATACCAAGAAAGACGTATAAGAACCACGACTGAGCTAGACACAATATTCATTCAGAAAACGACAAAATTATACACACATGGACTGAAGGATTCAGAGATTGAATTAGTTTTTACTCTGTAATCAGTATCCCATCCCATGCTTTCAGGAGTAATATACCTGATAAATGGGTTTTCAGCTCACACACGGAGTTTCTTTCAAGGGGAACACACTTGATAAATGGAGTTTTATCTCACGTGCGCACAAACACGCACATTTTCTCTCCTTATGGGGGATAGCATATAAGTCTACCATGTAACTATTTTTCATTCACTCAGCCGTTCCTCGGTGGCCTTAACTACTGCCCTCTTATTTTCAGAAAGTGGTGATTGTTTTGACGGCACCACTCTTTTCCAGTTGAATAAATCACTGTCAAGGTACGTGACTTTTTGGCTATACCTCATAACATGTCGATCAGTACAATAGGGAATTCTAGTTCCTATTTCTTTTATTTATTACAGAATTCATGATTAATTCAGATGTCGGCTGACATCTCTTCTAATGTGACATCAGGAAATCAAATCCTATAAAATTCTGATCCCAGGTGAGCGTTTTCGCCGCTAAGTGAAACCTTTATTGTTTCCCCAGTTTTTCACACACACATGGCCCTTACGTAAAATCCTTTGTACTTACAGGCAGCCAGCCCAACTTTATGTCCTGATGAAGACCCGCTCTAGATGCATACAATCCAGCACTACTATATAGGGTCGAAACGTCGACGTTCCTTGTCTAATTTGTCCACGCACTTCCACAATCAGAATTAGGAAAATGATATCCAATTGTGGTTAATGCTCTTGATTTTGGACTTTGTTTGCATTACTGTATTTCTGTTATTTGTGTATATATGTTATACGTGACTTTATGTCAATAAGTATGTTCAATCACTGATTGTTTTATGTTGTATTTGTATTATGGTTGGTCAGACCGGTAAATACATACCTTTCTGAGAAAAAAAAAAAAAATTGGGATACGGATTACAGAGTAAAAACTAATTCAAACTCTGAATCCTTCAGTCCATGTGTGTATAATTTTGTCGTTTTCTGAATGAATATTGATACATTGATTACTAGCATTAACTGCATATGTAGCTAAACTTACATGATTCCCAACAGAACCATTTTTTTCTTTGTCATAAACGCCCAGGTTCTGAGGGTTACTGGGTTACCCCATTATTTTTAATGGTTATCTAGTGCAGGTTTCTACCTGCGAGGGTTCTTTTGAATCATTCATTGAATTCTTTGTAAAAATAATAAAAATAATATATTATGTCAGAAAAAGAAACATTGTCCTACAGTGAGGACTATATCAATAAATTAATTCAAGAACAAGCAGATTTTGACTATTTAGGTACTGGTCTAACTCCTATAGACACTACCTTAAATGATAAGCTATCACGCTTAGAAAGACTGGAAAAAAAAATGATACGTACAAGATTACATGGCCATGTACTAACTAAGTACTTACAAGCAAACATCATCCCGAAAGGACTTCAGGTCCGAAATGAGCCGGCCATCTTTATTGATCTACCTAAATTCCGTGAAGGATTTAGCTTTGTGGCCAACAACTGCTCCCGACACTGGATGGTGTTGGGGGTTGAAACAGCCCTTGAATATGTGAAGAAACTGATTCAAGAGATATCAGAACTAAAAAAGGAGATCCTAGAAGATAGAGGTTTGAAGAATGCGAAAGAAGCCCTAGAGAGAGCAGATAAAGCAACAGCCGAATTCAATACTATAACTTTGAACAGAAAATTGGAAAAACTAGCGAAGGATATTAAGTCGTACGACAAAAAGATCACATACCCTTATACCAGTGACGACTATTACATTCAAGACTCACAGGGTTATTATACCAATAGGAGTAGACAATACTAAAGGAGATTTGCAACCTTCTCCAATTCCTCCTTTGGCAGTGGGTCTGAGAACGAATCCGAGAGAGCAAGTACTAGCTCTGATCCTTGCACATTTTCAGACGGAACTACTTTTCAACCACAGGAATCTGCTTTCCAACAAGGTCCAACATATCAATCTCGGACACGTTATCAGGATAACTTTGAACCATCTACTTCGTCTTTTTTAGGCGAGCCCACGTGGACCAATCGAGATCAGAACTGGGGGAGACCACCCAGATGGAACCAAGGGCGGGGCAACAGACGTGGGAACACCAGGGTCCGTTTTCAAACACAGCCACAACAGAATCACGGAGAGATTCGGACCAGACGTCAGACTTACCGATGGTAACTAACATATCAACTAACGATCTGACTTTAACTATGGAAGCTTCTACAATAGAACAGGGAACAGCAGATGCCATTACGAATATTAAAGATCCCATACTGAACATCTCAAACTACATATTGAATAGGGCTGAACATGATATCCTGTCAAGAGGCTTGTCTTTTGTACCCACTTCTGTTCCCAATTCCTTCAATATTAAATTAGAACTGCAACAATTCTTCAGGAAGATTCGTCTAAAATACTTCTTTGTGAAAAATGAAAACTATAACAAAAAATTGGCAGCAACAGATTTTCGTCCGATATCAACCTTCACGCCTGCTTCTCACTTGATGAATGAAAAAATCATAGCCTTTGAGAAAATAGTGATGAGCGAAATCATGAAACTGTTACATAACACCAAATATATTAAACATAACATCACCAAAGAAGAAAGACTAGCCCTGCACACATTGAATAACAATAAATCCATTGTTATCAAGACTGCTGATAAGGGAGGAGCGGTGGTAGTACAAAATACAGAAGACTATATACACGAGATCAATCAACAACTTGGTTGCACTACCAGTTACACCCGGATCCCTTGTGATCCCACCAAGGAAATTGCTAAATTGATCAGAGATCTTACCAGCTATGGTATAGAGCAAGGATTCCTCTCAGAACCAGAAAGTAAGTTCCTAAATAAAACAAATCCAAGGATCCCTACGATTTATACTATCCCGAAAGTACATAAGAACTTACAGAAACCCCCGGGAAGACCGATTGTATCGGGATGTGGCTCGGTGTTGGAACCTTTGAACCAATATCTTGACAGCTTTTTACAGCCATTTGTTGTGGAGACTAGATCATTTATCAGAGACACAATGCATACTATTCTACTGTTTGAGGATCAACCTTTTGATAGAACTACACAGTTATTTGTCACACTTGACGTGTGTTCATTATACACAAGCATGCCACAGGATGAGGCCATTGAAGTCATCAGGAATATATTAAACACCCGCCCCACACCCCAATGGATTCCCACTGACTTCCTTGTACAACTATTACAAATTGCTATGGAGAAAAATTATTTCATCTTCCAAAATATGTTTTTTTACCAGTGCAGAGGAGTAGCCATGGGAGCCGGGTTCGCGCCGAGCCTGGCGAACCTGTTCATGTATTACTTTGAAGATAAGAATATTTATTCTGACCAGAACCCCTATATTGATAACATCACTGCCTGGAAGCGATACATTGATGACATCTTGATGCTATGGTCAGGCTCGGTTGATCAACTGTTGGAATTTCTATCATGGCTGAATGCTCGTAACACGGATATTCAGTTCACCATAGCGCACAGCGATCAATCGATCCCTTTTCTGGATCTTACACTCGAAGCAGAAGATGGAAGAATTGTAATGAACTTATATAAAAAACCAACGGATCGAAACACCTTGCTCCAATACAATTCCCATCACCCTAGAAACCTTAGGGATAACTTACCTTATGGACAATTCTTGCGATTACGTCGCAACTGCACTAGAAGGAAAGACTACTTCAAAGAAACGGACATTCTTATTGTTAAACTAAGGGAAAGGGGATATCCCAAATCACTCCTCAACAGAGCCAGAAAAAGAGCCTGGTACAGACCACGAGAAACTCTACTCGAAGTACAACCCAAGGACCAAACAATGGATAAACTGGTATGCGTAACAACATTTAATACCAGAAGTAATGAAATAAAAAATGTCATCAAAAAGTATTGGAATCTGGTCGGATCAGAAATTGGCATCACTGAGACTCCTATGTTTGCCTTCAAACGTGCAAAAAACATTAAGGATTTTGTAGTGTCCTCGTACCTAGAACCTCCACCAACACCAGATATTAGATCACAACTTAGTCTACCACCTATTACGGGACACCACAAATGCAGTCATTGTAAGGCATGCCAATACACCACACCTGGGACCACCTTCAGACATCGTGGGAAGACATATGCCCTTAATCAGTTCTCTAACTGCAACACTCAAAATGTCATTTATGCCATCAGATGCCCATGCCAGTTGATTTATGTGGGTCAGACGACCCAAAAAGTCCAAAACAGGATCCTGCAACACCAGAGTAGAATCAAGTGTAAGACCTTGGGGGCCCCCTTAGTAGAACACTATATGAATGCAGGACACACTCATGATCACCTAGAGTGGTGGGTAATAGAAAAAATCATACTACACCAAAGGGGTGGGAATATTGCCATTTCTCTTAATTATAAAGAGTGCCGTTGGATCCATACTCTTGAGGCTATTAATTATGGCCTCAATGAGCATGAAGAGACATACTTACAAATGAGTAAATTGTAATATGACTTAATAGTGCAAATGTAATAACATCATTATTTTCTATTCAAGAGTCCATTGATATAGGACATAATTTCTCCCCACTACAATGCGTTGAACTAGGGCCACTATAATCTATTCCATCAGAGGTTTACTCAATGTGTACATATTGACAATTGTTGCTAATGTGTAATATGCTATGTATTGTGTTGTGATGTGCTTATTATCTTTACACTCTCCCTACTCTGGCTCTCTGCCTGCCTGCTCAGCCTTGGATGAGGTATGATAGAATGTTGAGGGTGGTTGGGATTCTAGTGTGATCAGTTGGTGAGAAGGGGCTGAGCAGGGAGGACGCTGCTCCTGGTGGGGCATTAAGAAGGAACAGAACATCTTCCTGTAACATGTAACTAATGATTTGGACTGAAGAATAAATCATCATATCATCTATACAAGACCAGGCCTGCGCTCATTCATTCCTTTTAACACTGGCAATGATGAATTACACCATCTGAATATGCTGAGTCAGCGATATGCATGTCCTTTTTAAATTGATATGCTAATTCTTTTAGAATAGGCACTATATTAATGTTGTCATATATGTAAGATAGTGTCGTAAAATAGCCTTGCATTTAGAGGAATCAAACTGTTAAAGAAATACTGGATGCGAACTCTAGTGAATGATATAATTCTCTACACTGTTTGAAAAAACTGTGGAAGAATCTTTATGTTTTATATTCTGTACAAACATTGTGGCCACTTTTTTGTATGCTAAGGAACTAGTGCACACGACATCTTTGTATTGAATTATTGTAATTGTTTGATCTGTATCTGTGAGGAATCCATTGAGGGAGAATTACCGGTAACACACTTTGTCTAGACATCGGTACTTTTAAACATATCCATTTGGCAACGAATTAGTGCTTCAAATTAATACATCCGAGTTATTTGTAGGAAAGAGACATCAAGAAGTGAAAATATACCAGCTTTGGATTATGTTTACATCATTGTTTTACAAATCAGAATTTATAGTCTGTACGAGTCCCGGCATCTCGCAAAATCTTTATTTTAACTATAAACTAGCGTCTTAGTTTGTTACATTGGATCTGCCGGTACCAGGGAGAAACGATTTGTACTAGATAGTCTAGACACACTCTCTATTTTTATATATGAGGATTCCATTAAAGTTTGAACTAATATGATGACCCTGGTTAACACGGGAGTAATTACGGGGCCTAGTTGCAGGATTCCACTTCGCGTTTTACCATCAAGCAGCTGAGTCTGCTGCCTGCACGTTTACGTTAATTGAGATAATGTCATATAGCCGGCTTCACCCTACCCTCGCTGTCATTAGTTGCGGAGCTCTAGACGGACACAGACGTCTTGATCGAGAACATTATGTAAGTCTTCAGTGCAGTGGTACTTAAGCTTGCCGTGCTACGAAACTGAGTTTAAATGATTCTTTTTAACCATATCACTGTTAGAAGATCGTAGTGATTTTCACTTTAAAAATACGATTAACAAACCATAAAAGATCGCGCTTTTTAACCATATGATTAACAAACTATTTGATACATTCAAAGTAAAGAAATTACGTGTTTAAAAAGTCCGTTAGGTCTCACAGTGTCTCTCCTTCACTCGGGTCGCATACGGAGCTGCTTTCAGGAGTAATATACCTGATAAATGGGTTTTCAGCTCACACACGGAGTTTCTTTCAAGGGGAATACACTTGATAAATGGAGTTTTATCTCACGTGCGCACAAACACGCACATTTTCTCTCCTTATGGGGGATAGCATATAAGTCTACCATGTAACTATTGTTCATTCACTCAGCCGTTCCTCGGTGGCCTTAACTACTGCCCTCTTATTTTCAGTAAGTGGCGATCGTTTTGACGGCACCACTCTTTTCCAGTTGAATAAATCACTGTCAAGGTACGTGACTTTTTGGCTATACCTCATAACATGTCGATCAGTGCAATAGGGAATTCTAGTTCCTATTTCTTTTATTTATTACAGAATTCATGATTAATTCAGATGTCGGCTGACATCTCTTCTAATGTGACATCAGGAAATCAAATCCTATAAAATTCTGATCCCAGGTGAGCGTTTTCGCCGTTAAGTGAAACCTTTATTGTTTCCCCAGTTTTTCACACACACATGGCCCTTACGTAAAATCCTTTGTACTTACAGGCAGCCAGCCCAACTTTATGTCCTGATGAAGACCCGCTCTAGATGCATACAATCCAGCACTACTATATAGGGTCGAAACGTCGACGTTCCTTGTTCAATTTGTCCACGCACTTCCACAATCAGAATTAGGAAAATGATATCCAATTGTGGTCAATGCTCTTGATTTTGGACTTTGTTTGCATTACTGTATTTCTGTTATTTGTGTATATATGTTATACGTGACTTTATGTCAATAAGTATGTTCAATCACTGATTGTTTTATGTTGTATTTGTATTATGGTTGGTCAGACCGGTAAATACATACCTTTCTGAGAAAAAACAAAAAAAATAAATAAAAAATTTGGGATACTGATTACAGAGTAAAAACTAATTCAATCTCTGAATCCTTCAGTCCATGTGTGTATAATTGTGTCGTTTTCTGAATGAATATTGATACATTGATTATTAGCATTAACTGCATATGTAGCTAAACTTACATGATTCCCAACAGAACCATTTTTTTCTTTGTCATAAACGCCCAGGTTCTGAGGGTTACTGGGTTACCCCATTATTTTTAATGGTGAGCTAGACACAAGGCCTAGAGCCTGTAGAATCGCTGGGGCCCAAGGAACCACCCAAGGTAGTGACACAGGGGACCTACGGGGGCCATGTGTAGTGTGTAAACACAACCGCAGATTACCGTTAGCTTCCATGGGCAATGTCGCGGTTGGAAATTAAATCATTAGGGACTCTTAGAATCGAGTTAGGAACAAACCCTTTTGGACTTAGGAAGTTCTAGGGCTAGCACCCACGGGAGCACCAGAGTACTCATGTTACCTCACCCAGGGAAGCCGGGTTCATAGGTGTCTTTTGGGGTCGGGTCGCGTCGTCGATTTCAATGGAATCTGGTGAAGAAGTACTGCTGCCGTGAAGAGGAGAAGTGTCCGAAGAGATCCAAGCCTGGATCTAGGATAGAAGGAACCTGAAAGCAGAGGGGACAGAGTCTGGGTCACTTGCCAGTGACCAGGGGCACAATGGACCATGCCCACAGATGTTGAGTGCTTCAGGTGAGTTGACGGGTGTCTTGACTCTTCAGCCACGAGGTCCAGGAGGCGCCGATGACAACCAGGAGCTGGATTCGAGCTGTCCCACAAAGTCTGTTGAGTGCTGTGGTGTTGGCTACCAGATTGGACCCCACAAACCTTGGCAACTGCCAGTTACTGGAAATCAGAGAAAGGACTGCGGTGCAGACCAGCAAGGTCTGAGGGACTCACCCAGCGAAGGTAAGTTGGGGCACGTCTGGAGCAACCAGGAAAGCCCAATCAGAAGAGGAGTTGCCTTCGTGGGGACCTACTAGCCAACAGGCTAGCGGTTGCGAAGGAGCCCCGAGCAGTCACACTTGAAACTGGCCCACGGGTCACTCGTGGAGTGGAGGCCAGCAATTTTTGGTGCAGGAGGTGCTCAAGGCTGGGGCTACTCGGAGCCCAAAGCACAACTTCGAGGAACTCCAAGAAGATAGTGTTGCTGCAAAAGTTCACGGTGTCCAGGGGTCACGGTTCCACGTCACCCACGATAGCCACGGGCCTCCGCTTTGCTGTGGACTCGGGAGCCTCGGGGAAGACTGGAAATCCACCTCTGGTGATTCAAAGACTTCGGCGTCCGGCGGGAGCTTCAGCGATGCAGACCAGTCAGTTGCTTCTTTGGTGCCTGCCAAGCAGGGGAGTCACTACTTGACCCCAAGGGAGATTTCTTCATTCTTCTAAGGAAAGTAGAACGTCGAAGGTCCAGGATATATATTGCAGAGTTTCGTCCAGGGTAATCTAAAGTCACAAGGACTGGGTTCCCATACTTATACAAAGTTTGGGGGTTGGACATACTCTAGGGACCCACCTATGGGAGGGTTTGGAAAGAGGGGTGGTTACACCCATATCCTTTGTCCAGTTTCGCCCCAGAGCAGGGGCAAGTAGCCCTTGCAACCGGTTTGAACTGGACTATGCACAGGGACACCAAGTGTGCCCCCAGTGCAGGACTTCAAAGCACCAGAGAGTGCTCCCGCCCAGCCCCAATACGCATCTGCCTGTCTGGGGAGGTGGTTACACCTCCCTGGGACAGGAAACCTATTGTCAAGCCCTCCCTTGCTGAAGTTTCGGTCAGCAGCAGGAGGCCAGACCCGTGTCTGCGGCAGAGGCATCCATTTTGTGATGCCAGGGCTGTAGAAAGTCCTACCGGGTTAGACCAGTGTGAACATGTCTCTCCCTCTGGAAGGGTGGAATGCTACCCCCGCCGCCAGAACTAGGGGGGGGGGTAATATTCCAAAGCGTTTGACACCACACACAACATGTTTCCGTGCAGCCATCCCAAAGTTAGCATATACCGTGAGGTTTTAATACACTTAAGAGTATAAGGTCAGGCTGCACCACAAACAGCATCAGAGGAGGTACTCCGAATGCTGCAGAGGGGCTCTGCTCATGCAGGGGCACCCTCTCACATAAAAACCAAGCACTCTGCCTTCAGGATTGTTAAGGCCTGCCATAGGAGTGACTTATAGGTTTTATATGTGTGTGCAATGGTAGTGATATAGGTAGCCTATACCACTGTAAGGGGTGCAAGCACCACCTTACCCAGGCTGCAGTAGCAGACCTGTGGTGTCATTTTGGAGTGCTTCCCAGGGGTGGCATAATACATGCTTCAGCCCCTGGTAGGCCACTGAGGTACCTATCTCCTAGGTACGCAGTATACCATATACTAGGGGCTTATAAGGCACTCCAGAATCCAATTAGAAATTTATCTAATGGACATGGAAACCATTTTACAGAGAAAGCAGATAGACTGGGGCCCTGAATAGCAGGATCCCAGTCCAACTAAGTCATAAACCAGCAAAACACCAGGCAAAAAGTGACCATATAGTCAGATTCCACCTTCCTACTCATGCTATGTGGAACACTTCACACTCATCATATGAGTGGCCTCTACTATAGTCCACAAGTATGAGACCATACAATTGGCTAGCATCATTAGACACACACACACACACACACACAGTCACTGCAAGCTATCTATGTTATCACACCATATTAATTGAGGCTGGCAATGGAGGACTATCTGCTACAGGTTGTTGGCATGCACACTATTTCATTTGTACTATATGATGTTAAATACTGTTTGTTGCACATAGCTACATACATTTTCTGTGTGACAATTAGTAGCAGATCAAATGTGAATGTTTATGTGTTTACTGTGACTATGGAATTAAAATTCATACACAGTGGTAGTGCTTATACATTTATTTATAAATAGTTTGACAAGGTTAGGTCTGTCATCATTGTGTCATATCATGTACTTTACTCATGGTTCTGAGAAGAAATTGAAAATGATGTTGTCCCTCCACTGTGTTGTGTAAACTGATGATCCAGGCTGGGGAGCCTCCTCATCTTCCTCCTTCTCATCATCTGGCAGGTCCTGCTACCGATTGTCATCAGTTCATGGCACATTTGTCCTTACACATATGTTGTGCAATATGCAGCACACCAATATTATTTTTCACACCATGGATGGCGAGTATAGAAATTTTTCCCCCGTTATGTCAAGGCTCCAGAAGAGGGATTTTAAAACTAAATGTTCGCTCGATGATAGACAGGGGCCTGGTTAGGGCATGATAGTACATCCCCTGAGCTTCTGTTTGTGGATTTTTCAGTGGACTCATGACCAATGGCAGCAACGTGTATCTTTGGTCCGCTGCAAAGAAAGGAGGTGTACAATTAGCTAAGAGTCATGCCAAGGGTGGCCAAACACTCATATCCATTCAGTTGTGTGATATGATTGACTCATAAACCTTGCTTACTGTAAGAGATGTGCTATAACATTGTGTGGCATACACACAAGTAGGAATTGGCACTGACTGACACTGTGCTACACATACATGTATGCTCTCCTCTGTAATTCAATTACCATTTGTCATACTGCTGAGTGCCAATGTAATGCAGGTGATGCATTGTCACCAGTAAGGAGAGTCAATTTGCCATTGAGTAGAAACATATCTCACATTCATCTATTGTGTCTATCATTGGCTACTATTGCCATACCTGAATGGATACCTGTCTGATTATACAGCATGTAGCTGGAGCAGGTTATGTGGCATTCTTCAGTCACCCAGATTTGGCATTGAGAGTTGGAGTAAATGTTCTTCAATGTGTACTGCCACCTTGTTGTTGTCCATCATATCTCTCGCCAGGATTCATGAGCAGCGCCCGTGTCAGCGCACAAGCAGCCCAGCAGCTCACCGCCGCCGCCTGCACTATCCAACTACGCGGACGCCGGTGAGGGGACTTCAATCCCCAGGGTGCATAGCGCCAAAAGCGGAATCAGCCGGGACCAGAAACGCGCCAGGACGCGCTATAAAAACCAGCAGAGCCCAGGTGGAGCGGGGGTCTTACCTTGTTGTTGGCCATCATAAACTCTCGCCAGGATTCATGAGCAGCGCCCGTGTCAGCGCACAAGCAGCCCAGCAGCTCACCGCCGCCGCCTGCACTATCCAACTACGCGGACGCCGGTGAGGGGACTTCAATCCCCAGGGTGCATAGCGCCAAAAGCGGAAGCAGCCGGGACCAGAAATGCGCCAGGACGCGCTATAAAAACCAGCAGAGCCCCCGCATCGCGGGAAGCGCGCGGGTAGCGCCGGGAGAAGCCCGGGACAAGGGCGGGACCGTCTGTGGCCGTCAGGGGCAGACAGAGGCAGGGCTGGGCCACCCCCTTTGTCTGTAACGCACTGTAGCACCTGTGCTGGAGGTAAGAGTTGCTACTCATCAGAGTACATTTGTTTGTTACGCTTTTCTGCCATGGGCAAAAATGACTCTATTCACCCCCGACCTAACACCAGACATAACAAAACATCCACCAACCCTCTCCCAAGTCTAACAGCAATTGATAGAATGCTGCAAAAGACTATAGGGGTAGTTGCTTCGGCTATAGAGTCTACCGAAAGACGTCTTTCACTTCCAATTGGATCAGTCCCGCCTATTTTAACAGAGAATGCATCTACAACTTTGGGCAATTCTTATGACTCTATGTTAATGATTTCCTATGCTGGTTTACCTGAACTTCCAGGAACTAATACCAACCAGGAGTTAATTAACCCTAATCATTCTTTGACTTTGGATCACCCTCCTCCAGCAAGCAGACTGTCCATCACTCCTGTACTTCAGAAGCAGGTTTCGAATGAGGAGGAGCTTTTGATCAATGATATTAATGATGTTGATGGCAACAGTGCCACTGGGACACCTATTGTTACTGTACAATCCCCTGTTATTATTTCACCAGTCAAAACAAGAGGACAAAAGGCTAAAAATAAACAAAAACAAAATAGTAAAGAGCAGAAGGTATCTAAACCCAAGGGTAAAGGTAATGGTCGCCATTCCAAAGCGGTACCAAATCTACTTGTAGTAGAGCCATGTGTAGATCAGTCTGATGTTACTAATGCCCAGCCAAATAGAATCAACAAAGAGGCCAGTTCTAATGGCTTTTGGGAAAGATTGGACGTACTTGTATCAACCTTTCTAGGGCCTATTAACGAGAATATCCGGGCCCTTGAAGCTAGGGTTAATTCTATTGATCAACATGTACAGTCAATCCTACACTCAATTAAGTCGATTTCAACCCAAATAGTTGTCCCTATACCTGACACTAACCAGAATAGGATCACGCCCTCACTCATCCCTGTCCCTGTCCCGTGTGTATCTGAGGGCACAAAGGCAAAGACAAAGGCAAGACCAAGGGGGGTTGATAAACAACTAAGTGCCCCAAGTACTTTACCTGTAAGTGCAGGTAACAGCAACAGTCGCCCTCCTGACATAGGGATTAGTGAAGGTAAAGATAAAGCTTCGACGGAAAAGGGTGTAACATCTAGGGAAGATACTGGGAAACATGGGTCTCAAATACCAGACCAATCGAAGAGTTCATTCCATCTTGTTGATTATAAAAGTGATAATGTACCATCAGTAATGAATCTACCCTCAGAATGTGGAGCGTATGTTGCGGTCCTTTGTAATGTCCCCAGGCTACGGGAGGGGCAATTTGAGACCAATGAGACCCTGAAAAACAAAACTCTTCATTGGTTAACTAATAATTGTGGTTTACCAACCTTATATGCAGAACAGATCTTACTCACTCAGAGAGTAGGTTGGATAGGCCCCACAACCAAGAACTTTAATGGGGACTGTATTATTATTAGTTTTAGATCACCATTCTGGGCACATAAAGTCCTACGCAGAGCCCCTCCCCCTTCTCACTGGGAATTTAATACTACTTTGTTGCCACTCGCCTATTTTTATAGACATCCATTGGTTAACAATCATGTCATGAAACCCATTTCCCATTATGTGAGTAACAGTTGGCCGCCAATGGATTCGGCAACTCATCAGTTATTACCACCACTACCATTATACAATAGGTTTCAATGTCTGACCTCAATGGAGAACACTGATTGACATACAAAATCTGTAGAGATTTTAGATGGGGGGGGGAATGGGACACCAAACCTGACTCCTATACAAAGGGAGAATAGTGAAAGATTGTGTATGGATCCATTTTCGACAATTAAGTTATCGGGGGTAAATGGTGACAATGAGCCTGTTGCTCAAATAGTTGATACTTCTGTTAAGTCTATTTTGTGTACGGATGCGTCTATAATATTGACTAATGAGGAAGGTACATTAACTCAAAAGGGATACACATTGACTTCCTGGAATATTGCAGGTCTCAGAAATAAATTAGGGACGCCCTTCTGGCAAGACTTTATTACTTGTGGCACCGATATCATGTGCTTACAAGAAACATGGAGTACAGAATCTATCTCAATAGAGGGTTATACCTCATACTGTGTAAATGCAACCCCCTCCTTAATGGGTAGAGCGAAGGGTGGCCTAATGTTGCTAATTTCTACAAAATTGATTGGTTGTAAAGTTTTAACTTATTTACCCATTGACAATTATAGTCAAGTTTTACGATTATCTTTTCCGCAAGGTAAAGACTTGGTGCTAATAAATTTTTACAATAATAATTTTCAGAATAATAGAGGAGCTTGTTTAGTGCCATTGGAAAAGGAGTTGGACAGGCTTCTAAACACTTTCAGTAAATTGGCTACAGTCTTGTGGGCTGGCGATTTTAACATCCAAGCATGCTCCTCTACACTCACTAATTCCTGTGGTTATTTGAAAACCTATTCAACCACTGATGGGACTAAGGATGACATGTTGCATTTCCCCCATTGCGAATATGGTCTAATCCTCAACACTTTAATGGCTAAATTCGATCTTGAGCTGTTGGATTGTACTATAAATGAGGCTAATCTCAAATGTCCCACATTCACTGGTAGGGAAGCTAGTAGCAACATAGATCATATCTTATTCTCTAAGAACTGCCCTTATATGAATCTTTGGATATCCGAACAGGTGGTTAGTGATCACAATAGTATTTCCATAGTTTTGTTAGCCTGGGGAAATAGAATTACTAGCACTACCCATACAATCAATGATATCCTCCCCGTTAGACCGAATGGTAGGAGATTAAAGTGGACTGGTCTGGACCCACAAAAGATTCAACGGGACGTGATTGGTGAATGCAGAGATAGCATTAATTACTGCCTCAGCGAGGAGGTTACCCCTGGAAAGCTCTGTATGAAATTCACCAATATTAATAATGTGATAAGAAATATCTTAACCAGGAATACCATAGGTTCTAGACAGGATGGTAAGAAGTGGTTTGACTCTGAATGCGCCAAGATTTTATCTAACCTAAAACTAGCATTAAGGACTAAACCCCGCAATCAATCTCTTGTCTGTAAACTACGTAAAGATTACAAACAAGCTATTTTAGCACAAAAAAAGGCGTTGAGATTAGACGCCTGGGACAAACTAACCATGGCCAGTGAGTTGAACAATATTAAACTTTTTTGGGAAATTGTAAACAGCCCCTTCCTAAAGGAGGATTGTATCCCTGAGTTGATGTCTCATGTTAATTGCACTGAATGGACTGAGCACTTTTCAAAATGTTTTAATCCAGAACAGATTGTTTTAACTTCTCCTCTTTTAACAAATAATTTTACATGGCCTTTATTACCATTAACAATTAGCGTTGAGGAGGTGCGTGAGGGACTGTTAAATAGCAAAGGGGGAAAGGCTCCCGGCCCGGATGGTATTCCGATCGATCTATATAAGGATGAAATGGATCTCTGGGCACCAATCCTTGCAAGAATTTTTAATGCTGCTGCCACAGGAAATTTTCCATTATCTTGGGCCGAATCTCTAATTGTTCAACTTTACAAAAAGGGTTCGCGCTCTGAAGCATGCAACTATCGCCCTATTTCACTGCTTGATTCTTCAATAAAAGTGCTAAGTAGGGTGCTTCTAAAAAGATTGGAAATATGGGCCGAAGAATCCAATGTATTGACTCCAGTCCAATACGGTTTTAGGAAAGGCATTGGGACCATTGAACAATGTGTTAATTTGGAATTACTTATCAATAAATATACAGTGGTAAAAGGGGGAAATTTGTTTTTATGTTTCGCTGACTTGAGCAGTGCGTTCGACTTAGTGGACCATTCGCTCCTCTGGTCAGTATTACTTGAATCTGGGGCTCCAAAGGAGATTGTGTTTTTCCTAGCCAGGATATATGAGAAACTGTCTTGTAGTGTACGTTATGGACCTATGGGCGAGCGAACCCCCTTTTTACTGTGCGAAGGGGCATTAGACAAGGGTGTGTATTGGCTCCCCTTTTATTTTCTCTTTTTATAAATCAAATTGCCGAGATTTTAAATAATACCCCTGCTGATGCCCCCAAAATAGATAATACTGTTGTGCCCATTTTGTTATATGCGGACGATGCCGTCCTAATTTCACGCACCCCTCTGGGTTTACAACGTTTAATTGATGCTTTTACTGGTTTTATTAATGACAGGAAATTGCTGATTAATAAATTAAAAACTTTTACCATGATTTGTGGGCGAAAACCTAAATCATCGCGGTCCTTTTTTCTTGAAGGCTCGAAGATACAAGCAGTTGACACCTTTTGTTATTTAGGCATCAGTTTTGAGGCTAATGGCAAATGGTCTAACGAGCAAGGAAATATTGTTCACAAAATGACTAGAAATTCTAATGGCATTTTCCGTTTTGCCTCAAAAATAGGGGAGTACAGAATAAAAGATATGATAACCATATATAACGCAAGATGCGTTTCTTCGGCTTTATATGGAGCTGGTTTATGGGGCCATTCTCCAATGGTCCAATTGCAAATTAACGAAAATACCTTCCTTAAACGTCTGTTATGTGTCCCAGTTGCAGCCTCATCTGATTTAATTCACCATGAAACAGGCCTTAATTATTTATCAGATTTGGCTGCTTTACGCCCTTTATTATTATGGCGTTCAATATGGAACAAAAAGGAAACTGAGTTCACACAGTCCGTAATTAAGGACTGTCTTAAGTTGGACTTCCATCTCCGTATTCAATGGCTGAATTATATTATTTTCTGGTATAACATCCTATTTGGAATTAAGATTTCTAAAGATTCTGTTTGTGATATATTACCCTCTAAGAAGGAAATTAAAGACACATTCCTTCTTTATAAAACAGAAGAAAGGAATAAGTTAATTATGACTCACAAGACTTCTGTGTTTTATAGGCAGCTTAATCTAAAAAAAGGCCTTCAGTCATACTTGGTGGAAGTGACCAGGAAATCACACCGATTTGTTCTTGTACGTTTAAGGTTGGGTATCGTACACCATCTTGTATCCTTCCCTGTGATTAGGGCTGGTTCTAGCGAAGAATGCCCGTGTGACAATATTTCCAAACAAAGTTGTTGCCATTTCCTGTTATTTTGTAAATTTTACATATTCTTGAGGAAATTTTATCTGAAACCGATTCTTTTAAAATATAACATCCGTTTAACAGCAGATGCCATGAACCTACTCTGTTCCCTTCAGAGCTGGGATATTTGTTTCCATGTAGCATTATACATTTTAAAATGTAGAGCTGCTAGGAAATCTATAACTATCTGTTAATGATAAATGTTAACTGTGCCTTGCTTAGATGTTATAATTATGCATAAGTCATTTTATGGAAATAACTTATTTTATGCTTAAGTCACTTTATTATCATGAGTCGAACTCATTTTGTTATACTCAAGTCACTTTATGTTAGCCACCTATTTTCTCCACCTATATGGTGATAGCTACTGACAAAGATTTAAATGACTTAATATTACAATGTCTTATCTATTTTTAAATATGTATATATATGGATGTATTAATTATGTCTCACCATTCAATGCAAGTTAAGTTAGGGCTCGTATAGGAATAACTATCTGTCCATGATGTTGTTGGATTATATGTCATGTTATTTTATTTTATGTATTTTTATTTGTTCAGCTTATATGGTTGTATTTATACAAACCGAATTAAAGCTTATTTGACTTGACTTGACTCGTGTACTGCCACGGGAAGGATAGTGAGTGGAAATTAATGTGGGACAGGATCATGAACACATGGCAGTGCACAGTGTCGACTATGTTGACAGTACACAAGGGGTTTGAGATATGTGTTAATCGTGCGCTGTACAATGCAACTGGTAGATTGACTACACACAGTGCCACACTATTTGCGGAGAGTTTTGGATATATTTTCAACATGATTCGGTGTTCAGGGTATTGTGGCTGCGCTAGCAGCAGCTGTGCAACCTTACTTCCATGACAGACATGTTATTCCCAATAAAACTGTGTTGTTGGCTGTCATGGGAGATGTAGTTTGTGCATGAGGCTGCACCTTGCTGCACAGTCTGGGGCCTTGAATGAATGAAATTGTGGTGTGTTTGCAGCAAAACAGTGTGCACATAGGATGTGATGTGTGTATATGATGAGTGATATATTGTAGCATGATAGTCAAGATCTTGTGAGGTTTATGTATGATAACATTTCTCAGTTCACAGGTCTGGGATACATCTCATGGCTCATGACCATGAGATTTACATGTGGGCACAGAGACTAGAGACAGAGATTGCCATGCTTCAATAGGGTGTTTGGATGCATCATCTTACAAGGTGTTGCTTTAGTGAGGATTATTGACACTATTAGATGCACACACAGGGCTTCATTTAGCAGTTGTTGCCGCTGGACAGCAATTGATGTAATATGGATTCACTGATCTGCATCCAAAGTGAAGGTGTAGAATTTGCCTTTTTCTTAAAATACAGCACATCTGTGGTTTGTCAGCATACACACCATCACATAGTAGTGACTAGTGCCAACATTCCCCCTTGCACCATGGTCCACGTGTGTCAGCTTAGTGTCCTCACATGACGTCATACTTTAAGGGAACCATTACCGCACCAAAAACACACAATCTACGCAATTTCCTCCTTCTATGTGTCCTGCGAAATGCAGGACACATAGTAATTGGAGATGACAAAGAGACATGTAAATATGTATCCTCATTTCACTTCCCCTTGGGAGGCACACTATTTGCACACGGTCCCAGGGTCACTGAGCATAGGATGTGTGCAAATGTGTGAGATCTTGATTGGTCTTGGACGGGCAAGGCTGATGCAAGGCCCATGGTACACATCCTTAACGTAGGGTGAATGAATGATGCACTTTGCTGTGGCTTGCCTTACTGCATACCTATGAGGCCATGCAATGTCATGCAGACAGACTTTGCATTGGTACATTTATATGATTTGGGGATCTGTTCTACCAGAGCATAGGCAAGAGTGATACTCCACCAGCACAGTTCACTTGTACATGTGGCCCAATGTGGAGTAGACGGTCTCAACATGTGTGACTTGTTGGATTGTGTTACGCATATGCCATGTAATATGGAGCAAGTATGTAGGCCCACACCAACTATGTTTGCACAGTGTCATTCAACCTAAGACTGATATGTAAAAGTATTCCTACACAATTGACTGCCATGTGGTCTGTCGTGTGCTTGAGAAGTACTTACCAACCGGTAGTCAATTCCCATAGGCAACATTCAGGAGGCGCTCATTGATGGTGGAATGTCAGAAGATGAATGAGTCATGAGCAGTGCCAGGGTACTTTGCAAGGACATTTATGAAGAAGCCCAGATAGTCCACAATTGCCTGCACGTTCATCGAATAGCTGTGCTACCTGTTGCGATAGATGTGTGATGTTATTGTGAAGTCCATTGCCCTAACAAATGTGCAAATCCTTCAATGGCATAACATCTTTGCTTGTTCTCCTGCTGTTGCTGTTCTGTGTTGGGGAAGTAGAGGTACTGGGGTGTTAAGCTTCTGATGGCATCCAGGATGGAGGGGAGGAACCCTGAGAAGGATGCCTGGGATATTTCTGTCACTTTGGCTGGGCTAGGTTGGAAAGTTCCAGATGCCAACATGTGCAGGGCATAAGTAGCCTGGCCTGGGGAGGTATTTTGGTGCACCGCTGAAAAGTTGTCTGCAGTATTGGAGCAATCTGGTGCAGGAGGTGGGCAATGGACTCCCTCCTGTGCCTGTAAAGGGCAATGACCTCCTCTTCCTTCCTGAGGTCAATGAGGATAATCCTCTGGCTGTATGTCTGCTCCCTTCTCCTGCACTGCCTCTGTGATGGTATGTGTGATCAGCACCTTTTTCCACCACAAAATCAAGAGCATCTACGACAACTATGACGAAGACAACCAACACGCTGAACCCTCACCAACCACCCCGACACCCTGAAGCCAACAATCGACAACTGGACAGCCCTCACCACCGAAGACACACTGAAGACGAATAAGTCAATCCACTCCGGGGCCTCCATGGACCCCTGCCCCCACCACATTTTCAACAGAGCCGCCAACACCATTGCACCCATGCTCTGCCACACCATCAACCGCTCCCTGGCAACTGCCTCATTCCCTGACTACTGGAAACACGCTGAGATCAACCACCTTCTGAAGAAACCCTCAGCGGACCCCACCGACCTCAAAAACTACAAACCCATCTCCCTGCTCCCGTTCACAGCGAAAGTCATCAAGAAAGCCATCAACAGCCAACTCGCCACATTCATCGAAGAGCACAACATCCTCGACTCCTCCCAATCCAGCTTCAGAAAAAAACACAGTACGTGAACTGCCCTCCTCGCCGCAACAGACGAAATCCGTACCTTACTGGACAAAGGAGAAACAGCAGCGCTCATCCTCCTCGACCTCTCAGCGGCGTTCGACACAGTCTCTCACCACACTCCATGACGCAGAGATCCAAGACAAGGCCCTCGACTGGATCTGCTCCTTCCTCTCCGGCACAGCGCAGCGGGTCAGACTCCCCCTTTCCTCTCGGACCCTACACCTACCACCTGCTGAGTCCCCCAGAGGTCCTCCCTCAGCCCTACACTCTTCAATGTCTACATGGCTCCGCTTGCCCTCATCGTCAGAACCTACGGACTCAACATTGTGTCATACACAGACGACATCCAACTCATCCTCTCCCTATCCAATGAACTCAACACCACCAGTCACAACTTTCGAGAAGGCATGGAAGCCGTCGCCAAATGGATGAAAAACAGCTGCCTACAACTAAACACCAACAAAACGGAAGTACTCATCATGGGCCCAAACCCTGATGCCTGGAACGACAGCTGGGAATCATCCTGGACTCAGAGCTCAAAATGGACCGCCAGATCAACTCCGTCTCGTCCTCCTGCTTTCACACCTTCTGCCTCATACGTAAGACCTTCAAATGGATCCCCCTCTAACACAGAATGACCGTCACTCACGCCCTGGTCACCTGCAGGCTCGACTAAGGCAACGCACTCTATGCCGGAATAAACAGAAACCTCATCCGCAAGCTACAGAACATCCAAAATGCCGCCGCAAGACTGATCCTCAACCTGCCAAGACACTGCCACATCTCCCAGCATCTGCGCACGCTCCACTGGCTCCCCATCGAAGCTAGAGTCACCTTCAAGATGCTAACCCACGCTCACAAGACCCTCTACGACACCGGACCAGCATACCTGAACAGCCAACTAAAATTCAACTCACCCCAAAGGACCCTATGATCAGCCCAACTCCCCTATGCTGTGGTCCCCCGCACCAGAAAGACCAGATCGGGAGGCCGCTCCTTCTCCTTCCGCGCAGCCAGAGCCTGGAATGACCTTCCGCTCCACCTCAGACAGATAACATCGTTCACCATCTTTGCAGGAAACCTCAAAACCTGGCTCTTCGACTGACCCCCTCCTTGATGTACTGGAACCTGCGACCCCATCCCCTCCCAGCGCCTTGAGACCCTTACAGGTGAGTAGTTGCGCTTAACAAACACCTGACTGATTGATTGACTGATGGTGGTGGTCTCCTTGGTGCTAAGAACTGCAATAGTAGGTGATCCATGGCATAGTTGAGCTTGTCAAAGTGAATTGGGTATGTTCTGCTATTATACCAGTGTCTATGTGTCATTTTTAAACCTGGTTTTCTGTAGCTGTAAAAAACTGTCACTAATGGGACTCAGCGCCTGTTTTTTAAAAGTAGCGCTGTTCTTAAAATACTTGTACATACAGCTGCATCGGTTTTGCAATGCTTTTTCCAAGGGAACACCTGCCATGCATATTACAGACAACTGCCGCTAGTGGATCTGACAATAAGAAAAAAAAGCGCTAGCAGGGAAACAATTATGCTAAAGGGCTCTAGCATCACTTTGTAAATATGGCACCAAAAAAAGCTGTCACAGCTTCAAAAAAATGGAGCTGCAGTCAGGGCCGGACTGGAAACAGAAAGCAGCCCTGGCAAATGTTTCCAGACCAGCCCCTGTCCAGCGCATAGCGAGCGAGCGTAGTGAGCGAGCCAGAGCACTACTATAGGAGTTTGGGGGGGTTCTCCCCCCAAGAAAATTTTGGAAAAAGGCAGACCAAAATTGTACATTTTTCGTTACATATTTAATTGTATTAACTTTCAAAGCACAGTAAATAGTAGATGATGACCTTAAAGAGCACCAGGTTACCAAGTCATATGTACCCATAGACATTCTTACAGAAAGCACCAAAATGTAGTGAATCAGAGAGCACAAAGAATAAGTGAAACCAGCTCCCATAGAGTGTGTAGTGAGCAAGCGCAGTAAGCGACCACTACTGTGGGGAGTTTGGGGGGTTCTCCCCCCAAGAAAAGTTTGGAGACCTCAACCTCTGTCATGGACACGCTAAGCTAGGGTCATAAAAAATGGATCCCACTTTTGCCAACCTAAACCTCGAGCATCCAAAATACATTTCACTGACTTTACTAACTACTCAGACTAACACACACACAGATTCCTACTGCCACACTTGTCTAGCCAAAACAAACTGCAGAGTTTGAAGTGGACTAGGGAAATTTAAAGCCAAGTTAATTTATAAAAATATTGCCATTGTAAGAAATCATAAGCTCACTCCCTTTTTCACTATGCACTTTTAGTTTTTGAGAATATATTCTTCAATAGGGTCCTAGTTTCGAATAACCATGTTCAATTAATGTATCTTTCTATATCTTAAAACAAAAGATCAGATGGAAAAATGTGGTCTTATATGTACCTTAGGGGCACAGGACTTTTCTTTCATGATTTATTCGAAGTTCTGTCATGCTACGCTACCTGTAAGAACAAACTTTGCAGACCAGGAGAATACCATTCACCTACCTAGACCACAGTGCACCATACACGCCATTTGGTTCTACCGGCCCACACCAATTTAATGCAACCTTCAATTTGATAACTCCCCAACAACAGCTGATTATTTTGTATTGTATTATATTTTAGCATTTATATATTGATTCATGGTCCTTTGTGGGCTGTCGTTTTTGGGTGTGTAGTCTGCTTCACGGGGGTGAACGGTTAGCAGAGTGCTGCTTTTGTTGTGATTCTATATGGAAAGCTTATTGGTGTTGTGTGTGAGTGAACACAGAGGTGCTTTATCTAGTCTTAGGCCACAGCACCTCCTAGTGTGATGAGGAGGAGGCATGAGAGATAGGTGCAGTAGTTATAGTTAGGAGTACAACATAAGCAGGCAGGGAGGTGCTGTGTACGCCAAGAAAGGGCATTTTTTGAGAAGTCACAATAATCAATATGTCAACATGAACAAAACAGAGATGCTGTCAAATGAAGAAAATGATACCAAATGATAAAAAAGAATGGGAGTTGATAACATGAGGGGGTGAAACTTACACCTTTTTTTAAAGGCAAGGATACTGCCCATTGCTGTAAAATGCACCTCATGAGCGACTAGTCAGGTTTACCAACCAGAGCAAAAACGACACAATCTTTACAATGCCCATCTACATTACAGCCTAAGTGTTCTCTGTAATATAAGAGGAAAATATTTTGACAAACAGGCACTGACCTACAGAAAACCCAGTGATTAACTATCAAGTCTATGAATATGAAAAATAGTGACTCTACCCATCATTAATGAACAAGAACCCTTTGAACAGACATCAATGTCAAGATTGTAACCATTATTTCAAAAAACTTCAACAACACTAATACTGACAACAAATGTCAAATTTGTCTTGGAAGGAATCAAATCTGCCTGAACTCAAATCATATTCCATGGATCCACAAACTTTCTCAAAGTATGAAGCTAAGTGGTCAATAGTTCATTGCCCGAGTGAATTCGAAAATACCATTGATATTTTTATTGTACTACTGAATAGCGGGGCCTCACTTGCCAATTTTGCTTTTTTTCTGCGTCCAAACTGATGGAAGGGGCTGGCCACCGCAGGCAAATTTGATGTCCCCTCTCCATCTGTCCCCTAACTGCAGGAATAGTAGGGCTGTGATACCAGACTAGTGTGGCCAAAATATCTTCTATCAAAAATATTGTGTCTTGAATATTGGTTTAAAAAATATTGATCCACTGTAGTTATTAATAGAAGATCTTCACCAAATGGGACGATATTTTTGTACATTATATTTAGGGTACAATATTTAATTTTCAGTATATTTTTCCGATAATATTCTGACATAAGATGAAACCTTCTAAAGCTTTTTTTAAATACTACAGTATATTGCTTGCCTTTTTTCCAGTGATCAAAGAAGCAAACGCTCATCCTGTTCAGAGTTACAGTATATTTACTATTTCTGAGGCACAGTAAATTCTACGAAGGAATTCAGAGGGGCAGGTTTTAAGTTTGAGTTGAGTACATTTAAAAAAATACTTTACATAGTATGAGGTTATCCTGTATCTATGGCTTGGATCGAACCCTCCCTGCCCAATGTTGAACACTCACGTGATATGCTATTTCTCTATACATATTAAACAGACTATGGGCAGTATGGGAAGGAGTCTTGTGTGTGGATGCAGCAACAACTCCACCGGGTGAGTAAATCATTTTTTGGGTGGCAGGCAGGTAAATAAATCAATAGTTGACAGACAACCTACCTGGCTGCAGTTCACTCTTCTTCTGCTGCATAGTCACTTTACCATATCCATGGACCTGGTGACGTAATTACTATGTCGACAGACAGCATGAACTGACAAAAATATAACAGGGTGGCACTGCAGCAGGCAAAGCAACTGAAAACACGTACAGCAAGCATAAAATTAAAAAAATACTACCTCTCTCAGTACTTGTGCTGCTCGATGCCAGGATTTCTTTTGAATTTGGGGACTTGTAGTTTTGGTTTTTAATGCAATAATTAAGACTACAAGTCCCAGAATTCAAAGGCAAAACCTGGGTTTGGACGACTGGAGAAAAATGTGAAAGGTTAGACGTACCCCTATGATTTGTAACGGAATCTTCCGTGAGACTCGGCAAGGCGTGAGTCCTGAGCATGTCATTAGGGATGAACGGTGGGGCAGTTTCAGACAGGCCTAACTCAAGTCGGAAATGTTTCCCGGGTGCACAAGAGAGTAGCTCATCCAGTCCAGCTTTTTGTTTTTATATTCTGGGGTTTCTAGTCTCATTTGTCTAGATGCTAAATCAAGACAACAAGTCCCAGAATGCAATGAATAAACTGAATTGAGTGCATAAGTCTCGCATTCAACCCAGTGATCCGAGAGATCTGAATTTAACCGTTTAGTTCCAGTGACATCATAGGGTAAAATCCTGTAACCTGAGACCGCTGTAACCTCAAAGTTCAACCGTTCCATTTAAGGAGCAAGTCAAGGAGCTTCCCTGAAAGGAGAGACTGAGGCCATCCTTTCTGGAAGGATCAGCACTAGCTGCCTCGTGGGAGGGACACCAGATATTGGAGAGTGTGCTGCATGTTCCAAAACAGCGATCTTGCAATAAAACCCAAGAGACCGTCACGTGATGCAGCTCATTCCAACACCCGGGAAGAGTATTTAGAAAAAGAACAAGCATTGGCATAGCCAATAGGTCTCGCCTTTGGGACCTTATAAGTGTTTAGTTATCCAGCACAATATCCTTGATGCAACAACATCAACTATTGCAAGGCTAAACACTTATAAGGTCCCAAAGGCGAGACCTATTTGTTAAATGGTAGCGGCACCTTCAGTCGATAACCTTTCAAGTATTGCCCGGCGGTAATCGCCTCTTATACCATTCGATAATTAACCAACAAAAGAGGCAGGCGCCGGAGACTGGAAGGCAGGAAACAAAGTTTTATTCCGTCGGAGCAGAACACGTCAGATCGGACAGCAAGGTATCGTCTCGAGGTGCTCTACCCACATCTCTGAGGCCTGGCCTCTTATACACAGGTTTATTGCTTTATTACACGTGACACATTCTTGTTAAGACTTTGATGTACGGAAAGGCATCCTTGGAATCCCCACTTCAAGCTTGTTCCTACACATATCTACAGTGGAAGTCCCCACCCCACCCACAGTAAGAGATGGCTATCACACAGGTGGACATTCTGCCAATTCCCGGGGGTGTGTGCGACTGGTCGGGTCCCAGGGGGTGGGGGCCTTGATCTACTGTAATCCCTTTGATGTGAGGTGTTTCCCTTACAGTGGGGGCAATAAACTGCATCCGCAGGGCTAGGTGATGGCCTGGGATCGGTTCGGACAATCGTGCGCAGAGGAAGGGGGTTATCAAAAGGACGTAGGACCATGTATGGGGTGAAAGGAGGTGTTGGTCAGGCGCGGGATGTGGTTCCATGGCAGGGTCGCGCAGAAGGAGAGGGTTTATGGCCCATGTATGAGAGAGCGGGGGTGGCCGGCGCGCGGGGGGATGTTTGCAGCGCCAAGGGAACGTGCTGGTGATCGGCGAGGGGCAGAGGGGCCATGGTGCTTTCAAAATGGCTACTGCTTAAGTGAGCGTACGGGCCTGAGAGGGGACAAGGTGGCGCCGATTATGTTGACATCGCAAACCAGATTTTAACAGTCCTCCCTTTTCAACATATCTAGCCAGCTTGTCTAGCCGACATCCATCTTCGTTAAATTCTTAGCCACGACATCGTAAATGCTTTCATGCGTTCCTGTTTCAAAGTACAGAGTCTCAGGACAGACAGGAATAATCTGACACAATTGTACATAATTACATGTAGTTGATGTGATAGGCGAGGAGGTAGCGCAAACAGAGTTACATCAGCTGCGTCATATGTCAGACCCGGAGATAGGTGGAGGGAAGCTCGCTTAAACACAAACCTGATACCGTAAAGAGTGGTCTGACAAAACAAGGAATATTACGTACATTACTTAAGGCCTAGACTTCGTGTGGATCAAACTAAACAGCATAGTCATGTGTACGGCTGGTGCTATACAATTGTCATTTATACTAAGTTAATGTTTCTTAACTATTAGTGTGCAGTTGGAAGTGACCGATAAAAGACCTTGGGAACTTGATTGGAGGGTAGTCAATTCAAAGGTGGTTGGGAGAGGAATTTCAACTCAACATGAGTTACAGTCAGAGAAGGGGGGGGTAATGTCCACAAGGGAGTTCTTCTTTCCAGTGTCCTATTACCGCGAGCCATCACTGGTAAGCTCTCATTCTTCTTCTTCTTTCGTTGGCACTGTTGAGCACCGGCGGTGGAGCTAAGGTCCAGCTCAAATCCAGGTTTTCACGTTGCAGGGTGTGACCACTCTTTGCTCTCGGATCACAGTCCTGTTTTGTCCTGTTCCTTAACTGATCTTATCATAGGTACCTTGAGACGGGGTACCCGCATTTCGTTCCTTTTTCGTCAAGTCAAGTTCAAAATCCCATATGGAAAAGAGAGCGGGGGGGGAGTAGGGACGTGCCTTGGGAGGCCGAGGGAAGAGGGGGTGGAGTGGGATCGGATCAAAAACCGGACCAAGGAGAGCAGAATCTTTTAGCACTGAGCCCATCAATCGGGCTCAACGGGCTGGGACTTCAGGCATGAGCTGATCAGTGAGCAGGGGACTTCGGGATAGCCCTTCTTTTTATCGCTTTCCATGCTGAGAATGGTGCCTCGTCCCGTCTCTTTTTGCTCCGTGGCTCCCCCTTGGTCGAGGCCATAGATGTTCCATGATCCGCAGCCAGGCTGTGCGTCACGTCCGACCCCTCTTCTCCGATGACCACGTGTTATCTTTGAATGAGTACAAGAAACAAAATCTTAGAGAACTGGTTGGGAAGACATTTACACACTTCATTCTCTCTCTCCCAACCCCAAGTGGTCGGGGAAACGTTTATCGGTCGCTCTATGGTGGAAGTCTATTAACTCTTTAATCATTGCTGTGATGCAGGTTTGTGAGTGTTCTTGCAAATTTCCATCATTAGGTCTGCTATGTGTTCATTCCTGTACCTTATAAGTGTTACAAGAAGTCTGACATCCAATAACTTCCTGGTCTAGCAAAATTTGAACCGGCTTCCCCGGTAGAGACTCGTTCTTCTAACACAAGCCCTGTCTATCCATATTTTTCTCCAGGGACTGCTAAGTGTATGAAAAAGTGCGAGGTGCTACTGTCATGGGCTCATAAATATCTGTTTCGGGGAGGAACACAAGCTAAACATTTTTCTTGCTGGAGACAGTAGTTAACCTTTATCAGTTTTTAGGCGATGTATCTTTAAAAACAAGATCATCAGCTGTATTGCTTAAAATATCCAGGGGCGGCTAGTACAGAACTGGGACTATTCTGCAAGGACGGGGTGCTTAGACGCTCTATTTCTGTGCAATGGGCGGGGCGATTCTGAGCGATGGAGGTGGAGTCGTTAGAGCCATAAAACAAAACCCACTGACAAATAGTTCCCGTGATAAGGGCCAGATTGGGAGACATCAGTCGTCTTACCTGTCCTTTCTTTCTCAGCCAATTAAGTTTCAACATTTTACAGAAAGGAGAGGTAGTCGTGTGGTAAACTACGGTCGTTTTGCTTCTGTCAATTTGTTCGAACACCGTCGTGTTTAGGCCAATTATACATATACTGAGGACGTACTGTTTCGTCATCTATTCAAAAGAGGGCAAGGGAGCTTTCAGCGAGGAAGAGAGAGAGAGAGAGAGAGAGAGAGAGAGAGAGAGAGAGAGAGAGAGAGAAAAAGACGTGCGCACCAAGTAGGCTATTTGGTACACGTACGACATAAAACGAGAGAGAGAGAGAGAGAGACGTGCACGATAATAGGCTACTTGGTGTACACACAACATAGAGCAGCACGAGTCAGTTTTACGTCCAGGAACACAAGCTGGGGGAAAACATAAATTCAACGTTCACGTACACACAAATACCGAATAGGGTGTAACGGTACATACATCGAGCACAGAAACCTAAGACGAAGACACAGGGCTATTTTCGGTATCATCCGTAATTCATTTTGGGGGGGGTTTTGGATGAGTCCCGACCTGGGGTATTCTTAACTTCTCTTATTTAGTCAGCACATGAGTCGACTCACTGGTGGTACATTTGGGTTATCAGTTGGAGTCGGGTTCGTCGTACGGGAATGACCCTTCAAGTTTCTGGTGTAGGTCACCCTCCAATTTACTAGCTCCCGGGAGAGGGAGAGTCCTTCCTTCAAACGAGGAGTTACCATATTCGGGTTTATTTTCCCATCCCCTTGATCGGTAGACAAGCATTTCAGTCATACAAAAGACGTTCTCTTCAGCGACCCAGGCATATGCAATACATACACATTCATACCGTACAATCAGGGCACGTACGCACAGTCATACAATACAGTTTTTCGTGTTCTCAGTGGTTGTCTGCACTCCACGCACCATCTCACAACGTTTGTCTATGTCTTTCCCTACATTTAAGCATAGTGCGGTCCATGGCCACTCCATTCTTCAGTCGGAACTCCGATGTAGCCTACAGGGAAGAAAAGAAGGGGGGGGGGGCAGCATTCAAAGTACGTCAGCGCGCATAAACACGAAAAAGTTCTACTTACCACGTACCAGGCTAGCTGTAGGAGCGTTTAATACCACAGATCTACTATATCCTTCCTTTTTACTATACAAAAGATGCTTCATTTTATTTGTCCCTAAATTCGAGTTCCCTCGTCGTGCAGTTGTTTCACAATCAGTCGTATATTATGGGACAGAGTACCATACCTTGCATTCGGCAGATACCTTAAGCTACAGTCAACCATTTTCTAACAACTCTGGGAAAAAAGAAGACAGGTGTGATGGATACAAATTTTTCATCAATCCAAAATTCAGGCAAAGGGTCTGTATTATCTGTCTTCTATTGTTTGGGAATATTGGTCAGTATTAAAAAAACTTTCGCCAACCCTAATGATTTGCTATGACGCTGATCCCATAATTCATTCGAAAACCCTTTATTGAAAAGAAATGTCAGTACACAAATACGGGCCTACAACCGTATAGGCCGGCCACGGTGCAAGAGGCGTCGAGTATCATGAGCAATACTACCTTAATGCGAAAATAAAAATAATCAATAATGAGAAGACCAGCATAAAATAAGGTTGTTCGCATGCCCAGTCAGTACCCTCCTCGTTCCCCGCCCGTCATGTGCAAAAAGACCGTATACATATCCCTTAACATCAATACCAAGTAACCGGAACGCCATAAGGAGTTGTAGGTCCCTCCTACATCGGCGCCATTTTGGGGCGAGGTCGGGTGGGTCCAGGGTATAGTCTAGATGTTTCCACTAGCTAACGGTCGGACCAGAATCCCTTTCGGCAGTCCAGAAAATTTCCATTAATGCCAACAGAAAGAAAAGAGGTTCCACCAGAACTGATTCGGGTTGGTAGACTACAGTGTCTCCTGGTAATTCAAACAGAAACTGGCGTCAGCATGAGGGCACCACCATCTCGCAGCGACGCCGTGGTCCTTTCGGAGAGCGGGACAGCGGGCGTGTCTCTCCGCCGGTACCCTGAATCAGTCTCTCTCACGGCACCAAACGGGGACAAGGTGGCTGCCGTCCGGGGCAAAGGCAAGTTAATGTGGAATGATCGAGCGATAGTGGCGGTTGCCCCCACCGGAAGTCCGCGGGAGTCGAGGGCCAATGACTCCCGTAGAATCTGCGAAGCTGAGAGGACGTCTTCAAGGGTCGGGCCCACGCCCGAGCAGGCAAGCTTCCGAGTTCCAAGGTAGCCCAGAGCCATCTTAGTGGACCAGGCCCGAATCCGAAGAGCCGGCCGCCATTTTTGAGACTCCTGTGGCAGCAGCAGTTCTCCACCACGGCCACCAGAGTGGGTCCCCCGACCAACCAACTGCGGGGGCCCACTTCTTGGGTGGAACGCTAATGGAAAACTTGGTGCAGAAAGGAACTTCCGCCTGGGTGGTCGTCCGGCAGGTGAAACGTTTAATGGCTGCCCTGTTGCAGCTGGCCGGTGAGTGAAGCGTCAAGGGGTGCCCTACTGCAACTGGTGAGCCTCCACCTGGGGAGGCGGGGGAGGCCCGTTCGCGTCGCCTTCCCCCAGGGCACCCCACACCGTCTTTCGGTGCTGCATTGTAGGACGGCCAGGCCGGCACAACAACTTGCTGGACACCATCTCGATGCCGTCCGGGTATCGGCGCATCGTGTTGCCTCCGGCCTCTTCACACAACGGACCATCACTGATGCCGTCTCACAGGCGGATGGATTTTGTAGGCCCTTTTTATAGCCCAAAGCCGACTAAGAGACAGCAATGTTGCTACTTCGAAGAAGGAGGGGCGGGGACTGTGTTACGCGGACGGTGAATGCTTTGGGATGGATGTTGCAGCAGACTTCCATGTAAATAGTTGTGTTTTAACGTGTTTTACCCTGTTGGAGTGTTGCATATACCTACAAGTTATTAAAGCGTTTTAATCATACTATTTTGTTGGAGTGTGGTACATATAGGTTGGGAGGGAGCGTATGGAGGGGGCATATAGGTGATCGGAGGACCTAATAGCAATTCATCGTTCGCCCGTTGCTTGGAAGGCAACTCAGGGTAGGGCGTAGAGGGGGTCCTAACAGGGCACTGGCCTGACGTTTCAGATTCTTGTTTTTGTTTAGCTTCCTTTCTCTCCTTTATTTCTTCTTCTAACTTTCTAGCGACAAGGTGAGCTGCCTTTCGTAGTTCTTTTTCTGCCTTTACTTCTTCTCTCTTTTTCCGTTGCGTTGTTTCTTTGCGCCACATGCCGATACTGTCAAGCATAGTGGGCGTCGTTTTATTGCTACGTAGAGCTATTTCTAGCGTTTCTATTTTATGGTCATCAAAGGATCACATCAGTGGCCACTGACTTTCGGAGTCCTTCTTTGTATATTTATGCCATAGTTTGCTATAAGCTACAGCGACTAGTCCATATTTAGTAAACATGTCCTTATTAGGGGTGCCTTCCAGTGGAGCCGGATGGTTCATCTCTAATAAGCGGTCCGGGCATAACCAACTACCAATCAGTGGGGAGAAGATAGGCATGACGGGTTACAACGGGGACAAAAGTCTGCACTACCTATCTTTTCACTGCTTGCAAAGACTAGATAGAATATCTCTATTCTACGTTATTTGCAAGTAGAGAATACCTCCAAAGAACCAATATCGAACAACCAATGTTCGGACAATCAATCAATCAAATGGTGAGAAAGAGATAGGTACGACGGGTTACAACGGGGACAAAAGTCTGCGTTACCTACCCTTCACTATTTGCAAAGACTAGACAGAATATTTCTATTCTTCGTTATTTGCAAACAGAGAATATCTCAAAGAACCAATATTCTTCAAAACAATCAATGTTCGGACAATCAATCAGTGGGGAGAAAAAAATAGGCACGACGGGTTACAACGGGGACAAAAGTCTGCGTTACCTACCCTTCACTATCTGCAAAGGAAGAGAGAGTATTTCTACTCTTCCCCATTTGTAGACAGCGAATATCTCAAAAGGAACAATCAAGTAAGCAATACTAGTATTTTCAATCAATCAATCAATCGTTTCGCAATTCGTCGTGTTACACGACCTTACCCGGACCGCATGGACAGTTTCTCGTCTTCCGCCTCCAGCGCCCGATCGTCCTCTACTCTCCGTATTTGCCGCGGCACTCCTGACGGTTCCCAGTCAGGACCGTAGATCACTCGAGAGAGGTCTGTTCGGAACCAGTGAAGTTCGGATGATCGGCTGCCAGACGAGGGTCTATCAGGCAGGAGCTCTTCCCGATCGTTGCAGTCGTTCACTTTGTCGTCAGGACCTCTCCCACTGGATCCACGTGTCGCTGATGGGCCCCACGCTTGGGACGCCAATTGTTAAATGGTAGCGGCACCTTCAGTCGATAACCTTTCAAGAATTGCCCGGCGGTAATCGCCTCTTATACCATTCGATAATTAACCAACAAAAGAGGCAGGCGCCGGAGACTGGAAGGCAGGAAACAAAGTTTTATTCCGTCGGAGCAGAACACGTCAGATCGGACAGCAAGGTATCGTCTCGAGGTGCTCTACCCACATCTCTGAGGCCTGGCCTCTTATACACAGGTTTATTGCTTTATTACACGTGACACATTCTTGTTAAGACTTTGATGTACGGAAAGGCATCCTTGGAATCCCCACTTCAAGCTTGTTCCTACACATATCTACAGTGGAAGTCCCCACCCCACCCACAGTAAGAGATGGCTATCACACAGGTGGACATTCCGCCAATTCCCGGGGGTGTGTGCGACTGGTCGGGTCCCAGGGGGTGGGGGCCTTGATCTACTGTAATCCCTTTGATGTGAGGTGTTTCCCTTACAGTGGGGGCAATAAACTGCATCCGCAGGGCTAGGTGATGGCCTGGGATCGGTTCGGACAATCGTGCGCAGAGGAAGGGGGTTATCAAAAGGACGTAGGACCATGTATGGGATGAAAGGAGGTGTTGGTCAGGTGCGGGATGTGGTTCCATGGCAGGGTCGCGCAGAAGGAGAGTGTTTATGGCCCATGTATGAGAGAGCGGGGGTGGCCGGCGCGCGGGGGGATGTTTGCAGCGCCAAGGGAACATGCTGGTGATCGGCGAGGGGCAGAGGGGCCATGGTGCTTTCAAAATGGCTACTGCTTAAGTGAGCGTACGGGCCTGAGAGGGGACAAGGTGTGGGTTATCTCTGCATGCTATTAAACACCAGATCGGCGTGCAGACATGCACAAGACGTCTTTGAGCTTCTTGACACGGCTAAGCCACTGTGTCTTATGCTCACCGAGACATGGTGGGGAGAATTTTCGAATCCAGACGTCGCCATGGCAATTCCGCCTGACTATAACGTCTTCAGGAAGGACAGAGCGAAGGGAAGGGGCGGTGGAGTGGCACTGGTGGTGAAGAAAGGCAGGGCTTGTACTATCCTGCCAGTGGAGGATATTCGTGGCTCGGAGTCCCTCGCTTTTTCTATCGCTTTGGCTCCGCATCAATCAGTCAAGGGATTATTAGTCTATAGACCGCCTGGCCCACCCGGAACGTTCTTTGAAGATCTTGACCCCGTTTTACTGGGACTGGCCCTGAAAGCAGAACACTGCATCGTGGCCGGAGATTTCAACTTCCGGATGGATGATCCATCCGACGCGGCCGCTATTAAAATCTCAGAGGCTATGGCACCGCTGGGATTGCTCCCCTATCTGCAGGGGCCGACGCATGACAAGGGGCACACTCTTGACCAGGTTTTCTCGACTTCCCCTTTCGAGGTCCTAGAGATTATCCCGGTACTATGGTCAGACCATTCGCTGGCTACATTTTCGATCAAAGGCACAGTTAAATCGGCTGTTGCCGCCCCACAGCAGCATGGTCGCACCCATAGGGCGTACCATCGAGTGACCCCTGAGATGCTGGCTCAGGCTGCCCTGGATCATCCCTGCCCCCTCTCTGGCGACCTGACGAAGGATTTGGAGTCCTTGCAGACATGGCTTTCTGACAGGCTTAACGATCTTGCCCCGGAACTGGCCCCCCGTCTTACTCCTAAACGAGTTTCCGCCCCTTGGTTCACCGCAGCACTGGCGGCAGCAGTGCAAGGTAGCTGAAAGAGCCTGGCGGGTAAAATATGACTCGGATGCTAAGTTGACCTATAAGAGCGCGGTTAAGGAGTATCACCGGGACATTCGCCTGGGTAAGAAAGCCTACTTGGCAGGGAGGATAGAAGCTGCCTCCAACTCCTGTAAGGAGATTTTCTCTATAGTTAGAGAATTTATTTCTCCACGGACTAACATCTTTGAGGAGAGACCCTCTGACTCTTGGGCCTCTGATCTTGCTAGTTTTTTTACCAGCAAGGTCCAACTTATACAGGATTCTTTTCCATCGGCTGTACCCGTGGAGCGAATTAATTCTGAGGCCAACCGATCGCCCCCGGCTTCGCCAGGCTTGACGCTGGGCGTGTTTCCACCTATATCTGCGCCCGCCTCTTTAGCACTTTTGGGCAACTTGAAATCGGGCTCGCTCCTGGACCCATGCCCTGCTAAAATTCTGGCGAAATTGGCCGAGGTGGTTAATCCATTGGCCAACCCGCTACTGAATCTCTCGCTGAGCCAGGGAGTGGTTCCGCAGGCTTGGAAGCAGGCAATGGTCATCCCGCTGCTCAAGAAGCCTGGTCTGGATCCAAAGGCCCCAGTCAACTACCGGCCTATCTCTCTGCTGCCGGCTCTCACGAAAATTGTTGAAAAGCACGTGCAGACGGTGCTGTCCAATTTTCTAGAGTCGAATGAGATTCTGCATGCCACCCAGTCGGGTTTTCGCCCAAATCTCAGCACGGAGACTGCGCTCCTCGAGGTCTCAGAAACTATTAAAGGGGTTCTGGATACTGGGGGCAAAGCCATGCTGGTGATGCTGGACTTGTCGGCGGCTTTCGACACCGTCCCCCATGACGGTCTTCTCACAAGACTCTATGAGATTGGACTACGGGGGACGGTGTTCAGCTGGTTTTCCTCCTTTCTAGCGGGCCGCCGGCAAACGGTCTGGGCCTCGCCAGATTCCGCCGTGATGCCGCCTCTGGGAGTCGGGGTCCCTCAGGGCTCTATTTTGAGCCCGACCCTCTTTAATATCTTCATGACCCCTTTGGCGGCGTTGGCGGAGTCGTTTGGGGCCCGGATCGTATCTTATGCAGACGACACCCAGCTCCTCTTCTCGTGTAAGAGAGGAGGAGACTTTGATGGGGAGAGTATCCGGGATTGCCTTGGGGCTGTGTTTCAATGGTTTCAACTGAACAGCCTCAAGTGCAATTCCGATAAGTCCGAGGTACTTTTCTTTGGGTGTGACACGGAGCCAGACTGGCAGGCTTGGTGGCCTACCAATATGTTCCCCCCAACTTGTTCATCCCAAATGGCTAAGAACTTGGGGGTCAAGATGGACAAGGGGTTGACTATGAAGTCCCAGATCCTGGGGGTGTCGGGCACTTGCTTCGGCCTCCTTAGGTTGTTACGGAGGTTTCTTCCCCTCTTATCGGAGGAGCACAGGAAGCTGACTGTGCAGGCCCTGATAGGCTCTAGGCTAGATTATTCAAACGTTCTGTACCTGGGCCTGCCAGAGTACCTGCTACAGCGGCTCCAAATTGTGCAGAATGCTGCGGCGAGAGCGATTTTTGGATTGAATAGACGCGTTAGTGCTGCGGGCTTGCTCCAGACCCTGCACTGGCTCCCAATCCGCAAGCGGATCGCCTTTAAGGCTTTGACCCTGACATACAAGGCCCTCCATGCGACGGGAGCTAAGTACCTCCAAAGGAGACTTGCCTTCTACCGACCGGCTCGCTCTCTGAGATCAGAATCCCTGTTTTTGGCGATCGTCCCGCGAGTGAAGAGAGCAGGGGCGGCTGGTGACATTTGAAAGTGGTGGGGCGTAAAAGTTTGGGATGAGCAGCATGTTGCGATCGAACGAAGCGAGCGTCCCCGTCTGTCATAATAGGGGTATATGGGGGGAGGGGGGAGAGAAGAGTTTTGACGAGAAATTTGCTCACTTTTACAAAAAAGATGATGTATAAAATGGGGAGGAAGAAATTAAACTCAGTCTGTTTGGTTTTGAAAAAAAACAGTCATCCGTTTTTGAATTAGACACTTCGGGGGGGTTGAATCGAAGCAATTGCTGCAATATACCACCTAATGTTGAGACTACGAGCTGTTCAGACTAGACATCTTCCATGAAAACTACAACATTTGGTGGTGTATTATGGAGAAAAACTTCACCAAATGACTTTGTTTTTCATGCACACACTCTGAGTAAAGCACGACTGGCAACAATGGCACACTTCATAATCTATCTTCCCTTTGGAATCGTTTTGATTACCTCATCCCCCAGTTAGCCACGTAGCAAGATTACTTGTGAATACCTTCCACTCGGATTAGGCAAGTAGAGTTAATCTGCTAACCTTCCAACTAACACCGCGCAGTATTGTGTATTTATCCAAGCACGGGCTTCAATACTGCAGTTTCGAACCAATTTCAGAGGCTTTGAGACAGGCTCTGTGCGTGAAATTCTAAAACAGCCTTTGACTGATGTAATATACCGTAAGCATTTCCAGCCGCAAACTGTGCCCATAAGTTGTTAATGTGCCGCAGTTAATTTTGCCATACACACATTACACAGTCCTTCGTTCTCTATCAATTTTTAAATTGTTTGGCATTCATGTGAAAGATAGAGGGCATCTTTGCTAAGATGTCAAGCATTATATAAACTCATAATGACGACGAATTTCCTTTTCTGTGCTGTGTGATGATAGTTAGGGTCTTCAGAGGTGTAAAGCAGGCCCCGGCGGCCTCTGCTCTGACGAGATGTGTAGACTAGAGTGCGTGCATGAAAAACTGATACATTTGGTGCTGGTGTATGGCCAGGCCTCGGCTTCTACTGACTGTATCCTTGCTCACATTTGTCTGGTGTCATGCGGTCAGCACAGCAGCCCGTGGTAAAACACTAAATTAAGGCCTAATGCAGAATCTTCCCGCGCGCCTGACATCTCGGCAGAAATGAAGCCCTGATCCCTATAGGACCTGTGTGGAGGCAGAGCTACTCCGGAGTGTGCTTCAAGAAGAGTCCCTACTCCCTGGTCTGTCATTCGGAAATAAAAAGACTCCAGCACCTCTGTCCTGACTTGCATCATGCTCTGGTACCCAGTACTAAAACATTTACATGTACAATGCACCTGTATCCCGGCCTGCAGCTTGCAGTTCAGTCCTAGCCCTGAGACATCCACAGGGCTCTCATAACACCACTCTATCCTTCTTTCCAGTACGGATATGTGATCCAGTGCTGTGCCTAACGGAGGATCTCCCAAAAAGAAAACTATCTGAGTACCGAAGAGCCCAAAGCTCCCACAATGCACATCCATCCTGACCTGCACCGCGTAGCACTATCCCAGTACAGAGACTTCAAAGCACTTTCACAAAACTTCTCTATCCTTGTTTGCAATGCTCAATTTGAGCCGGTGGTTTCCGGTGCTCAGCACCGGCACCAAATTTTCCACACCAGCACTTATGACAGTCTGCCACGTGGCGGCTTTGTGAGTCCAATTCAGAAATGAGCACAAAAGTAGTACATAATTCATTATACATTAATAGTGACTTAAACCTGCCGCCCAAGCTATTCTTATAGTGTTGGGCACTTGGAATAGTCAAAATTGTCACACTTTGTAGGAGCGTGATTGTCCGTAGTTGTGTTGATATTGTCATTGGCAGCGCAGGCATGACAACGGGTGGTGCAAGGGTTCTAGAACTTTTTTTTTTTTTTTTTTTTACAAACTAAGCACTGCTTTTTTGCAGCGTGCACTGGTAAACCAATGCTGGGGTGCAGGAGGAGCTCTGGGAATATATCAGTATTTGAGGACTGTGCTGCCCAGGGCTCGCACAAAGCACCTCTAATCTGACCTGCACCCTGTAGAACTCCCCAGTACTGAGATATTGAAAGCACTCTTCCAGTACGCCTCAAGCTTGATCCAGTGTGGACTTGGAATCTCAGCGCTGAGACAAACACGGAACTGTGACAAAGCGCCTCTGTCCTGACTCGAGGTGCTCTCATCTCACCACCGAGGCTCTCAATACATTCTTTAAATGCCGTTTGCTGGATGCATTCTTTAATGTCAGTTTGAAGAACTTCACGTTCTCTTAAAATCGCGCGGGGAGGAGGCGGCGGGGGTCAAGGCACCTGCTGTGGAGAATGGATCGGCTGAACCATCATTCGAAAATTGTTAAAGCCCATTTCCCCACCTTGCTGGGAAGATACAGCTCTTAAACTTGCATGAAACGCACCTCTGCACTTCCTCGGTTTATTTCCAGTTTAAATGTGCCCTATACCTGTCCTCCACTTACTCCGAGACCATAAGAGCAGTTTAATTTTAGTCTCCACAGGACACAAAAGCCGGAGTAGTACGAGTACCTCCTTAAACTAACAGCTAGCTAGTATGTTAAGAGCACCATGCGGAGGGGATCCATTTTGACGCGATTCTCAAAATGTCTCAGAGAACGATTATTCTGTTTAGCGCGCTGTAGGTGCCCCACAAATAAATATCTCGGGTTTTTTTTTCAATTAACTGTGCTTGAACTGATAACGAGGGAAAAAACAGACCGTTTTATTTAAGCTGACACAACAAAAGCCCAATGAACACTTGACCGGAAGAGTATATTATGTTCCACATTATAGTCGTTCACTTACCTCGAAAGCTTGTGCCTTAGGTTCCATCTCGTCTGGCCGGTGTCCCTCCTAAATAAACCGCCGGCGCCAACACGATACATGACGCACACCTGCTGCATTCTGATTATTCCGATCCTGAAATGAAATCGGAGCTGCCTAGACGAACTCCTCCACAGCCCACTCCCCCCGCTTCCAACATCCAATCAGGATGTTTAAACGGCAGTACAAACATGAAGGGATTCCTTCAGTTGTTGCCACCCACTTCGCTTCCTCGATGTAGGCTAGCCCTGCCCCTAACCATTTATTTCAATGGCACTCTGCTGAAAATGCCTGGGCCACAGCAGAAGCGCCCCATACACAGGTTAACCATTCCGCTTCTACCGGCCACTCCTACCATGCTACATCACTCTCTCCTCGTGTGTGCCTCAAGGGCGAGCGAAAGCCGTCGCCCCAGCCAGCACATGTGGACGAGGACGTCACTCTCGGCTCGCTCCTCAGTACTTTCATTTTCATTCTTAAAGCAATTAGCAAATAAGCAAGTAAGCAATAGAATCTGTGTTACAGAGTTAGTTAACATGAAGCAGACTCAGAGAGCACTTTATTTAAAGCTGCTTCGTGTACATTAATTCTCTCTTTTCTCTCGGATGCTAGGGAGGGCAACGCCCCTTTCGCCCGTTATAACCAGCCGCCACTGGAAGAGAGTGCGCTTGGGAGGTCGCTCCTTTGGACTACTGGCGCCACAGCTGTGGAACTCTCTGCCTCTTACACTTCGGGGAGCCACCAGCTTACTAGCTTTTAGAAAGGACCTCAAAACCTGGTTGTTCACCCAGTAGGTCTTTTTTTGCTCGTTGTTTTCTTTCTGTCTGTGACACTTTCTCTTTTAATGTGTTATGTTAGTATACTGCAGCCTACCCTAAATAAAAGCGCCGGGACACTCTTTTTGAGTAGCCCTGCGCTCTATAAAAGCCATTTTAACATAACATAACATAACATAACAAAGTGGCGCCGATTATGTTGACATCGTAAACCAGATTTTAACAGTCCTCCCTTTTCAACATATCTAGCCAGCTTGTCTAGCCGACATCCATCTTCGTTAAATTCTTAGCCACGACATCGTAAATGCTTTCATGCGTTCTTGTTTCAAAGTACAGAGTCTCAGGACAGACAGGAATAATCTGACACAATTGTACATAATTACATGTAGTTGATGTGATAGGCGAGGAGGTAGCGCAAAAAGAGTTACATCAGCTGCGTCATATGTCAGACCCGGAGATAGGTGGAGGGAAGCTCGCTTAAACACAAACCTGATACCGTAAAGAGTGGTCTGACAAAACAAGGAATATTACGTACATTACTTAAGGCCTAGACTTCGTGTGGATCAAACTAAACAGCATAGTCATGTGTACGGCTGGTGCTATACAATTGTCATTTATACTAAGTTAATGTTTCTTAACTATTAGTGTGCAGTTGGAAGTGACCGATAAAAGACCTTGGGAACTTGATTGGAGGGTAGTCAATTCAAAGGTGGTTGGGAGAGGAATTTCAACTCAACATGAGTTACAGTCAGAGAAGGGGGGGGTAATGTCCACAAGGGACTTCTTCTTTCCAGTGTCCTATTACCGCGAGCCATCACTGGTAAGCTCTCATTCTTCTTCTTCTTTCGTTGGCACTGTTGAGCACTGGCGGTGGAGCTAAGGTCCAGCTCAAATCCAGGTTTTCACATTGCAGGGTGTGACCACTCTTTGCTCTCGGATCACAGTCCTGTTTTGTCCTGTTCCTTAACTGATCTTATCATAGGTACCTTGAGACGGGGTACCCGCATTTCGTTCCTTTTTCGTCAAGTCAAGTTCAAAATCCCATATGGAAAAGAGAGGGGGGGGGGAGTAGGGACGTGCCTTGGGAGGCCGAGGGAAGAGGGGGTGGAGTGGGATCGGATTAAAAAGCGGACCAAGGAGAGCAGAATCTTTTAGCACTGAGCCCATCAATCGGGCTCGACGGGCTGGGACTTCAGGCATGAGCTGATCAATGAGCAGGGGGCTTTGGGATAGCCCTTCTTTTTATCGCTTTCCATGCTGAGAATGGTGCCTCGTCCCGCCTCTTTTTGCTCCGTGGCTCCCCCTTGGTCAAGGCCATAGATGTTCCATGATCCGCAGCCAGGCTGTGCGTCACGTCCGACCCCTCTTCTCCGATGACCACGTGTTATCTTTGAATGAGTACAAGAAACAAAATCTTAGAGAACTGGTTGGGAAGACATTTACACACTTCATTCTCTCTCTCCCAACCCCAAGTGGTCGGGGAAACGTTTATCGGTCGCTCTATGGTGGAAGTTTTAATCATTGCTGTGATGCAGGTTTGTGAGTGTTCTTGCAAATTTCCATCATTAGGTCTGCTATGTGTTCATTCCTGTACCTTATAAGTGTTACAAGAAGTCTGACATCCAATAACTTCCTGGTCTAGCAAAATTTGAACCGGCTTCCCCGGTAGAGACTCGTTCTTCTAACACAAGCCCTGTCTATCCATATTTTTCTCCAGGGACTGCTAAGTGTATGAAAAAGTGCGAGGTGCTACTGTCATGGGCTCATAAATCTGTTTCGGGGAGGAACACAAGCTAAACATTTTTCTTGCTGGAGACAATAGTTAACCTTTATCAGTTTTTAAGCGATGTATCTTTAAAAACAAGATCATCAGCTGTATTGCTTAAAATATCCAGGGGCAGCTAGTACAGAACTGGGACTATTCTGCAAGGACGGGGTGCTTAGACGCTCTATTTCTGTGCAATGGGCGGGGCGATTCTGAGCGATGGAGGTGGAGTCGTTAGAGCCATAAAACAAAAACCACTGACAAATAGTTCCCGTGATAAGGGCCAGATTGGGAGACATCAGTCGTCTTACCTGTCCTTTCTTTCTCAGCCAATTAAGTTTCAACATTTTACAGAAAGGAGAGGTAGTCGTGTGGTAAACTACGGTCGTTTTGCTTCTGTCAATTTGTTCGAACACCGTCGTGTTTAGGCCAATTATACATATACTGAGGACGTACTGTTTCGTCATCTATTCAAAAGAGGGCAAGGGAGCTTTCAGCGAGGAAGAGAGAGAGAGAGAGAGAGAGAGAGAGAGAGAAAAAGACGTGCGCACCAAGTAGGCTATTTGGTACACGTACGACATAAAACGAGAGAGAGAGAGAGAGAGAGAGAGAGAGAGACGTGCACGATAATAGGCTACTTGGTGTACACACAACATAGAGCAGCACGAGTCAGTTTTACGTCCAGGAACACAAGCTGGGGGAAAACATAAATTCAACGTTCACGTACACACAAATACCGAATAGGGTGTAACGGTACATACATCGAGCACAGAAACCTAAGACGAAGACTCAGGGCTATTTTCGGTATCATCCGTAATTCATTTTGGGGGGGGTTTTGGATGAGTCCCGACCTGGGGTATTCTTAACTTCTCTTATTTAGTCAGCACATGAGTCGACTCACTGGTGGTACATTTGGGTTATCAGTTGGAGTCGGGTTCGTCGTACGGGAATGACCCTTCAAGTTTCTGGTGTAGGTCACCCTCCAATTTACTAGCTCCCGGGAGAGGGAGAGTCCTTCCTTCAAACGAGGAGTTACCATATTCGGGTTTATTTTCCCATCCCCTTGATTGGTAGACAAGCATTTCAGTCATACAAAAGACGTTCTCTTCAGCGACCCAGGCATATGCAATACATACACATTCATACCGTACAATCAGGGCACGTACGCACAGTCATACAATACAGTTTTTCGTGTTCTCAGTGGTTGTCTGCACTCCACGCACCATCTCACAACGTTTGTCTATGTCTTTCCCTACATTTGAGCATAGTGCTGTCCATGGCCACTCCATTCTTCAGTCTGAACTCCGATGTAGCCTACAGGGAAGAAAAGAAGGGGGGGGGGGCAGCATTCAAAGTACGTCAGCGCGCATAAACACGAAAAAGTTCTACTTACCACGTACCAGGCTAGCTGTAGGAGCGTTTAATACCACAGATCTACTATATCCTTCCTTTTTACTATACAAAGATGCTTCATTTTATTTGTCCCTAAATTCGAGTTCCCTCGTCGTGCAGTTGTTTCTCAATCAGTCGTATATTATGGGACAGAGTACCATACCTTGCATTCGGCAGATACCTTAAGCTACAGTCAACCATTTTCTAACAACTCTGGGAAAAAAGAAGACAGGTGTGATGGATAAAAATTTTTCATCAATCCAAAATTCAGGCAAAGGGTCTGTATTATCTGTCTTCTATTGTTTGGGAATATTGGTCATTATTAAAAAAACTTTCGCCAACCCTAATGATTTGCTATGACGCTGATCCCATAATTCATTCGAAAACCCTTTATTGAAAAGAAATGTCAGTACACAAATACGGGCCTACAACCGTATAGGCCGGCCACGGTGCAAGAGGCGTCGAGTATCATGAGCAATACTACCTTAATGCGAAAATAAAAATAATCAATAATGAGAAGACCAGCATAAAATAAGGTTGTTCGCATGCCCAGTCAGTACCCTCCTCGTTCCCGCCCGTCATGTGCAAAAAGACCGTATACATATCCCTTAACATCAATACCAAGTAACCGGAACGCCATAAGGAGTTGTAGGTCCCTCCTACATCGGCGCCATTTTGGGGCGAGGTCGGGTGGGTCCAGGGTACAGTCTAGATGTTTCCACTAGCTAACGGTCGGACCAGAATCCCTTTCGGCAGTCCAGAAAATTTCCATTAATGCCAACAGTAAGAAAAGAGGTTCCACCAGAACTGATTCGGGTTGGTAGACTACAGTGTCTCCTGGTAATTCAAACAGAAACTGGCGTCAGCATGAGGGCACCACCATCTCGCAGCGACGCCGTGGTCCTTTCGGAGAGCGGGACAGCAGGCGTGTCTCTCCGCCGATACCCTGAATCAGTCTCTCTCACGGCACCAAACGGGGACAAGGTGGCTGCCGTCCGGGGCAAAGGCAAGTTAATGTGGAATGATCGAGCGATAGTGGCGGTTGCCCCCACCGGAAGTCCGCGGGAGTCGAGGGCCATTGACTCCCGTAGAATCTGCGAAGCTGAGAGGACGTCTTCAAGGGTGGGGCCCACGCCCGAGCAGGCAAGCTTCCGAGTTCCAAGGTAGCCCAGAGCCATCTTAGTGGACCAGGCCCGAATCCGAAGAGCCGGCCGCCATTTTTGAGACTCCTGTGGCAGCAGCAGTTCTCCACCACGGCCACCAGAGTGGGTCCCCCGACCAACCAACTGCGGGGGCCCACTTCTTGGGTGGAACGCTAATGGAAAACTTGGTGCAGAAAGGAACTTCCGCCTGGGTGGTCGTCCGGCAGGTGAAACGTTTAATGGCTGCCCTGTTGCAGCTGGCCGGTGAGTGAAGCGTCAAGGGGTGCCCTACTGCAACTGGTGAGCCTCCACCTGGGGAGGCGGGGGAGGCCCGTTTGCGTCGCCTCCCCCCAGGGCACCCCACGCCGTCTTTCGGTGCTGCATTGTAGGACGGCCAGGCCGGCACAACAACTTGCTGGACACCATCTCGATGCTATCCGGGTATCGGCGCATCGTGTTGCCTCCGGCCTCTTCGCACAACGGACCGTCACTGATGCCGTCTCACAGGCGGATGGATTTTGTAGGCCCTTTTTATAGCCCAAAGACGACTAAGAGACAGCAATGTTGCTACTTCGAAGAAGGAGGGGCGGGGACTGTGTTACGCGGACGGTGAATGCTTTGGGATGGATGTTGCAGCAGGCTGCCATGTAAATAGTTGTGTTTTAACGTGTTTTACCCTGTTGGAGTGTTGCATATACCTACAAGTTATTAAAGCGTTTTAATCATACTATTTTGTTGGAGTGTGGTACATATAGGTTGGGAGGGAGCGTATGGAGGGGGCATACGCCACAGCCCCAGACGTTGCCTTCCTCACGGAGACCTGGATGAACGCCTCTTCAGCTCCCGACATCGCCATCGCTATCCCAGAGGGCTACAAGATCGTCCGGAGGGACCGAAACGCCAACCAGATGGGAGGAGGCATCGCCATCATCCACAGGAACACCATCCGCCTCACGACCAGCACCGACAACACCCTGACCAGCGCCGAACACCTGCATTTCCAGATCCACACCAACCCGAACACCACCCTCAGAGGCACCCTGATCTACCGACCCCCTGGACCACGCACGCAATTCAGCGACGACATCGCCGACTTCGTCAGCCCGCACGCCCTCCCCTCCGCTGACTACATCCTCCTGGGAGACCTCAACTTCCATCTGGAGAACAACAACGACCACAACACCAGCACCCTGCTCGACAACCTCGCCAACCTGGGACTCAAGCAACTGGTGTCCACCCCCACCCACCTCGCCGGACACACACTCGACGCCGTCTTCTCATCCAGCACAGACATCGACTTCAGCCACGCCACAGAGCTTCAATGGACGGACCACAGCTGCGTCCACTTCACCTTCAAGAGAACAACGACCCACCAACACCAGCAACACACCGCCCACAGAAGCTGGAACAAGATCACAGCAGACCAGCTCGCCACCTCCCTGAGCCAACACCCTCCTGCCAGCTCAGCGAACCCCAGCCAGGCCGCCGATAACATCACGAAGTGGATCAGCAACTGCGCGGACGAACTCGCCCCGCTGAGGACCCCGCCTAGCAGACCCGGCAGCAAGAAGGCCCCATGGTTCACCGACGAACTCAAGAGCTCCAAGAAGAACTGCCGAGCCCTCGAGAAAGTCTGGAAAAGGGATCCGACACCGGACAACAGGACCTCCTACAAACTTGCCACCCGGAAACACCACCAGCTGATCCGCGCCGCCAAGAGAACAGCATTCAAGGACCGGTTGGACAACAACGCACACAACAGCAAGGAACTCTTCAACATCGTGAAAGAGCTTTCCAACCCCAACGCGGGAAACAACGACATCACCCCTTCGCAAGACCTCTGCAACTCCCTGGCTTCATACTTCCACAACAAGATCGCGGACATACACAGCAGTTTCAACAACCAACCAACGCACACCACGACCGACCAGCCAGCCCCCCCCACCACCACCCTCCACGCCTGGACCCCGATCAGCACAGAAGACACCATCCGCACGATGAACTCCATCCACTCCGGATCACCAACCGACCCCTGCCCCCACCACATCTTCAACAAGGCCGACGCTGTCATCGCACCCCACCTGCGAGACATCATCAACACATCCTTCGACACCGCCATCTTCCCCGAGAGCTGGAAACACGCCGAACTCAGCGCTCTACTCAAGAAACCAACAGCGGACCCCACCGACCTCAAGAATTACCGCCCCATCTCGCTTCTCCCGTTTCCAGCCAAAGTCATCGAGAAGACCGTCAACAAGCAGATGGCCGCCTTCCTCGAGACGAACGGATCCCTCGACCCCTCACAGTCCGGCTTCCGAGCCAAACACAGCACCGAGACCGCCCTCATCGCCGCCACCGATGACATCCGAGCCCTGATGGACAATGGAGAAACAGCGGCCCTCATCCTCCTAGACCTCTCCGCGGCATTCGACACGGTCTGCCACCGCACCCTAATACGGCGCCTCAGCAACATCGGAATCCAGGACAAGGCGCTGGAATGGATCATCTCCTTCCTCGACGGAAGAACACAGCGAGTCCGCCTACCACCTTACAAGTCAGAGGCCTCCGAAGTCATCTGCGGCGTCCCCCAAGGATCATCCCTGAGCCCCACCCTCTTCAACGTCTACATGAGCCCCCTCGCGGCCATCGTACGCAAACACCACCTCAGCATCATCTCCTACGCCGACGACACCCAGCTGATCCTCTCCCTGACCAACAACCCCGCCGCCGCCAGAGCCAACCTACACGAAGGGATGAAAGAGGTAGCCGAGTGGATGACGACCAGCCGCCTGAAACTGAACTCGGACAAGACGGAGGTCCTCATCCTGGGCTCCTCTCCCTCCGCCTGGGACGACTCCTGGTGGCCTCCCGCCCTGGGCACCGCACCCAAACCGACAGACCATGCACGTAACCTGGGCTTCATCCTGGACTCCTCCCTCTCCATGACCAGGCAAGTCAACAGCGTCTCCTCGGCGTGCTTCAACATCCTACGCATGCTACGGAAGATCTTCTGGTGGATCCCCACAGAGACCAGGAAGACCGTCACCCAGGCCCTCGTCACCAGCCGACTGGACTACGGCAACGCCCTCTACGCCGGGACCACCGCCAAGCTCCAGAAGAGACTCCAGCGGATCCAAAACGCCTCAGCCAGACTCATCCTCGACATCCCACGATCCAGCCACATCTCCGGACATCTGAGAGACCTTCACTGGCTCCCCATCAACAAGAGAATCACCTTCCGCCTCCTCACCCACGCACACAAAGCCCTACACGACCAAGGCCCGAGCTACCTCAACAACCGAGTCAACTTCTACGCTCCCAAACGCCACCTCCGATCAGCCAACCACGCCCTCGCCGCCGTCCCCCGCATCCGCAGAGCAACTACAGGAGGAAGGTCCTTCTCCTACCTGGCCGCCAAGACCTGGAACTCCCTCCCGTCCGACCTGCGCCTGACCCAAGACCACCTCTCCTTCAGGAAGAAGCTGAAGACCTGGCTGTTCGAGCAGTAGCGGCACCCCCCCCCCCCCCCAGCGCCTTGAGACCCTACGGGTATGTAGCGCGCTTTACAAGTGTCACTGATTGATTGATTGATTGATATAGGTGATCGGAGGACCTAATAGCAATTCATCGTTCGCCCGTTGCTTGGAAGGCAACTCAGGGTAGGGCGTAGAGGGGGTCCTAACAGGGCACTGGCCTGACGTTTCAGATTCTTGTTTTTGTTTAGCTTCCTTTCTCTCCTTTATTTCTTCTTCTAACTTTCTAGCGACAAGGTGAGCTGCCTTTCGTAGTTCTTTTTCTGCCTTTACTTCTTCTCTCTTTTTCCATTGCGTTGTTTCTTTGCGCCACATGCCGATACTGTCGAGCATAGTGGGCGTCGTTTTATTGCTACGTAGAGCTATTTCTAGCGTTTCTATTTTATGGTCATCAAAGGATCCCATCAGTGGCCACTGACTTTCGGAGTCCTTCTTTGTATATTTATGCCATAGTTTGCTATAAGCTACAGCGACTAGTCCATATTTAGTAAACATGTCCTTATTAGGGGTGCCTTCCAGTGGAGCCGGATGGTTCATCTCTAATAAGCGGTCCGGGCATAACCAACTACCAATCAGTGGGGAGAAGATAGGCATGACGGGTTACAACGGGGACAAAAGTCTGCACTACCTATCTTTTCACTGCTTGCAAAGACTAGATAGAATATCTCTATTCTACGTTATTTGCAAGTAGAGAATACCTCCAAAGAACCAATATCGAACAACCAATGTTCGGACAATCAATCAATCAAATGGTGAGAAAGAGATAGGTACGACGGGTTACAACGGGGACAAAAGTCTGCGTTACCTACCCTTCACTATTTGCAAAGACTAGACAGAATATTTCTATTCTTCGTTATTTGCAAACAGAGAATATCTCAAAGAACCAATATTCTTCAAAACAATCAATGTTCGGACAATCAATCAGTGGGGAGAAAAAAATAGGCACGACGGGTTACAACGGGGACAAAAGTCTGCGTTACCTACCCTTCACTATCTGCAAAGGAAGAGAGAGTATTTCTACTCTTCCTCGTTTGTAGACAGCGAATATCTCAAAAGGAACAATCAAGTAAGCAATACTAGTATTTTCAATCAATCAATCAATCGTTTCGCAATTCGTCGTGTTACACGACCTTACCCGGACCGCATGGACAGTTTCTCGTCTTCCGCCTCCAGCGCCCGATCGTCCTCTACTCTCCGTATTTGCCGCGGCACTCCTGACGGTTCCCAGTCAGGACCGTGGATCACTCGAGAGAGGTCTGTTCGGAACCAGTGAAGTTCGGATGATCGGCTGCCAGACGAGGGTCTATCAGGCAGGAGCTCTTCCCGATCGATGCAGTCGTTCACTTTGTCGTCAGGACCTCTCCCACTGGATCCACGTGTCGCTGATGGGCCCCACGCTTGGGACGCCAATTGTTAAATGGTAGCGGCACCTTCAGTCGATAACCTTTCAAGTATTGCCCGGCGGTAATCGCCTCTTATACCATTCGATAATTAACCAACAAAAGAGGCAGGCGCCGGAGGCTGGAAGGCAGGAAACAAAGTTTTATTCCGTCGGAGCAGAACACGTCAGATCGGACAGCAAGGTATCGTCTCGAGGTGCTCTACCCACATCTCTGAGGCCTGGCCTCTTATACACAGGTTTATTGCTTTATTACACATGACACATTCTTGTTAAGACTTTGATGTACGGAAAGGCATCCTTGGAATCCCCACTTCAAGCTTGTTCCTACACATATCTACAGTGGAAGTCCCCACCCCACCCACAGTAAGAGATGGCTATCACACAGGTGTACATTCCGCCAATTCCCGGGGGTGTGTGCGACTGGTCGGGTCTCAGGGGGTGGGGGCCTTGATCTACTGTAATCCCTTTGATGTGAAGTGTTTCCCTTACAGTGGGGGCAATAAACTGCATCCGCAGGGCTAGGTGATGGCCTGGGATCGGTTCGGACAATCGTGCGCAGAGGAAGGGGGTTATCAAAAGGACGTAGGACCATGTATGGGATGAAAGGAGGTGTTGGTCAGGCGCGGGATGTGGTTCCATGGCAGGGTCGCGCAGAAGGAGAGGGTTTATGGCCCATGTATGAGAGAGCGGGGGTGGCCGGCGCGCGGGGGGATGTTTGCAGCACCAAGGGAACGTGCTGGTGATCGGCGAGGGGCAGAGGGGCCATGGTGCTTTCAAAATGGCTACTGCTTAAGTGAGCGTACGGGCCTGAGAGGGGACAAGGTGGCGCCGATTATGTTGACATCGCAAACCAGATTTTAACATATTGGCTATGCCAATGCTTGTTCGTCCTTGTTAACGAACCAATAGATTGTATTCTCCTGAACAAATCGCCAAAGATGCGAACTCACAACAACCAGGTTATTCTAGTACTGTTCTTATTTATTCCAACCACTAAAAGTTAAAAGCGAAACACAGGAACCTCAGAGAAGTTTGGGGGCAATGAGGAATGAAGCCATAAAAAATGCTGGAGAAGACTAAGGGGATATAGGGATAAGGTAATAGTTAAGTGATACTCGAAGAACATTACCACTATAAGGTCCAATTTGGTTGGCAAAGGCACTCAGGGTACTGCTGGCTCAATTTAAGAAATCATTCAAGTCGTTTGATAATGAAATTCGTTGTCTCAGCAAGTAGTGCATGAGAACTAGGGTGGTCAAAAACAACGAGTACCCTACAACATAAACCACAAACAAGTATCCAAGTTACAAACAAAAAAAAAACGAATCAGAAAATGTAATGGATTTAAACCCTACAGAGAAGAGTATAAGTGATGAGCATTTAAAAAATACACAATCCACTGCTACTGGGTTTGGCTGATCTACACAAATTCATTGGTAGGAAGGGATAATGGGGTGCTATGCAAACAGGACTGAACACCGGTGCAAGGGAGGGATGCACTCTTATTCACAAAGGCGACTTCACTGGGTAACAGTGGCACCCAGGGTTTTTCAGCAGCAGAGGCCAAGGACAGGCTTTGTACTCAGATGACAACCTCCTTAATGCAGTGGACCCGAAGAAGTCCATGCCCTCGATTCTGCAAGCCTCTCACTAAACTGGAGATTATTCACGATACCGGACCAAATTGGTGCAAGTGCTCAGCACTAATATTTAAAGACTGGGAGATGAAATAGCGGATGTAGAGAGACAACCATACAAGATGGGTGAACACTAAATATTTGGGAACAGAGTTCACACAAGGGCAAGAGACCTTAACCCTAACCTACATGCAATCATGGCTGATTTTCAGGATGAGGTAAGTCTGTGGAAGAAAACTGCCCCTCTCCCTATCGCGTAAGGCAGGTGATTTCAAAATTACAGCTAAGCTCAAAAATAGAGATCCCGAAAACAGCAGCTATGCAGTCTGGGACAGCCAATGTAGGCTACTGGAAGGGGAGTGCAGGAACCTGCAGTGGGTCAGAGGCAATCCACGTACTGCGTTGAACATGATCTATCGGCCAGTTTAAAATTGTTGTAATGGGGGGCCACATGTGTGGCAGTATCATTGAATCTCCCAACTAGATACTAAACTAATAGGCACCAACACAGAACGCAGAGCAATAGGCTAGACTGGTCTTGGAGTTAGGTCCTGCAATATATTTGAAAGAGGTGAGACCACCTTGCTGACAGCCACAATTGTGGGCACTAATTAAAACATGGAAAATAGCCACCACAGAATAGGGTAAAACAAGCAATGGAAAAGCCAGCAAGTTTGCTGTAGTAACGCAATACTTAGCACAAAATGCTAGACAAACGATAGCAAGCCAGCAGAAGTGTACAAAAGAGGGCTTTAGTTGTTAAGTAGTCAGAGTCCCTCATGCAGTTCTAATTAAGTACTCAAGTGGAGGTGTAAGAATATATGCCTTGGGTGACAGAGGAGTAGCCCACAGTGCTGAGCCAAGAAGCGAGTGACAATGCTTCAAGCCGGTAGCTGAAAGACGCTGGTCAATCAACGCTCACTACATATACTATCAAACCCCAGAACTAAAAGTGTCTTTACAAAAGAAACTCTGCAAGTGAAAGTAACAGTGCAAAAATAAAGTGAAACTAGGGGGTTTCCATGCTGCAAACTTGTTGGCTTAGTAGACATGGGGGGGGGTGAGGGGGGGATTAAGATGTTCAGCATATTCGAGGAGAAAAGTGAGTTGCAAAGATTGCAAAAGTTATCAGCATACACAGCCTTAATGTGCTCTTTCTTCATGCACAACTGCATGGAAGCAGAGGATAGCTACTTGATGCCACTCACATAGAAAGAAGAGTCCTGGGAGAATGGATGACAAACATTTTCAAGACGCTAATGCATAACAATTGATTTTCAGGGTGACCTCGGAAGTAAATGGGAGAAGAATGTAGGGCTCACTGGTAGAATGGAAGGCAGGCTTGGGGCACCCCAGAGAGGTGGCTATAAAAGCAAGTCCCAGTCTTATCCAGGATAATATAGCTATAACTAGCAAGTTGCACAACATGGAGCAAGCAATCACTGCTCACTGGTCACTGCTTGGAATGACCAAGGATCTCCTTCCTACACACCTTATGGAGCTGCGGAATTATATACACAGTCTGAACAGAGGTTATGAACACACTATTGGCAATAATGGCAGTTGTGATGCAGCCAACATTGCAAGAGCGCATTCCATAGATGCAGACGATAAAATAAAAGTACCCCTCTGCTACTTTGGTCTAATGGTTGCCAAAAGGGGGTCAGCTCGCAAATGAGGCAGGGTGTCCATCCCCCAAAAATTGGCAGAGGTGCACAGATCAGTGCATGTGGCCAAAAGAGTGCTTACAAAAGCAGAGGTTGCCCCTGAAGATCGGAAGCTTATGGGTGAAATAGAAACTTTTGGAAGAGAGGGGGTAGGGCGAGGGAATTCACATTCTGGTGTCGTTTGGCAGACTACTGTAGGGAGTGCTGAGAAGGGGTTTGCAGTGAAGGTAAAATGGTTTCAGCCAGAAGCACAAATGTGCCTCCTGTTCAACCTTCTCTTCTGCCCCCCAATGCACAACAGATGATGCAAGTTTAAAATATAAATTACGAGGAACAGTGTAATGGGTTGATTTGGAGAACAGCTACATGGTTGTTATATTCTTTAATGCAAGCGTGTTTCCCCTCCCCCCAAAGAGTTATCTTAAAAAAGAAATATCAATTCTAATGGTGTTAAGATTGACTGGATGACTACTCTATTAGGGATGCAATGAAATGGCATAGTACGACACTGAGTCTGGTTTTCACTAGAAATAGCAATCTGACAGATACACTAAAGGACACAACGACTAGAGATGAATACAACAGGAACAGGACATAATAAACTTTTCAAAGCAGCACAACGTACCTGTTAGACCTGGCATCATTGGCATGAGTCTCTCCTCCATTTTTTTCCGTTTGCCTCCTCTGTTTACGATGTTTTTGCTGGAATATTGCTTTGGGCACTGTGCCACTGCTGATCAGTGCCACAGTGCAAGTGCTCCCTATGTTAAATTGATACATTGATTGGTGTTACCATGATTGGCTTGGTTGACTTACTGTTCAGACCCTAGTCTAGTGGACCGCGTGTGCCAAGGGCATGTAAGTTAACTGCTGCTGGTGGGCTTGCAGCACTGGTTGTGCCACCCACAGAAGCAGCGTGTAAAATGTGTCTCAGGCCTGCCATCGCAGAGCCTGTGTGCAGTCCCTGACTGCCATGTCGACTTGGCAAGGAAACCTACTTGCCAGTCTCTAAAACCTTCACTTTGCCACATTTCAGACACCTCTATGGTAGGCCCTAGAGCTGGGTGCATTGCGGGTAAAAGGTAGGTCATGCCCTGATGTGTGTGGCATGACCTAATAGTGAATTACAGCCATTTTCGTTTTTCACTATTGTAGGGCTACCTGCCTCCAATAGGCCAGACTGGGCAGACTGATTATTAACTCCATTATAATCTAACTGACTCAGGGAGCATGGTAGCAGGTCGAGTTTAGTATCCCTGAACTCAGAATTTAATAACACACCCTTTAGGATGGATGGTTTTTAAATTCTGTGTTTGTAAATAGCCCTTTTAGAAAGTGGCTATTTTCTTGTCCAACTATCCACCGGTCTCTGCTGGTTTGGTGTGTGTGTCAGGGGCTGGGTGGCTCCAGAGGTCTGAATGAGTCAGTGTGGGGTGAATGAGGCATCTACACTTGGAGTGGGGGAAGAGTAGTCCCTGATAGCTTGCCCTGCCTGACACAATGAAGCTCTACCTCCTGCCGGGCGACTGATAGCCCTGCTCCTGCCAGTGACAATACTGGCTCCGCCTCCTGCTGGGCGGCTGAGGACCCTGCCCTGCTCAGTGAATAGGCCAGGTGCCTCTGCCTAGCAACACCCACAACAAACCCAGGATGGGGGGAATTTCCCTGCTTGGACAAAGGGAACAAAGCAGAAAAGGGGTACAAGAGAAGGACCCCTGAACCAAGAACTCAGATCACTTCTGACAAGGAAACCTCTACCAAGGACAAGAAGCCTGCTGATCTAAGGACTTGCCTCCCCCTTCTGCCAGTGTGCTGTTTGCTGGGGGGAACCTGAAGCTGCTTCTTTATTTTTGCCAAGGAACAAGGAGAGAGGAACTTGGTGTGTACTCTCAAAAGCTTGCTAGAAAATCTCCAACGGCTGGAAGAGTGCCAGCCTCCTGTTGAAGTCACAGGGCCAAAGGACTTCATCCTCTACTGAATTGCTGGTTGCTGGAAAGTTATTTCCAGTGCACAGGGGAAATCTGCAGTCTCGCCGATGCCGCTGAATCCAGCTCGACATCGTGAGTAATGGCTCCAGTGTTCCGAGTCTTCGACACCGGCCGCCGGGCCCGATCGACGCCAGTAGTGACGCCTGGAGTAGTGAGTATCGGCTCCAGCTCTAAGTGACCCTGTCTTGACGCCGGTATCGATGCCGCTGAGTAGTGAGTATCGGCTCCAGCTCTAAGTGACCCCGTCTCGACGCCGCTGCTGATCGCATCAACTCGACGCCCTTCTCGACGCCGTGAGCGCTGCTCCGGCCCGACACCTCTCAACGCCGCTGCGGATCGACCCGAATACGAGGCACGACCGACGCCAACCTCGACGCCGACATCTCAACGCCGTGGATCATCGTTTTCTTCATTTCCAAAGGTACTGTGTTTGGGGGTTCTGTTGCGACTCCAGGCTCGACGTAGCGCTCCTCGCGGTCCACGCCGAACCTTGGGAATATCGTAAACTCGACGTCGTGTGACTCCTGTGGGGGTCACATTGTTGCCAAGAACTGTGTTTCAGAAGAATACTTACTTTTGTTGCTAAAGAACTATTTCCTAAGAAGAAACTTTACCTGAACTACTATTTTTCCTTCCAAAGAGTATTTATTAAGATTGTGGTATATTTTTGTCGTTATTTGGTCTTGTGCTAAGCCTTATATAAAAATACTATTTTTATAATAACTCCTGTGGTGTGTCCATTTGTAGTGTATTCACTTTATTACTGTATGTGGTCATAAATGCTTAACACACTGCCTCTGAGATAAGCCTGTCTGCTCTGCCAAGCTACCAAGGGGGTAGCAGGGGTTATCTGAGTGTGTAATCCCCTTGCCCTGACTAGAGTTGGTGGGTCCCTATTTGTCAGAAGTGTATACCTCTGCCAACTAGAGACCGCCGGTTCTAACATTGGTGGTCAGCGGTGAGGATTGAACTTTGCATTTATGACTCATGTGCAGTGATTAGTGTACGCTACATAGTGAAAGCAGACCATAGCGCAGCCACAATCTGTTTTGGTAGGATCTTCTATTTTTGTTCTCCGCTTTCCTGGAGCTTATTTTTTAAACACTGCCAGTTTTGACCATGGAGGATGCCGGAGCTGCTACCCCTTCCCTTATTGTTGTGGAGGAATTTGATAAGGAATTGATAAATACATACAAGTTAAAGGATCTAAAACGATTTTGCAAGTAGTTTAAAGTTCCTACCACAGGTCTCAAATCGAGAGGCGACTTCCTCAAAGCGCTGAAGGCCTGGTTAGAGGCCAGAGATCCCTCTGATCCGGCGGCGGAACCGGAAGAGGAGGAGGAGGAGGAAGAGGAAGTGGAAGAGCACACAGAGGGGCCAGTGTCATCTCCCGGCAGTAGTGTTTCCTCTAAGGGCCTTTCTCCTGAAGAGTTGGAAGACAGGGAGAAGGAGAGGGAATACAAGTTAGAGATGGCAAAACTTAAATTAGGAGGGCAGTTGGAATTAGAGAATGCAAGAAGCAGAAGGGAAGCTGAAATGGAGAGCAAAAGATTCGATTTTGAAAGAGAGAAATTAGCGTTTGAACGTGAGAAGATGGTGAGGGAGAAGGAGCTTAAAACTAAGAGTTTAGAGTTGAATCCCTCTGGTGGCAGCACTCCATCTGGGCCTGCAGAAAGTAGGTTTTATTTTCCCAAAGATGTGATAAAAGAATACAGTAGAAATGAGGATATTGGTCAATGGTTTAAAGCATATGAGTTAGCATTGTTGGCCCACCGGGTCCCTGAGAAAGATTGGGGAGCGGGGTTGTGGGGTCGCTTTGTCAATGAAGGGAGAGATACCTTGTTGGACATGCCTGCTGAGGATAGGATGTCTTATACTCATATGAAAGATGCTTTAATGTTGAGGTATGGCTTAACTCCAGAAAAGTACCGACAAACCTTTAGAGAATGTAAGAAGTTGCCTGGTACTACGTGTGTTGAATATGTGTCCTTCTTTTGCAGAGCCATGGATGGTTGGGGAAAGGGTAGCAAGGTGGATAGTTATGATGCTCTTTATGATTTGTTTGCATGGGAGCACTTGTCTAATAACTGTTTTCCAGAGCTACGCCAACACCTTATTGATAGCAAGATATCTAACCCTAGAAAACTTGCTGAGGAGGCGGACCGCTGGGTCAGTACCAGGGTTCACAAGGGTCCAGTGGGAGACTCAGCCAAAGGTGGGCAGGGTCCCCAGCAGAAGAGTGGGGGGGACAGGGGTAAACAGAGGGAGTTTCAGAAAGGGCCCCAAAATAATCCCCAAGGGAACCAAGGGAAGGGTTCCCAGCCTCCCCCTGTAAAGAAGCCAGAGGCCCCGACAGGTAAACCTGTTCCCAGGGGCCCAATGACCTGCTACGTTTGTAAGCAGGTGGGACACCGTTATTATGATCCCCAGTGTCCCATGAAGGATTCGAATGCACTGCCGCGTGCACCCCCCCGTCAGGTAGTGAATGTAGCCCTGGGAGGGAGTGAAATGGGTGCCCCCGGTGGGTGGGGTCCCGCAGAAATGTCCCTGGTCTCTTTAGGAGACGTGGAAATGGTCCCTCCAACCCCTCTGTCTAGTAACACTAAGAAATATAGGCAGTGGGTGACCATTAATGGCCATAGGGTGGAAGCTCTCAGAGACACCGGAGCGAGTGTGACAGCTGTCAAGTGTCACTTGGTGTCCAGAGAGCAGGTGGTCCCTCATGCATTCTACCCCGTTGTAGCTACTGACAACTCACAGAGTAAGTGTGAGGTAGCTCAAGTTCCTTTTGAGTGGGGGGGGTCTCAGGTACTCTTCAGGTTGCTGTGAGGCCCGCCATGCCTGTTGATTGTCTCCTGGGCAATGATTTGGAGGACTCCCCTTGGGCTAAGGTGGAGCGAAAGGTGCATCTGGAAATGTTGGGTCTGCCGGAGTGGGTGTTAGCGACCACCCGGTCCATGTCAGCTAGTAAGGGTGTTGATGGGGGCCCGGAGCCTGAAAGTATGGCCCAGGACCCAACCGTGAAGAGAAGAGGCAGTGGGCACGGGAACCGTCCCCCATCGTTCCCACTGTCCAGGAGGGAGCAGACCCTGAGGGGGATGCCCTGGAACCTACAGGGGAACAAGTGGCTGAACTGGGAGACCTGCCCGAGCTGACCCATTGGCAGCAGGATGGTGGTCCCTCCAGGGAGGAATTTTGTGCTGAACAGAAAGTGTGCCCTTCTCTTGTGGGTATGAGGCAGCAGGCCTCAGCCCAAACGACAGGTGATCAGTCAGGATCACATTGGATTTACTGGGAGAACGACCTACTGTATAGCGAGCCTAAGGCTGCTGAGCCTGGGTCAGCCCGTGTGCTGGTGGTACCCCAGGGCTTCAGAGCCTTCCTACTGGGGTTGGCTCATGACGTTCCGTTAGCTGGACATCTGGGGCAGGACAAGACCTATGACAGGCTTGTCACCCATTTTTATTGGCCCCAGATGAGAAGGGATTCAGACATCCATTGTAGGACCTGCCAAACTTGCCAGGCAAGTGGGAAAAGTGGGCAGAAGCAGAAGGCTCCCCTCCAACCTTTTCCCGTGGTCAGTACCCCCTTTGAGCGAGTGGGGATTGACATTGTGGGGCCACTGGACTCCAAGACAGCCATGGGCAACAGGTTTATCCTGGTCTTGGTGGACCATGCCACCCGGTACCCGGAAGCCATCCCTCTCCGCACAGTGACGTCCCCCATGGTGGGACGGGCACTGATGGGTGTTTTCTCCCGCATGGGGTTCCCCAGAGAGGTGGTGTCAGACCGGGGCACCAACTTCATTTCTAATTATATGAAGTCTCTGTGGAAGGAGTGTGGGGTAACCTACAAGTTTACCACTCCTTACCACCCTCAAGGTAATGGGCTGGTTGAGAGATTCAACCGGACCCTAAAAGGCATGATTATGGGTCTTGAAGAACCAATGAGGCGTAAATGGGACGTCCTCTTACCATGCCTGCTGTTTGCTTACCGTGAGGTGCCACAAAAGTCTCTGGGGTTCAGTCCCTTTGAGCTTTTGTATGGACACCCGGTAAGAGGACCTTTGAGTCTGGTCAAAGAAGGCTGGGAGCAATCTCCCAGGAAACCTCCCCAGGATGTATACAGTTACATGCTGGCCTTTAGGAACCAGACTCGGCGCTTCAGAGATCTTGCTCAGGCAAATCTGGAGGCCAGCCAGGAAGAGATGAAGCGGTGGTACGACCAGAATGCCACTCTGGTTGAGCTCCAACCTGGTCAGAAAGTTTGGGTCATGGCCCCTGTAGAACCTTGTGCGCTCAAGGACAGGTGGACTGGACCATTTGAGGTTGTGGAGAAAAAGAGCGATGTCACCTACTTGGTGGACTTGAAGTCTCCCAGGAACCCCTTGCGGGTCCTGCATGTCAACCGGTTAAAGCCCCACTTAGAAAGGTCCGAAGTGGGCATGCTCCTAGCCACAGATGCTGGAATGGAGGAGGAGATTGAGCCTCTTCCTGACCTCCTGTGTGCAAAAGAGGAAGATGGGTCAATGGATGGTGTTGTCCTCTCTGACACACTGACCCTTGAGCAGCAGCAAGACTGTCGCCATCTGCTGGGACAATTCCCTGATCTGTTCTCCTTAATCCCTGGTGTCACTCAGTGGTGTGTCCACGATGTGGACACCGGGGACAGCACTCCTGTGAGGCACAAGGCCTACAGGGTGACTGACAAGGTCAGAGCATACATCAAGAAGGAGGTCTCCAAGATGTTTGCTTTAGGGGTGGTTGAGTCCTCCAGCAGTCCTTGGGCCAGCCCAGTGGTCTTGGTCCCAAAGGCTGCAGCGCCTGGTGCTTCACCAGAACTTCGGTTCTGTGTGGATTACCGAGGACTCAATTCAGTCACCAAGACTGACGCGCACCCCATCCCCAGAGCTGATGAGCTCATAGATCGGTTGGGGGCTGCCCGGTACCTTAGTACGTTTGATCAAACGTCTGGGTGCTGGCAGATCGCCTTAACTGATGGGGCAAAAGAGAGGTCTGCATTCTCCACATCAGATGGGCACTACCAGTTCCGGGTTATGCCCTTTGGGATGAAGAATGCCCCTGCCACATTCCAGAGGTTGGTCAACCAGGTATTGGCTGGGCTGGAGGATTTCAGCGCCGCCTACCTGGACGATATAGCAGTGTTCTGCGCCAGCTGGGAGGAACACTTGCGCCACCTCCAGGAAGTGTTGTTGGCCCTGCGCAGAGCAGGCCTCACAATCAAGGCCAGTAAGTGCCAGATTGGGCAGGGTTCAGTGGTGTACTTGGGGCACCAAGTAGGGAGCGGCAAGGTGGCCCCCCTGCAACCCAAGATAAATACCATCCTTGCTTGGGAACCGCCCAAAACCCAGACTTAGGTGAGAGCCTTCTTGGGTCTCACGGGTTACTACAGGAGGTTTGTCAAGGGGTATGGCAACATTGTGCACCCCTTGACCTCGCTGACTTCCAGGAAGCAGCCGAGACTTGTGATCTGGACTGACGCCTGTCAGAAAGCCTTTGACACCCTGAAAACTGCAATGTGTACAGCACCGGTCCTCCAGGCACCCAACTTTTCAAAAGAGTTCATTGTCCAGACAGACGCTTCAGAGCATGGTGTGGGGGCTGTTCTAGCACAGATGAATGAGGAGGGCTGAGACTTACCTGTAGCCTTCATCAGCCGGAGGTTACTTCCCAGGGAACAAAGGTGGAGTGCGATAGAGCGTGAGGCATTTGCTGTGGTCTGGGCGCTGAAGAAGCTAAGACCCTACCTGTTTGGGACTCACTTCCGGGTTCAGACAGACCACAGGCCCCTCAGATGGTTAATGCAGATGAGGGGTGAAAACCCAAAACTGTTGAGGTGGTCCATTTCCCTACAGGGGATGGACTTTACGGTGGAACACCGCCCTGGTACAGATCACCCCAATGCTGATGGTCTGTCCAGATTATTCCGCCTTAGTGATGAGGACTCCCTGGGTGAAGGGTAGTTCTCCCCACATTTCAGCTGGAGGGGACACGTGTTAGACCTGGCATCATTGGCATGAGTCTCTCCTCCATTTTTTTCCGTTTGCCTCCTCTGTTTACGATGTTTTTGCTGGAATATTGCTTTGGGCACTGTGCCACTGCTGATCAGTGCCACAGTGCAAGTGCTCCCTATGTTAAATTGATACATTGATTGGTGTTACCATGATTGGCTTGGTTGACTTACTGTTCAGACCCTAGTCTAGTGCACCGCGTGTGCCAAGGGCATGTAAGTTAACTGCTGCTGGTGGGCTTGCAGCACTGGTTGTGCCACCCACAGAAGCAGCGTGTAAAATGTGTCTCAGGCCTGCCATCGCAGAGCCTGTGTGCAGTCCCTGACTGCCATGTCAACTTGGCAAGGAAACCTACTTGCCAGTCTCTAAAACCTTCACTTTGCCACATTTCAGACACCTCTATGGTAGGCCCTAGGGCTGGGTGCATTGTGGGTAAAAGGTAGGTCATGCCCTGATGTGTGTGGCATGACCTAATAGTGAATTACAGCCATTTTCGTTTTTCACTATTGAAGGGCTACCTGCCTCCAATAGGCCAGACTGGGCAGACTGATTATTAACTCCATTATAATCTAACTGACTCAGGGAGCATGGTAGCAGGTCGAGTTTAGTATCCCTGAACTCAGAATTTAATAACACACCCTAATTGTTTTTAAATTCTGTGTTTGAAAATAGCCCTTTTAGAAAGTGGCTATTTTCTTGTCCAACTATCCACCAGTCTCTGCTGGTTTGGTGTGTGTGTCAGGGGCTGGGTGGCTCCAGAGGTCTGAATGAGTCAGTGTGGGGTGAATGAGGCATCTACACTTGGAGTGGGGGAAGAGTAGTCCCTGATAGCTTGCCCTGCCTGACACAATGCTGGCTCTACCTCCTGCCGGGCGACTGATAGCCCTGCTCCTGCCAGTGACAATACTGGCTCCGCCTCCTGCTGGGCGGCTGAGGACCCTGCCCTGCTCAGTGAATAGGCCAGGTGCCTCTGCCTGGCAACACCCACAACAAACCCAGGATGGGGGGAATTTCCCTGCTTGGACAAAGGGAACAAAGCAGAAAAGGGGTATAAGAGAAGGACCCCTGAACCAAGAACTCAGATCACTTCTGACAAGGAAACCTCTACCAAGGACAAGAAGCCTGCTGATCTAAGGACTTGCCTCCCCCTTCTGCCAGTGTGCTGTTTGCTGGGGGGAACCTGAAGCTGCTTCTTTATTTTTGCCAAGGAACAAGGAGAGAGGAACTTGGTGTGTACTCTCAAAAGCTTGCTAGAAAATCTCCAAGGGCTGGAAGAGTGCCAGCCTCCTGTTGAAGTCACAGGGCCAAAGGACTTCACCCTCTACTGAATTGCTGATTGCTGGAAAGTGTTATTTCCAGTGCACAGGGGAAATCTGCAGTCTCGACGCCGCCGACGCCGCCGAATCCAGCACGACATCGTGAGTAACGGCTCCAGTGTTCCGAGTCTTCGACGCCGGCCACCGGGCCCGATCGACGCCAGTAGCGACGCCAGGAGTAGTGAGTATCGGCTCCAGCTCCAAGTGACCCCGTCTTGACGCCGGTATCGACGCCGCTGAGTAGTGAGTATCGGCTCCAGCTCTAAGCGACCCTGTCTCGACGCCGCTGCTGATCGCATTGACTCGACGCCCTTCTCGACGCCGTGAGCGCTGCTCCAGCCCGACACCTCTCGAAGCCGCTGCGGATCGACCCGAATCCGAGGCACGACCAACGCCAACCTCGACGCCGACATCTCGACGCCGTGGATCATCGTTTTCTTCATTTCTAAAGGTACTGTGTTTGGGGGTTCTGTTGCGACTCCAGGCTCGATGTAGCGCTCCTCGCGGTCGACGCCGAACCTTGGGAATATCGTAAACTCGACATCGTGTGACTCCTGTGGGGGTCACATTGTTGCCAAGAACTGTGTTTCAGAAGAATACTTACTTTTGTTGCTAAAGAACTATTTCCTAAGAAGAAACTTTACCTAAACTACTATTTTTCCTTCCAAAGAGTATTTATTAAGATTGTGGTATATTTTTGTCGTTATTTGGTCTTGTGCTAAGCCTTATATAAAAATACTATTTTTATAATAACTCCTGTGTTGTGTCCATTTGTAGTGTATTCACTTTATTACTGTATGTGGTCATAAATGCTTAACACACTGCCTCTGAGATAAGCCTGTCTGCTCTGCCAAGCTACCAAGGGGGTAGCAGGGGTTATCTGAGTGTGTAATCCCCTTGCCCTGACTAGAGTTGGTGGGTCCCTATTTGTCAGAAGTGTATACCTCTGCCAACTAGAGACCGCCGGTTCTAACAGTACCTATCCTAAACTCAGGGCTTCGTTATTTACCAAAGCATTCCCCACCAATTCCAGGTAAGAGGGTAACCCTGGATGAGGTCAAAACAAACTTGTGCGAAAAATGTTACGAATAAACAGCACAGCAGCAACAATTTTTCAAGAAACATCTTTGCAAACGTAATGGGCGTTTGTCCACCAAGGGTGAATATGCGAGGTCTCACTTCTTATTTGCTATCTCTATTGACAGTTTCCCTCAACATGATTTATTCTAAGTGAGCTGGGAGAAAAATATGCCAAGAATGTGACAGTCACAAGTATTTAAAATGAAATCAACTCAAACTTCAATCAGGGTGTTAAAATATAAAACAATATGGTGACCGGCAACCCTCTGAATAGAGACAGATTACAATGAACTAACAAAAATGCAGACTCAAATCTTGAGGAAACTAAGAAAGATTTTAACACATGTGTCCGGAAACTCACAATTTACTCCTATTTTGAGATGAATGCCCATCAATCCTGGTGCCCATTACAAAGAGGCAAAACACAGCATGAATGTTGGCAACGCTGCTTGTTGCTTTTAAAGTAAATATGGAAAACATTTAATACAATTACACGTAGCTTAATGTTGCTACATCATGGGGTCACCCCAGGGAGAAAAATGTATACACATGGAGATACGCTCCTAGGCTTGCGTACTTTGGTCACTGCAAACGCAAATTCGTCTTAAACTTGCCAAATGATATTTGGAGAGACTCACTTAACTGCCACGCTACTATGCGATTAAAAATGCGTCAAAGTATTTGCTTTCCACACATGTTCAAGAAACAGCTGCCCTTATGCCCAGGTGAGACATTTTGGTTTAGTGCAGTGGCCTTTTCCATTGGTTGTTGCATATATTTCCACTTTTTTTTTTTTTTTTTTAAATAAGGACTGCAATCAGAAGTACTCGTTCATATCAGACTTAACTGCACTGGCTGAAAAGATTAATTGCGTAGCACATATAGCAGAATACAACCAGCAAAGAATGTTTTTTTGTTTTTAAACCTATTTAACACCCAATAGAAGCACAGGGAGAAAGAAGCTAGTGTCTTCTTTTATTTGAGCATGTTACCTGTTTAAGCATTACTTGGACATGGCAAGACATCAAGAGCAATGTTGTGTGTATGCGAGGCTGAAATGGTAACTCTGGATATATTGGAACTAAAAGATTCAGATGTGTAACCAAATGCATCACTATTATAAAGTAAATAATTCAAAAAAGTGAAATGATAAAGTAAGGAATCGGAAGCCTATTGATGCGATAATGGCAACAAGATGACCAACAGCTGCCTGCAAATTGTAAATGTTAACGTTGGGTATGACCAATGGGTGTCCAGAAAGATGGATACATGCTCTAATGATGAACAGTATGTTGTTATGGGTGAAAAGAAAGGTTGTTAAGGAACTGAAATGCAAGGTTCAGTACAAGTGCCAGTTGCGTGAATCCTAACAGGCAAATGTGGCATCGCATTATTTGGAAGGCAAAGGGAAGTTTGTAAAATGATGACATGAAAGCAATTGGAGTTTATTTCCCATTTCGTTGTTTTTAGTACAAGTTAGATTATTAGATATGGCTAAAAGTCACTTTTGTGCCACAGAGCTGCTAGTATGTATGAAAAGGTTGTTTACCCCGTTGAACCGGTTCACCGATTCACAGTTCTGTTTTATTGTTATGTAAATGTAATGGAATTTTGTCTTTAGAGGGGGGGGGGACTACATAAAATTGGATTGAGCAGTATCCATGAACGTCATATTTAAGAAATGCATGAAGAAACTAAGTTATAAGTGCAATGAAAATGTGACCAATTCACAAATTATTTTCAAATAATTAAAAGATCAGGTACGTCTGAAACTTCAACCTGCTGAAATTCAAAGTCTTCCAGGTCTATAAATCGACTGCTGGTTGGATAAAAGAGAGAAATAGAAAATAAATAACCGTGACAAACATTAACTGTGGATTGCTGTACACAGAGTGGTGAAAACCTCCCACAATAACTCAGGACCAAAAAGAAAGTTGAAGATACTGGAAGAACAAAGACATCTGTTCATACTGCAACAGGACAGTAAAAGCATGGCTTGGGGCCGTGCCCATACAATACGCAGAAAACTATACTAGGTTTAGAAAGAACTCCAATCGTAAAAGTCATGAGGCATTCAACACTGATCATGTATATTTTTTTAAAGGAAAGTTATTTCCTTTTATGTCATTAAGAGGCGTGCATAGAAAATAGGCCGGTTAAGTGCAATATAAACAGTAGATTAAAACAAGTACAATGTAACTACAAAGACTGATTGAAAAAGTTTCAGAAACATTCGCGTGTCGGGAATCCAGTTTGACAAATGGGATATAAAATAATTTGGACGGACCTTAACAGCATTCCCAAAATACCCATATCAATAATACAGACAGCCCCTCCTATTCTGACGAACAGTTACCATGAGCGAGTTCCAATAAACTCCAGGGAACAGTTGTGGCACACTGAAAGATTATAGAACATTAACAACAGTGCCCTGAAACTGGTGAATATATATTCTGTAGATGCAAAATGGCAACTGCAAACGCACATTTATTAGCGTGGCAAAACTCAAGTTCTCTAAACAAATGCCAACCATCTACAGACGTCAACACACCGGTGCTCTTTTAAGACTTAACTATCACGAGCTTTGAGCAACGCTGACCAACCACCAAGACTATGATAGAGATTGCTACTCTGACTCTACATTACTAAGCGCAGCAAGACCATCAATGCAGGAAAAATGACACATTTTGTGGATATCATTTTGACAGAACAGAAATATAGAATCGATGGAAATAGGGTATCCTGGCTACGGCAGGCTACCCTCCCGGATGATTTCCACGGTATACAAATATACATAACATGTGTTACTAAACTATATAAGTCTTGGGTGCTGCAAAAGGCCCTTATTGTGACAGAAAAAAAGATTAAACATTTAAACAAGAGGCCGCGAAAGTGAAAGTGAAAGTGATCGCGATCACGATCAAACATCAAAGCGGCCGCGAAAGTGAAAGCAATCGCGGTAAAGTGCGGCGCGCGCGCCCGCGCACATGCACTGTAGCTCTAGTCTGGCCTGGTAGCACTTTTTGGAGCCCTCTCAATAAGTCTCACCAGACCAGCGCATGCGCTGGGTCAGGCGAGACCTAAAAATGCCGGTTTACCAGTGGCTGCAGCAGGCCCGGAGTCCTTCACAGACCACTGTCCTCTCAGCGGAATGGAAGGTTCCAGGAGCCGGACATCTGGAAAAAGAAGGACACGAGACGCGAAACAACAAACTCTTTCTGTTTTGCCGTTTTTGACAGCGTGAACTCTTGACAAGCGCTAAATAGGAGAGCTTTACATGAGCACCAGTTACAGTACATTAGGGGTATACAGTGGCGTAGCTAGGCCCCTGCGTTTGCCACCCACGGCGGGCGAATTTAAGGGGGGGGTCGTTGGCCGACCCCCGGTGCCAAAACTCGTGCCGCATGGACCTAAAAGGACAGCCTTCTGATTTTGTTGTTGCTGGCAGGGTGCCAACAAAACCAGGCCCCTGTGAAGAAACCAGCCCCGACCCCTTCCGGCCTACCGGGGGATTGCCCGGTGCCCGGCATCACCAGTCGGGCCCTGCGCGTTAGCTTCTTGTAAATATGCCCCTTTGTGTGAAGATATCCATATGGGGAAAAATCATATTCGGGGACCACACAGTACAATGGAATTGACATACGTCAATAATGCCATCGACCCAAACATGAGAAGCATTTCTTTCATGTGGGCGCTAGGAAAATAACTTGTTAAGTTAATTTGAATTAACTTTGTTCAAAAAGCCAACAGTTTTGGTAATTTACGACTCCAAAATGTATTTTTTTGGGGACCTTACAGAGGACATGCATAGAGAATGAGACCACTGTACATGCAATAGCCACTTCCTCTTTCGGTCCTGGAAACTCTTCCCTGTGCCTAGTTCAGCCCTTATTCATTTTGGCTTTGTGTTTTGAAGGTCAAGCATCCCTCTTCCTATGTCTTCGATCTCTGCTGCATGATCCACACTTGGAAGATAGAATCTTTACTTTTTTGAAATCTCAAGGACACTCAGTAAAGTTCTTTCTAAATGTTTGGGTTGCTGTGCCAGTGCTGCACCATCATGTTCTGAAATTGGTTAGCAAAGCAGTGAAGGAGAGCTCTGTTCCATCCATCCACCTGTTGATTGGATATGAGGCTACCTTAAATAAATGAAAATAGAGGCTTTGGCATAACAGGCACAAGTTGGTTTAATCAAACGCTGCTGCCAGGAGAGCCTTGACAGTGCGTCTGCTCAAAGTCTCTTGATGTGCAAAGTTTTGCCCACTGTTCATATACAGTTCATGATGTACAATCAAGCAATTTTCTACATTCCCAAAAAATAAATCAATATATACAGGCATATAATTAGGACACTGATGGGTCTCAAATTTGGGGAGAGCTAGTGTGGACCAGTATGTATGTGGAAAGATTTGGTATCTAGCTTTGTAATATTTTGGAGATGCGAGGCCTTAGCCAAACAATTTTATTGGGGCCAATTTCCTCAGACATGTTTGTGGTGCAACTATCTATCTGTGGGATCAACTAGGGTTTTCCCTGGGAGCATGTCTGTCTTTATGTTAAGAGAGACCCCACCTGTGTCCTGGTATTCTATAGGGGTGGGACGCAGGACTTGTCTAGCCATATATGTCTGACACGGGGTTGATGGGAAGGTCACATTGGGTGAATCTGATAACCATGATACAAAATTAAATGAACGTTATCAGAGCACTTCACATGAGCACCAGTTGCATTACAGATGGACACATTCATTTTTTAGGCATGGCAAGATAGTGTGATTTGCCCAAAATCACTGGATGCTTAAGCCTCCCGACGGACTCGAACCTGGTTCCCCAGCTTCAAAGTCGGGCACTCTGGCCGTTAAGCAGGCCTTTATTTGTATTGCCATTGTAGGGCCTGCACATATCATGGTATACATTGATATAATAGTCACCCATTCCATCACATCTCTTGACAGACAAATTGACCAGTTTCCAAGCCACAGACTACATGAACATCACTTCACACTGGGTCTCCTTCAACGTGGTTAAAGAAGCGGCTAGCCACTGATCTCACCATTGCCGATTCTTCACAAGGCATTTGGCAGCATGCAATGGTTTTAATATTCTCCATTGAAAAATCACGTTCAGCTGTCAACATCCTGGAAGAATTTAACACCAAACTCCACAAATGGCTTCAACCCAGAGGTCTCAGGTCTGATGTTTCTGCCCCAAAAATGGCAATGATATTGTTAAAGATATGGCTGGCGGAGGATACTTTAGAGTCTGATGTTTAGCTCATTGCATTAAACTAATTGTGCAGGGCTGCCTAAAAAAGGAAGACATAGTCAACAACAAACTGGTCACCTGCTGCAGGATTGCTTGCACTTCAAATACTCTTTCAAAGCTGAAAACAGATTGGGATCATTCAGTGTGATAACAGAGTCCCTGTTAAAGGCCTTTTACAGGAGGTCCTTACCCACTCAAACTCTGCATTCTACATGTTGCACCACCTGTTTGAACAGGACAGGACAGATCTATCAATTACTGCATACTACATAGGAGAGAAGATGCGACTGCCAAAGCCATGACAAGAGTTTGACCACTGGGGCTAACGAACGGCCTTACCCAAATGCTGCTGCTACAATGGCACAAGCAATTCTATTTCTGCACATGCTGCATTTTGTAATGTTGAAATACACATACAAACATCTCAATGAAGTTGCATCTGCGTTGGTCTATAGCTTAATCAGTAGAGTGAACACAAATCTATGGTTGCTAAAAGAAATTGTGCCATCTGAAAAGAACGCATATGTAAAAGTACTAGATGCACTCTTCCACCTTTCATTCAGTTTTCATCAGTGAAAGTCGCTGTTTCCCAGAAATGGATTATCATGAAAATGAGTGACCTAGAAGATAAATGATTGCATCTTCAAGGCCATAGCAGAATTATTGTCATGAATCTCTGGAAAGCGTTGTGGTGTTCTGAGTTCAGCAGTATGTTGTTACTGTAGCAGCAGCATCAACCAGTGGTAAAACAGTCATCCACTACTAAGCCAACATTTTCACTTCCAAAATCTGCCATTGATTGGTTTATAAATATTTTAAGACTCAAATCAAGCTCACAGGCAAGTCCAAAACATATATTGTTCACAACTATGCTGATGGAGGAAATTATATAAGACTACTTAGATGACTAAACAAAAGTCTACTTGGATAAAAAAACAATTGCCCTATTGCCATGGGACAAAATCACAGTGACGAGAACTCACTAGGCTGGCAATAAGTAACTTGTATATCGTATGGCCAATGTATCATCAGAGCAGGTGTTTAGTGGGGGCGTGGCTAAGCACGCGATGGAAGCGGACGTGCCCGGGTAGAGCTCCCGCTTGAGCCCTCCTGCCCCGGGTCGTTTCTCCGCCACAACGCTCCTGAGTGCTGCTCGTTCTGGCCGGCGGATCCTCTACGGAGCCTTCTCCGTCACCTGGCCAACTCTGAAGAGAATCGGCGGTGGAGAACCGCGCTGACCCTACAGGCGGGACTGCGGCCGCTCTGCTGGATGCGCGGCCGCGGCTCGCGGCTACGCAAGCCCGAGGCGCTGCCTTATCCCCTGGGCCCAACACTGCAACCTGAGCGGGAGCTGCTGCGACACTGCGCGGCGGCCTGCGGCCGCGGTGGGGGTGGCCTGGTGAGGCGAACGCCGCGACTGGACTCGTCTGGGGACCCCCCTGCGGAGCCAAGGGGGGGGCAGCGACGAACTGGGGGCACCCCTGTGAACGCGAGACTGCGCTACTGGCGGCGCCCGGACTCGGGGTGAGTCGTGTGCCTGGACCCCAGCGACAACCAGCTGCGCGCCCAAGGTAACCGTCACGTCCCACGTGGACTGGGGGTGCACTGGAGGAGCAGCGGAGGAGGCCCCTGGACCTGCAAAAGCGCGCACGACACTGGCTTCTCCCCCCCCCCCCCCGCACTCTGCCAGGGCAGTGGACGTGCTGAGGCGGCTTTCACCTTTGGAGTCAGCGATTCTACAGCACGACGCGCTGACGCACGTTGCTGCCACCCGTGGACCCTGGAGCCGCTGTGGGAGTGCCGACTTGGGCCTTCTGGACGCACACATGGTGTGATCCCTACGCCGCGGGCTGGGGTGAGGGGCGACGCGGGGGGAGAGGCGCAGGAGTGCCCTGCGGACTGGAGGGAGACCCTGAGCGTTGCTCCAGCCGCGACCGGACCCCCTCACTAGTTGTGACCCCTGGACACGTGGCGATGGCGGCACGGCCTGGCTGGCTGAGGCAGTGAGACAGGGCGAAGCGCGCCGCTCCCCTTCATTGGAGTGGGGCATCGACGGAGCGGAGCCGCCCTGCTGCGCGGCAACGGCCCCCCTGCCCCTCGACGACGGGGGGGACATCTTGCACACGCCGCCGGCTCCATGCCTAGAGGGGCGCGAACCTGCTCCAGACCGGGAGCTGCAGCGGTGAGGGGACGGCACGAGAAAACGACACCCGCGATGGATGCTGATCACGTAACGGCAAAATTGGACAGCGTCCTGGCGGCCATGGAGAGGATGGAGGAATCGCTGCAGCAGACACGCACCTCCCTGGAGACCCGAATAGACAGTGTGGCAATCGACCTCACGCACCTCAGAGCCGACCATAAAAAGCTGCAAACGCGCACCACCGCGCTGGAAGGCGCCATGGCAGAGGTCGAGCCGGCGACGAAACGGACAGAAACGAGGGTGCAAGACCTTCTGCATCGGGTGGAACTGTTAGAAGGAAGGGCTGAGGATGCGGAAGGCCGGGCACGGAGGAACAATGTCCGCCTGGTAGGCATTCCGGAGAGATGGGAAGGGGCGAATCCTGTCCGCAAAGTGGAGGACTGGCTACGAGGCCTACTACCAGATAACACACTCTCCCCGCACTTCGTGGTGGAAAGGGCCCACCGCGTGCCCGCGAAACCACCTCCTCCGGGCTCTAACCCTAGGCCATTTCTCCTCCGAGTACTCAATTACAGAGACCGCGATGCCATCCTGCGAGAAGCCAGAACCTTAGGGGAAATTACCATTGACAATGCAACAGTGATGTTCTTCCCCGACTACACGGCGCGAGTACAGAGGCAGAGACACTCTTTTCTAACGATCAAACGAAGACTGCGCGAAGCGGCCCTCCAATATTCGCTACTCTTCCCGGCCAAACTACGGGTGGTGGCGCACGACAAAACCCACTTCTTTACGAGCCCCGAGGAAGCAGAGGCCTGGCTTGATGGCGCAATGCCGGACGCGCCGCGGCGGACGACGGGAGCAGGCGCGATGGAGAGAACGAGGGGATCAAGACGGCGGCGCCGCCACGGGACACCCACATCGCCGCCGGCCGGAGGGACGGCGAGCCGCTCCCCGCCAGTGGACCTCGTTCAGCAGGAGCAGCGGGATACCCTGCGCAGGGTGGCAGAGATCAGCAATTCCCCGGCGTCGTCGGCTCGGCCGGACACCAGCCCGACAGTACACTCAACGGACGACGAGGCGATCTATGGCATCCCGGACACACAAGACTCTGGGGGGCCCCCGGAGGTTACACCGCAAACGGCGGACCTCTTCGGCTGAGGCGCCCTGGCGTTGGGCTGCCGCTTGACGCGAGCCGCTGACCTGCCGAAATCCCTGCTGGGTGGCCCCTCGTGAGACGGAACTTGCTGGAGGGCCCTGGCGCCTCCGCCGCTGGCACTACGAGGGATCCACCCACGGAGTTGGACACTGTGAGTACATTTTCTACTTATGACCACTCGGCCTGCACACCCGATTTACAGGCATGTAGAGACGCCTTTTGGTGCCACATGGTCGGCTTGTTGCTACTGGCGTGACTTGCGAAGGGACATGCCTGTGCCCCCCCCCCCCGCGGGCGCTCCAGCCCCCGCTGGCCTGATGGCCGGGCACACAGCTGCTACGGCCTTGAACTACAGCCCTCAGACACCTGCCGGCCGACAGCAGCATATATGCAACACCCGGGCAGCATGCGGGGCGCTTCCAAAACTGCACTGTTTCCATTGCTGCTCAGAAGATACATTACCCACCCCCCGAGACTGTATAGTTTGTAAGCTCGCTTGAGTGTTTGGACGGCGACCTGTTGTACAGCCGACCTTTTGGTATTCTACGAATTTTCTTTTAGTTGCCATGTTCAGGCCTTTTATGCAATCTTTCTTCCCTCTCCCCTTACCCTGCTGGAGATCACGACACTGCACGCACATCACCCGTTTTAGCTGCGCGGTGGGAGCGGACTGCTGCCCCTGGGGGACCCTTGAGATGGGGGATGCGCTCTTGGGGGCTGGGGGAGACCCCCACATACAGGACTAATATGGCTAGCACACAAATATGCACCTGGAATGTCAGGGGGATGCATACACCGGCTAGGCGCTATCATATCTATTCGTACCTAAAGAGGCACAAGGTTAACGTAGCGCTGCTCCAGGAAACCCATCTGAACGGGGCCGAGGTGAGGGCGCTCCATCGTAGATGGCGAGGGCAGCTGTACGCTACAGAATACTCCTCATTTGCTCGCGGAACACTGATATGGATTCGCCCAGGGACCCCGTGGGAGGCCACAGACACTGCGATAGACAGTGAGGGCAGATACACGGCTGCGCAAGGCAGGCTAGATGGCCACTTTATCACACTGATGTCCCTCTACTCCCCAAACGTTGAACAGGCTGGCTTCCTGGCGCGGCTATCATCGACTATGGCAACTTGGCATGACACTTCATGGATCATAGGGGGCGACTATAACTGCACCTTAGACACCACGCTGGATCGCTCCTTCCCGCCCCCAGCTAACGCCCCTACCAGGGGAGCCACGAGGGCGCTGCTGGAATGGGCCGCGCAATGGGACTTACAAGACGTCTGGCGGCAGCGTAACCCAGAGACGCGGACGTACTCCTATTACTCTGGCGCTCACGACTTACATGTCCGCCTCGACCGCTTCATGGCGTCCACAGACCTCCTACCTCATGTGACGGACGCACAATACATGGGCCGCACACACTCGGACCACAATCCACACTTCATGTCCATAGCCTGGGGACCCTTCCTGCAAAGAAGCGCTGTTCCTGTGCTGTTGCTGTCTGGCCACTTCGCCACGCCTCGCGGCCCCCGCTTCGCGGGAGCCGCTCGTAGGCTTAGACTCTCTCTGGGGAACATCCTTTCTGCCTCCCTTCACGTGCTTTGAGCACCAACGCGCCCCTTGCAAGCTGTCATCTGGTCAACAGGGGTAGAGGCGGGACTGCGAGGACCAGCATTCCTAGCGGCGTGGATCGGCCGCAGCTGGTCCTCTTCCCGCCCCCTCCTCCTCCTCTTTAAAATCTGTGTGGAGTGAGTGAGCCTTGGGACCCTTCCTGCAAAGAAGCGCTGTTCCTGTGCTGTTGCTGTCTGGCCGCTGTTTGTTTGTTGGTCCTGGCCGACGCTGCACCTGTGTGAGGGCTGCTTAAACCCACGACTTGCGGAACCCGCTTCGCGGGTCCCGCTGCGGAATCCCCTCACCTTTATCGCCTGTTTGTGGTCTCCTGCCCGGCTGCTCTGTGGGGGCGTGTGAGGAATCAGGGCTGCGAGCGTGAACCGGGACTCACCTTCCCAGGAGTCCCGGTCCCGGAGGCTGAGTCACCTGGCCCCGCTCTCCCTGAACGCCCCGCCCCCACCTTTTTACAAACTTAAAAGGCACCTGGACCCTTTCTTCGTGGGACGCTGTTTGTTTGTTGGTCCTGGCCGACGCTGCACCTGTGTGAGGGCTGCTTAAACCCACGACTTGCGGAACCCGCTTCGCGGGTCCCGCTGCGGAATCCCCTCACCTTTATCGCCTGTTTGTGGTCTCCTGCCTGGCTGCTCTGTGGGGGCGTGTGAGGAATCAGGGCTGCGAGCGTGAACCGGGACTCACCTTCCCAGGAGTCCCGGTCCCGGAGGCTGAGTCACCTGGCCCCGCTCTCCCTGAACGCCCCGCCCCCACCTTTTTACAAACTTAAAAGGCACCTGGACCCTTTCTTCGTGGGACGCTGTTTGTTTGTTGGTCCTGGCCGACGCTGCACCTGTGTGAGGGCTGCTTAAACCCACGACTTGCGGAACCCGCTTCGCGGGTCCCGCTGCGGAATCCCCTCACCTTTATCGCCTGTTTGTGGTCTCCTGCCTGGCTGCTCTGTGGGGGCGTGTGAGGAATCAGGGCTGCGAGCGTGAACCGGGACTCACCTTCCCAGGAGTCCCGGTCCCGGAGGCTGAGTCACCTGGCCCCGCTCTCCCTGAACGCCCCGCCCCCACCTTTTTACAAACTTAAAAGGCACCTGGACCCTTTCTTCGTGGGACGCTGTTTGTTTGTTGGTCCTGGCCGACGCTGCACCTGTGTGAGGGCTGCTTAAACCCACGACTTGCGGAACCCGCTTCGCGGGTCCCGCTGCGGAATCCCCTCACCTTTATCGCCTGTTTGTGGTCTCCTGCCTGGCTGCTCTGTGGGGGCGTGTGAGGAATCAGGGCTGCGAGCGTGAACCGGGACTCACCTTCCCAGGAGTCCCGGTCCCGGAGGCTGAGTCACCTGGCCCCGCTCTCCCTGAACGCCCCGCCCCCAACTTCTTATAACACACCCTATTGGTCTTTGGCCCATAAATATCGGAGAGTGACGCTGCGCGGGAGCGCGCGGGAGCGTCCGGGGCTAAGACCGGGCAAAGAGCGGGCCGTTTGAGGCCGTTCGAGGACTGAGAGGACTGGACTGGCCCACACCTCTTGGCTCGACATTTGTGGAAGCTAAACTAATAATTGAGGGGAAATAGACCTACCTTTGCTACAGTGCTTTAGCGCTATGGATCCAAGAGTAACCCGTAGCAAGTCTTCTAAACGTGGGTCACAAATTAGCGGCCCCATGGATGACTTTATAACCCGCACTAACATAGCTATAGACGAAGAGATATTCAAGCTCCAATCTCGGGTCTCGCTAGAACTAGATGCCGCCAGAAGAGTGTCCCAAGTAATTGCACTTTCTAAGAAATCCTCTCTAGGCCATATAGCCACTTCTGTTACCCCTGAGCGCCCAGCCCGCCCACATTGTATAGTCACTCAGGCAGATGTTTACCATCCTCCGATCCCGGCTACTCCCCAATTTGCCTCGGGAAGTAAGAATGAGGAAACTCCATCGACACCTCTTAGTGTGCACATTCCTGTCCCCATTGCACTTTTCCCGAATCGGTCTAATAATATCCCCAGTGGTAAACAACCGAAGAGGAAACGCAATTCTCGCTCAGCTTATTTCCGCAAGAAAGCGAAAATTGCTGTCCCAAAAGATCTACTAGTGACCAACATCACAGCACCCAAAGCTGGAGTAGTGAATACCCCTAATACCCAGTCATGTAGTGAGGGGCAGGGACAAAATACATCTATTCCCTTCCTTAATACCACAGTAGGTGTGGACCCCGAAGTAGATGGGTTAACCAATAACAATAAAGAATTTATAGAGGTGGTTTGGGACACACTAAAAAAACTTTTGTTACCTCTAGATCTAAGGCTATCAAGAATAGAAAATAACTTGTTAGAAATAGAGAAGAGCGTTATTGCTTTGGCCACTCTTGGGTTGAAAAGTCTGGAAAACCAGGGCATTTTTGCAGCAGACTCCATGCCACATCCTACCGCACCCCAAACCAATCTAGCTTCCTCTTCAGTACCATCCACAATAAAAGCTGTCCCTAAACCAAGGTCAGTTATGGGGGAGCAAGCTCGCGTTAAACCAAGGCCAGTTATGGAGGAGCAAGCTTGTGTTAAACCAAAGTCTCCCCCACAAGGTCTCACACGCAACCTGCAACACCCCAAACGCGAAACACCAAACAGATCGATTCCCAGTAAAACCCAGGTTCCCCCAGTCAAAGATAATTTTAGAGGAGGCTATATTGACCTTCCCCCAGAGGCAAACGACTATGTGGTTGTCTTGACGGGTGTTCCTATGATAGGCAATGGCCAATTTGAAAAACACTGGTCGCTGAAAAACAAAATAATGCACTGGTTAAATGTCAACAGACCAATCCCCAATGGTAGAAGAAGTCGCGTACTGATGGTTCGCAGGACCCCCTGGGTAGGGCCAACGCTGAAATCCAGTTCGGGGGACTGCATAGTAGTGACCTTCGAAGACCCACACACGGCACACCACATCTGTAGTTGGCCCAGCAATGATGACTCCTTAGTCAAACCCAAACCACTATCCTTTTTTTATCCCCCCCGATCCATCTGTAACCAGGGGGATAATTGGTCATTGGTCCAACACCACCAACGGCCGAATAGGCCCTGGTGTCACCGGGAGACCCTCCCACATTGGAATGGTCCCTCTACTTTTAACAGATTTGGTGGCCTAGAGGAGGTGGATTGACTCCCTGTGCAACCACCCAAACAACCCCGAAGGGAATTCTTAACTTCGCAAAGGCATCATTCCATTGATTATCCAGCCCGAGTAGGACGATCCAAGAATGAAAGGGTTGATGGGGTGACCTTGTCATTAGACATAACAGTAAATTGTAGCAGGGAAAATTGGTCAAACTTGCTCTCCATGACCCCCCCTGCATCTACTTCTCTTGAACACCCGGATTCTACCTGCCTGGTCTCCTATGCGACCCCCATTCTCCAGCAAAATGAGCCATTGGTGAGGTCTTCAAGACCTGTGGGTGCGATTGTTTCTCCTATGCCTATGCCCATTGACCCCATCAAGGTCTCTCCAAAAGCTGACTCTGTTTTAAAAATGTTATCTTGGAATGTGGCTGGTCTTGGTCGTAACTTTGACATCCCCGAATGGAACGACTTTCTGGAACCCTTTCACATTTGCCTCTTTCAGGAAACCTGGTGTTTGGAGCCAAGACATCGAGTGGGATTTTCCACCTTTTTTATCCCTGCAGTCCAGGAGCAGGGATCCAAAGGTCGCCCGTCAGGCGGCCTTATTATATGGATTAGTATTACTCTGGGCTTCAGGGTGAAAGAAAGAATTACTCAATCACCGGATCTCCAGTGGTTAACGATATCACACAAAGGGGGAAGAAGTATGGAAATCTTCAACATTTACCTGAGGGGTGCCAAAGGCGGTGTATCCCATCTACCTACTACAGGCCTAAACCACAACCTGGCTGCTTGCAAAGCGGACTCCTATATAATGCTTGCAGGCGATTTTAACTGCTGTTTTGAGCCCTTGGCCAGCGAAGATATCTTGGACACTTTTGAGGAGGACACCAGGAGAGGTATTCCTATTTTGAATCTTGACCCGATTCCAAAATGGTCGCAAAACGCAATAGAGATCAATGCCCTCTGTATGGAGCATAATTTGCGACCGACAAATGGCCGATCCAAATCTGACCATATGGGTGCACACACTTATAATAGACAAGACCATACGTCTAGGATTGATTATATTATGCTTAATTACAATCTCTGGCTATATCACCTAGATATGGAGGTTATAGTGTCGGGCGATAGCGACCACAACCCCTTATCGCTATCTATTTCATTTCCTTGGCAGGCTGGAAGCCAAGGCCCACTCGGACATAAGTGGAAATCCTCCCACGAATTAGTCCCCGCAAACTGTAGCAGGCGCTTAAAGTGGGCAAAAGTCTTGGCTGATGAAACAAGGATGGCCCAAGCCGGGTCTATTTTGGAAGAGGTGGAGCCCCAGATGAACACTTTAAGCTCAACCGATAACAAGATCTTACCTCTATTCACTGAGACTGTTTTGGCACTGAGTGACTTATTTATTGTTCCCCAAATCTCTCGTAGGGGTCCCCCGAAAACCTTGCCTAAACAGTCAGACAAGTGGTATACTGTAAAATGTCGTGAAGCTAAGAAGGAACTTGTTGTGACATTAAAGTCCAAAGACGCAGTTGCTATTAGGGCTGCTAGAAAATTCTATAAAAAAACCATATTTGAAGCCAAACAGGTTTATGATTTTAACTTTTGGGGAGACTTAGTAGAGGCTAGCACCAGGAAGGATGCCAAGAGGTTCTGGGACCTATTAAGATCTAGGGAAAAGCCCACTGACCAGCAGCTAACTTGTAACATTATAGGGGGGGTATGGTTCGACCACTTTTCACAACTGTACTCCGCTCCCCCAGGCCTCCCCCAGCTAGCTTGCCCACCCATGGGTTTATTGCCTAATCCTACAATCATCCTCCCGTGCTATGATGGCCTATTTACCAGCTTAGAAGTAGAGAGAGCAATACAAGGTATTGTCTCGAACAAAGCAGCGGGTCCTGACGGAATCCCAGGAGACCTAATCAAGAATTACCCACCCATTTGGAGCAGATTAATTGCCTCGCTTTTGAACGAAGTTATGATGGGTGGAGTCTTTCCTGACTCATGGAGGGGTGCTGAGGTCGTTCCTATTTTTAAAAAAGGTTCTAGGGACGACCCAGCGAACTACCGTCCAATTAGTTTATTGGACTCTTCTCAAAAGGTAGCAGGGAAGGTGGTATTGGGCAGGATCAATGAGTGGGCAGATGGAAATCACATCCTGTCAGATCTTCAAGCGGGCTTCAGAACAGGAACAGGCACAATCGAGCAGACGTTCCGCCTTCTAATGATCTATTGGAAAGTGGTGGTGCTGGGAGGGGGCAGTCTGTATTTAGTCTTCATCGACTTGCGGACTGCCTTCGACCTGGTACCACGCGCACTTTTATGGAACGTCCTCGATGGGTTAGGCCTCCCTCCTTATTTGCTGTCGCTGCTCGTGAAATTCCATGATAGGAATTTCGCCCAAATTAGATGGGGTACACAGGGAGAGAAAACATCTCGTATCCCCGTGGACAGAGGCGTTCGCCAGGGCTGCGTGCTTGCCCCCACTCTGTTTTCTCTTTATATTAACGGAGTGGTGGAGCATCTTCTACAACAACCATCGGATGCACCAACCCTGGCTGGAAGGAAAATCCCAACGCTCCTGTTCGCAGACGATACCCTCCTAATCTCAAAATCACCAATGGGCATTCAATCGCTGCTTTCTAGCTTTCAAACCTTCTGTGAAGGAAGGGGTTTGGCTATAAACATAGGCAAAACTAAGTTTTTAGTCCTTAACCCGCCCAAAAAATCCGTCTATCCCCCGGCCCTAGATTCTGTCCCACTTGATCGCGTCAAAGAATTTGATTATCTGGGTATACGCATCAGTGATACCATGAGTTGGAAGGCACACCACCAAAAAATCCTTCTTACTCACAAAAGGGTGGCAGGTGCGTTGCTCAAGGAACAGCGAGCCTCATTATTAAAACCTATTGGGGCTCCCCTAGATATCTATAGGGCTAGGGTTGTAAGTGCGGCACTTTATGGTGCTGAGCTGTGGGGCACCCATGGAGTTGACACTTTGGCCCATCTTGAGAACAACTTCCATAAAGATCTAATGGTTTGCCACACAGCACGCCAACAATCCCATTGCTGCTAGATGCAGGTACCCGGGCAATCTGCGACCAAGCAAAATTACGCCCACTTTTGTTATGGTCCAGGATCTGGAATGTACAGGAACTAAGAAGCTATGCAGAAGCCTTGAATGACATTTTGTCATTACCGGGTTCACATAAGATCATCTGGCTTAGGGAGGTAAAAAAGCTGCTCTACAAATTAGGCCTAGGAGAGGCTTGGGCCAACAAGTCTGCACCCCCGAAACAACAGTTAAAGAAGGTTTATTGGGCATGGGTAGACAACGAGAGGGCCCGAAGTATAAATCATTGTAAATCTGTAGTTCTGTTTCTGTCGGTCAAAGACTCGCCGTCAAGGGAACTTTATCTAGATACCATTCAGAGCTCATGGGACAGAGCACTGTACATTAAGTTTAGGGTGGGGGTGCTTCCATTATGTGAGTTCATGTCCACTTGGAAACCGCCCGCTCAAACTGTACCCTATTGCCCATTTTGTGATCTAAGGGTAGAGTCTGTGTCCCACATGCTGTTTGAATGTAGTGTCTATGTAGCTCCGAGACGTAGGTGGTTGAAGCCCCTGTGCAGGTGTCTGGGAACTCGCTCTCACTTGGAAGCTCTGCATATTTTACGTACAGATGCTAGACCCTTTTTTTCCACTTGTATGGCAAAATTTTTGGGCTGGGCTTGGCGTCTAAGAACTGCAAGAAAACTGTTAATCCAGTGAATGACCCCCCCTACCCAATACGCTGTTTCGGATATGAAATGTTTTTATACTGATGATTGTTTTTTAAAATGTTCTTTTTTTAAAAAATGTGTGGAAAATGCTTTTATGATATGTTTGTATCGAATAAAGCTACTACTTACTTACATAGCCTGGGCCCGCCCACACCCCCCTATCCCCACATGGCGCCTGCAGCCAGCGCTGCTGCTAGATGCGGTTTTCCGCGCTGCCCTACTCGAGCGCACCGCGCACTACTTCGAGGACAACACCGGCACAGCAACTGACTCGAGGGTGGAGTGGGACGCCTTCAAGGCCGTGATACGGGGCCACTGCCTGCGCACTCAGGGGCAGATACGACATCAACTGGAGAGAGACCTTACCAGGCTAGAGTCGAACTTGCTTGCGCGGGAGGGGGAGGCTGCGGAGGGAGACGGGGGCCCACTGCATGATGCCCACACGGAACATGCGCGCCTTTTGGAGCGACTTCGTAATGTCAACTATGCTGCGCACTCGGCGAGGACCCACCGCCTTGGTGACAGACCAGGCAAACTTTTAGCGTGGCTGATTTCGCGGGACGCCCGCTCCGCACCAGTGACGGCTATACAGGGCGAGGGGGGGGAACTGGTGTACACGCAAACTGGCATCCATGACGCTTTCACTGTCCACTATACCACATTGTACTGCTCCCGACTCGCGGTCCCTTACACTGATATCACGGACTATCTCTCCCCTCTGCCGATACCGCAATTGACTATTGCACAACAAGACGAACTCGGCGCTCTGCTGGAGGCGGACGAGCTTAGAGAAGCCATCTTTCAGCTCTCCAACGGGAAAACTCCGGGCCCGGACGGGCTACCGGCTGAATTCTACAAGGCTGGCTCGGACATCCTTATCCCGGAGCTCCTGCGAATGTATGCAGCGGCGGCGGAGGGAGCTGCTTTGCCCCCGACGCTGAATGAGGCCACGCTGATTTCTATACTCAAGCCAGGCAGGGACGGCACGCGAGTGGGCTCTTACCGCCCATTGGCTTTGCTAAACACAGACTATAAAATCCTTGCTTCTGCGTTGGCTAGGAGGTTGGCCCCTCATGTGCCCGCTCTTGTACACCGGGACCAAAATGGATTTGTCCCCACACGCCATACCTCCTACAACATCCGCAGGCTCTTCCGGGTACAGGAATACGCCACGCAACAGTGGCCAAGGGCGGGATGCCTGATACTGGACTTGGAGAAAGCCTTCGACTCCGTTGAGTGGCCGTACCTGAGAGCAGTAACAGAGAAATACCGGCTGGGAGGGGGCTATAACGCCATGATCGCCCTGCTTTACAACGAGCCGACCGTCCGGGTCCGCACGGGCCGCATCCTCTCGGACGCCATCCGGGTCCGCAGGGGCACCCGCCAGGGCTGCCCGTTGTCGCCGTTGCTGTTTGCACTGGCAATGGAGCCCCTGGCTGCGACGCTTAGGACACACGGACTGGAATGGGGAATCCCATTGCCGGATGGCTTGCACACGGTATCTCTATATGCAGATGACCTGCTGTTGTACGTCAGAGACATGGCCGCCATCCCTGCCTCCCTCGCTGACGTATTCCGCACCTTCGAGGCGGTATCGGGCCTGAGGGTTAACTGGGCCAAGTCGGGAGCCTACCCCTTTGGCCCGGAGACACCTGAGTGCGACGTCCGACTGGGAGGGGACAGACTGCAGTGGCACCCCACCACTTTCCGCTACCTGGGGATTAGGATCTACAGAGCCCCGGCGGACGTCTTAGACGGGAATCTTCTCAGAGCGATCGCATCTGTGCGCACGCAGGTTGGCTACTGGAACACCCTGCCCCTCAACGTACCTAGTCGGGTGGCACTGACTAAAATGATAGTGCTGCCCCGCCTATTGTACTATTTTGCAAACCTGCCCTTGTATGTACCCGCCAAATTATTCCGCGACCTGGAGGCACTGCTGCGCAACCTCATCTGGAACAAGGGGAGGCCGCGTGTAGCGCTGGCCAAATTGTACATGCCCACAGACTCTGGGGGCTTAGCGGTCCCCAATATGGAGTTATATTATCTAGCGGCGCAGATGCAATGGGTGGCGGGGTGGCTGAGCGGCAAGCAACTAGAGGACACTGCCTCACATACGGCTGCCTGGACGCGGACGCAAGTCCACACACTGTTCCACCCACTGACTCGTGCGCCCTGCCCCTCCCAGGTTCACCTGGCGGTGGCACGCAGGTGTTTCCAGCGGTGCCTTCGCCTCACGCGCGCGACCATACCGTACGCCCCAGAGTTACCACTATTGGGCATGCCTGGCCCGACGGGACCACTCACGGAGGCCCACTTGGCAGGATGGGAGCAGGCAGGAGTAGATACGCTAGGTGACCTGTATGAGGATGGCGACTTGCTGACGTTCGCCGCCCTGGCTGAGGGCACGACGCTCCCGGCAGGACAGTTCCTCCTGCATGCCTCCCTCATGCAGTCGCTCTCGGCTTCTTGGGGTGACATGGTGGTGGAGCCGCCGGCACATACCTTCATCCAATATCTGCTTATCATGGGAAATGGCGCACATGTCATACGCTGGCTAGCGCAGGCGATGTTGGCGCATTCGCGACTGTCCACTTTGGCACTGAGGGAGCGCTGGGCGACGGACAGGGGCAGAGACTGGACAGACAAAGAATGGGCGATGATACTGGCCAGCCCGACCAATGTTCCACGCAACCCCCGCTTCAAGATCATACAATATTACATATTACAGCGAGCGTATCTCACTCCTGAGATGATTAATAGATATTTCTCGCGGACGGACGCCGCCTGCCCACGGTGCTCGTCACCAGGAGCGGCCCTTTTGCATATGCTCTGGCATTGCGCTAGCGTACAGGCATACTGGGGCGACGTGCTGTCACTGATAGAACGTGGCGCGGATGGACGGCTGCCGCGCACGTGGGAGCCATGCATCTTGGGCCTATACAAGCGCACAAAAGCGAATAAGGTGCAGGCGCGCTTCTGGGACATGGGGCTTGTAACGGCCAAACGCTTGCTCACCAAGCATTGGAAGGCGACAACCCCCCCGCACATCAGACACTGGAGGGCCTCCTTCGTAAACTGGGCGCAAGCGGAAAGTGCAGTGCTCCTACGTGAGGAAACTGCGGGGCTCAGGAAGTTCCCCATCGCCCAACTTTGGGATGGCCTCCTTGCCACCTTTCAGACGGCCTGCCGAACCCGAGGGATAACCTGAACCTTGGGTGGGCACCGATACACTACTGGCTCGATGGCGACATTCCTGAGACCCTGGCGGGGGTAGCCCCCGACCCCCTCTGCCTGCTTATTCCCCTGGCGCGTCACGCATACTGTGCGGCAGGATACTACTGTTAGATATCCCCTGTAGGGTGCTACGGCGTGCGCGCGGGGCTTGCTGCCGCTGCTGCTCGAGAGAGCGCGCGCACTACTGGGACATGGGCACACCCAGGGAGCCAGAATCATTCCGCCCCGCGCAGATGCCCCTTAATAGACGTGGAGGGAAACCTCCCTCACACGAGCGGACAACCCTAGACTGCGAACACAAGCGCTGTGGACCCTTGGCCCCCCCCCTCCGATGACCCTCTGGCCCTCTCCCTCTCCCTCCCCCCCCCCTCTTCTTCCCCCCCCTCGCGACCAGCCACTCGACGCGCCTCCCGCATGGCCCGGCTCTGCCCCGCTGGGCAGCTCCTATCTCCTCTCACACTGCCGCAGAACGATCTCCGCTTCCCCCCCCCCACCCCTCTTACTCTAGTCCCCACCCGAGTTTTTGACCCTGGCCCTGACCCCTACGTTCATGTTGCACGCACGGGGAGCAGTTTGGCGACTGGTTACGCTCCCTGGCAGAACCCGCGCTCCACCACAGCAACGGTTGCTGTGAGCATCCTTGCGAGCTATGCTGCAACCTCCTTGTCGCGCTCCAGCCTACGCCACGAGCGGGCCACCGGGACTCCGACGCCCGCAGACCAGGGCATTTGGCAGAAAACCCGGCGCCCAGCGCACTTCCTCCTATGAGCCTCGGGGCTAGTTGACGGCGCTGCGCTGCGGGCTGGTACACAGCGCCCCCCTCACTTGCAGGCCATGCGCTTTAGAAGAGACACGACAAAAAACAGAAAAGCACCACTGACTCGCTTATACGCAATGTACGTACCCATTTCTTCTGCATATGTTCAACTGAACCACGCCGCCGGACCTCCGGGTTGTCGGCTAAATGGCTGTGTCTAACCATCTGAACGTGTGTATTCTAGTATTGCCGAACTGATGCTTTGGCGCAGGACTGTACATTGCCAATTGATGCAACTGCGGTTAATAAAGGTTTTCAAAAAAAAAATCAGAGCAGGTGTTTAGTGCAGGTGGGGCAATTGTCACAGTCAGGACCATTCTCTCCCCTGAAACCGTTCAAAGACTGACAATGAATAAAATAAACAAACAATTCATGCCCAAAAATGATGGGGCTCCCCCAGACACAACTGTGGATGAGGGCAATTTTTCAAATATAATAAATGTGATGAGTGAATATCCTTCCGAAGAGCTCCCTGAATTTCATCTAGTGTGTGGCTAATGTATATAAACTCAAATGCACCAGCGTGCAGAGCACAGATTATCAGTCACGGAGGGCATAGTCATTTTGCTTGGTGACTGAGCGATGATCAGTGACAATGAAATAAAACTAAATCATCCTTAGAGTCAAATCCAGATTTTGCAATGAGCAGACAATGGTGTGTAATTGAGCAATAAAAACCATTACAACTTTTCCAGAAAATTAAAAGGCCTGTTTTGTATTTCTAACCTTACAAACCCATACTCAGGGTAGGGGAAATTGTGAAGGAGTGCTGTATACCTTATGTATGTTTCTTCCATCAGAAAAATCAAATGCATACGTACATTTGACAATGCACTTGGAACAGGCAAACTACACAAATACAGGACAAATGTTTATTAATTTAATGGAGGTGGCAAGCTTTAGAAGAGTTGAATTTCATGCTTCATGCTTGAGCTATCATTTGATGCAGGGTGATCGTTAGGAGTTCTACTTGATTGGCATTTTTGGTAATTGTACTCTAGTATCTCTTGTTTCTTCTGAAACCTCTCAGTTTACCCAGACTGCAACTAAAATTATCTTAATTTTGGTGTCCAGTTGGTCTGTCTGTGTTTATAAGAAATTAAATCTTCAAGTCTCGACAACAACATGCAGAAGAAGCGCTAATTCCTATCTACTTCTATGGTAAACAAGAGAACTCAAAGACGTCTATCTCTCGTGATTAGAGATGGAATGATGTGAGTTATTTATAATAAAGCAGGCTTGTGGCTCTAATGGCAAATCCAATGTGGTTTGGGTGTACATGATGGGATTGATGCAACAATTTTTTCTATTGTTTGGGTGTTAGACCTGGCATCCTTAGGGCAGTCTTCCCTCAGCCTGATTGCTTCCTATTTTTGCAGATTGTATTTTGTTGGCCTTAAGACTTGAAGCACTTTACCACTGCCCACTAGCGGTAAAGTACATGCGCTCCTCCCCTAAAACATGGTTTAAGGGATGTATCCACAAACTGCACATTTAATTTACCTGTAAGTCCCTAATACAGTGCACTACATGTGCCCAGGGCCTGTACATTTAAAAGCTACTAGGGGACCTGCAGCACTAATTGAGCAACCCACACAAGTATCCCTTTAAACATGCTGCAGGCCTGCCACTGCAGAGCCTGTGTGTGCAGTTTACACTGCCATGTCAACTTGCCATTTAAAACCCCTTGCCAAGCCTTAAACACCCTTTTTAATGCATATAAATCACCCCTATGGTAGTCCCTAGGTAGCCCATATGGCAGTGTGCTATGTAACTAAAAGGAATGATGTCCTTTGAGTTTTGCATATCCTGGTAGTGAAAAACTCCCAAACACGTTTTTCACAACTGAGAGGCTTACCTCTCTCATTAGTTAACTTTAGGAATTCCTTAGTACATTTAATAAGCTGTGATTTCTAATGGAGAGAAGGTAGAGATGTCATATTTAGTACCTCTGGAATGGTAATGACTCATCCGTTTTAATAGTATAATTGGATTACTAGCTACCTTACTGAAAATGACACTTTTAGAAGGTTGGATACTTTCTGCTCTTTGCTATTTGGTGTCTGTTGCCTATCTTTAATCAGTGGCTGCGCTGGCTGAGAGTTCACTTTAATTATTTCCTCTATGCAGTCACACAAAAAGGAAGGCTGAGTGTGACTTCATACATCTTCCTGGGAGGATGAGAGGGAGGAGCTGGGCACAGCCTCACACTTGCACCTGAACAGGCTAGACCCTGTTCAAACACAAAGGACTGCATACCCACTGTAGTGAGCCTGGAGCAGGGTAGGGTGAAGGCACCTCTGTGCACTTCAAATAACCTTCTGCAAAGTCACCCTCTCTTCAAAGGCACAACTGGGTGTAAGTTATGGACCCTTGACCCTAAACCTTTCGACATGAAACCAACTTTTCAAGAAAAAGACCTTCTGTTCTAAGGACTGCTACACTGCTGGACTGCTACTCTAGAAGACTGCTGCCTTGTGCTCTTTGCTGCCTGCTGCTCTCTCTGCCTGGACATTCATTGCCTGACCTAGAATGGCTCCATGGCTTGCTGACCAGTCTCCTGTTCCTCCAAGACTCAGGGACATAAGAGTCTTTAACTCTGCTCCTGTGCCTGGTTCATTGAAAATGACCCCAGGTGCTTGCTCCAGTGGAACAGCAAATTATAGGGGTTAGCCCTAATCAGCCCACAAAACCTGGGCTAAAACATATGTAAACGAAAAGTTGTGTAATGCAGGCACAAATTCTTATGTCGTTAGTTATTGATTGATTACACAAAATAATCAGCGGCGCTATATGCACTATTTATGCAAATTTATTTTAACATTTTTATAAGCTTAAAATCTTTCACTCCTGGAGTGGGTACCTGTATTCTACAATGTTGCAAAGTACATTGAACATACACAAATAAACCAAATAAGCAAAACATGAATAAGGGACAATCAACGTACAAAGTTACACATACATAAAACATATATCAAAAGCTCAACACCAAATTTACCAACTAGGAAGTTATTTTTTTCGCTCTTCCAGTTGTTTTGATCAAATATGGCTGCGTTCTATACTTTTTACACAGTCCATCATGGAGATAGTCTGTGAATTGTGCACACGTGAAGAGCAATTTCCCCCTCTATATTCTTGGATGTGTATCAAAATTTCTTTGAAATTAATGAAAAGTATAGAGACTTCTTCATTGACATGTTTCTGCCTAGAAACTGCAGGCCTCTTTGGGACAGAAAAAAGACGAACTACTGTTGTTGATGGGGTACGGTAGTCCTGGGGAGAGGATTGATATCCTAGGAATGAAAAGGTGCCAGGCATCCCGTCTAAAGATGGAGGATCCAGGAGGAAGAGGGAACCAAATCCCTCATAAAGCTACGATGGACTACCTAACCAAGATTGCCCGAGAGGTAACCCAAGATTGACGGAGCCGTGTCGGTTACATCAACATCTGATGTATGGCTCCAGGTACCCACAAATGTCCTTATTAGTGGTTTGTCACGGAACTGTGGGAGCTTGTAGCTGGGTTGGATGCCAGAAAGCAATACAGCAGTCTGCCAGAGTCAATGGAGGTGTCTATAATTTTCATTTATTTGCCCAAAAATGAGCACCACCTCTCACTGAAGGAACAACACCAGGAGGGACAAGTACGGTGCTTGGAGAGGAGTTTGTCCCAGTAAATGGAGGGGAGGTTACCCTAGTGTCCCTGAGTGACATGGAGATGGTCCTAAAATCCATGTGTCATCAAATACTGCAAAGTATAGGCAATGGGTTGCCATCAACAGGCAATGTGTTGAGGCTCTGAGGCATACAAGATACAGTATGACTATGGTAAAGAGCCAGCTAGTGGCCCAAGAGCAAGTTCTACCCAATGCATTCTACCGGGTTGTGTTGGCTGACAACAGGGAGGTCACTATGCAGTGGAACTTTTCCCATTTGGGGTGGGGGGTCTCAGATCTTCCAAAAGTTGCTGTGAGCCCTGCCATGTTTGTGGACTGTCTGTTAAGGAATGATCTTGGGTACACTACCTGGAAGCAAGTGGATCTTAAGGCACACCTGGAGAAGTTAGGGTTGCCTGAGTACTACCTAGCCCATTGCTTCCTGGGATGGGAATCAAGAAGGTCTGGAGCCTGGAAGAAAGGAAGAATAGGCCAGAGATCTGCCAAAAGAGAGAAGAACAGGGTGCACGGTAAAGCAGCTAATGAATGTCTTCCAGCTGAGGTGGATAGGGTCCCAGAGGACACCGCCTGAAGACCAATGTGGAGGACTTTGTCTCCCTTGGTGATCCGCCTGGATGGCAAGAAAAAGGAGGACCCACAACAGAGGAGTTCTGCAAAGCACCAAAGGACTGCCCTATTCTGAAAGGCATCAGGCAACAGGCACAGGCCCGGGCAGCAGGAAATGCCTCTGGGATTCACCACATTTACTTGGAACACAACCTCTTTTACCATGCCCCTAAGGCACCTATGCATGGGGCATCAATGGCCCTGGTGGTCCCCCAATGCTACAGGGCCTTCCTACTAGAACTGGCTCATGAAATACTTCTGACAGGATATCTGGGATAGGACAAGACCTTTGCAAGGCTGTCCCCACTGTTATTAGTTTAAGATGAAGATTTACTCAGATGCCTTCTGTAGGACATGCTTGACCTGCCAGGCCAGCGGAAAGACAGAGCAGAGGCTGAAAGCCCTACTTACTCTCTGGCCTGTTGTTAGCACCCCCTTTGAAAGGGTGGATATCAACACTTCAGGGCCTTTTGATCCCCAGACAGGCTCTAGTTGTAGGTTTATTCTGGTGAACCATGCTACAGGGTACACAGAGGCCATATCTACGAGGACTGCAACTGCCGCTGCAGTGGCTAAGGCCCTAATGGGGATTTTTTTACCAGAGTGGGTTTCCCCAAGGAAGTGGTGTCTGATAGGGTCATCAACTTCATGTCTGCATAAATGCATTGTGTGGTAGGAGTGTGGATTTACTTATTGGTGCTCTACTTCTACTATCCAGAAATGAATGTGCGTGCTGAGAGATTTAACAAGACCATTAAAGCCATAATCAATAGCCTTCCTGAGGCTTTGAGGCATAGGTGGGATGTCCTTTTGACATTCATTCTCTTTGCTTATAGAAAGGTACCACAAGGGGGGTTGGATTTAACCCCTTTGGACTTCTGTATGTTCATCCTGTGAGGGGGCCTCTGAGTCTTGTGAAAGAGGGATGGGAGAAAGCTCCCAAGAAAGTTCCCCAGTATGTCCAGTATGTAGTTAGCTACATGCTAGCCTTCAGAAGCCAGATGGCCAAGTTGTAGAGCAAGTTTCTGACAACTTAGAGGCCAGCCAGGAAGATATGAAGCAGTGGTATGACCTGTGGAATTCAAATCTGGACAGAAATTGTGGGTGATGGGAACCGTGAGCACAGGGCCCTCAAAGACAGTTGGGCTGGGCCCTATAAGATTGATACCAGGTGCTCCTGACATGCTCTTAATTCTGGTGGCAAGCTATTCTACAATCGTGCTGATGGCACAGTATTGCTGAATTCCATAGATTACATTTACTTTTCCATGCCATGAGTGTATTTTTGTTGCCAAATATAATGAACTAATCTGAAAGTTAAATTGCCAATTAGAAGTTAGGTCATTTGTATGTGTTTTAGGAGTCTGAGCACAAGCGCTGGGGACTCGTTAGCAGTGTCCCAGTGCAAATAGTCTAAAGGACATCAGCAGTGTCCCACAAAAGTTAGCGACCACCATGCAAAGAGAGGGAACTCTCTCACATCCCTCAAGGGCCAATAGTACATTAGTGATCTTGGGTTTAAAAAATAAAGCAAGGTATTTAGCATAAAGTTTGAGCTTGGTGCCTTTAGGAAGTGCTGCCAACATTGATGATTTGTTTTTTAAGGCTTGGGCATAACTATTACAAAGTGAAATGTTGTGCAGATATATGTTGCCTCACTCACTTGTTTTCTATAGATTGTAGCAAGAAAATACGATCAGTTGCAAATTAGATAGTGTTGAGAAATATAATAAAATGGCAGTCATGTAGGTATAATACTAAATAAAAAGGCCATAATTTCCAATATCTTGCATTTCAGAGAGGGGCAGAAATAGAAGTTCCTACCTTATTTGGCATTCCTAATAATGTGGCAGTAGTGGAAGTGGTTTTACAAGAAACCTTTGTGGGAGGTAAAACCTAGCATCATTTATCCCAGAAAAATGGACCAACATTTGGAAATTTCACAAGGAAGTTGGTAGATTAGCACTGCTGTAAGCCTGATTTCATTGGGGCTTTCTTGCACTTTCATCTCGGCCAAGACCTGGAACGAACTCCCCCTCAGCATCAGACAAAGCTCTATGCTGCAAGCCTTCACAAAGGACCTCAAGACCTGGCTCGTTGAATGACCTCAGAGCTGCCCAAAACCCACTCCCCCCAGCGCTTTGAGACCCTTACGGATGAGTAGTGCAGTCTATAAATCCCTGATTGGTTGATTGATTGATTGTTAGACTTAGCATATGTGGCGTGGTTTCCCCTGAACTTTTGCCTCTACCTCCTGTATTTTTGATGATGTGCTGGATTTCGTTTTTGCTGGCTTAGATGCTTTGGGCACTTTGCCATTGGTGATCAGGGTCAAAGTGCAAGTGCTCCCTGTGTAAATTGTTATTACAATTGGTTCTCCCTGATTGCCAAATTTAATTTACTAGTAAGTCCCTAGTAAAAGGGCACTGAGTGTGCCAGGGTCGGTATATCAAATGCTACTAGTGGGCCTGCAGCATTGATTGTGCCACCCACAAGAGCTGCCCTGAAAAGGTATTGCAGACCTGCCACTGCAGTGCCTGTGCACAGCTTGGTAACTGCTATGTCAACATGTTAAGTGCACCCACTTACCAGGCCCTAGCCTGCCCTTTTCTTACATGTAAGGAACCCCTATGGTAGGACCAAGGTACACCCATGGGGTGGGGGCAGTGTATGTGAAAGGTAGGACATGTACCGGTGTGTGTGACATGTTCTGCTAGTGAAATACTGTCAAGTTTGTTTTTCATTATTGAAAGGCTATCTGCGCCATAGGATAGAATTAGAAACACTTTGTAACATCTTACAAGTATAACTTCCCATTGGGACAAGATCGGGAAATAAAGTTTAGGCTCTCTGAACTCAGAATTTAATAATGGAAGAGGTGTGGTGCGGCGGCCAGGGTGCCCGACTCCGGACCACAGGGTTCATGGATCGATCGCCGGCAGTAGGTTAGCCCAGCACCATGTGACTCTGGCAATTGCTCGCTTAATCTTTCCGACTTCCCCCAGCGCCGGGACACCTCTCCGGAGGAAGCTGTCCGCTTTACAAATGCTGGTATTTCATTTCAAAACACATCTTTTAGTAAAGATGGTTTTTTCATTGTATGTATGAAAATGCCACTTTTAGAAAGAAGGCATTTTCTTTTTGACCATTCTGTATGCCTCTGCCTAATTGTGTATTGACTGATTTTGGAGTGACATTGGCAAGGGAGATGCATTCACTGTCGACAGCCACTGGGGAGGTTGAGGTGTGCCTGGGCCTTCCTGGATGACTTAGAGCTGAACTGAATAGACCTTGGCTGAATTTAGAGTAGTGGGAGGAGATTTCTTTGCACCTGAATATGGCCTGTCTCCATGTTTATTTTGTATTCAAGAAACACAGATTATTGGTAATTCTGGAGGTGAAATCGGCTGTTTTACCTGACTCACCGTGAAGGCCATTCTAGATTGTTTTCATCTGAAGACAGAGTAAAAAGGTGAGTTTTGGAATTGGATGCTGACTGATAAAAAGCTTATTTTGTTGAAGGTATCACTGCCAAACTGGGTCCTATGTCCTTCTTCAGGCTGTATAATGAAAAAGCTAATTTAGAGCTGTCCCTCCTGCAGGGCTTTGGCTGTTTGAAAGAAAAAAAAATTCTGCCGCAAACATTGCTTGCAGATCATGCTGGCATGGATGCGCAGTGCCTACCTGATGGTCAAGTAACTCAAGACAGAATTTCTATTATTTACCAAGAGCACGAAACAAGATACAGAACAAACCTGGCTCAATGACATGAACCGTGACAGTTTCATACCCCAAACTGTCAAATCAAATGGATTCACCTTGGACACCAAAGTTTCCTCAAAGGAACACATTGCCCCAAAAATGGCCTGGTACAAACTCTCTCTTGTAAATAAAATTAAACCTTTTCTTCCAGAAAGCAAATTTAGAACTTGTGTTCAAGCTCTTCTACTTTTACATCTTGATGACAGTAATGCCCTACTCTCCAATACTCCACACTGGCAACCCTTAGGGGCATCCTACACACCATAGCACGTCTCACCTAGTGACTAAGGAAATATGAACACAACACGCCCACCCTGATGGATACCCCATTGCTTCCAGTTACCAGCCTGCACCATCATCAAAACTAGTTCCATCATTTATAAAGCCCTTACAACCAGCACCCCTGCTTATCTTGCAGACAAACTCATGATCTCTCCTCAGATGCAACCAAGACACCATCAGACCTTTTTCTATCTATGCACCCATGATCTGGAACAACATCCCCTTTCTCTTCAAGACTGCCACACCATGCGTCAATTTAGGAAAGTGTTAAAAACTCATCTCTTTAAAGAACATCATATCACAGTGTATCAACCGTCCACAAATCAGCTTCCTCTCCTATTACTCATTGATTTTAATTATGCCTTTGACCATGTAAAGTACTCCACTGCCTTTTGCCTAGATTTGCCCTAAAAAAATGCCATGTGTGTGTGTGTATATATCTGCATACACACGTACATACTTTCTATACACATCCCACTGTGATTTCTAGTTCTATTGCAGGTTTTTGTGGGAGGAGTATGCTGTTTACAAATTGATCCACAAATATTTGTAGCCCTGAGATAAGCCAGGTGAACACTATTTTAAGATTTTGACTAATATGTGAAGCATCCAGAAATGAACTGGCATGCACTGAGTTGTTTAGCTTTTCCTCAAGAAAATCACAGTTTTCATGTGAAAGCATACTCCGGTATTTCTTCTGGCAAATATAATTTTTGCAACTATTACATGAGTTTACTAACAGGGCTGTACTGGCCTTTTATTCCATTCGGCTTTTTCCTGGTGGGCCGTAACCATTGGAAGCCAGTTTTAAAAGACTGGGCCACCCCTGATAACTTTCTTACTTTCCCCAGCTAACTGATATTAATTGCAGCAGGCACAGAGGGTATCAGTTATTGATTCTAGAACCTCCACTTCAGGGAACTTTAAATATCATCTATCACCACCAACATGTGGCGACCATCAGGTAGGCTTCCAAAGTCAGCACTCCCACTGTACCAGGGGACGGAAGGAATGGATTCTGCAATGAGGGTGGCTGACGGCTCAGCAGGACCAGCAGCCTGGCACATAGAACATTGACTCAAGGTGCGTTCTACCTGGTTAACCAAACCAGGAAACCATACTGAGCCTAGATTTTGTCTTCACTACTCCTTGTTGGGTAGAGTGGGCTAGATCCACCACCTGCTTTTGTAATGATTCCAGAATCACCACCCCAAGACCCCTCAGCAGGCACCCCTTCAGAGGAGAGAAGCAAGTTTGTGTCTGACATTATGTAGCAACAACAATGTCAATCGAACGTCATTTGTGCGATGAGCTGAATTGTGAGTGAGGGTTTGCCATTTCCCAGAGGGCACAGCTGAGATTGCTAACTGAAGACAGTCACCTGACTGGGTTGCTGCTATGATGTTGTCCAGGGAGATAGGTAGCAGGTGTGACTGCTCTACCTGCAGCCACACATACTCTTCCACGTACTCAGTATTTGATTCTTCACTGACTGCGACAGGTCTTGCATGCCGGGATAAATAGTCTACTGGATTTTGTGATTCTGGTCAGTATTTATTTTGATTATTTTTAAGTTTGTAACGCGCACAGATACTCATGAGTGTCCCGGCGCGATGCCTAGCGGAGTATGGAAAATGAATTTCGAGCAAACAAAATTTGTTTTCAGTTTCCTCTTAAAAGCCACTGGGTCCTGAATAATACACAGAGCAAGAGGAAGGGCATTCCAAGCAACAGCAGCCTTCACAGCAGAGCAGCTGCCCCCTAGACTCTGATACTTGAAGCGAGCAACCTGAGCAAAGCGTAGGGACATGGATCGCAGGGATCGCGAAGGAACGTAAAAGAAGAAACGTCTTTGCAAATAGAGTGGACCGCACCCATGAAGAGCACGATGGGCCAGAACCAATGATTTAAATTTAACTCTATCCACCAAGGGGAGCCAACGGAGAGATCGCAACTGATGGTGAACACTGTTCCTAGCCAAGATGCCCAATAAGAGCCTAGCTGCCGTATTGTGAACCACCTGTAGCTTCTTCAACAGGTAGCCCGGAATACCAACATAAAGGGCGTTAACATAATCCAGCCACGACAGAATCAGTGCACAAGTGACCGTTTCCCTCGCCGCCTGAGGTAAGAGAGGAAAACATTTTCTAAGAGTTTTAAGAAGGCCGAAACAACAGCCAGCCAACTTCTTAATGTGTGTCGAAAAGGAGAGACTCTCATCAAACATACCCCCAGATTTTTAAAAGGCTTCCCTGTGGAGGTGAGCAATGGAAACTCAGGAGGCCAAAGCTGCTCTCGGTCATTAGGAGGGAATTTACCAAATAGAAGGATCTCAGTCTTCTCTTCGTTGCACTTAAGCTGTGCATCCGCCGGCCATTTAAAAATAGAAGATAGACAATGTTGAACCAATAGAACAGAGTTTGCATCTTTGTCCCAGGTAAAGAGCAGCTGGGTGTCGTCAGCATAGGCCATCACCTTGGCCCCCAACTCCTCCGCCAGATATATCAGAGGAGTGACATAGATATTAAAAAGAAGGGGGCTAAAGGAAGATCCATGGGGACTCCAGTTGTCACTGACTGAGGGGAGGGAGAGGACGGTGGACCCACCCCACCAAGAAGGACCTGAGCCAACCCCAAACAGCACCCAACACACCAATCCTGGCCAGTCGCGCTAGGAGAAGTGAGTCAGGGACAGTTTTGAACGCCGCCGAGAGATCCAGCAAAATTGAAGCAGCTCTCCCGCCGGCATCCAAACACTCACGGATGGCCTCCGACACCTCAACCAGGACTGATTCTGTACTGTGAGCTGCCCGAAACCCTGATTGGGCTGGATGCAGGAGCGTCTCCCTTTCCACAAATTCCGTAAGCTGTTTGTTAACCACCTTCTCACACACCTTAGCCAAAGCAGGTAGGAGGGAGATAGGCCGGTAATTCCCTGGGCTAAGGGGGTCCAATGACAGCTTTTTTAGAAGTGGCAAGATCTTAGCCTGCTTCCAAACCTGTGGTACAACAGCTTTCTGAAGAGACATGTTAATAATGGTATTCACTTCTGTCTTCGTGATCTTTGCCACTTCTGCCAGTCACTTGGCAGGACAGGGGTCCGATGGCGAACCAGACTTTAAACCCTTGAGAATTTTAAGGGATTCCAGTGGATCAACCGGCCTAAATACAGACAGTGAATGAGCAGGATCAGCAGATTGATACTCCGAAAATGCCCCAATACTGTTGTCACAGGATGTAAACGCCGCCTGAATAGTCCGAATCTTATCCCTAAAGAAGCAGGAAAGAGTGTTACACCAGGTAGGTGAAGATGGAGACCCACTCGCTTGGGCCAGAGGGGATGTGAAGCTCTGAACGATAGCAAAAATGTCTTTAGAGTTGTTACTGGCTGATTCAATATGGGCTGAGTAAAATTGCCCTTTAGCCAACGTAATGGATTCATAGTATGTTTTTTGCTTATCTCTGAGCTTCCGCTTGGCTGCCAGGCAGTATCCGCTCCTGCGCCAAGCCTGCTCAAGGGTCTTACGTTCATGCTTCAGAGCTTTCAAGGGCCGAGTTAAACGAGGGTTTGGATGGGTATTCCCTAGCCAACCTAACGGGCCGTTGTGGGACCACCGTGGCTACTGCCATAGAGACCCAACTAGTGAACCCAGCCAAGCACTCCTCAAGCTCCCTGCCAGAATAGGCCTAGAAGTTTCCAAGGCCAGATTGAATTCTAGTGGATCCATTTTTCTAAAGGCTGTAATACAATACAGAGAAGCGGTATTCTTATAGCTGAAGGAGCCACTTAGTCCTGGGAGGTGGTTTTGATAATGATCCATAGTACAGAGGTATTAGTGGCTTTTGGTCCATGATAACTGTAAAAGGTTGGCCGAAAAGATATAATTGAAAATGGCGACACACCCAATAGACTGAAAATGGCTTTTCTTTCAATATGAGATTAACGTTGCTCGGTATCTGTTAGAACATAACTGGCATCTGCCACCAGAACCCATTCACCATCATCTTGCTTTTGAGATAGAGCTGCCCCAAGGCCAGTGGAGCTGGCATCCTCCGACAGTTCTGATTCATGGCGCGCTTCAAAATGGACCAAGGTAGTTTGTGTGCACAGAGCTTGTTTTGTCGCTTGAAAAGCTTCCTCTTGGACAGGCCCCTATCCACACACAACATTTGGTTTAGTCAGTTCTCAAAGTGGGGCCATGAGTGTGGTCAGCTTTTGAATCAATTGGCCACAATATGTGACCATCCCCAAGAAGCTTCGGATACCTGTAATGCTGGTAGGCACAGGGGCTGATTGACTGTCTGGAACCTTGGCAGGATCAGGCATGACTCCCTTCTCAGAGAAGCGGTAGTCAAAGAAGGCAATCTCCTTCTGAAGAAAAGCACATTTCTCATGGTGTAGGGTGCGACCACTGTCTTGCAATCGTTTGAACATCACCCTCATCCAGTGAAGATTAGTGCTATTGGAGCTCACAAAGGGAATTCCAGAGACCTATTGAAAAACTCGGTGGAATTCCGCGGAGTTCCACATGTGGGAGGAGTAGACATTAATGTACTTTTTGCCGGTCACCAACTATGGTAATGATTCCATAGTAGAGACCACATTTGAAAATAAAGTGAAGAGGGCCAGTACACAGATCGTACAGCAGGTAGCAAAGGCAGGATGGAGGCATACTCGCAGGCCTGGATTACATGAGGTATGAGCTTATGGTACACAAAGTTGGGATGGGGGAAAGTCGGGGTGCCATTCGACCCTGGGACTCTTTTCCAGATGGAGGATAAGCCGGCACAGACACCGGACAGGCCGCAGTCCCGCTTAACTTGATGTGCCAGGAAGAATCAGTGTGCTATGCAGATTGGTGTCAGGAACCAAACCTTGGGCGGCGGCCTACCCTTGTTGTTCTGAAGGTGGCTGATGATCTGCTGAACCATCTGCTGCTTGTTGCCCTGCCGATTGACCCACTCATGCAGGTGACCCTTCTCCAGGGAGTTGTTGAGAATCAATCAGAGCTTGATGTTGCCCTCAGAACAGGCATGGGCTGGTGCAACCATGTAGCTCAGCATGTGGTTTCATTGGCCACCACTCACTCAGTTAGTGTAGAACAGCAGCCGCAGCTTCCACTCTAACTGCCAGCAGAGACTGAGTGACAAGCAACAAAGTCAATAGGAGGCCGTGCCGCCCCACAGCCTGTGACTGGTTAAAACAAATCAACTAGGGGGGCGTGGCTAGCCATCATGACCGTGAGGTCGTGATTCCAATCGGCTCTGCTCAGAACCCCATGAATCTGGTTCCCATGGAGAGCAGAAAGCAGAGAAGAACACCTGGGGATGGTGGAATAAAGCACGCAGGGACAGAGAGACACTAATTGAACCACCAAAAAGTTCCAGGAGACCCTATTCAGGTGTGCTGCTTGCCAGCCTGCACAAGGAGAAGAGTTGCAAGATAGCGGTTGCACTCGCAGATCACTGAGCACCACGCTGAAACTGATTCTCTTGGTCTGCACGGCAGTTGGATACATTGGGGAGACAACGGGATGCGGCTCGGCCCCTCTGGGGGTGGATTGCAGGAGTCTGGGACAGAGAGGCAGTGAAATCTGTGTCCCGGCACATGCAGCAGACACCCCCTCACACCACGCAGCCATGAACGAAGCCGGCTCAACACCCACCTCTTCAACAAGGTGGGAGCATGCCTGCAAGCAATAGCAGGGGGCCATCCTGGACTCACCCCCCAGAATGCATCCTGAGTCCCGACGAGGAACTGGGGCACTGGAGGGACTCGCGGCAGGGGTTGCCAACATTGCCTGATCCCAACATGGCATCCTCTTGGACCCTGGCACCGTGTGAGACTCCATTCTGCGGTTAATGCTACAGAGATTCGATCCTAGCCGGAAAGCAGAGAGCCCTGCGCTGGAAGAGCGACTGTCGGACACTACTGGGCCCGTCGGTGACCAATGCTTCCCAGGCCCAGTGCAAAGGGAGGCTCCAGCAGCAAGTAAACTACAGGTGGGACTGGCCAGTGATTACCGTAGAGAGGGGTCCTCCTCAGGCTTGACCCCTGACTGCGCCCTGGGTCCCGACGGAGCTTTGAGACTTTGACAAGGCTGCCGAAGGAACTGTCCATAACTTCCTTGTCCTATAATGGTGCCCACGAGGCTCCACACGACTCCTGTGACCCAGGCTGGGGATTAACTCTGCCAGACAATTAGGGCCTGCATGGGAGGAGTGCGTCCTGCGAGGGGAGGGGCACCTCCCGGACAGTGCAGTAAGTGTTGGGGGCCAGCAGGGAGCTTCCAGCACTGCAACACCCTAACTCAAACTGAATAACTCCCTGGGGCTCCGTGGAGGCAGAGGGACCCCAAGCTGAAGGTGAACACCTCAACGTGGCCCGGTGTACATAGCTTAAGCCTAACTTGCGAACGGTGAGGGGGCGGTTCTACGCTGACTGGGACCAGTTCCCTTATGCCACCGAAAAAAACTCAGTCTAATAGAGTCTCTAGCTATTTTACCTCAACTGGGCCCGGAGAGAGAAAAGGGAGAGCCCTCGCGACCGATGGGATGGCGCTCACTCGAGAAGACCTGCTGGCAACTCTGAAGGAATTCAGGAGGGAGCTCAGGGAGGACATCAAGTCTGGCATTGGCACCTCATTAGACATTTTTAGAGCAAGCTCATGGTGCTCCAAGGAGACGTGGACTCGGTCGGTACTCATACCCTGGACTTAGAGATGAAATTTCAAAAGCTGGAAGGCTAAGTGAAACCCCTGGAAGAGGGCGCAGCTGATAAGACTGCCCAAATGAGCTCCGCCCTGCTCCAATGCAAGGACTTAGAGAACCACTCCCGAAGAGATAATATAAGAGTGAGAGGCCTGGAAGTGGGAAGCGAGGGACCTGACCTGGAAGCGTTCATGGTGGGCCTCTTCTCCGACGTCCTGGGAAGCGAAGGACCGGAGGTGCAGCTGCAGCGTGTGCACAGGGTAGGCCCACAGCAACAAGAAGAGCAGAGACATTGGGGAGACATATTGGCCAAATTTAGCTCCTTTAAATGTCAAATAATTGGTCTTTGGGAAAGCCAGGAGCAGCGATATAGATACTTTCCAGGACACGGCGTGTTCCTTCTTTCAGGATGTGGCCACAGCTACCGTAGCCCACAGACAACAGTTCTGCCTGATCACAACAGCCTTGAGGGACTGCCAGATCAAGTACCGATGAACTTACCCCTTTGGCATAACCTTCACTTTTGGTAACAAACAGCTCCACTTAACGGGTGTGGAGGGAGCAGTGGCCCGATTGGACATGAGAAATCCCCATCGCAGCAGACAATAGCCTCAGGAAGAGACCACACGGTGCATATGACTGACCAGCGTTCACCGGTCACTGACAGATGCCCAAAAGGGGTGGAAAGACGACCAGATGCTGACATGCTATGATACTTATAATCCAAAGATGGGGTATACGGCCCACCCGGACAGGCAGATCAAATAAAGCCATCACCCTGGGAGAGAGAGGTCAGGATGGGGGTCCTTCATGGCACTGAATCCTCGGGCAGCAAGGTGAGGGAGGGGAAGACAGGAGAAGAAAAAGACAGACAAGAGGAGTACCCCTCCCTTACTAGACAGTGACCAGCCTCAGATGTTTGTCTCTTCCATTTATCTCAGCTTAAGAGTTAATATACAACAAGAAATTAGTGTCCAAACATGTGTGCAAATGGGGCTTTAGGAGCGGAAGTGGACTCGCCACTGGAGTCGCCAAGAGTGAACTTACCTTATCACCTTGGAGGCTTCACAGTCAAATAATACCATTTATGTTCCATTTTGGTGTTCTTAACGTGGTGCCTAAAATGGGACATATTTGTTTGGTTTGCGGGACATGGGGCTGGGGGGGGCTTGTGGCTGACCCAATCCAACAGACTGGCTGCCCTCATGAAAATGTTACTTGCCATTAAGTAAACGGTGGTTAACTGTATGTCATGGAATGTCCAGGGCCTCAACTCCCCTAATAAGAGGCAATGTTTGTGAAAAATTTTAGGGGATCACTGCATCCGCATAGTGGCACTACAAGAAACCCACCTCAAAAAAGGAGACGACCTACGATTGAAACTCAAAACATACCCAAAAACCTTTTGTTCATAAGCCACTACTAAACAGCATGGGGTCGCCCTTCTCCTTCATTCTTCGATCCACTTTCAACTGCATGACACCAAAACTGACAAGGTGGGGAGGTTCCTGATGGTCGGGTGGTACTGATGGGACGCCCCTGCCCTATAGCCATTGTCTATGCTCCCAATCGGAACTTCTTACATTCTTAGCTACCCTAGAGGGATTTGCTGCTGGTGATATTATCCTGTTGGGAGACTTTATTCTCATATGGGACCCTTTAATAGATTTGACTCATCCACAGAGATCAACAAGGGGGGTCTTTAACAAGTCTTTCAAATCCTCTTTACAATGCATGGGGCTGGTGGATACATGCAGGGCCCCTAACACCTCAACATGAGATTTTTCTCTCACTACCCCAACCCATATGTCTCTCAGACCATGCGCCACTGGAATTTTCACCAAACTGGCTGGCTCCCCGCTCTAAACTCGCTAGGTGGTACTTTCCTAATATCCTTGGCAGGGATCGGCTCCTCAGGGATGAGCTGAAGAAGGCGATTAAAGACTTCTTTGCCACTAATAACCCCGCAGATAACTCCCACTTGAACAATTGGGATGCCTTCAAGGCGATCATATGGGGAAAATGCATTGCCTTAGCCACCACTTTGAAAAAGCAACAGACCGCGGAAAAGTTGTCACTAGAGGGGAAGCTCCAAGTAGCGGAGAAGGCACACAAAGACACTCCATCTGTTCATACTCTAAGGAAGGTCACGGCACTAAAGGGAAAACTTCAGGCAATATACACAAATAGGGCCGAAATAAACCATTCTGCTCCTTTAAGCCTGGGGTTATGATGGGAATGATAAAATAGGCCCCCTGCTTGCATGTCAGCTTAGAGCAAAACAAGAAAAATAATATGTTAAACAAATAACTGACGGCAACCGTATCATCCATCTTAATGAGAGAGGGAAAGCGGGGGCCTTCCATGACTTCTACTGCTCACTCTATGCATCAGAACCCCTACTAGAGCACAACAAATCCCGGTACCTGTACTCACTAGAGCTTCCGCAAGTCTCCCCAACCATGAACGTTGAGCTAAGCAGAACTTGCTCCTGTTCGGAAAGCAATAGATGGCCTCAATCTACCTGGGTATTAAAATCACCCCCAGGTTGGAAGATCTCTTCAAGGCCAATATCCCCCCCCTTAATGGGACAGCTCAAAACCGATTTTAGGAAATGGAGCTCTGCATACATAACACGGATTGGCCGCATAAACCCCATTAAGCTGAACGTCCGAACTCATCTCCTCTATCTGTTCCAGGGCCTCTCGATCACGATGGACAAAGAGGTATTCACTGAGCTTAAGAGGATGACCACAAAATGTATCTGGCAGGGGCACAGAGCCTGCTTATCCTAGAGGTTATTGACAAGGCCACACCTAGAAGGAGGTTTTTCGCTCCTCAATTTCCTATATTATAAAGGCGGCCAACCTCGGGTTATGACCAAATGGCCCCTTAAAGCCACAGAAAAGCACTGGCTCCACATGGATATCCAGATAGCCGGAAGAATAATATGGGATCTACTCTTGAAACCGAAACAAGATAGGCAAATTAATTCTTATTGGAGCACCTACCCTGAAAGTGTGGGACAGCGTAACCAAGCTTTGCCTCTAACGAAGTTTCCGTCCCCCTACACCACTGTCCATTTCAACCCTGCTTTTCCCCCAGTGATAATAGAGAGCCTTTTTGACAGATGGAGAGAGGGTGAATGCTTTATGCTAGCATACCTCTTTCAGCAAGGAGAAATTTGCTCCTATTCAGACTGCATTGCTCGCTTTAAGCTACCCCTCACAGAAGAATATCACTACTTCCCATTAAAACATTGGGTAGAGCAGCCCCAGGAGTGACCAGCTGCGTCTAGGGATTTGCTCCCGATAGAGAGATTTGTCCAAACCGACAATACAACTAAAGCTTGCACATGTTTTTTGTACTCCCTTCTTCTCGCGGCGGGCCCGCACCAGGCCCCACATCATAGAGGGGTATGAGATGACATGCTTTTCACCTCCATAACAGAGAAGCAGGGGAGCTCCCTATACAGGGACATTGCTAAATATAACCGCTGCATGTTCCTGAGAGAAGCCCATTACAAAGTAATGTATGAATGATATCTCCACGCCCAAAAACTACATACCATCTTCCCAAACAATTCTGATAGATGCTGGAGGTGTTGTGGGGACTTGGGAGATTTTCGTCACATCTGATGGGACTGTCTCTCCATCCAACCCTTTTGGAAAGAAATCCTTTCCCAAATCAAGCAGATCCTTGGGTACCCGGTCCCTGCTTCCCCTGCACACACTCACTTGGGGAGACGCGACCCCAGTCTGAAGCATCAAACACAGGGAGAGCGCTCTATTATGTGGCTGTGTCTCAGGGTGGCCAAAATGGCAATTGCAGCAGTGTGGAAGAAGGCCCCCTCCCTTACTCAATGGCATGCCTGCCTGTGGCAAGCCCTCCCCTTGGAGTGGATGATGGATGTGGTTGAAGACTCCCGCAAGAGCTTTGACTGCATCTGGAGCCCCCTGGTAATTTACCGGTCGGAGGGGTTGCCTCTATTTGTATGTGGCACTAGGCTTCGGGCCCTACATCTTTTCCTGATATAATAGACTGGTCCTGGTGCCTGCTCTCCTCTTCCCTCGGCTACATTAGGATCGATTGCACAAGACACAACAAGAATGTTTTTGGAGTTTTGTGAGTTATGTTTTATTTGTTAGCTCCCGAAGGTAGAGCGCAGACTCAACCTGGGATCTATAATTTATGCAAGTAAGGCACAGTAATTACAAAATGTCTGGTCCTCGGTAAGACTAACAGTCATGCGGAGAACTTGTGGGGAAGCTGTGCATTGTCTTTAGCTAACTGATGATCTTGGCATGTGTACTGAGCTTGGGTGGGCTACAACTGTGTTTTGTTTTTTAAACCAATAAAAAATGATTTTGACAGACAAACCAACAAATCAACTACTCAGAAAACACCACAAGCAGTGAGGGCCAGATACCAGAACCAATGGCAGGCCAGAAAGCTCAAACTAACAGATGAAGTTGCAGGTCATACTGCTCCACAACCTGTGATTATACATTCCTTTTCTGCCAATAAGAGTCGCGATGCTGCTTGGTGCAGCCGAATGGGTGGGCATTCTCAACAGTGTCCTACCGGCAGTATGGTGCTACATAATTCATTACAGGCAAGCATTGTTTTGTTGTAAACCTGTTACAATTTGAACAGAGCATAATTTCAACTTGCATTTGAACAACAGCATTTCTCTGGATTACCCACAACCCACACGCCATCCTATAAATGTGCTTTAAAAAAGTTGCCTTGTTCTGCCGCTGAGGCGCCACTGAGGACAGAAAAATAGGGGTGAGCGGGGCAGGCCAGCAAACCCGCTTTGCCGGCGGGTAGCGGACATTTGCCGAACTCTGCACTCCAAGCGGAGAAGCAAAAACTCTGTGAGCTTCTGGCACAGTTTACAGCACACCCCTAAGTCAACATGTTTGTTCCTCAATAGTTGGCACATGTGCTATGATGTACTAGGATGTCATCACTGACATAGAGGGCAACCATCAGTGCAGTCAAAACTCCTCTGATTGTGTCTTCAAAGACTTCTGCTGAGCTTGACACTCCGAAACTAAGGCACTTATATCATCGTAAGCCCACATAGGTGGAAAAAGTAGTGATGGCCCTTGACTCCTAAACCTGCAGCAGCTGATGATACCCTGCTCAGAGATCCATTTTTGAAAACCATCTCAATCCATTCACTTCAGCAATGATATTATCCATGGTGGGCGTTAGGTGATGTTCAGATCGGATGGCCATGTTAGGTAAGCGCATGTGAATGAAAATCCTAACTTCATCTGTCTGCTGAGGCTTGGGAACAACCACAATCAGGGACACCCAGGGTATTGCGCCATCTACCCGCTCAATGATGTCAGCCTGCTCCAGTTTTCTCAGATCATCCTCCATCTTGAGGTGCAGATGGATGGCCACTCATCAATGTCTGAGTGCGAATGGCTAGATTGACTCACCAGTGTGGAGGTGAATGAGATAGTCTTTTAGACATCTGATGCCGTGCAACAGCTGGGAGTATATGGCCAAAAGATTTTCCACACTCCCTTGTCACACACTTAAGGTAAAGGAGACTTGATGGAGTCATTTCAGAGCTGCTCTTGGTAACATGCATCTTGGAACATGTTGAACGGGATTCATGCAGGATCACAGTCTTGAATACCCCCACCAGTGGGAGCGGCATTGAGGACCCAAAAGCATATACCTGGGTGGCCATGGGGCACAGGACCAGCTGTAGCAGGAGAGATTGTATTATTGAGGCAAAATGTTTATTGATGCTCCGGTGTCAATCAGCGGTGGGAACTGGTTAAACAGTGCATTTTAGGAAGTGCCATTCGTCATCATCCATGTGTTCTTCATCATCTGGGGCAACTGGTGCCTGCATGACATTGACCGACTTGGATTTTTATGTCTTTTGAGGACTAGATGCGTGGCATACTTTGGCAAAATGATTTAGTTTGAAGAAGGTGGGACACTTCTTCCCTTGAGCAGGACACGGCCCCTGATGAGGATAGGGTCCTCCACATGAGTAACTCACAGTAGTGCTGGCAGTAGGCGTTGGACAGGCCTTTTCATTTTTACTCCCACAGTCGCCACCATGTCGACAGGCTCTGTCTTTAACTGTCGATGTAGAGCCTCCTCCATGTGTTCAAAAGTTCCTTCAACCGCTCCATAGTAATCATGTCAGCCATGGACATCCAAGGGGCCTGTAGGATGTTCTCCTTCAGCTTGACAGCGAAACCCCCCTTTATGAACTGGGCCCGAATCTCATCATCCCCGACGGGGCGTGTGCAGGTGCTGGCGAGTTCCTTTAGTCAAGCATAGAACGCGTCCACTGATTCTTCAGAACGCTGCCTGGCTTGGCTTAGGGGGAACCGCTCATAATCAGGATTCATGAGAGGTTCAAAATGCGCAGTGAGGGCTCACTTCAGGGTACTGTAGGTAAAAGGTGGACCAGCCTCCACTACTGACTTCCCAAGCTTGTGAATGGTGGTGCCCCCTAAACACAGGAGCATGGGGCGACATCGGTCATTATCTAGTGCCAATGCAGCAAAGTCATTTTACAGCCACTCCATCCAGTCTTTCCATCGAGCTGCTTGCACAGAGGGGGCGGAGGTGGTGGGGGGGCTTCCACTACAAATGCTCAAGGGCTGGTACTGAAGCCATCATGGGTCAAAACAGGTCAACACATCAGGCCACTCATAGTCAGGCATTTGCTGTCATGGGGTCAGAATATGCAGCTTAACGAAAACTAGTCGTGATGATATTTGGCAAGAACCAATCCTAGAGTCAAAAACTTTACAATGCAAGGCATATGAATGTTTAGAAGAATTTATTTTCATCAATTGAGCAGCAGCTGAATAACAAACAATGAGAATTAATAATCTGGCGCAAAACTGTTGTTAACAGGAGAATATAAAATTAGCCTCTTAACAATCACATTTCTTGATAATAATGGATACCAGACCCTGGGATTAGTACAACTCAGAATGTCATGCCATGCATGAGTGTAGCTGAGGTAGCTAGAGGAGATGTGCAAACTATTTAGAGCATCCTCCACGTCTGTGGGAGAAGTGGGCTGTGTGTGGTGGAAAAGACATGCTCACAGTGATTTTTGACACATTTAGTGGCCAGCAAGAATATCTATTTCTGTGTAAGACACAACTTGAGGATATGTCAATGCAAGCAGTGAAAAATGGTGCATTTTGAAGTGCATTTTACTTCAGCAAACTAGGTCAAACCTACATTTTTTAGGAGACCCTTGAAAATAGAGTGACAAACAATTCCAGTACATTTGGCCAGTAGCATCCTTCAAAAATCGGTACATTTTGAAGACCTCTTTATGCGCTGTTTTCACCATAAGAAATATTTTACATAAGAGTGTATTAGTAAGCTTATTAGACTGGGTGGGGGAAAGACCACTATGTCAAGATTCTGGGAAAGATTTTATTGCTATTTTACATGCAACTGAATGTTAGAGATTACATAGCTTTGGAGGAAAATGTAGCGGCCTATTTATGGAATTATCAATCAAGTCACCTTGCTGCGCTGTATGATAGGGAAAGGGCAGGAATATATACTGTGCATTCATGTCATTTGCTGGCACACAATGTGCTGCCTAGCGCCAATGAAGGCCCGAATCAAGGGCGCCTGCGTTGTTGGCAGGATTGTTTTTGTGCAGAAAGAGGAAACAGTGAGGAGAAATAAATATATTTTTGTTTGCTGCACCTCAAATGGGGAGGCAATGAATTCTGACGCATTCCCAGGTCTACGACCCTTGGTAAATCTCGGAATTCGTAAGAATACATGGGTGGATGCGTGGGAACACTCATGCTCCACCCATGTAATGCCCTAACCATGCAATGGGACACAAGACAACAACTTGCGCTACCTTGTGTTTTGCTAGATTTACCGAGCCACGCAGCGCCACGCAGACTGGCCTAGTGTAGCTTGATAATTCTCAGTGTAGGTTTGCGCTGCCCTGCCGCGCCTTGCGTGGTATAGGATGATGTAAACTCCATGATAAATAATATGCGCATTACTTTGTTAACTGTTATGTTTTTTCTTCTGGTTGCATTTAGCACTCTTCAGCAGGCATACAACTCCCTGAGCCTTTCATGCAGCCGAAAACATCTAGGTACTCGCAGACCTAATGCCTTACCTACTGAGCTACTCTCTTAACATTGTAACTTGTGACCTTAGCACTACAAATACATCTCTACAGCAGAGAACTAAATATTTATTTTTGAACCCACTTTGAAAGAATGTTCAAGTTATGTGAACCTATTATTGAAAAATAAATCTGGTTAGACCAGATAAAGGTCAGCCAGCTCGTGCGTTTAGCCAGCATCATTGTGCCTCTTGGGACCTATAGTATGTATTTTACTACTAAAGACTCAAAAATTCCAACATGCAATGTGTTGCTCGCCAAAAAGCCTTGATTTTATTTTATTAAGGTATCACGCATGAGCCGGAGTAATTAGATGTTATGAGTATTGTTGATAAAAAACACGAAAGTGTGACTTTTAGTCACTTTTTTATAGTTTGCTTTCTAGTTAATGCCGCACACTACAGATCTCTTTCAATGACTGACCCGGCTGTGGTTGTGGGAATTTAATATGCAGTAAACAACTCTTAACCTGCAGAAAACAAATGGTCTGAGAGCACTTAAGCCTTTACAAACACTACAGACCTAAGGTTTGGAAAATATCATTTCAGGGGTGGGGATGGGGTGAGTTCTTTCTCTGTGGTACTGGTGCAATGAGATATTTACAGGCGAGGTGGCTATGTGAATATGTGGGCATGAATGAAAAAGGAATTTACCATGAGTTTATTCTCTAAAATGTACACTTGCATGACAAGAATATTGAGAAGATAAGTGCAAATAGGTAGGTATAAATGTAATATTTTTCACTCCAGATCTAAGTTCCTGGAAGATATATATGTATATATATATTGTCATGGTACATATATGTGGAGTTATATATAGTAAAACTTTATGTACCCATAGGAAATTGCGTTCCCAATATTCTAATGTCCTCAATATTTTTGACACGACATTCTGTCCCATGATATTTGTGATATTTGTCCAATCACCTATACTCCTAATCTCACTTGCAGTTTATTTAACTTGAAAGTCCCTGCAATATAATGTTAACTCAGTGGTTTCCCTTGATTGCATATTGGTGAGTTAACAATTGTGAATCAAGTATGTTTACATCCTATATAGTGCTCAGAGAGCCATGGGTACTTGCTTCACCCCTTCATGAGGAGGTTGCTCTGGAGCATTGCTCTGGAAGTACACACGTGTTACCAGACTTCACATAGCCCTTGTCACAGAAGCACCCAGACACACATCGCCTTATGCATGATTTTGGTGGATTGCTGTAATTATCACATGTGAGTGGGCATGCAGTGCCACAGGTGTCATAGTGTGCGTGGTTGTTGCAGGGACAGTCCTTCTCAAGGACACATTCTGTAGCGTTTACGACATATCCCTCATTACAGAAGCATCCGTCCTTGCAATCCTTTGTACAGGGTTTTGCAGTGATGTTATTGGCCACATCCTCACAGGTTTTCCGACATGTGCCACAGCCATTGTATTGCGAATTCTTCTTGCAGGGACACTCTTTCTGTGGGACACATTTACCGGAGTTTAATGCATAGTCACCTTTGCAGACACATCCTCCAATGCAAATCAATGGGCACATCTTGTCTTTCTTGTTGACCATGTTGGCCACGTCTTTACAACTAAATTGGCAGAGCCCGTCACATTCTGTATATTCTGCGTTCTCCGGACAGGTACAGTTCTTCACAGGTATGCATGTCCCATTCTGTAGGACATATCCAAACACACATGAGCATCCTGGCTTGCATTCTTCTGTGCAGTTCTTAGGTAGCCCCATGCTGAAGATATCCTGGCAGGTTCTTGGACAGGATCCACCGCAGCGTGAGTACTCCATGTTCAAGCCACACTTTTCTGTAAGGGAAATTAGAGCATTGTAATAGATCCTTTTTAAAATGTCACAAAGCACTGTGGTTTAAATGCATTCTAATAACAGCCTCTGAAAGCAATATGTATCAGGTTTAGTACAATTTGGCAACATCCGAGAACATTACGGTTTCGACTGACAGAGATCTCAAGCCTCAGACCTGAGCCGCATGCGGTACAAGTCAGGATGGGGCAGAAGGAAGGTGCACGGCAACAATATGCACTGAATCACCACCTGCATTTCTAGCATAAGGAAATATAACCATTTGTAAATGTAATTGAATAGGCAAATGGTCTCTGTGGATCGATTCATTTGGTTTCTCAAGAATGGTTGTACCAGGTATGTGTTAGTGTTATTGATCAGAGTGTGCCTTTGGCTTTAGACTGGACCTACGTTACTTCACGACAGGTAGGTATTATAGGGGCGTTCTCGTGCAAACCCCCCATGCATTTTGGCCAGCCGCGGTCTGTGCGGGTAAGAGTGGTGGGGCCTCGTTGGCAGGGGGGATTTCAACATATGACCACAAGGGAAAATTAATTATTTATTTAATTTCCCCTTGCGGTCGTATGTTGACATACCCCCCCACCCAGCCCCACCCAGCCACCGCTCTTACCTGAACGGGTTGCGGCTGACCTTGACACAAACTCAGAGGTACAAACACTTGTAAACCTGGTTTTGAGTAAAAATGATGCACCTACCTGACAGAGGTGCATCAAGGAGAAATATCTTCTTTTCTCCCCGGTACTGCCTCTTTCCATGTGTGCTCTAGAAAGAGACATGTGCCGCTAAGGATCGTTTTTGTGCAGGAAGGCATCCCGTCCTGCAAGGAGATAATCCTAGCCACAATGCAGGCGCCCTTGCACCATGCACAAGGCTGCTTGCGTTGCCTCTGGGTAGCCACAAGTGAGGCAGTGCATGGAGGGAGCTGAACAGCACCATATGTTGGTAAATATGGAGCAATTTCTTTAGCTCTTTCCTGTCAATACAATGCAGGTCAGAAACTTGTTTTGCTGCGCCTCGTTGCATGAATTATTTGTAATTATCGCACAGGTGTTCACTGTTCACTGAGATGCCCTAAGAAAATGATTAGTAGCTGAATCCCTGGTTGTGGTCCTGCAGAGTGGTAAAGAAGGTGCTATGCCACTGAGGTCCATGTCCTTTCACCACGAGCAAAGAGTCCCTGGGAGTTTGGGACACTTGGAGCACAGACCTTTCGCTGCCAGTTCTGAGGATTGTGTGGCGCCGTTGCGTGCGTTGCCAGCACCCTGGGCAAAATTTCAAAAGAAAGTATTGAGCCCCCTAGCCCGTTAGCTCAGGGAGTAATACTTTCTTTTGAAATTTAGAGCCCCTAAGAATTTTGCGGCTGGGGCAACTGCCCCTGTGCCCCTGTGAACCCCCCACGCTACGCCTCTGGGATTGTGACATGAAATTCCAACCACGTGCTGAACATGCTGAAGTCTGTGTTTTTGATAGACAGTGGGGCAGATTTATGAGGTTTTGCCGTAGGGAAGCGCCGCAGGCCTTCCTGCTGCGCTTCCCTACGGCAAAAGAAAAGGGCAGGGATGCGCCGTATCTATAAAATGCGGCCCATTCCTGTCCTTGTCCCCTGCGCCGGCACACAATGGGCTGCCTGCGCCAACGCAGGCACCTCTGCACCATGGTGCAAGGGTGCCTGCGTTGCGGAGATGAATATTTTTGTACAGGGAGGGAAACCTTTCTGTACAAAAATAATCACAAGAGGTTTTTCCTCTTTGTATGGGTGCTGCAGAATGCAGCACACATAGAAAAAGGAAAAACGAGGAGAAATAAAGATATTTCTCCCCGTTGCGCCTCCCTTACGCCTCCCCTGGGGAGGCGGAAGCTTTTGGCGCTGCCTCAGATTTCCGATTTCTCGTAAATCTGGGGCAGTGTCAAAAGGCCATGGGTGTTGCTGGGAACGCAACACCCATTGCACGCCCCTTTAACGCAGAACACTGCGTTAAAGGGACTGATATTTATGAGGCAGCATTAAGCCACAAAAAGTGGCTCAGTGCTGCCTGATAAATATCACGCAGGCTTCTGCGCCACGGAACGTCACAAAAAGTGACGTTCCGATGGCGCAACGGGCCTCATAAATCTGCCCCAGTATTTCTAGAGAAACTGAACTGCTTAAAAAACGATAATCTGAGGGATTTTGAATTGTTTCAGTGAACAGCTATTCCCCAGTGGCCATTGTTGAGAAACCACTTCTGTACTGAAATCGTTACATCAGAAATGTATTGAAATACAAACTGCATCGAACTTTTTGTTTTAAATGTTCCCTGATTCAAATATCAGATCTGCACCATTTCGCGCAATTGGAATTAATGACATAGAATCTCTGGTGGAAAATGTATTTGTTTTTAGATATTGGGGCAGATTTATAAGCCCCTTGCGACATGTTTATGACACCGTTGCGTCACTTCTGTGATGCAGCGGAGTTGCAAACAATGCGACAGATCTACAATGTAACGCATCTAGTGAGATGTGTCACGTTGTAAAGCCCTGCACTACATTATACCTGCGTCAGGTATAATGGGGCAGATGTACAAGCCCCTTGTGACATGTTTACGACACTGTTGCGTCACTTCTGTGATACAGCGGCATAGTAAACAATGCGCCACCATGCGACAGATTTACAACGGGACACATCTAGTGAGATGCGTCACGTTGTAAAGTCCTGTGCTACATTATACCTGCGTTCCGTCGCAAGGAAGCCCTGTAAAAGTGACTGCAGTAAAATCTAAAAGATTTCACTGAGTCACTTTTACGTCCATGCTGCGTCAAAACCTTATGCCTGCTTGAAGCAGGCGTACGGAGTGACGCAGCATGTTAGGTATAGGGCGCCCCTGAGCATTGCTGAGGTTACATCGCGCTTGCGACACGACTCCAGCAATGCGCTGCCCTTACGACATAAGATGCGACATGCATCTGACTATCCTTGCACCATGGTGCGTTGCATTTTAAATGCGACGTATCTGTGGGGGTGCAAGGGTATTCCTGCGTGTCATATCTTTACTGGCGCATCCCTGCTAAAATGCAGGGATGCGCCAGTCCTTGTGAATCTGCCCCATTGTATGCGGGTGGGGGTTCCATCGCAAGGAAGCCTCGTAAAAGTGAGTCACTTTTACGTCCATGCTGCGTCCATGCTGCGTCAAAACCTTACGCCTGCTTGAAGCAGGCGTAAGGAGTGATGCAACATGTTAGGTATAGGGCGCCCCTGAGCACTGCTGGAGTTGCATCACGCTTGCGACACGACTCCAGCAATGTGCTGCCCTTACGACATAAGATGCAACATGCATCAGACTATCCTTGCGCCGCGGTGCGTCACATCCGTGGTGACGGAAGGGTATTCCTACGTGCCACATCTTTACTTGCGCATCCCTGCTAACATGCATGGATGTGCCAGTCCTTGTAAATCTGCCCCATTGACTTTAGTGGTGTTTTGGTGCTGCCAAATACTATACATGCACTTTGCCTGCCGCCCTTTACTACCTAAGCTCTACACTGTTGAACATTTTGGGGAAAAGTCACAAAACATTTGAAGACGGATGATTGTCTCTCCACTGGTTCCCAGTCCAGTCACCTGCGTGTGTGTAAGTGTATGTAAAGGTTATATGAACCCGAAGGAACCAAGTGGCTGCATAAGGAAAACGTGGCACTGCAATTAGTAGAGGAGGGCACAATTCATGACTATGTACATTGTAACTTGGAGTAATGGGGAAAGATTTATGAAGGCAGTCCGAGGCCAGAGTCCGAGGCCAGGAAGCGCTTTATTGGTCCTTGTTTGCGAGATGTACATAGGTGCTACATATTTCTACGGTACTACAAAAACCATCCACAAAAGGATGCCAGATTGCCAACAAAAGTCACCAAAAATAGGCATGCTGGTAGGGGAAGAAAGCCTAGAGATGCCACGAGACTGCAGGCAAATGCATATGAGAGATACCCAAAGATATCTGTGTCATAGATGACACAGGCAGATTGCAAATAATATGACTGGAGTATGCATTTAAACATTTATTGGTGCTACTCATACTATAAAGCACATTTCACTTTCAGAGCATTATTCGAGGGAGACCAGAGGTTGGAACAGAACCAGGGTGCACATTTGCAACCAAATTAGAATGAAATGATGTCTTTCCAGCCCCTCCAGTTCTAGCCACTCCCTCGTGAAGGTCTGAATGAGGCACATGGAGTTCGCCCCTTGCAAGGGGAAGCATCGATGTGTTGAAATGAATATCTCTGGTGATACCCCTTGAAACCCCGCAGCTATCAATAGCGCAGCAGGTGCATTGACACCAGGCCTCGGGTGCTTGAGGGGCCCCTGCATCCCAGGTATGGCTGTGGTTACTAGAAAGGGATAAGGGACCCAGTTCCTTTGCTTGTGTCATGGCCATTGTATCCTTATTATGCAACTGTTGATGCACTAAAAGGACTTGGCACCTAAGACCTGCAGGGGAGTTTCAGTCATGGCTGTTAGTGGGGCGCTCTAGGACTTTCGGTGCAGGCAGGGATGAGGGCTGGCTGAGGGGTCTGAGGCAAGGGATCTGTGGTAATGGGATGATGGCGTTGCAGCATCACAGAGATCAGATCTGATGTAAGTGCAATGAGGCACACTTGCTTGTCATTGAACAACCGCTTGCCTGCTTGCTTTTTGTGCCCAGCCCCATCTCCTGGTTTTGCCAGGTTACCCCAGGGGGGCAGTGTTTTTCTAGGAGGGCAATGGCCGCATCCTGAACACCTGGAGTGATTTGAGGCAGTAGGGATACAATTTATTGTGACATCAAACAGATGTATTCATTCAACCAATATGATAGTGGAGAGATAGTACAATCTAACAAAACGAGAGCATGAAGTGATTGCTGTACGCAGAGTGACATACTGTAAATATTGTCCCACACCACGACTTAGGGAGAGGAATTACCACAACACATTGCAAAGGTGATACTGGAGCGAGGCCAAACCCGCTGTCATGGCCCAGACAGCTCAGCCCCTCCCATCACCCATCTCCTGCCTAAGGTGCACCCAAAGGGAGATTGCTAAAGGTTTAAGGAAAAGAAGCTCAGAGGCGACTTTATGACAGGTACAGTCGCTGAGCTGCACAGGGTCAGTTCCAGCCCAGACAGACAGACAGTTCTAATCCAAGAAAGAGGGAGAAGTGAGCAAACCAGAGGTCAAAGACAACAGGGAGAGTAGGGGATGAGACCAACAGTAACAAGAAATATAATGTTAATAAAAGCAAAAGGAAGAAAGATCCGTGCTATGTTGGTAAATATAATTAGACTGAATACGATGATGAGCCCTCGACAAAGACTATATTGCCATCGTCTTCAACCCTACGACTACCACGACTCCTGTCCCGGACCCTGTTCTTAGGGTTAGCCCTAGCTTTACCCTCTTGTAACAAACACTTTGATAGTGATATCAGAAAACAGATTCATTCGATCAATTAAAGTGTGAAAATATAATCCTATGAAACAAAACAGGAATCCATCCCTGGACACAGAATGATACTGGGGTGATATTGACTTACCGCGACCATCACCAGCATCCTGGCATTTTACCGTTCCAAGCATCGTCGTGAGCACTGGAAAAGAGAAATACAAACATAAATGGAAGCTTCGTATTATAGCTTCGATTATCGCAAATTTCCTTACAGATAAACAGTTTGGGATCAAGCAAGATATCCTCCAGTTAATCAAAGATCACCACGCTGGAATAAAGGCAAGAATCAAAGCCATTTAATTTACTGCAGGAGAAAAAATGGAATGTGTTTGACATCGTATTGGACACCAGTTACAAAGTACTGCTCACAAAGTCCTTAATCTGATCTCCAATGAAAATATCAATATGAAAAGGTAACATCAAAGCATGTAGGTTTCATTCAATTATACAAGGGGTGAGATGGGATTTTGGATCAAGTTATATGGTAATGTGATAAAAACAGACATAATTTACAAGAACCGCTTGTTTACTCACAAGCGAACATAGGGCAGTTTCACAGAAACTGCCCCAGTGGTGCAACAGGCTGTATGCCCACTTTTTGCACCCCCCAAGAGCAATTTGGTTTTACGAAATGGCTCTTCCATAATATAGTTCTTGCAGGCAGTAAATGTGTGCTGGCATGGTCTTAAAGAGACATTCCTTCTTTTGTGTGGGGTCATCGACCCATGCAAAATACGAAAAGGGTGCACAGGCAAAGTATTTGTTGACAGTGTGCACTGTAATTACAAAACCCCAGAAGGCACCCATTAAAAAGGAGGGAAAGGAGCACACGCAGTGCGTGTGTACACCTGGTCTGTGCCTGTACTGGGAACAGTGCATATGCTGTGATACGGTGCACCACCCCCATCTGGGCTTGGCACACAGGCTTAAGTGTGTTTCACAGCGAAGTGTGAGACAATGTGCCATACCTCTAATATGGCACATTGTATCATGACAAATTATAGTAGTAAAAAATGAGGTTGTTGATTGACTGAGGTATGTTGGGTCTGGTCAAGCAGAAACTACAATCCTTGTCAGGGTAAGGCACAAGCAGACCCCAAACTTGCGTCAACTTTGAAGATCCTGTCAATGGGGCTTGTGATGTGAAGTCTGGTGTCGGGGATGGAACACACATTTTGGGTTATGAGTCGATTCTGAAGAGCTGGGAGGCTGCAATGCAGAGTCCATCGTTGTTGTCAAGGCTGCTGTCCACAAGAGATGCAAGGGCCTGAGCCGGGTAAGCGTCACGCAGTGGTGGTTCCAAAGGCGACACAGGTTGCAGCTTCAATGTGAGTCTTTGCGATGGGCCCAATCCACGCCGTGGCAACGATGCATCAGTTCTGCTCGACTTTGCGCCACAAAACGGAGGAGATGCAACAGTTCTGCTGGATCCACATGCTGGCAGAGCACCTTAGGCTCACTTACAAGGGAAGGGTGCGGGACTGGGGTGGCACCACTTGGCAGGGCAGACTCACAGAAGGTAGAGTCCAGGTGCAAATACCAGTATTTGGGAAGCTTCTTAGGTCCCTGTGGATTCAGATCAGGGGGCCATCCAGCAAGCCCTAGGAGTCACTCTGGGTTCTGGGTTCAAGAGATGCAGGTCTAGTCCTTCTCAGGCAGGCAAAAAGGCAGCAAGTCAGCACAGCAAAGCAGGAGTCCAGCAGATTGACAGTCCTTCAGCAGCAAAGCATTCCTTCTTCATGGAAGGGTATCCTCAGGTCCGAAAGTCGCTCTGAAGTGGTGGTGTATGAGGCCCATGTTGTATACCCTGGTGCACTGGTTCAGGAAGGTGGGAGAAACTTCTAGACAATGGCTTTGAAGTGCATGGAATTCCCTGCCTCCCCTGCCCTGGCTCCAAGCTGGCTGGAGTGCCAATGCAGAGATGTTAGACACTTTGTGAGAGGACAGGCTATATCCTATTCAGGTGTAAATGAGGCTGTGTCGAACTCCTCCCTCCCACCCTGCCACTGATGGTCCATCCCATCAAATATAAGCTCCCCTTGTGGATGGTTGTCTGGGGGGAATACATAAAGCCCAACTACAAAGCGCACCCAGTCATACCACCAGAGAGAGGCTCCAGGCACAAAACGGCTAGGACAAGAAAATTACAACTTTCTAAAAGTGGCATTTTCAGAATTGCAATTTAAAACGTCTTCATCATAAGCTAGAATTTTAAATCAGAATCCCAAAGATACCAAACATGAACCAGTAATTTCTTCCCATTTGGAAATTACACTTATTAAATTTAATAAGGCAACTGCAATGCTAACCTATGGGAGACATAGACCTTGCAGTAGTAATGAACAAATTAAAGAGTTTTTCACTACCAGGACATGTAAAACTTAAATTTACAAGTTCCGGTCAAAACAACAGTTTAACACTGCACAGACAGGTTCTGTAATCGCACTCCTGAAGTATGGTTAAAGGGCTACTTAAGTGGGTGGCAGACTCAGCGCTGCAGACCCATGAGTAGCATTTTATTTACAGGTCCTGGGCACAGGTAGTGCCACCATACTGGGGGCATATAAGTAAATAAATATACCATTTAATTATAGGCCAATATTAACATGTTTAGAGGAGAGAGTACAAGCACTTTAGCCCAGATTAGCAGTCTAAAGTGCGCAGAGTCCTAATACATACAGAAATCCGGTCAGAAAAAGTGGAGGAGGAAGGCAAAACGTTGGGGGGAAGACTACCCTAAGGCTGAAGGGTCTAACCTTAGATATAACTGATTTTCAGAACAGAGAATAGATTGATGCTTCAGTAATGGAACCCTCTTTTAAACGTAATCATTGATTGCTTATTTGAGATGTTAAGGTTTGCAATGCAGAAGCATACATTTAAGGAAAGGAGAGGAAATGGAGAGGATGTGGCCCAAAGGGGAGAGGATGTGGCCTAGTGGCTAGGGTGGTCGCCTTGAAATCAGGAGAACTGGGTTCGAGTCTCAGCACCGACCCTCAACATCCTGTGATTCTGGACAAATCACTTAATCTCCTTATGCCTACCAAAAAAAAAAAATTAATATGTCCTTGTGAAACACAACTGGTGCTAATGTAAAGTGCTCTAATACCTTTGGGTCATGATCGCGCTATATATACAACTTTGAAGAAAAAGCAAAGGGAGACGACATTAGTCTCCAAAGGAATTCAAAGCTAGTTTCATGAGGCATATTGCTGATTATCTGGTGTGTATCTGAAATGGCACATCTTCTCTTTGAGAATGTAGTGTCTAAGACTTTTGATTCATTCATGCATTGAACTTTGGCCTCGGTTTAATTCAATTCATGTATATAAATGATGTTGTGGGATGATGTTCATTTTGGATTTTGCATTTATTTAGGTCTGGGTACATACAAACGCATGCGCACACACACACACACACACACACACACGTGCGCACATGTGCCCACACCCACAAACACATGTGCACACACACACATAAAATATGGCATAAAGAAAAAGACTTTGAATCAGCCCTATTCAGCCTCTGTCTTGTTTGAATGAGTCTTCTTCATACATTGGCTTGAAGGCCTGTCTGTCAAGCTTTGTTATCAGCCAATGGCTCTTTGCAGATACTTCATTCCTGCTGTTCTTTCTACATGGAACTCTAAAAGATGCTCTTTAGAAGTGTAGATTTAGTTAATCGATCCTATAATTTTGTTAGCAACTGATTAAAAGGATAAATTGTTAGTAAAGGAGATGAGGGCAGTGCTGTTCCAGAGGTCAAGGACTAACTGATCAACAAGTGAGCAATTATTATCTGGAAGCCATTGCACCAACTCAATAGAATGAGAAGTAATAAAACAATAAACAATTTAGACGTGTTCTATAACTTGTTAAAAATGGAAAACAAAACTCAAGACCCTCCCAGTGATAGTGCTTTTACCCTCTCAACTCTTGCCCTTTCAAAGTGCAGGGGTTGAGAACAAGAGGGCCTTAGATTCCAGTCTACTCCTCTAATTGATCCTCCAGACTCTCTACTTTAAGCTTGGTTTACACTCACCTGCTGCCAGCACCAGAAGGAAATAAGTTCTCTTCACCATTCTGAGAGTCATGCTGTCCTGCAAAGAAAAGAAGTTGCATACACATGAGAAGGCTATGTGGATTTGTTTAATAAGGTGTGGGTACAAGAGTGACAGAGAGTGGTGGTGAGATATGAAACGGTGCTTGCAAAGTACCTTCAGGGTCTAATTATCTTCCTTTCCTACTGCTTGCAAAATACTATTGTTAATTTTCTTTAAGTGGGTGTTGATGCACATTTCTCTTCCCCAATGACCTAACTGGAAGGGGGTGCTCTCTGATGGGACGAGATCAGCGGTATTTTACAATAATCAGATTTATGTTGTGCCAAATTGCTACATAACTGTATAATCTCACTGCAGAGGGATACATAAGCCATTGTCCCACACAGATGTGTAATTCCATTGAAAAAGACTTTGGGGCAGATTTACAAGCCCCCTGCACAAGTACATCACTTTTTGTGGGGCGTTCCGTGGGTGTTGCTGTGGGAACCTTTTTGTGGGGCATTCCATGGGTGTTGCTGTGGGTGTTCCCACGCACACCCATGGAACGAGACATATTTCCAGATTTACAAGGAATTGTGAATCTGGAAATGCGCGTCATTGCTGGAGGCGTAGCGAGGCGCAAGGAGGAGAAATGTTTTCATTTCTCCTCGTTTTTTCCTCTTTCAATGCGTGCTACATTCTACCTCACGCATTGAAATAGGAAAATGCCTGTAGTGATTGTTTTTGTGTATGAAGGTGCCCCTTCCTGCACAAAAACAACCTCCCCCATGATGCAGGCATCCGTGCACCATGGTGCAAGGGTGCCTGCGCCGGCGCATGGCTGCAGTTTGTGCGCCAGCTCAGGGGGAAGCACCGGAATGCGACATATTATTGTAAATATATCGCATTCCTGTGCTTTGGAAGTGCTGCAGCGTGGCGCAGCCAAAGGGCTTGTGTTGCCGCACTGCGGCACTTCCTTGTAGATCTGCCCCTTTGTTTATTATTACTGTGACATGAAGCAGAATAGAAGGTCCTGTTACTGTTGCCCAAAATATGGAGCCCAGAGCGTGTTCAAGGGATATTCATGCTCAGGGGCCAACTAGAAGTGGCAGGACACTGAGAGGGAATTACAGTGCATAGCAGGAAAGTAAGTGTTGTTTACTCCTAGTTTGGGCCTGAAGGGTGAACTCAAGAATGCCATCAGTGGCACCTGAGACAGAAGCATACATGTTATTCATGGCTGAAGAGAAGAGGCAGAGACAGTCACTGTGAGATATCAGTTCAGGGCAATTAACTACTCTCTCTTCCTTTGGATCTATAGAAAATAGAAGCGTTTCATTCATTGTTTGTGGCACATATGATTCGGTGAAAAAGATGAAGGATCCAGTCCAGGAAATGCAAAATCTGAAATAATGTCTAAGAACTAGCAAAGTTGATTTATGATGTCAGAGATAGACAGAATGTTGAGGAAAGGTATATTAATTGGTAAGTGAACAATCTTGAAAACACAATGCAAGTCTGGAGTAATTCACCTAAAGCAACAACTATGGGTGAGAACTCTGAACCCGATAATTCAGGCCTGGAGGCAACGGGCCAATTGAAGTTGTTGCAGGGCTGGGACTGGGGCGGCAGGATTGCACAGCCTGGGTCCACCCCCTGCAGCAGCCCTGGGTGAGAAGGCAGTGCTCCCCCAATGCCCACGGGCACTTGAGTGGACACTGTCAGCCTTCTCAGATGTGGTGCAATATGTCTGTGTTTTTATGACTTAATCCTGAAAAACTGTCAGATAAAGCACCCAGTAACTCTGGGTCTGAGCAGTTACTTCCCATTGAAAGTGCCTTGCTCTCTCCCTGTCTCTCCCTCTCACTCACATGGATCAATCTCACTGTCTCTTCAAGTGTCTTTGAGTCTCTAATTCTCACTCTGTCTTTTGCTTATGTCTTCTTTTTCTCTGTGACTGTCTCTGCTTATCTTCTATTCCAAAGGTGGGATGCTCGCGGTCAGTTTGGTCCTCTCACCCCGATTTTATCTCTCGATATCGCGCTCTCGGGCACTCTTTCTCTAAAATGGTTCTTACTTAATTTGTCTGCTTTGCCTACTTTGCTATTTGGCAGTGTGGTCAAAAAACGTAAATATACTAAAACAATTTAATTAAACGGAGGGCAATTAAATGTAATTATTGAAACGGTGTTTTGGGAAGGAAAATAAATTGGACAATAGCCGCCAATCCCCACGAGGAATTTGCACAGGTTGAATATATTGCCGTAGTTAAATCACAAGGTGAAATGAAGCATTGTGGTCGCAGGCATGGGTCGAAACAACGAATATGAAGACAGGTTGGTGAAACCTAAGTCACTGCCTGAAAGCAGTGCGAAGGGAAACATACCTTGTGTCGTCTTTAGAGCTGCGGAAGGTCTTCGTTCACCGGTCGCCTGGGAATAAAAGTCTCCTTCCTGCTCTGGGTTTTATATAGGCCACAGTGTTGCCTAAGGTGCACAGAGGTGTTCCTTCGTCATTTCTGATTGTTGCATAATTTCGGTTTCATGCGTGGTTACATTTGGGGCCGACGCCCGCTTCCTTTTCCTGGTTTGAGACGCTCCATCACTCACTTGCACAACTTGTGTTTCACCTGTCAGTGTTTACGGCCAGGCTTGACTACGCCTCAATCTGTAGAATGTACTGTTAACAAATAGTTCAAATATACATAGAATGAGATGTGACCCCACAAAAAGTAGTATTACTCGCTCACCTTACACTTTGCATTATTTACTGTATAATTCTGACACCCCCGGAGAGCTTCCTTCAGAATGCATGTTGAACTATTGATATTTCAGAGCCACATTCATGACACTGCTTGTGAAGTTCTTTCCTGCCTGTAGGCATTTTCTACCCAAAAATCTTTTTATGCTTTTTCCCCTGTATGTGCAAAGCCATCCGGGCAGGCTTTAATGGGAATAAGTGCATCGGTGCATGGAACAAATGTACAATTAGTTGCTTCTTTTGTTTTACTTTTATAGTATCATTTTGTGTTTTGTAGCTTTTCCTTTTCTTGTTGTTGCAAGAAAAGGTGGCACAACTTGTGCACAAGAGGCACTGTGGGCAATTTCAGCACGAGTTGATTATTTCTCTAATCACTCAGTAAAGAGACGGAAGGGAACTAAATATGAAAACAAAGTTTAGAATGAAGCAACCGTTGTCACGGAAAGAGAAGTTGTGTTCAGCTCCTTGTGAAATCTTTAAAGCCTTTTTTTGCTTTCGTAATAAAGAAGTTGATTGCACATGCAGACGTCTCTTCTCTGTTTCTCACAGACCGAATGAAGGCGCGCCCAGGATCAGCAGTGGATGCACCTCGTTCTGGCAACAGTGCCTTAACCTTTTTAGGGTAAATCCTGGAAGAGCATGGCCTATAAGTATTTTCTAAGCATATTGTCTCAGTCTCTGGGGGCAAACGAAAGGTTTGTAGGTTAGAGAGACTTTCTGAAGTCACGCATGGCCAGCGCAAGCGCCTAGTAACATCAAATTTCGAAACCAAGCACTAGTCTCACTGCAGTGTGTTTCGGCTGCTTGCAGCCAATCTAAAAGCACAGGATTGATGGCTAGAAACTGGTGAACTAATCTAAACATTTCCAGAATAATGATTCCTTTCCACATGTTTTTGTTGGACTGTGATACAGAAGACAGGGCCCGCAATGTGCAAAATACTTTTGACACTGTCCTAAAGTGGACAGTCAAGCCGCACACCGCAGAAGGAACCGATGACAATCGAGGGGTCAGAAAGTATGGCTGGTACTGGCGGTTGATGAGCGGGTTCAGAGAAGGCTTGCAAACAGGGTCAGGCAATCATCAGAGTTTGCACTAGATTTCTAAACTTATGGGGACCATGCACTGATATAAAGGGAGTGACTCTGCGATGACCACGCGGTGGGTGCTGAAGACCGGATCACGTGGTTTGCATTGAATTGGGGGCTTGATTTGAAGAATGGGTCTTCAAAGCCTCCATGGCTCTTCATGGTAGCTGAGACTTGACACAATATCACACATTAACCACCACTACATTTTAGAATATTTTGTTTTATGAAACTAGGGGACATTGCATTCTTGCAAGAGAGAATTTAGATAATGATCCTCCTGCCAAAACTAGGCAGTCAGTGCTGATGGTAAACCAGTGTTAACAAGTAAAATTGTTATCTTCTGCAATGATGTCCTTCTACTATCATTAGCAAAGTCCAATACTAATGAAGTGTGCAGTTCACCACCTCACTGGTCTGACCCTCTCAAGATGAGGCCAATTCCCTCACCTCTGAAGAGAGTTATCACATATCTGGAGAGCATGACTGACTATCACACTGCTGCCCATGTCCCCTTCTTGGACAAGGGTATCAAAAGGAAGATCCTTTGCATGAATACCCCAGTATTCAAGCTCAACAACAACACTATACACACCCTTGACAGTGCTGACCCACATCTCCACGCCCTCCACGTCTGCCATTCGATTCTCAACGCCGTCTCATCTCACGTGTGCTTTGATGGGACTTTTTTCAATGCCGTGCCTCCGTTCTAGCCAATAAAGGCAACATGTCCAAATGAAAGCGTCACAATATCATTAAATCCCACACCATGCAGTATACCTTAAGAAGACTCAGATAGCCTGTCACCAAGACATGCATCTCACATTATTGAACAGAGGCCATCAGATATTAAAGGCCTAAGAACAATTAGTTGAGTTACACACACTGTAAGAATAAGCATTATTAATTGAAGGTGGTGAGAATCCACCTAAAAAATAATCACATTCATTGTCACGGTGAACCACTGAAGTCACTAAATAAACCTGTGCTTACTCCTCTGGTAGTTTGACACAAAGCAGTCCGGCTTAACCTCAGTACCTTTTACTAGGAACGTGCAAGTAGATTACATGTGCCAATTAGGTGTAGTTAAATTCTACCATGTTTTAAGTCACTGGACTTCAAACCTGTTAATGCTGTGCCCCCCTGTAAAAAAAAATTACTTGGGCCCCCACCCGAATTTATCCACAATTATTCTGCAGTATTGGCCATGTCTAAACATGTTTAAACATTGCAGTTAACCTCTGTTGGCACTTTTTATACATACTCCCAGTCAGGATATAAATGACTATAGTTGTTAGTGATGGCCCATTACAAGATGCCTTACTACTGCTCATGTTTTTAACACTTAAAACAAACCATGATGCGTCTCTTGGCTAAAGAATGGCGCACCCCCCACCCTTCTGAGATCACTTAAGGCCACACGGGGGGCTCACCCCCCAGTTTGAAGACCTCTCTTTTAAACTAGAGAGCACAATCACTTTAGCACTGGTAAGCAGGGGTAAAGTTAACAGAGTCACAATGCCAGCAAAATAAGGAGATCAGTAAAAGTAAAGGATTGAAGGCACAATGTTTGGGGGAATACCACACCAAAGGTATCAGGTCTACCATCCACTGAAGGAGATCTGACATTCAGAAAAGTTTCCACATTCGAGTATAGACGGTATCATCAGGACCGATGCCAAGCAGCGTCTGATTGATGTTGGAGCCTTCCTGGGTATGAACCTCAGTCTTTGCCCACTGTTAGCTTTCTGGTATTCGTTAATGACTACACTGGCTCCTACTCCTAGCCCCTTTCATTGAACCCCACTTCGGATCCAGCTTACAGCTTGACCAGCCGATGACTCCTCAATGACTACTTACTACATAAAAGATTTTAAGCTGGAAGGTACACTGTTCACCAGAAAGAACACAGTCACTTTATCCAGCCAACCCTCCATCATGGTCAGCCTTAAAATTTGATTTCACCTGGTCTAGCAAGACCAGATATGCCCAATTGGCTCAAAATGTTTTTCAAAGCATACAGAAAAGTGATGGATGGAATGATAGAATTAATCTCAGCCCCTAGGAATCCCCCGCGCCACATTGTTAATTTGCACATCATGCCGCCCCAGTTTGTAACCAGCCATGTGCAAATCAGTCTTGACCCTGCTCTAAATGGAAATGTCCAGCCTGAAATGCCTGGCCAGGTCCTCCCTGAACCGGAACACAAGCAACCCAGTATCAAATTGAGATGGCATGGTGTGCAACCTAATGGACAAGAATGCGGCCTGAGTAATTGTCAGTAGCCAAGATCAATTCCTTCATGCCATCCACCACTTCAGGCTTTGTGCAGGTGGCTGTTATTTTTAATTCAAAGGTAAAACAATTGTATCTCCTGTTCTACAGATTAGATTTTGTTGGTTTTGTTCGAATCTTGTTTATTAAAATGTATTTTATTTTGCTAAATTGTTTTGGTATTTATCTATGTCATGTTTTACTTTATTACAAAACCTCTAAGTGTGAGAAATTGGGAAGTTGGTTTCTGCGGCATGCAGAGATAAGTCGATGGTATGAAGTATTGCAAAGAATGTCTGGAGATTGCGCGATGTGGACCTGCCCAGCACAAAACCCACCTGGTCTGGTCGCACTATCGTTGGGAGCAGGTGGAAAAGTCTTGAGACAAGCAATTTTGCGAGTATTTTATTGACAATATTAATTCACGAGAGTGGTCTGTATGAGTCACAGCGACAAGGATCCTTCCTGGGTTTTAATATAGTGATAATAAGTGACTCAGGCATGGTAGGAGGAAGCACGCCCAATGCGAGAGCTTCCGCATACACTTCCAGTAGGTGCGGAGCCAGTATGGTAGCAAATTCTTCATAAAAAGCTGCCGTAAGGCCATCAAGACCAGGCGCCTCATCAGCAGGCATGGATCGGATCACTCCGATACCTCCTCAGCGGTAAAAGTCTTGTTTAAATATTGTCTATGCCCTTCCTTGAGCCAGAGAAGTTGGATCAAGTCGAAGTAATCTGAGAGATCCACAGGGGTGGTCTCTTGTCTGGTATGATATAGCATGGAAAAAAGTTGTTATAAGGTTCTGCACAGCCTCTATACCGGTGTGTGTGCTTGTCGCATCGTCCTGTAATTCCATAATGTATTCACTCGCCCAAGGTTTCCTCAACAGTCAGACTTGGGCTGGGGCACCACTATGCCACGGGGCCCAGGAGGAAACTGCACAGTTGGAGAAAGGTGCAGTGACCAGCAGATTGACTCAGATGCTGTGAGAGCGGAGGAGCACAGTGCGGAGATCTTCCTCCCAGCCGACTCACAATGTTGACTAACTCCCTCGTGGTGCAGGAGGACAAAACCAGGCATAAAGAGGCTGGGTGCACCCTCCGGCCTGACAGAGGATTGGTGTGTGTGGGGCCATTGGGGCCATAGCTCCTCTGGGAATGACTGGCCAGACTGTCACATGGTCCGGGGCCCACAGTGCTAAGTCAAACCCCCACCAGGTTTCACAGCTCTCTCAGCATGCAATCATTGTGCCCCTGGCAACCTGACTCTCCACGCAGGAAATTGAGGTGACTGACTGACGTACCCCCACCGACTGAAATTTGTATTGAAGAGGCAGTGTAGTGAGTGGCAGAGCTGCGCTTGCTATTAGGACGCTCTTGAGGTGCCAGCAACTGTCAGAGCCCAGAAGGAACTAGACCTTGATCCTGCAGGGTTGAGGGGTAGGGGTGAGGCAGTTCACTGGGGGGCACTGTACAGGCTTGACACCTTTGGACCTCATGGACTATCCCACCAGTTCTGAGGCTGCCTAAGAATTGTGCTGGCAGACCTAGAGTGAAGACATTGCTGCCCTGAAATAGCCCAGGAATGACTTGGAGGCACATCTGCCACAGAAAATGTTTGTAGGTCCTGTTGCCCAATGGTGGTTTGGCCTACTCAGAAACCTGCATCACTTACAATCGCTGCTGGGGCACCCTGCCCATTACTTACCACTATGGGAAAGAACGGCAACAAACAATTGAAGCGGCAGTTTGAGAGCAGGCACAGCACTAGACAGAGTGATGCAGGCTCGAGTGCTGGGGCATCGCCTGAGTGCTCTGGTGCAGGGCCACAGCAGGACATTGCCATTAAAGAAATTCTTGTTCAGGTGATATCTAGTCTCAGAAACATAGATGCAAAATTAGACAGGCTCACAAGCTGCCTAGATCAGATCAAGCAGCATGTGGATAACCACGATGACCACCTGGAGCAATGAGTATCTGATGCTAACAATTCACACGCTGAAGCAAGAGAGCAACTACTCAATATGGACAAGGTGCTGGAGTTAATCAGGCCAAAAATGAATATCTTGAGGTGTGCTCTGCCGCAATATTCTCAGTATCACTGGAGTCCCGGAATCTACAAATATCACCATAATGGAAGACTACATCGAGTTCATCCTCCGGGACCTCTTCGGTGATGGCCTATATGCCGTACTTATACTGGAGCACATGCATAGATCACTGGGATCATGACCCCTTCCAGGAGCACTGGCCAAGCCAATAGTTGCACAATTACTGAACTATCGGGACCGGGATACGGTCCTATGCATGGCCAAGGAACGGGGATCTCTTCAATATCAAGTCAACCAGGTATCCTTCTACCTCGACTTCACTGTCGCGGTGCAGCTGGCCCACCGGGATTTCTCCCTGCTAAACAAATGCTCCAGAAAGCAGAGATTCCATATGCCTTGATATATCCTCCCAGCTAAGCGGTCCTCGGAGAGCAAACAACTGTTCTTCACAGACGCTAAAGCAGCCCTGAAATTTGCCAAACGCATCACCAATGATAGAACACCTACTAGGAGTTCCTTCGTGGAAACGGAAGAACGTTGTATAAGTTACAACGACTGATCTTATCTCTCTCTGATGCTGATACTGTATTCTAATGTTAGGAGTTACTTGCTAATATAGCGTTTATGCCTGTGATGCCCCCATTCACATTCTGCAGTGGGCTGGCAGCACATGTTTGCATTTAATACTATTCTAGTGCACTGAGCTCATACAGGATGCATGTTTCTGAAATTGGCTCGATGACATCTTATTGTATGGTGGGTAGGTACATTGTCAGCATTACTAATTTATTTTGGCAGCTGAGCAATGTTACACAATTTATTAGGCTATTAACTTGTGAAACCATTTCCAGTAATCTAATTTAGAGTTATTATTGTGTAAGATTTCGATATATACCTTGGGGCCCTTCCTGATTTGGCTACAAACATTGTTCTGATTACAAACATGTTTTACCATGTTAGCATCAGTGGAAGAGCATTGCTAGCCAGAAACTTGAAACTCTCAATTTTGGGCAGACATTCCCTCAATACATTTCTCCTTTTTAGGTTCCTCTAAACAGATAGCTTCAGCTGTTTGGCAAGATGCCTTGCTGTCACAAAAATACATAACACTCATGTTAAACCTGACAACATTAGGATGGTCTTACCCCAACTTTTAGCCTACCCCCCTCCATTTTTCTGACATCGTTTTTGCTGGTTATAGGACTCTGAACACTTTACCAGTGCTAATCAGCACTAACGTGCATGTGCTCCCCTAAATATGGTAATATTGTTTCATCCCTAATTGGCATATTTAATTGACTTATAAGTCCCTAAAAATGTAGTAATGTGCACTATATGTGTCCAGGGCCTGTAAATTAAATGCTAGTCGGCGTGCTGCACTGATTCTGCCACTGACATGAGTAGCCCCTTATCCATGTCTCAGGTCTGCCACTGTAGAGCCTTTGAATGAATGAATGAATGAAAAAAATATTTAGTAAAGCGCACTGTGGCCAAGCGGCTTCCTGGCGCTGAGAGCTCTGGCCATCAGTCACAGAAGAAGCCCAGGGATTTAGCAGGAGTACGCCTGAGAGAACAGAAGGGTTTTCAGCGCTTTACGAAAATGGGAATAAATAGGGATAGAACGCATAGGCAGGGGAAGGATGTTCCAGAAACGGGGTACTTCCCGTTCTGGACTTGCGGAATCGGGGGACATTGAGGAGGGCCAAAGTGGAGGAGCGAAGAGTGCGGGTGGGGGTGTGAGAGGAAATGAGAGAACTGATAAAAGCCGGGGCAGAACGGGCATGGGCCCGAAAAACTAAACAACCCAATTTAAAGAAGGATCTCTGATGAACGGGGAGCCAGTGAAGGGACTTGAGTACAGGGGTGATGTGATGGGTTTTGGGGAGGTGAAGGATGAGACGGGCAGCCTGGTTCTGGCTAGCTTGTAGGCGACGTATTTCATAGGCTGGTATGCCCACATACAGGCTATTCCCGTAATCAAGACGGGAAGTGATCAGGGCCGTAATGATGATTTTGAGGGCGTCAAAGGAAAAAAAGCGAGAAATTTTTCGGATAAGCCGAAGAGATAAAAAGCAAGAAGATACGACGGAACTAACTTGGGCGTGCATAGAAAGGTCCTGCCTAACCCTAATACCCAAGGTCCTAACAGAAGAGACAGATGCAGGAGAGGGACCAGAGGTAGGGGGCCAGAAGGCAGAGGACCAAGGGCTAGATGAACCACCCGTCAAGACCAGCTCAGTCTTGTCCGGGTTGAGTTTAAGATGATTTAAACTCATCCACTCAGAAATTAAGACCAGGGTGGAGCGAAACTTTGAGAGGGACAAAGAAGAGGAGGAAAGATCAAAGACGAGCTGGAGGTCATCTGCGTAATTATACACAGAGACCCCCAGATCGAGAAGAGAAATGATAAGAGGATAGATATAAAGATTGAAGAGAAGAGGGGAGAGAGAAGAACCTTGAGGGACCCCACAGGAAACCAAACGGGTGGGGGCAGAGAAGCCGGAAAGATGAACCGCTTGAGAACGTCCCTTAAGAAAAGACGCGAGCCAGGAGAAAGCGGAGCCCCGGATGCCCGCTGCGCTGACACGGTCGAGAAGGATGGAATGGTCAACCGTGTCAAATGCAGCGGACAGATCGAGGAGCACCAAAGCTTGAGGAAGGGTGGAATCGGCTTTCGATTTAAGCTCATCAAGAACTGCGAGGACCACCGACTCCTAGAGTGGCCCGGGCGAAAGCCCGCTTGATGGGAAGCCAAAAGGTGGTTCTCCTCGATATAGGTGGACAGGCAGGAGGTGACGTGACTTTCCAGGATCTTGCCCAGGTAAGGGAGAAGGGAGATGGGCCTGAAATTTGAAGGAAGGAAGGAATCTAAACCAGGCTTTTTAAGGATGGGCAAAACAATAGCGGATTTAAAGGATGAAGGAACTGAGCCCAGGGAGAGGGAGGCGTTGAGAAGGGAAAGGGGAGGAGTAGGGCAATTAGTGAATAACACTCTCAGAATACGTGCCGGGGCACAGTCGGCCGGAGAGCCGGACTTAATATTAGTGAGCAGGGCAAGAAATGAGTCCAAAGAAATAGGCGAGAAAAGGTCAAGAAAAGAAAAGGGCGCAGGAAGAGCAGGAGAAAAAGAAGGAGGGGATACAGAAGGGATGTTGGATTTGATCTTAACGATTTTCTCAATGAAATAATCGTTAAGTAAGGAACAGAGAGCCTAAGAGGGGATGAGATTAGGACTGGCGCGATCTGAGATCGCCAAGTTATGAACCAGAGAGAAAATCTCTTTGGATTTATTAGCAGAAAGAGCAACTTTCTCTGAGAAGTACTTAGTTTTGGCCTAGAGAACGGCTCTCTTATATTCATTTAAGAGGAGTTTGTATTTGGCCCGGAGGACAGGGCAATAATTGCGTCTCCAGTGACGCTCAGAACGTCTGTGGTCCAATTTGAGAGCTTTTAGCTCAGTATTGAACCATTTATGGGCATCATGAGGACGGAAGGCCTTAAATTTCCTGAGGGGAGCAACCCGATCGCAGGAGGAGGACAGCCAGGTGCTAACCGCGTCAGCTTGGGAATCAAGAGAAAGCTCAGAGAAGTCAGGAATAGAAGAAGCAAGGGAGAGGGAAAGGGAATTCAAATCAGCCCGGCTCCAACTACGTGCAACAATGTTTTTAGGTAAGGGAGGTTTATCAGGGGCACCAAGATTGATAGAAAAGGATATGAGAGAGTGGTCGGACCAGGTGCAAGGGAGGATGCTGGGGGAAAAAACCGTGCAGCGTGATGACCAAATTTGGTCAAGTATATGACCCTTGTCGTGGGTGGGGGCAGTAACATGGGCCGAGAAGTTAAGACACTGAAGGGTGGCCGAAAAATCTTTGGAAGACATATCTTCCTTAGGATCGCCAGGCCAAAAATTAAAGTCTCCCAACAGGAGGACCGAGGAGTTATTTACCACGAGCGTGGCTAGAAGTTCCTGCAGGGTGGCTACAAACAGGGGCATGTTCTGAGGGGGTCGGTACATAAGGACAACCGTGAGGGGAACTAAAAGGTTAACTGAGCGGGCCACCAGAAAGTCCACGCTGGGTATGGAGGAATGGGGAAGGAGCTGAAACTGCAAGCTGGAGCGGACAAACATGGCCACACCCCCACCAACCTTGCCATCAGGGCGATCCGCCCAGAGGGTGTAATAGGAATCGGGGAGAATGGCCAGGACGTCAGGAAGTGAATCGGTCGAAAACCAAGTTTCAGTAAGAAACAGAAAGTCGGGGGACTCGGTGTTCAAGAGGTTAAATAATTCCAGTTGATGCTTTCCGGCCGAGCGAGTATTGAGGAGGCAGGCAGAGACAATATAAGGAGAGGAAGGGGGATGAGTGGCAGGAAGGGACCCCAAAGAAGGAGGGGGGAAGATAAACGAGACAGGGGACATGGAAAAAGGACAAGGTGCGGAAATGCCAAGAGAGTCAAGGCTCTGCAACAGGGGAGGGGGAAGTGGTAGGATAACTGAGTGGGACAGCAGTTGAGCAGAGGAGTAGACCACTAAAGGAACAGGATCTGTGGCCCCTGGTCCCGGCCCGTCGCGGACGGGCGCAGACGGGCTTAACTTTGGCGCAACTTCGGCGCCTTCGTCGCGCCCGCTGCGCACGTCCGCTGCGCTGCCGGGGTTGTGGTGCCATGAAATAGAGTACACAAGAAACACAGTATGGGCGTGAGATCCTGTGCACACATATGGGTAATTGGCTGGTCCTGTATGTATTAAGTAGATGCCAGAAAGAGTCGGACAAAATCTTTGTAATGGATAAACACTGGTCGACATCAAGTGTGTTGCGTGCAACAATTCTTTAATTGAAAGTTTCAGTGTGCTGTACAAAAGAAAATAGATCAGCCGACACGTGTTTCGTCACAACGAGTGGCTGTTGTGACTCATCAGGGCTAAGGAGAAAAGGAAGTGGATATATAAAAAATACATAAAAAATATATAATAAATGCAGAATGAAGGTAAACGAACACAAACAGGAAATGGAGCCATTGTGACAGAAAAGGGTAAGAGAGCCAATAAAGATCGGCGCGGCAAATAGTGTCAGTGAGGGAGACGGAGGATTCTAAAGTGTGACGGGAAAGGGGTGCCAAAATGAAACTAATGGTAAAGCAAGGTCGTGTTGGACACAGAACTGGCAGGCAAATAATGTGAGGAGTAAATCGGTCGTGGAGACATAGTCTAGCCCGAAAGGCTGGGTTAGGTGTCAATAACACAAAACCATGAAATAGGATAGAATGTGTCATCACTACGCAATGTTGCATTAAAGTTCAAAAGTTAATAATCAAACTAAGGGGCGAAAGAGTGAATACATAAATAATAAAAGAAAGTACCTAGAAGGCACGGAGGTGCATCAACGTGGAGTAAGTTGGAGGTTGTATAAGATGTCTATAACGGTCAGGTGATCAATAGTGGGTGAAGTGCGAGGTAAATAATAGTATTAAGCTGACCGTAGTGAGTCATGCCGGTGAGACGATAAAGAAAGGCATGCGAGAAATATTAAAACAGATGGCGAACAGTTCAACGGAGAAATTCATCTTGTGAAATCATTAACAGGTTGACACAATCAAACGTGTACTGTAGTCAATTGAACACACATGTTAAACTGGATAACGGTCAGAAGGTCATATTGGGTAAACAAGCTCAAACTAGGCTGGATGAATCATACAAAAAGTGACGGTCCTGAGCGCAAAAGAAAAGCGTGTTATGCAGAAAGCTCAGTTAGCGATAATAGTCGACCATAATGTGACAGTGAGTAGTTCATGAAATATTGGAGCGCGTTATTGCGACACAAAACAAAGCAGGTATCAAACAACCAATTGATGGCAATACAAGAAATATGCAAAATAGCTCGTAGGAGAAAATATCCTGGTGAAAGTAATGGAAACGTGACAGGAGCACAAAGTAAGTAGTGAGAAGGAGAAAGGAAAATGAGGGAAGAGGCAAATACCTGTACGGGAGTAAAAGTATGTTTTACAAGAACCTCGATATGAAATCGCTCGAGGAAAGGGACCCGCTGAGGAGACGGCGGGAACTAAGGTCATATAGTTAACGCTAAAGTAGCAGGATCTGTAAAATGAAAAAACAGGGATGTCTGTCAGTACAGGTAGGAAAGTTCCCTGTGGGGAAGGGAAAGGATAAAGAAGTGAATGGTCTTACCGGTAGAGGAGCGAACTCGGGTGCGGGATCAGCTCGTGATTCCAGGGAGCGGAATGACGAGTAGCGGTAAAACCGGAAGTTAAATAGTCTAAAGAGAAACTAGAGCGGCAGATGGTGTATCCGGTTGAAAAAAACCGGAAGTGAGGACGTGGATAGGTCGGGATGGGTCGGAGGGTGCACCTGCATGAATTGTGTATACGAGGGATAGAAGGTCAGAGGAGATAGAGATGGCATTGACCGGGGAGGATGAAAGGAGATAAGAAAAGTAAGAGTGCAATTGAGTGTGTAGAAATTAAGTAAAAGAGGAACAGTAGTAGTAAAAGCAAAGAGTATGACAAGTATAAGTTAAGGATGGTAAAAGGGAAAAGGAGGTGAACTGAGGATGCCAAAGGCCGGTGAGAGTTACTGGTCATGAATTATACAAAATGCAGGATACACAACACAGGATATAAAACACCTAAAACGAGCAAAAGGGAAAAGTTTAAACCAGACATGCACATGTGAGAAATGACAGTGAATATCACTGGGTTCTGATGTGGACACGGATAATGTGTCGATGGCGAGCCAGAAGGGCTGAGCAGAAAGCGTTTACCAGGTAGGTCTCTCCCAGGTGGAAATGCCATAGATGTCTTCCACAATCTTGTACTCGAAGATCTTGACAAATACGAAAAAAGACTCATGCACAAAAAGACCAGGATCAAAGATAATCTAACCAAAGGAGTGTCGATGGCGAGCCAGAAGGGCTGAGCAGAAAGCGTTTACCAGGTAGGGTACGGTACATGAAGTATGAAGAGTCAAGACCCTAAAAAGTACTGCAGCTCATGGTCAATGTTAAGACCGTGTTTGACCGACTGAAGACGCATGCTCCATGATGCTTCCTGTCTTCTCAGTCTAAGTTCACGGTTACCACCCCTGACACTGTTCTTGGCAATGTCAATACCAAAAAAGGTCAGGCTCTTGCGTGGACCTTGAGTTTTGCATGTGGATATGTGAGAAGCCATGGGGTACTTGGCATCTTGGTTGTGCATGGCTCTGACATGTTCGCTGATGCGTTCTTTCAATGGTCTGACAGTACTTCCCACATATTGTAATTTACAGGTGCATTGCAGGATGTAAACGACAAAGTTGGTATTGCAGTTAATGTTAGTGGTGATATTGTATTTTTTGCCATTCCATCCACTGAAATGTTTGGTACCGTTCTTGGCCCATTTGCATGTTCCACAGCTTCCACATTTGAAAAAGCCGACCGTGTGAATGGTGAGCCATGAGGAGGTTGGAGTTGATCGTGGTGTGGTAGGGCACAGTCTGTTCCCAAGGGTTCTTCTTCTTCTGAAGGTAATCTGTGGGTGTGCTGTTATATTGTTCCTTAGTGCTTTGTCGGTGAGTAGAGTGTTCCAATGTTTATTGAAGCTCTTGCGCATGGTGGTGCTGATTGCATTGTACTCAGTGATCAGTCTCACGGTTTGATTATCTGTTTTTTTCGAGGTTTTGGGTTGTAAGGTCATAGCTCTTTTGATATTCTTAATCCTGTTGGTTGCTTTCTTGATGATCATGGGCTTATAGCCACGTTGACAAAATCTGTGTTGCATGTCATTGAGACAGTTTTTGAATTCAGAGTCTTCGCTGCAGTTCCTCCTGGCCCTGGAGAATTCTCCGTAGGGGATTGTACGTATTTGGTGTAGGGGATGAGCACTGTTGGCATGAAGAATTGCATTGCAAGATGTCTCCTTGCGAAACAGCTTGCTATGTAGGGTGTCATTTTTTACGTACAATTCAATATCAAGAAAAGAGATACAGGTTTTACTGGCCAGGCATGTGAATTTCATGTTCATGTCGTTAGAGTTGAGGTAGTTACAGAAGCAATCGAGTTGATCTTGTGAGCCCGACCAGAATAACAAGCAATCATCAATGTATCTACCCCAATAGACGATGAAATCCGTCCATTGGGCTGCTTTCTTCCCCCATAGCCAGTCAGTTTCCAGTGCTCCCATGTACAGGTTGGCAAAAGATGGTGAAAATTTGGAACCCATTGCTACTCCCTTGGTTTGTTTATACCATTGGTTGTCATACAGGAAGTAATTGTTATTGAGTATGATCTCCATCATATTTGAGATCATATTGGTGTGTTCCCACAATGATGCCGAACGGTGTTGAAGAGATTTGGTCACTACCTTTAGGCCTAGGTCTGGTTCGATGGAAGTATACAGAGAAACTACATCCAGGGTGGCCATGATCATATTGGGTTGCCATTGTATGTCTGTGAGGATGCTAAGAATGTGTTTCGTGTCTTGAATGTAGGACGGCAGATTCTTCACAATGGGGTTGAGGAAGAGGTCAACATATTGTGAAAGTCTTTCTGTGGGACCATCTATGCCTGAGATTATAGGTCGGCCTGGAGGGAAAGGTGCTTGCTTGTGAATCTTGGGGAGGGTGTAGAGCACGGGGAAGGTCGGTTTGGTTACTTTCAGGTACCGTGCTTCGTCTTCATCGATGATACCTTGAGTCTGCCAGGCTAGTATTTTTTTGTTGATGAGATTGTTCAACTGGCCAATTGGATTGTGGTTGAGATGTTCATAGCAGGTTTGGTCTCGGAGTTGTTCCATTATCTCATTGTGGTAGTCAGCGTGGTTCATGATGATCACATTGCCCCCTTTATCCGCTTCTCTTATGATGATATTGGGGTCAGCACTGAGTGTTTTGAGCGCAGATCTCTCTCCTTTGGTTAGATTATCTTTGATCCTGGTCTTTTTGTGCATGAGTCTTTTTTCGTATTTGTCAAGATCTTCGAGTACAAGATTGTGGAAGACATCTATGGCATTTCCACCTGGGAGAGACCTACCTGGTAAACGCTTTCTGCTCAGCCCTTCTGGCTCGCCATCGACACATTATCCGTGTCCACATCAGAACCCAGTGATATTCACTGTCATTTCTCACATGTGCATGTCTGGTTTAAACTTTTCCCTTTTGCTCGTTTTAGGTGTTTTATATCCTGTGTTGTGTATCCTGCATTTTGTATAATTCATGACCAGTAACTCTCACCGGCCTTTGGCATCCTCAGTTCACCTCCTTTTCCCTTTTACCATCCTTAACTTATACTTGTCATACTCTTTGCTTTTACTACTACTGTTCCTCTTTTACTTAATTTCTACACACTCAATTGCACTCTTACTTTTCTTATCTCCTTTCATCCTCCCCGGTCAATGCCATCTCTATCTCCTCTGACCTTCTATCCCTCGTATACACAATTCATGCAGGTGCACCCTCCGACCCATCCCGACCTATCCACGTCCTCACTTCCGGTTTTTTCAACCGGATACACCATCTGCCGCTCTAGTTTCTCTTTAGACTATTTAACTTCCGTTTTTACCGCTACTCGTCATTCCGCTCCCTGGAATCACGAGCTGATCCCGCACCCGAGTTCGCTCCTCTACCGGTAAGACCATTCACTTCTTTATCCTTTCCCTTCCCCACAGGGAACTTTCCTACCTGTACTGACAGACATCCCTGTTTTTTCATTTTACAGATCCTGCTACTTTAGCGTTAACTATATGACCTTAGTTCCCGCCGTCTCCTCAGCGGGTCCCTTTCCTCGAGCGATTTCATATCGAGGTTCTTGTAAAACATACTTTTACTCCCGTACAGGTATTTGCCTCTTCCCTCATTTTCCTTTCTCCTTCTCACTACTTACTTTGTGCTCCTGTCACGTTTCCATTACTTTCACCAGGATATTTTCTCCTACGAGCTATTTTGCATATTTCTTGTATTGCCATCAATTGGTTGTCTGATACCTGCTTTGTTTTGTGTCGCAATAACGCGCTCCAATATTTCATGAACTACTCACTGTCACATTATGGTCGACTATTATCGCTAACTGAGCTTTCTGCATAACACGCTTTTCTTTTGCGCTCAGGACCGTCACTTTTTGTATGATTCATCCAGCCTAGTTTGAGCTTGTTTACCCAATATGACCTTCTGACCGTTATCCAGTTTAACATGTGTGTTCAATTGACTACAGTACACGTTTGATTGTGTCAACCTGTTAATGATTTCACAAGATGAATTTCTCTGTTGAACTGTTCGCCATCTGTTTTAATATTTCTCGCATGCCTTTCTTTATCGTCTCACCGGCATGACTCACTACGGTCAGCTTAATACTATTATTTACCTCGCACTTCACCCACTATTGATCACCTGACCGTTATAGACATCTTATACAACCTCCAACTTACTCCACGTTGATGCACCTCCGTGCCTTCTAGGTACTTTCTTTTATTATTTATGTATTCACTCTTTCGCCCCTTAGTTTGATTATTAACTTTTGAACTTTAATGCAACATTGCGTAGTGATGACACATTCTATCCTATTTCATGGTTTTGTGTTATTGACACCTAACCCAGCCTTTCGGGCTAGACTATGTCTCCACGACCGATTTACTCCTCACATTATTTGCCTGCCAGTTCTGTGTCCAACACGACCTTGCTTTACCATTAGTTTCATTTTGGCACCCCTTTCCCGTCACACTTTAGAATCCTCCGTCTCCCTCACTGACACTATTTGCCGCGCCGATCTTTATTGGCTCTCTTACCCTTTTCTGTCACAATGGCTCCATTTCCTGTTTGTGTTCGTTTACCTTCATTCTGCATTTATTATATATTTTTTATGTATTTTTTATGTATCCACTTCCTTTTCTCCTTAGCCCTGATGAGTCACAACAGCCACTCGTTGTGACGAAACACGTGTCGGCTGATCTATTTTCTTTTGTACAGCACACTGAAACTTTCAATTAAAGAATTGTTGCACGCAACACACTTGATGTCGACCAGTGTTTATCCATTACAAAGATTTTGTCCGACTCTTTCTGGCATCTACTTAATACATACAGGACCAGCCAATTACCCATACGTGTGCACAGGATCTCATTTCCAGTTGTTGTTGTAGGTCTCGCCCTACGCATTGCAGGGGTATTTCGTTGGGTTTGTCACCCCTGACCTAGTGGCACCGTACATTTTGTTTCACTCTACCAATCACGTACACGCTCGAGCGCCAAGCTTCCTCCAAATCATCAAACCCTCATCACTGTCACCACAGTATGGGCGTGGCAGGGGTCGGAGAGACCAAAAGGCTGCACTGCCAACCCCAGAGCAGCCCAAGATGGCGACCTTGCCCGTCCCAGCTCCAATGATGACCTGACCGGCAAAGGAGGAGAGCAATCAGCGAGAGGCGCTCTGGAGCGCGTGCAGGTAGGGGGGCTTAAAACAAAGGAGTGCGCAAAGTCCAGAGCGCAGTCACAGGGACACACAAAGTTCTGATTAAAAATGCAAGGAAGGCAGGTAACGTTGCTCCCGGTAAGCGCCTCGGGAGATCTGTAGTGCAGGTCAAAGCTGGGCGTGGATGTTGCCGTTCGCCGGATATACTTGCCAGGGGGGGAGGGACCAAAAGGCTGCACCGCCAACCCCAGAGCAGTCCAAGATGGCGACCTCGCCCGTCCCCGCTCCAATGACCTGACCGGCAAATGAGGAGAGCAATCAGCGAGAGGCGCTCTGGAGCGCATGCAGGTAGGGGGGCTTAAAACAAAGGAGTGCGCAAAGTCCAGAGCGCAGTCACAGGGACACACAAAGTTCTGATTAAAAATGCAAGGAAGGCAGGTAACGTTGCTCCCGGTAAGCGCCTCGGGAAATCTGTAGTGCAGGTCAAAGCTGGGTGTGGATGTTGCCGTGCGCCGGATATACTTGCCAGGGGGGAGGGACCAAAAGGCTGCACCGCCAACCCCAGAGCAGCCCAAGATGGCGACCTCGCCCGTCCCCGCTCCAATGACCTGACCGCCAAAGGAGGAGAGCAATCAGCGAGAGGCGCTCTGGAGCGCGTGCAGGTAGGGGGGCTTAAAACAATGGAGTGCGCAAAGTCCAGAGCGCAGTCACAGGGACACACAAAGTTCTGATTAAAAATGCAAGGAAGGCAGGTAACGTTGCTCCCGGTAAGCACCTCGGGAGATCTGTAGTGCAGGTCAAAGCTGGGCGTGGATGTTGCCGTGCGCCGGATATACTTGCCAGGGGGGGAGGGACCAAAAGGCTGCACCGCCAACCCCAGAGCAGCCCAAGATGGCGACCTCGCCCGTCCCCGCTCCAATGACCTGACCGGCAAAGGAGGAGAGCAATCAGCGAGAGGCGTTCTGGAGCGCGTGCAGGTAGGGGGGCTTAAAACAAAGGAGTGCGCAAAGTCCAGAGCGCAGTCACAGGGACACACAAAGTTCTGATTAAAAATGCAAGGAAGGCAGGTAACGTTGCTCCCGGTAAGCGCCTCGGGAGATCTGTAGTGCAGGTCAAAGCTGGGCGTGGATGTTGCCGTACTCCGGATATACTTGCCAGGGGGGGAGGGACCAAAAGGCTGCACCGCCAACCCCAGAGCAGCCCAAGATGGCGACCTCGCCCGTCCCCGCTCCAATGACCTGACCGGCAAAGGAGGAGAGCAATCAGCGAGAGGCGCTCTGGAGCGCGTGCAGGTAGGGGGGCTTAAAACAAAGGAGTGCGCAAAGTCCAGAGCGCAGTCACAGGGACACACAAAGTTCTGATTAAAAATGCTAGGAAGGCAGGTAACGTTGCTCCCGGTAAGCGCCTCGGGAGATCTGTAGTGCAGGTCAAAGCTGGGCGTGGATGTTGCCGTGCGCCGGATATACTTGCCAGGGGGGGAGGGACCAAAAGGCTGCACCGCCAACCCCAGAGCAGCCCAAGATGGCGACCTCGCCCGTCCCCGCTCCAATGACCTGACTGGCAAAGGAGGAGAGCAATCAGCGAGAGGCGCTCTGGAGCGCGTGCAGGTAGGGGGGCTTAAAACTAAGGAGTGCGCAAAGTCCAGAGCGCTGTCACAGGGACACACAAAGTTCTGATTAAAAATGCAAGGAAAGCAGGTAACGTTGCTCCCGGTAAGCGCCTCGGGAGATCTGTAGTGCAGGTCAAAGAACAGTTTTACATTCCCATGTCAACCTGACAAGTAAACCCTCTTGCCAGGCCTACATCTTCCCTTTTTATACATGTGAGTTACCCCTAAGGCCCTGTATTACCCACAGGGCAGGGTGCAATGTATTTAAAAGGCAGGACATGTAAGCTTTACAAGTCTTGGTAGTGAAAAACTCCCAATTTCGTTTTTTCTTACTGCCTTGCCTATCTCTTTTGATATATATATTTTTTATTGATTACACCATTGCACAGTTAGCACATATCTCCGCACAGTCTCCATTAATAAATTAAATTCTCATAAACCAATACATATCATAGCATTTCAAAAACATCCTGCATATATCAATACATTGTTACAACTCTGATAACTCAAATTTATCTCAACTTTCCTAATATTATCCTCTCAGGCCCAGGCCCTCTCTCCATTTTATGATGGGGTCCCATATCCTTACCCCCAGTTTTCTCCCTGTTTTGCCTTTCCGAGCGTATATATTTTTTTCCAAATTGTATGTAGATAACAGGTTAGCGAGCCAGCTTTGGATTCCTGGGGGATTTTTATCCAGCCATGCCCTGGCTATACAAAGTCTAAAAACTGCCATTGCGACAAAAATAAACTCTTTCTGGACAATGTTAGTATCTGTGACTATCCCTAACAATATTTCGGGCGGGTTTAACCTAATCTGAATGTTCAGGGAGAGATACAGGAACTTCTCTATATCTTTTAACACTGTAGCGATTTGCGGACAAACCGCAAATATATGAATTAGGTCTGCATCAGGGGAACTACATCTTGGGCAAGTAATCCCTGCCGTACCCCCCCATTTTGCTATCTTTGCTGGAGTGTAATATAGCGAGTAGAGGGTTTTATACTGCTGTGATTGCAATGGCGCTGAGCAGAGGAGTGTGCGCCCTAAATCCAGTGACTCTTTAAACCAACTAGCCTCACCTCTCAGCTTAACTGCCCACTTTTCACTAAACTTCTCCATATCATCTGGTTTCCCTGCTGTCAGGTTTGCATAAAAACTCCTAATAGAGCAATCCCCCCCTAATCTTATTTTCTCCAGTATTTCTACCTTGCCAAACCCGATACTCCCTCCCTGCTTATTCCCCAGAAAGCTTCTTAGCTGCAAAAATTTAAAAAAGTCCTTCCTATCTAAGCCAAACCTGTTCACTAAATCCGTAAATTGAAACACCTCCTCCGTATTCCTCAAGTCCCCCATCTGTACTACCCCCTTCTCCATCCAACCCGCCAAAGTGTTATCCCAAAAAATCTGCCTTGGTAGGGAGACATTTTTATACAACTGTAGTAATAAAAGTGACACAACCAGTAGAAGTGCAACTGTCACTTTATTCAAGCCATCCGCTCTCTGACATGAGTAGGTTGTCAACATTCTAAGGTGAGCTTCGGGAGATACCAAGGTAAGAGGGACGGAGGGGGTGGACGGAAGGTACCAAGGTGGGGAGAAAGAAGGGAAGATACAACACATCTCCTTACCCAACATAACCAAATAAACATGGAGGGAGCATTACCTAGCTACTCTGTCCCCACTCCAAACTTGACCATCCTCCAATTCCACCACATTCTTCCCCCTAACTTTGACATTCTGAGAAGGAAAAAATTTACTCTGTCCCGCTTTAACCCTTGTGGGTTTCTTTATCAACACAGCATCATTAACCAAAGGTTTCAACTCCTTCACACCATGTTTCTTATCATACCAGCCTTTGTAGCGGGATTGATGTTGCTGCACTTTAATCTGACTTTCAGACCTGTCATAGACAACCTTCTTACCCCCTTCTAGCCAGAGAGGGTACAACTTGGTGCCTGGTTCTCTCCCTCTTAACATTACAAAAGGGAGAGATCCCTGTTACAAGGTTGGGTGCAGTGTGGTAAGCCCACAAACAGTTTTTAAGAGAATCATTTACGTTGAATCCATTAGACATTGCCAGTTGAATATGTTCCTTAATCATACGGTTCATCCTCTCTACTAAGCCATTAGCCTTAGGGCAGTAGAGGGCCGTTTTCTCATGCTTGATATTGTGTTCCTTTAAGAAAGTCATCATTTCATCTGATGTAAACTGCACCCCATTGTCAGTTACTAAAATAGATGGAATTCCTTCAAATGAGAACACAGATTCCAAAAATGCCACAAGGTTCTTGGTCGGGGTGGAAGGGGTGAATTTGACATTGACCCAATGGGAGGTGTAGTCCACGAGTACAAACATGAACCTTCTCAGTGGGTCTAGTGCATCCATGGGGCCAATTATGTCCATGGCCAGTTTAGTCCATGGAACAACTGGTACCTCCACCGGTGAAAGAGGGACCTTACGTAAGGACTTGGATTTATCACTCTTTGCACAACTAAAGCAGTCCTTTACCTTTAACTCCACTCTAGAATCCATCCTTGGGAACCAAAAGCTGTTCCTTACTTTGCTTTTGGTGAGACTTCTCCCCAAATGGCCTTCATGGGCAAGGTCTACTATTCTGTCTCTCAAAGTCTCGGGGTGGCACAATTTTAGAATTGCGGTAGATTCTGTTCTCCTGAATGGTAAGCTCATTCCTGACTTCCCAGAAATCTTTTAACTCTTCTACCACATCCCCGCATTTATCTGGCCACCCCTTTATGATTAAATCCTTTAGCGCCTCCATTATTGGATCTTTTCTCATTTCGTTATTCCATTCTTCTTTGGAAAAGGAAGGCAGATGAATCGAAAGAATGGGGGTATCCAAAGGGTCTTCCTCGATGTTTGTTTCTACAGGGGACCTGGATAAATAGTCTGCAAGGACGTTGTCCTTCCCCGGCAAGTATTCAATTCTGAAGCTAAATTTCTCCAGCCCCAAAACCCATTTGGCTATCCTGGGTGACTCACAGAGGGATTTCTTGGCTGAAAAAATGTGCGTTAGGGGTTTGTGGTCCGTGCGGACTGTACACTTACTGCCCCACAGGAAAAACTTGAAATGGTTGATGGCCCAGTAGCAGGCCAATGCCTCCCTCTCAATTACGGAGTAATTCCGTTCAGGTGGACTTAAAGTACGGGAGGCGAAGGCAATGATGGTTTCTCCCCCCTCCCCTTTTTGAGATAGGGTGGCCCCAAGACCTTTGTTGGATGCATCCGTGCATAGGATGGTCCTCTTCCTATGGTCAAACAGTCCCAATGCACGTGAACCCACGATCTCTTTTTTCAGGGCATTTACAGAGTGAGAATGTATCTCTTCCCATTTGAATTCACTCTTTTTCTTTAACAGTTCCCGTAGGGACTCGCATTTTTCTGAAAACCTGGGTATGAACTTGGCCATATACTCCACCAACCCTAAAAAGGATTTGAGCTCCTCCTTGTTTGTGGGGAGAGGAGCGTTTTCCACTGCTTGAACTAAGCTCATTTTGGGTTTTATCCCTTCAAAGGAAAGATTGTGTCCCAGATAGTCTACCTCCATGACTTTGATCTTGCATTTTTCCTTTTTAACAGATAACCCTGCATTCGACAACCTGGAACATACTTTTCTGAAAATGATGTCATGCTCCTCCTCATCGGCACCATAGACTAGAACATCGTCTTGAAAACACATGCAGTTAGGGATGTCCTCCAATACCTTTTGCATCATTTTCTGGAAGACAGCAGCCGCCGATGCAAGGCCAAAAGGCATCCTTAGGAACATATAAGTGCTAAACGGTGTTGAAAATGCAGTCAGAGGTCTAGACTCAGGGTGAAGGTCTACTTGGTAATATGCCATTGAAAGGTCTATGACTGAAAAGAACTTGGCCTTCCCCATGGTACTCAACATTTCATTGATGTTGGGAAGCGGGAACCGTTCGACCCAAATGTTTTCGTTGAGACTGCGTAAGTCGATGCAAAGGCGAATGCCCTGTCCATTGGCCTTAGACGCTATCACAATGGGGGACACCCACTCCGAAGCGTCAATGGGTAGAATAACACCTAACTGGCAGAGTTTATCAAGTTCTTCTTTAAGAGGCTGTCTTAACAGTAAAGGAACTTGCCGAGTCTTATGTACCACAGGTTTCGCCCCCTGTCTGATCTTTATTTTATGCTGAAAGTGTTTCAAAATCCCCAGCTCATTAGAGAATAGGTGAGGGAATTCATCACATAGGGGTGACTCCCCCGTGGCACCTTTGACTACGTTGACTTGTTCCTTACCATTAGGATCCAGAATTACACCCAGTTCTCTCTGGTGACGCCACCCAAGGAGGTTAGAACCCGAGCTGACAAGGTAGATCTTGCCCACCGTGGATCTCCCTTTGAAATTTATTTCGGTCTCCACCATGCCTACCAACGGAATAGGGTCTTTGGTATACCCCTGGGGTGTGATGTCAGGTTTAGAAATTTGCATACCTGGATCCCCTTTAATTTTCATGTAATCTTCCATGTTTAATAGGGTGAATGGAGAGCATGAGTCTGCGAACATTTCAATACATGTGTCGTTAATTGTAATGCTGCATTTAGGGTATTCGAAAGGGATACTACCACACGTACTTTTTACTTGGAATGTAAATCTAGGCTGCTCAACGTTGGTTTCATTGATGGCTTTGACTTGGGTGCTGTCACTGTCCCTGCACACCCCGGCTAAATGTCCTCTTCTGTTACACTTCTTACAGTGGGCATTGCGAGCTGTGCAATTGGGATTGTTGGCCAAATGATTGCTGCTCCCACATCTGTAGCATTTGAGGTCCGAGTGATCTCTTTGAAACTTACTGGATGACTCACCCTTACTTCTGATTTTAGAGACATTCCTATTGGGAGATTCTACCTGAACTGCCGCAACCACTTCTTCTGACACTTTTATTTCTTTCATGCACTTTGCCGTATGTTCAATAGACTGGGCAATAGACACAGCTTCCTCCAACGACGGGTTTTTGGATAACAACTTCTCTTGGATTTTACTATTGCTTGTGCATCTGACTAATTGGTCACGTATCAAGGAGTCATTGAGATCCCCAAAATCACACCTTTGAGTAAGACCTCTCAAATTGGCAATGTAGTTTTTTACCGATTCATTCTTTCCTTGTGATCTACTGAAAAACTTATGACGTTCCAGAACTACATTTATTTTATCCCCAAAATGATTACTTAATTTTAGCATGGTAACCTCATACACATCAAGGTCCTCTTCTTCATCCAACTCCGGTTCTGGGAGAGTCTGATATACCTTGCGACCATGTACCCCCATGTTGTGTAGGAGAATATGCTGCTTCCGTAAGGCAGAAAATCTTTCCCCCCCCATGGCAATCAAATATGACTCAAACAGCTTTGTCCATTCCTTCCAATGGATATCAGGATCGCCACATTCATTGAGAAATGAGGGAGGTTGACATATTCCCGGGGTACCCATGGTGAAGGGAGAACAAATTAACCCCCCAACTTGCAGGAAGAGGTGAACTTGAGAGGAGTAGTTTATCTGGTAAGGTGCATGGAAGAAATATGAAGGTAGCCCCAGAGAATTCAATTCAGCTTACTAAGACCAGGAGCCTCCATAACATTGAAAGTATGGCTGCCAGTATCCAACCTTCAAATACCGGGCTATTTCCACAAAGCACTCAGCCCAAAAGTACAGTTCCAAAGAAGCACAGTAATGCCTTACAGGGCTGGGGCAAAGTACTGTATGAGGTAACCGCCGAGTACCATCAACTAGTTGGCCCAGGAGGAGGAAGTCACTGAATGCCCAACCTGAGCAGTGGTTAACGTAAGGTAAAAAGTACCCGAGCAGGACCGACAACCAGGTGGCCCAGAAAGGGAGAGGACTCTTCCGTCCCTATTACTACCACTTCCTGACTGGAATTAAACCCAAAAACGGAAGGAACTTGCTGGAACCACCACTTGACGTACCTCAGATCTCCAGTCATTCATCGGCTGCTGATCTCCAGGATGTCGCTGCCGTTCCTGCCATCCCCGGATACGAGCACAGCGCCTGCAGCTTAATGAAACCTGACGAAAACTTGCCAGGAGCGACAGGACCCAGCGGAACACTTCTGCTTCCCGCCCTCTTGTGGGCGTGTGGAGGCGCGTCGACAGTCAGTCCCCCGGCAGCTGAGGGAGCGCAGGAGTCCACCAGGGAACTGTCGCAGAAGAGTGGCCAGAGGAAACCTGACGAAAACTTGCCGGGAGCGACAGGACCCAGCGGAACACTTCTGCTTCCCGCCCTCTTGTGGGCGTGTGGAGGCGCGTCGACCGTCAGTCCCCCGGAAGCTGAGGGAGCGCAGGAGTCCACCAGGGAACTGCCGCGGAAGAATGGCCAGATAAAGTGCCCCTCAGGAAGCTTGTGACGCTGCAGCGCCAGTAATCTACAGTTTGCCAGCCATCCAGAAGACGCCAACCAGCCACAGACCTCGCTGGTGAGGAGAATCCTGACTTGTGCCGTTTCACTTGAGCAGGAGCCCACGGAACACCAGCGATGCGCCTACAATGGGTGGTAGAGGACTTGTGCCGTTTCACTCGAACAGGAGCCCACGGAACACCAGCGATGCGCCTACAGTGGGCAGTAGAGGCGTGGACACTCGCGTCTACTATCGAGGAACCCTGCCTTCAGAAGACGCCAACCAGCCACAGACTTCGTTGGTGCGGAGAGTACATCCACACGAAAGGAGTCGGGAACAGCCACAGCAACTTGCCAGAAGTCCGCTGACACCAGCAACGCCAGCTCGTAGACTGTCCCCCTTCAAAGTACGGAACCCAGCAGGCACACAGCTCGTCCCGCACCGCTTGAGAGCTACACGGAAAGGGGAGATGACTTGTCCTACCCCCCATCCCATCCTCGTCGCCAGTGTAGTAATAAAAGTGACACAACCAGTAGAAGTGCAACTGTCACTTTATTCAAGCCATCCGCTCTCTGACATGAGCAGGTTGTCAACATTCTAAGGTGAGCTTCGGGAGATACCAAGGTAAGAGGGACGGAGGGGGTGGACGGAAGGTACCAAGGTGGGGAGAAAGAAGGGAAGATACAACAACAACCTAGTATATCTGTGATACCGGCCCAAACCTATTTTTTTCCTCACTGCATTCCATATCTTAACTGCGGCTTGGACCGTCTTAAACCTGGTTCTTTTGTAATACACAAAATCAATACATTTAAGAAAAGAATTCTCCGCTTCTGGTCCCATGACGATAGAGTATATCCTAGATGAATCCTTTAGCGTTGTATCGTCCAGACCACCCCCGCCCAGCAGCCCACGCATATATTGCAGTGCAGATGCCCAGTAATACAGTCTGAAATCTGGGGCTCCCCAACCTCCTCTCTCTCTAGGCAGAGACATAAAACGATATGCCCTGCGAGTCTTACCATGGGCCCAAATAAATCTATTTAGAATATTGTCGAGATCTTTAAACCATTTTACCTCAAACCATAATGGTATTGTCCTATAGAAATACAAGAACTTTGGTAATATTAACATTTTTATAACATTGGTACAGCCCACAATAGACAAATGCAAATTATTCATACGATCCAAATCTGCCTTAACTTTTACCATCAAGGGCGCCAGGTTCTTCTGTACTAGTGAGTCTAAATCCGCCGTGATTGCAACCCCCAGATACGTCGCTGAATCGGTGACTCTGTGATCGTTGATCACAGTATATTGATTAGATATTATTTGCGTTTTGGAGCTATTTAGGCTATACCCCGATATTTGTCCAAATCTTTGGGCTTCAGTTTCGATTTCACCTATGGCCGTACTGGGGTTGGGTGTCAGTATGGCCACGTCGTCAGCATAAGCTAGGGACTTTATCTCACATCCATTCAGCCTTATTGGAGGAATCATTACATTACCCTCTATTTTCCTTATTAGTGGATCCAGATAAAGAGCAAATAATAATGGGGAAGATGGACAGCCCTGTCTAGTCCCTCTCCCAATGTTAACTGCTGCGGATTTACCCCTATTGACTCTAATCCTTGCTGTCGGGTTCTTATATAGAGTCTGCATTTGCAGTTATAAAACTATCCCCCAGTCCGTTCCACTTTAGTGTATGCCATAGGTATTCCCAAGAGACCCTATCGAACGCCTTCTCGGCGTCCAAGAAGAGCGCCGCTATAGGGTCTCCCAGGACTCCAGCCGCATCAAATGCTGTAATCACCTGCCTAACGTGTTGTGTAGTACTTTTGCCTGGAATGAACCCATGTTGAGTATGGCTTACTAATCCCTCTATTACCTCTGCGAGTCTTGTTGCTAGCATCTTGGAGTAGATCTTAGTGTCTGCGTTCATCAGTGTAATAGGCCTGTATGACCCTGGGAGTGTCGGATTTTTCCCTTTTTTTAAAATAACAATAATATCCGCTTCCCCCCATGTTTCTGGGATCTTGACCCCCTTCTGCGCTTCAATCATGACATTAAACATGTCCAATCCCATGGCCTGGTAAAACACTTTGTAAAACTCCACTGGGAGCTGGTCTGGGCCGGCTGCTTTACCTGCTGGTAGCCTAGTTAATGCCGTGAATAATTCCTCGAGACTAAAGGGGGAGTCCAGCCTATCCTTTTCTTCCGTAGATATACCCGGAGGGGTGATAGCGCTAAGATAATTTTGAACCTCGCTCATAGATCCTCCCCCGCCCCTGGTATATAGCTCTTCATAAAACTGCCTGAACGCTTCTCTTACTTCAGTCTTTTCAATAACCCTAATTCCATTCTGATCCATAATCTCTACAATATCTGATGCTGCTAGCCTCTGTCTGGTGCGTACTGCTAGTAAGTGGCCTACCTTCTCGCTTAGTTCGTAAGCCGCTTCCTTTTTTGTTAAATAATTCTCTACTGCTTTTTTTGAGATGCATTCTGTCGCCTCCACCCTAAGAGCCACTATTTTCAGTAGGAGATCATCTACTGGTGCCTTATCACTTATAACCCGGGCCAGTTCCTCCTCTGTTTTCACCAGCTTTTGATAAACCTCCTTAATTTTAAGTCTTGCCTTTTTCTGGGATGAAAACACATAGCTCATCGTCTCACCCCTGACCCCGGCCTTAAAGGCATCCCACACTACTCCCAGGGGAGCCGTACCTTTATTAATTTCCCAGTAGGACCTGATCCACTCAGTCATGCGGGCCCTATATCTATCATCCTTCAATAGGGCTCTATCAAAAGTCCACTGCATATCTTTCCGCCGTGCCTGACCCATTCTAATAGTTAAAATCAAAGGGCTATGGTCTGAAACGATACGAGGTTGTTTTTCTATTTGAGCCTCTGCCAACAGGGGAATTGAAATCAAAAAGTAGTCCAGTCTTACAAGAACCTTATGGGGGGCCGCATAAAAAGTACTACCATCCATACCGGGGTTCAACTTAATCCATGGATCCACCAAGGAATTATTTGCCACCATATCTGACAATGCCCTGTGTGATCTCCTTTTCCTCCCTGCATAGGTCTTCCGAGGCTGGACAAATGAGCTAGTGGGGTCGTGAATATTAAAATCCCCGCAGCATATAATTGGTTCGGGCCATAGTGCCAACTCGGTATCTAAAAATTGAAATAATTCGGGGTCGTCCTCTGTTGATCCATATACTGAAACTATGGTACATATTTCACCCTTTAGATTTATTTCCACTATTACCCACCTTCCCCATTGATCTTCTTTTTTCCTTATCACCTCCACATCGGAGGAAATTCCTAGTACAGCCACCCCTCTGTGTTTCGTCCCTTGCTTCGTGTTTGCTAATACAGCAAACCCTAGGTGATCCAGGAGATATCCCTTAGAAGCCTCGACGTGTGTTTCTTGGAGGCAAACCAGGTCCAGCTTAAATGTCCTAAGTAATTCTGCCACCCTAAGTCTTTTACCCGAGTCGTTGAGCCCACAGATGTTGATAGTAGCAATCCTACAAGACATTAAAATACATCATAAACTTTATCCAACTCTGCATACCTTACTTGCACTATCCCTTTACTGTGAGGATGCATCTGATACATTTCGCTTGTCTTCTTCTTTCTGTCTAATGCGCATTGTATACTATGAACTCCCTGTGCGACAAACTGTGCTCTCCTGTGCTGCTTCTTAAAACCTACCCCGCCTTTTTTCCCTTTTTACCCCTTTTTCTTCCCTCTAACCCCCCTAACCCCCTCGCCCCCCCCGCCCCACCCTCTGTCCGTGACCCCCCTCCCCCCCTTTACTGGCAAATAGGTTGATAGGACCTATGTGTAGCCGCAGAGCGTGCGCGGTGGTTGGTTCGCTCCTCCCTCTCCCCCCTATACCTACACCTGATCTTCCCATACAACATTCATACCCCTCCACAGTGTCTTTATCTTAACCAGTTCTTTTTCTATGTGTGCTACCCCCTAAACAACACTTCCCCCCGGTGGTGTACCTATATCTGTAGGTTTCCTCTGTCAGTGTATACACCCCTTTTCGCCATGGTCCAAGCCCTTAAGAATTAAACGTTCCTCTAAATTCTCAACCCCCTGGTTTCACAGCCTCTTTCTGCGATTTAATCTCATCTAGGAACTGTTGGGCCTTAATCTCAGAGAAGAAGACGATCGTTCTGCCCTTAGTAACTACCTTAAGCCTTGCAGGAAATAAGAGAAACGCCTCGGACCCAAGAGCCTGGAAAGGTTTAATAAGCTGTCTGAGTCTCCATCTTCTTTCTACCGTTACGTGGCAGAAATCTGGCCTGGCAAAAAAGGTGTTACCCTCAAAGGACCTTTTCCTGTCTGGTCTAGCCTTATCAATAATTTCCTCTCTGAGTAAATAGTTCCCAACATATATCAAGATAGCTCTGGGAAATGCCTGTTGGCCTGTCTGGCCCTCATGCCCTTGGACTTTTCTAATAGAGAAGGGAAATCTGTGGGCTCGTTGAATCTCTTTTTCCCAGTCCCACTTTGATTCAGGGAAAGCACCTCTCAGCAGATTAACAATAAAATGCATAGTGTCGTTTCCCTCTTTTCCTTCTGCCACACCTAGAATGCGAATGTTATTCCGCCTCTGACGGTTTTCGAACTCCTCCAGCTTCCATTGTAGATCGTTCGTCAGTTTTTCCTGCTCCAGTCTATAATTCTGCCATGTCCCAAATTCATCCTCTAGTTTACCAGTCCGCTCCTCCACCTCTGACACCCTCTCAACAACCCCTTCATAAAGCTTATTAACCTTCTTAAGGGTGTTGTGTAGTTTTTTTGTGGCCTGCCTAGCCCTTCGACTTTCTGCCCTTGCTTCCCCTTGCATCTGCTTGAGCGTGGTGCAAATCATATTAAAGGGAGCCAAATACTGTGCAGAAATGAGGGTATTCTCTGAGGGCTGTGTGTTGCCTTCTTCCAAATAGGACTGTGACGTTGCAGAATAGTCCCAGTCTAGCTTCTTCCCCCCTACTGTAGGAGAGTCCGATCTTTCACCATGCCTTCTACCCTTTACCTTTCTCTTTTTCTGCGTAGTCTCCTTCATAGACGATTCGGATCCAGAGCTTGTTTCGCCGTCTAGCTCCCCCTCCTCCTCTGAGGTGTCATTACTTGTCTGGGATATATCCGTGTCCTCGTTGAGAGAAAAAAAGCATTCACCATCAACTGAGGCCCCCTCTCTCTTTCCCGACCCAGTAATCTTACTATCTGTTACCGGAGCGGAGCATTTTCCTTCTGAATCAAGGTTGGTGGCATCAGTCTTTGTTTCTTTCCCCTTCTCGCTGCTCATTTCGGCTTCTAACTGTAGAAGCGCTTCCATCATGCCCATGGTTTCACCTGCCCCGGGTGTGCGTGGGCTCCTAACTTTATCCGGATTTAAACTCTTGCTAGGCCCCTTTATTATTTCCAAACCTCTGACATTAGGTAATGTGGGCTGTGTTACCTCAGACGCTGTAGCTCCTGCGTTAACTTCTGCGTCGCTTCCACCATCACCCTGGCTACTGGCGAATGCTGCTGCAGAGAGACGGGGTTGCCTAGCGACGGAAGCGTCCTCGCCGGGAGCGTCTACCGTTGCGTCCTCGAGGACGTTCAGATTCCCGTTCAGGTTCCCGGGTTGCTCCGTGTCCGGCTGAGGATTTTTCCTGGATATGAACACCTCCTTGAGGGTAGGCTGCCTTAATGACGCTTCCTTTCCTTTGTGTGTATCTTGGCTTATTCCTGTAGCAGTGCCTTTAGTGGGACGATCTGCAGCTAATCCGGAGCGCGATCGCTCGATGCTTTCTGCTAACGCTGAGTCCGAATTTAAGCATAGCTCAGCGTTCTCCGCTGCCTCTGGTTTTGACAATTTCTCAGGTCTCCTCGTCTTTTGTGCGGGTATTATCTTCCGTGTAGCCCCAAGACTCCGCTGTTGAAGTCCCGAGGGTGGATCATTACTAGTTCCTTTGGTGTCAGCGTGAATGCCTCTGTCGCCCGACTCTCGTCGATTTGCCGGTATATCCTGCGGCACTTTTGTTTTATCTCTCTCCTTTTCCTTATTGGTTTTCGTTAGCCGCGCCGGCATCCTCAACAGATGTACCCGGGCCAGAGCCTCCCACCTTTTGAAGAACTGGGTGATTTGAGCTTTAGGGCTCGGATATTCTGAGTGAATCCTGGTAAGAGTTTCGCGTATCCAGATGGCCAAATCCATGGAGAGGTATATATTCCTTAAGCAGCAACCATCGGGTATCTTTTGGGAGAGAGGTCTGGAGCGACTGCTCACCACAACCTCAGGGCGGCCATCTTGCCTCACTCGGTGCCAGAGCCTTGCCCATCTCTTCTAAAGGAAAATATGGGGATTAACTTATTACATCTTTTAGGTGCAATTGCCAATTGTGAAGAGATTGACTTTTCAAGTTTGGTGTCATTGGACTCACAATTTACATTCAAAACTTATGGTGAAATTGGATTTTATATTACAGTTTAGCAAATGCCACTTTTAGAAGGTTAAATGGGTAAGGGTGCCCACAAGGGATTTGTTTAACAAAAAATATTTTGTATCAGCCTAACTCTTATACAGACATGCATTTATTTGTCCAATGAAATAAATCCCATTAGCTCGATGTATCTCTACTTTTTCAGTTTATTTCAAAATATGTAGAATTAGGGGTTCATTACAACAATTCACATGTACATTGATAACAGATATTACTGTTGTAATAGATGAAAATTAACTGGTCATCAATGCATAAGTACCCATCTACTTGATGTCAAATATGGAGGGTGGCTTTTCCTCTCCTTGTAAATATGGAGGAGCCCCCTGCGCCACCAGTACGTCATGAAAAGTGACGTAGTGGTGGCGCAGGGGTTTGTAAATCTGCCCCAAAATGTGTGTGAAGATTCAAGACTCCTTGGTCAGTGAGTAGAAATTTTAAATATTGTGAGAGTGGTCTCTTCAAATTATTGGAAGCAGATTTTGCTTAAAACTTATATAGCCTTCATTAGGGGAAGAAGGTAGTATCTTATTAAAAGCTTCAAACTCCTGTGGAACACCACACGGGGCTGCCAACACACGCTGCAGCTACAAACACCCAAAGATTTATTAAGAATAGCTCCTTTTGGTCCTGATTTAGGGACACCTTCCTGCACAAAAACAATCACAAGAGGCTTTTTCCTCTTTCAATGCGTGCTGTAGAATGCAGCATGCGTTGAAAGGGGTAAAAACAAGGAAAAATGAAAACATTTCTCCTGGTTGTGCCTTGCTATGCCACCTCTAGGGTGGCGTAGCATTCACACGCATCTCCAGATTTACGATTTCTCGTAAATCTGGAGATGTGTCTTGTTCCATTTGTGTTGCGTGGGAACACCCACAGCAACACCCATGGAATGCCCCTTCAACGCACAGTGCTGCGTGTGAAGGGGTCATATTTGCGAGGAGAGGAAAAGTCACGCAGGGTGGCTTTTCCTCTCCTTGTAAATATGGAGGAGCACCCTGCGCCACCAGTACGTCACGAAAAGTGACGTAGTGGTGGCGCAGGGGGCTTGTAAATCTGCCCCAAAATGCATGTGAAGATTCAAGACTCCTTGGTCAGTGAGTAGAAATTTGAAATATTGTGAGAGTGGTCTCTTCAAATTATTGGAAGCAGATTTTGATGAAAACTTATATAGCCTTCTTTAGGGGAAGAAGGTAGTAGTCTTATTAAATGTGCACGGTTCTATGACCGAGACTTAGTAGGCGCACACGTGACATTCACTCTTCCCATTTGCCCAATAACTCTCAGAAACAGTGCGTGTTGTTCACGGCGTAGCCTTTCTTTTTATTCACGAAACAGGTAATTCACCAGTGACCAACACGAGAGTAATAATATCCCTTTTGGATATAAACTTATCAAAGCATCACTCTTTAGCGGTATTAACTTGATGAAGGCTGCCAGGCAATTAGGCACAACATTACACTTGAACTTGAACTTGGCCGTACACTTTAGTGGCCTCGGCCTGTCAAAGGCAGTAAAGAAGATATGCACCACATTACATTTGAACTCTTGAACTTGGCCATACACTTGAACTTGGCCGTCTCGGCTCACCAAGCCCCAACTCTGCTGTGCACATTGTGCCAGCAGGCCCCAACGCGCTACAGCGAACAGTTGCACTACTTGTAAACCAGGGCCCCTCATGGCACGCTGGCATGCCCACCGGGGTACCTGCACTCAGGCAGCCTCCCTAGGGTTCACCTCAGTCCATAGGTTGTGGGTTAGGGCAGAAGAGTCAAGGACCACCATCAGGCCAGTCCCCCCTTCCGCCTACCCTCTGCACACGTGGCTCCTACCCCTTTCTGGGGGCCATCCAGTTGTTGATCCGCCCTTGTTGTGCCTGCTTATTGTTAACTGTCCCGTTCAGCCCTCGCTCTCTTGCCGGGTGGGTGGGAGGTTGACGATGTGCCCCTGCAGCTTGTCGGAGGTTAGAAGGGACAAAGAGGCTGACGATCGCCAGGCACGGATTCAAATACCGTTCCAACGCACCTCGATGACGTCACCTCATTCCGCCCCCTTTACGTCCCTGGGGAAGGTCCAGTCCCGTGGCGCTACTAAGGGCGCCCCTCCTCTAGGCGCGGGGGCGCCGGTCAGTTTACTGAAAGAGAAAAATACAGTCTACTACCAATCCTTTGGTTTGTATAATCAGACATTCTACTATGAACAACAAAGTGAGGCAAATTGTCAACGGAAGTTGGCATATCTTGAATAGCAATCCAGATACCAATGACAAACTTCCGAAACCCCTTTTTGCACACCGCAGGAACAAAAATCTCAAAGATCTCATTACACGCTCCAGGTTTGTAGAAACTACACCCTATATTCAGAAAACTATTGATGGATCAGTACCAATCAAAGGTACATATAGATGCTCTAGCTGTAAAGCTTGCGACACTGCTATAGTTGGAGCCATATACAATTACCATGGACATCACATTACACCACGCAACTTCTCCAATTGCAAAAGTAAAAATGTGATCTACTTATTGATATGCCCATGTAATCTGGGCTATGTAGGGAAGACGTCTCGCACTTTCAATTCCAGGTATACTGAATATCGCTCTGCGATACACACTAAGTGCCCCCTTGGTAAAACACTGCATGGAACATCACCATACATCTAATGATCTTTGCTGGTTTATTATTGAAAAACTAGAGATTATAGATAAACTTAAAGCAGAAGAAGTTCGCAAAAAACATGAAGTTTTTTGGATATTTACTCTGGACACATACAAGAATGGACTAAATAGCGAAATCCCATGGGAAAATGCTATTCGCTACAATTCCAACTAAGCCTATCAGAAACTTGACCCCCTTTGTAAATGTCATGTTGCCCAGTAGACAATCCCTGACTATAGCACATGAGTTATGAAATCTACTCTGACTTGTTTAATCTTTAATACATCCCTTTTGTTCTATATATATTGGGAGGGAGGGGTGGGGGGGGGGAAGCAGGCCACTGACAACCGGCTTTGTGTGAAAAAGGCCGCTTTATTGGAACAGGTGCACATTACAATTTTAAAACCTTGGCAAACAGCCTTCCAAAACTAAACCTCACTAAATACAACATATACCTAACCCCACACCCCTCCCCTAAATTTTCTTCAAACCCGCCCCCGCCCGTACATTACATCAATATCAACATTACATTCCTGTATAACCCATCAACAATCTCTAAATCCAAACCTTCCGATAACCAAACTCCCCTGCCTGCCCCTTTACAGCTATCGATCAACCAAACTGTGGAACCGAGCTAAACTTACCCAACCTATCCTTTCCCTGCCGATAACCCAACTCAACAAATAAATCAACCAACCTCCGGCAAAAATGTCAAAATTCGCATAACCCCCGCACTGCACCTGCTCCAAGCGACAAATACATAGTATAAAACAAACCCTTGCGCACCTGTCCCAAACAAAACCACCTGAAAACTCTGAAAGAAAACAAAAAGAAAATAGAAACTACAAAAAGTAGACACCGAATAGAAAAAATGTGTTTTTTGTGGGAGGGCGGGAGGGGGACAAAAACACCCAGCTAAATCCCAGCCACCAGGTCACCACTAACTAAAATGGTGGCTGGGAAAAGGCGCCAAGCTCCTTTATAAATTGGGCTATATTTGGGCTATATTTAGGCTACCAAAAAGTAGCCCAAACGCAAAATGGCCGGCGCAAGGCCAGCCACGCCCCCCCACACACCCCCTCCCAAACCGCCCGGGGGGGGGAACTCCCTGCGGTCGTCTACCCCCCCCAAGCCCCCCTTGGGAGGGAGGGGTGGGGGGGGAAGCAGGCCACTGACAACCGGCTTTGTGTGAAAAAGGCCGCTTTATTGGAACAGATGCACATTACAATTTTAAAACCTTGGCAAACAGCCTTCCAAAACTAAACCTCACTAAATACAACATATACCTAACCCCACACCCCTCCCCTAAATTTTCTTCAAACCCGCCCCCGCCCGTACATTACATCAATATCAACATTACATTCCTGTATAACCCATCAACAATCTCTAAATCCAAACCTTCCGATAACCAAACTCCCCTGCCTGCCCCTTTACAGCTATCGATCAACCAAACTGTGGAACCGAGCTAAACTTACCCAACCTATCCTTTCCCTGCCGATAACCCAACTCAACAAATAAATCAACCAACCTCCGGCAAAAATGTCAAAATTCGCATAACCCCCGCCACCCAGAAAGACGGGGTGGTATATCCCCTAACCACCCCATCTTTCTGCCCCCCAACAAAGAAAACTTTTAGACCCCTAAAACCATGACTCTGCACGTGCACGCACCAAGACAGAACCTCCCTAATTGCAAGCAAATAAAGGTCCATGCCCAACCTAGACAAATGTACACCATCACCCCCCAAAAAAAAAAAACTCCACCGCCTGAACACGAATATCCCTGTGAGTCACTCTCCCACCACCCAGATTGCGGCAAAATCTGGAAATCTCTGCCTACAACTTCTTCCGAGACCTGTCAAAGGCTCCGGGGTTCAACGCCCCACTCCAAACCCTCCGCGGGACCAATTCCGTCCAAAGTACAAGACAACCCGACCAATGCTCCTACAGCAGAACCAAATCCCTCTGCATTGCCCGCAACAAGACCACCCCATAGACGCCACAAATATCATTCTCGCCCCAGTGTATCCACAGAATATCCGAACATTGACCTCTCACCATGGCATTGTTCAAACACGGGATAAACTCCCTCCAAAGCATTCCCCCTTTACCTTTCCCTATCATCCTGAAAAAGGCGCTCATTAAATCCCAACATTCCCCCAAAATAACTTTTGCACGCTTGTACATGTGCCCATTTGATGAAGGAATGCCCCACTGTCCACACCGTCAATTCCCTCGCGTGGGGCCCAGCCACAGAACCTGAAAAGAGAAACAAGAATGAGAGTCACAAAAAAGGGGGTTGACGCATGCTCTTCCGCTGCCTTAGCTCTCACATATTTATGGAAACAGTCTGATGACCAACGCCCTAGCCGTATGGCGTCACCCTGGGACCCACCCCGGTTATGCGCTGCAGATGCCGCCCTGATCCTAAAAGAATGAATCCCAAACCGAGCCCCATCCAAACCAATCCCCTGCAATCCTTTGCGAAAAACCATACGCAGCTGATAATCCGTGACACGAGCCATTCATATGCTTGAAAACCCTATCCCTCCCATCCCCCCCCACCGCTAGGAACTTCCATTGCTTTGCCAAACGCAGCGGACAAGTACAACTGGGGGTTCCTGCCTCTAACCACACCCCCTTACCAACACCCCACTGATCCGTTTTTGCACCGGACAACCAAATGTTCAAACCTGTGTCCATAAAGAAACACCTCCTGCTAACAAAGCCCCGCTTTACTTTGGTCCCAAGGAGCTCTAAAACCCGGAAAGGCCCAAAAACATGAAAACCATAAATATAGCAAACAACGATGCCTCAAAATCATCCCTGCAGACTACAGGCAAAACTTCCAACAAACATGTTAACGTCTGCCAAGAACTAGGTGAATGAGACATAAGAGCCCCTCCCCGCTCCCTAGCCCAGCCCTCAAGCATCTTCCTTCCTAATTCCCCAGCAGAAGGGGAATATCCCCAAAACAACTTACCCATAAAGGAAATACCCGCCAACTTCCCTGCAATAGTAAATCTAGACCAACCTTTCTAAATGAGGTCCAAGATAAACTGCACAACATCTTCTGAACTACGCCAAAACTCCTCCCTCTTATAAGCTCCCGACGCCAAAAATTCCCTCCACGCCAAAGAATAAGCAACACGAGTGGAAACAGACAGAGAACCTACCACCAGTTGAAATACCCTGCGTTGCTGACATGCCAAAGGTGCTCCTGCATCGGGGTCGGTGACTTGTCCGCCCCCTCGGCCAGCCCATGGAATCTCCCCCACTGTGAACGCGACAAAGTATCCACACTGTCATTGTCCACACCTGGTACGTGCAAAGCCCCGTATGAAATGTCGTAGCACAAACGGCCCAGCACAAACACTCACAGCAATTTCAAAATCTGCTCATCCCTTGCTGACTGCCTGTTGACTATATGCAACACTGCCATATTGTCTACACGGAAAAGCACCTTCTCGTGCTCCAGCTCTGTGCCCCCAAATGGTCAATGCCACCAAGAGCGGAAAAAGCTCCAAAAAAGTAATGCTCCGCCCTCCATTCGTCCAATTCTGCGGCCACTTCTCTGCACACCACCGCCCTAGCCAATAAATACCAAAACCAACCCTGCCTGCCGCATCCGAAAACTTTTGCACATCCCACTGTACACCCTCGTCCCTAGCTAGTGATACTCCGTTAAGGGAGTGCAAGAAAACAGACCACATGCGCAGGTCCTACTTCACCCCTGCTGACAAGTGCACCTGATGGTGAGGCAAATGCTGACCCGCCAAAGCCCGGCCCAAGAGCCTGCAGAACATCCTACCTGCCCCGACCGCCCTACAGGCAAAATTCAGATGACCTAACCACACTTGAATGTCTTGCACTGTCACTTTCCGCTTAGATAACATCCCGTCCAATAAAGCCAACATTCTGCATTTTCCATCCTCAGGCAGACTGGCCTGCATTGCCACTGAGTCAAGCTCAATACCCAAAAAAGGATATAACAGTATCGGGCCCTCTTGTCTTTTCCGGTGCTAGCGGCACCCCAGGCTCTTCCATAAGCTCATGAAAAGTGTCCAGCGCATGCTGGCACTCCGAGGAGCCCGGGAAACCCACAAAAAGAAATCATCCAAGTAGTGCCCATTGGTAAAGCCTTGTCCACATACCATTTGCCTTCAAAATGCATCCCCAGCAAATGCCCATCATCCGGATGAACCGGGAGCAGCTTAAAAGCCGACTTGATATCACACTTTTGCCATGCCTGCAGCTGCGCCCGCGGTCACTACAAGTGACATGGGTACATCAACTGAGGATTATGACACCGATGCAGCAACGTCATCAATAAAATCGTTGACTGATGACCCTTCAGGCCATGACAAATGTATCAGCCGAAAATGCCCTTCCTCCTTTTTAGGCACCACACCAATATGTGAAATGATTAAATTGCGAACTGGCCACACATCAAAAGGGGGCCTACCATCCTCCCCTCCCGCACTTCCTTATTCGATTTCTCACGCACAACCAATTTATGCTCTGATGCAGATTTCAAATTATCCGCCAACTTCCAGAGCGGAGGCCCGTGGTACCCCAATTGAAAACCCCCACCGAGAACATCCAAAGTGTCTGTCTTGCCTCCACATTCCCGTAACTGCTGCCCTTGCTGTCCGCCGGACGGTCTGATGCCCCAACAGTTAACAAGAGGATATCTTTCCTGCCCTAGAGCACTCGTGTCAGTATTTGCAAAACTCCCGTGTGCATAAACCCTTATAAAAATCCCAACATGCCCCAAATCCAGTTTGTGACGCGGCTGAGCCTCCCCCCCCACCCTGGGTGGGCTTTCCCTGAAAGGGCCGATAAACTAGAGGCAGCCCACTAGCTGTAAAGAAGGTCTTATCCCCTGGCGCCGCCCCCATGGTATGTTGCCACAAATCCTTATCCAACTCACCCCATTTTGCCTCTGAGTCCCAAGCCATCTGAGCCCTGAACTCTCCGGCATACTGTGCCCATGCCAGACACTACCTGTAATTTGGGCCTTCCGTATGACATCCATATACTTAAATATAGCCACGCCGCGCCCAGGGAACTTCTCGCAGTAAACACTGGCAGGAAATAAAATTGCCGCTATCCAATTCTCAATTGCCAACGGTACTTTAGGGCGCTCGGCCAATTCATATTCCTCCTCTTTAGGGCCCTCTTAAATCTCACCTCCCTGTGCAGACGCTTCAAAATCTCAACATATTCCCCTTTCCATATGCGCTCCTTTGTTGCGAGCCTTAGGTGTGCGCCTAAGGGCTTAGTCACCCCCATATAAAGCTTTTTTAATTGTCAATTCTTTACTTACCAACGGCTCCTTGCCACCCACAGCCACTGTGTTAGACCCACTCTCCACTTTAGCGTCCAAAACCACTCCCCCATCCTCTGTGCCTACTCCCGTGTCCCTTACGTACCTACCCTTATATAATCTCCCTTCCGTCCCACCCCCACTCCCCCCCCCGACCCCACAGACACCATAATAGGTTTAGCCCGTGTTAATACGCTCTCACCTGGCTCTAAAGAGGACACTCGGACCGACTCCGATCTCCGCGCCGGTCTCTCAGAAGATTCCCTTCCAGGAAGAGCCCTTGCCGATGGGCCGCGCTTTCCTTTGCCTGTCACCACCACCGGCTGCTTTAGGGGTACCGCTCCCTTGGAATCCTGCAAACAAACTACAAGAAACATGAGAGGGCCCCCCCCTCCTCATAATCCCGCACTTCCCCTTCCACAGGGGTATCCTCATCATCAAGCAAGAGTGGCTCTTCCACCTGCAACACCTCATCAAAATCCACCGTGCGGGCCTTACCAGACCCCACATGACCCGTATGACCACTTTTGCGGGGGAGCCGACTGTACACGCCGGTCCTCCCCCCTCCGATGACTGGCATCACAAACCATTATATCTCAAAAAGCTGTCCACTTTGACTGTAGTGACGTTGGGGCCAGCGAGGTCGCGCCGGACCTTCGTGCGCTAGCCGCGACGGGATCCACCGTGCGGGCCTTACCAGACCCCACATGACCTGTATGACCACTTTACGGGGGAGCCGACTGTACACGCCGGTCCTCCCCCCTCCGATGACTGGCATCACAAACCATTATATCTCAAAAAACTGTCCACCGTGACTGTAGTGACGTTGGGGCCAGCGAGGTCGCGCCGGACCTTCGTGCGCTAGCCGCGACGGGATCCACCGCTGGTACGGATGTGCCGCGCCAGGCCTCACCCTCCCTTCTCCTCGGCGCAAATGGGCCGCACCTCGCCCTACCGAGTCTGCTGCGCTGCTACGCTTTTTGTCCTGTAAAGAAAATAGTGGACTGGTGTGCTGGGGCCCTGCGAGCTAACCAAACCACTTGCCCTACGACCACTCGGAAAAAACCTCCCTATTCTGTCAACTTCCAGAACCCCCTGCGTAAAACACACCGCCCGAACACGGCGAAGCCCCACCTTCCTCATCCCCACTCCAAACTAAACATCGCCCGAACCACCGCAGACGCAGAGCCCATGTCCTTCGGAACCCCACGAAACCGCGAGCCTCCTACCCCAACGCGATCCTGACCTCTAACACCAACCCCTGCCCTCACCCCTATATCCAAACCCTCGCCGCGCCCCTGAACATGAGACAAGCCCAATGCCACCTCCCCGCCAAGGCCCCGAACACCTACAGACCAAAAAGGAAAATATGTCCAACCTTCCCAAGCCCTGTCCCCCCCAGCCGGCTCCAACTCGCCAAAACCAAACCCTCATCCCCACTACCGCCCCCACCTGCCCCTGCCCGACCCTGACCCTCCCCAAATACCGTAGAATGCAAACCCCCCGCACCCAAAGACACCGAAACCTTAGAACCCCCGAGTTCCCTGGAAGAAGGTAAAACCTGCTGAAAACCAAACCCCCCTACCTGAGCCCACTCCCCCTCGCCCAAAGAGCTCTCTCCCACAGGCCCCAACCCTCCCCTCATAGATAGAGGGGAAGAAAACAATAAAGGACTCTCACAGCCCACCACCCCCTCCTCACCAGCTCTGACAGCCATGCCTAAAACCCCAAAATCCTGCTCCTCTCCCAAGTGCCCTGAGAAAATCCCCTGCAACAAACCAACACTGGACAGCTGGCGTCTTACACCCCCCACGCGGCCGGTCCTGCCACCTGCCTCACTAAAAACAAACGCGCGAGGGGAAACTTCCCCCCGCTCCACAAAACTGCCGTCATGACACGCTCCACTGGCACCCTGCATCGTGACACCTCCCGCCTCCTTTTTAACGCGCAGAGGAGCCTCCGGCAAAGAAAAGGAACGCCTCTTTGACACACGCCCTCCCCCGCGCCTGCCTCTCGCTGCGGGGGAGGAATACAATCGCACCGCTGAAGCCGGCTCAGACGCCACCAACTCCTCACCGCGCCAGACCTCCCGACCCTCCCCTCTCACTCCTCCCACCTCAACCACCGTCGCCCGCAACCGCGGCTGCATTACAAAAGCTGGGGCCGCCTTTTTAAAACGCTGGCGGCCCCGCTCACTCACCGGGACAAAAAACACCCAGCTAAATCCCAGCCACCAGGTCACCACTAACTAAAATGGTGGCTGGGAAAAGGCGCCAAGCTCCTTTATAAATTGGGCTATATTTGGGCTATATTTAGGCTACCAAAAAGTAGCCCAAACGCAAAATGGCCGGCGCAAGGCCAGCCACGCCCCCCCACACACCCCCTCCCAAACCGCGGGGGGGGGGAGGGGGGGAACTCCCTGCGGTCGTCTACTCCCCCCCCAAGCCCCCCTTCTCCCAATCAAACTGTTATTAACAAAACCTTCTAACTGACTTAACATCTGAAGAAATATTTTAAAGTTACGAACATCGACATTTAAATTTGGTTGACGGTCTAGTTTTTATCCAGCTAACACTTCCACAACAAACTAGTGCCGTCCTGGTTGGTTCACACTTGCGCACGTGATTTGACTACGTAATATATCGTTATGTACAAACAATGCATTTTCCTACACACGTTCCCTTTTGGAGTTTTTAGAACGAGCAATAAAAATAAAAATAAAAATAGATACATATTGATCCACATTAATGTTTATGAATACGACCACGTGACATCTGCTGGTTTTGGGCAAAATCCAGACCTGGATGGAATCAAGTAACGTGCTGAGTCCATTGCAGGCGGGGTTTCGCCCTAAAACCAGCACTATAGACCAGGTATTTAGGTTTATTGTCCTCTATTGGAGGACAGTGGTCCTGGAAAAAGGGGTTTTGTATGCCGTGTTCGTCGACCTGCGGGCGGCCTTCGACTTGGTCCCACGAGGCAAGCTGTGGCAAGTGCTGGAGGGTTTGGGGATGGCTCCGGAGTTGTTGGCATTAGTCGTCCGCCTACATGAGGGCAATTTTGCTCGGGTCCGGTGGGGAAGGCAGGGCGAGGTTACGGAGTCTTTCCCCGTGGAGCGAGGAGTGCGGCAAGGCTGTGTCTTGGCACCGACCTTGTTCTCACTCTTCGTGAACGGGGTGGCCGAGTTCCTCTCCCGGGCCCCCTCAGACGCTCCAGCAATGGCCGGTACCCGCATTCCTGTCCTTATGTTCGCGGACGACACCCTGCTGATTTCGAAAACCCCGAGTGGCCTACAGCTGACCCTCCGGCGCTTTGAAGAATTCTGCTTGCTACGTGGTTTGGAGATTAACGTCTCCAAGACCAAGTTTATGGTTTTAAATGGCCGAACCCGTGTAGATCGTACAAACCCTTTAGTGGCGTAATTCTAATGAACGGCTCCCCCCTGGAACAGGTGGACGCCTTTACCTATTTGGGAGTAACATTACAGAAGAATATGTACTGGAAAAGCCAAATAGACTCCTCTATTCTGAAGTTTAAACAGCAGACAGGTTTCCTTCTAAAAAGGTTCAAAACCTCGCAGACCCAGCCAATAGCCCCACTCCTTGAGGTTTATACGATGAAGGTACGCAGCTCATCCTTATATGGTTCTGAGCTATGGGGATATGGAAGTAACCCAAAGCGATTGATCGCCATGGAGAGTGAGTTCATAAGGAAAGTTGTTGGCGTACCGCAAAGTACTCCTTTGTTACCCCTTTTTTGGGACTTAGGTTTGAAAACCATACAAGACACTGCCAATCTGCGACCATTGCTTTATTGGCGCAGGATTTGGTCAACTGAGGAGCTAAAGCATTATGCGTTGGGCCTAAAAGAAATAATGGAGAAAGATCACTTTCATAGAATAGACTGGTTGAGGTCCATTAAGGTGTTGCTATACAGACTGGGTTGGAGCAACCTTTGGGACGATCCCCTAAATGCTGTTTTCCCCTCAAAGGAAATTGTCAAAACCAGATACTGGGAATTTATCGCCATCGAATCTGCTGCAAAGGGGTGTACTTCCCAGCTAACAGCTAGATACCTGGAGATCAAGGTTTATCCCAGTCAGGAACGTTATTGGGATCTGATAGAAGCACCAACTGATCGCAAACTTTATTTTCAGTTTAGGTTAGGCACTCTCCCTATTACTTCATTTACATCAAAATGGACAAAAGGGTCCTCGGACAAATGTCCAAAATGTAGGGACAAGATCGAATCTATGAGCCACTTTGTTTTCTTTTGTCCCCTTTATGAGCTCCCACGGAAAAAATGGGTTTTACCTGTCTGTCGCCTCTTAGGCACCCGAAGATATGTCGAGGCATTAAGAATCTTGTGTTCTGACCCAAGCCCACTAATTGCAATTGCAATGGCAAAGTACATAAAGTGGGCCTGGATAATACGCTCCAGGCAGACAAATATCAATAGTGCCAATTTAGTAGCGCTGATTTGAAGTCATGTATAATGTATCTTTTACCTTTTAATTTCGGATTTATCTGTTCAATTTAAATTAAACTAGGAAGTTTTTCTCTACTAACTGCTTCACTAGATATTATTGTTGTTTACCTAAATTGTTGTTTAGTACAGGTGTAAGTCCGAAAATCATGTGTTTATGGAAATATGTTATGTCTTAACTTATGTTTTAGCTTGTGTATGAAGTTTGGCAAATGTATGATACTTTCATGACTTAATTGTCGAATAAAGTTTATTAAATTGAATTGACATCTAGATCTCCCGTATCGGCATCGGCGATCTGCATGGATCATGTACTCGCCGCACACATGCCTTTTCGTGGAGCCCATCATTCAAAAAATAGAAATAGACACATATGGACACTCTTTACCTTTATTGTAAACTTTATAAATGCATTATTTTCGACTTACAATTATATCCATCATCAAATGGACAATCTTGTTGTATGTATTCTGCACATTAGCTAAAATAAAGTTGACGGTCTATTCGCTGTATCACCGACGTTTTCACATTTCCATTGGTTTAGCTTCTGTACCCACGTGACCATCTTACGACGTATATCCCTACCAACTATTGGCCAATTGCTCCTTAAATACTACCTCGCGGTACGTATTTGCTTTTATCGAACTACCGGCCGTCAGGCGGGCGTTTACCTTCACGCTTTGAATGTAAGAATATACCTGCTCGCCCACTTCACACACAACCCTTAGTCCCGTTACAATTTTGCAATTTCAACCATCCCTGGTTCATAGTATTTATTTTGATTGATTTGATTACGGTTGATTAGCGATAGTACATTATGAATTAAGTGCATGCTAGCGTTACTCTGAAACTCGTTTCAGTATATCTATTAATGTATTACTTTAGTCACCCCTGCTACTTAATTCCTTCATTTAACTTTTGTCTGTGACACTTGTGTTAATATTTACATCCATAATATCGCGATTTATACCATCTGCCCTCTATGGGTAATTGATAATTACTCTTCTCCTCAGTCTTTCAGTATTCCCATTGATCCTTGAACCGACGCCTGAGACCTCTAATTTCTATCTAAAGATATTTTGGCAATCATTACACCCTGTGTTTTATGTAGGCTTTGAGTACTCCAAATAGATATCGCCCTCCTCTATCTAATGGCACTGCATATATTCTACTCATCTGTGTTAGTGACATCCCTTCCTTTTATTCAGGCCTTGACCCATGGGACATAGAGCTGCGTCAATTAGCAGTTTTATTGGTATACTCCAGCGACTTGCTCTTAAGCGCCCCTCGTGACTGATCTACCGACAGACATGAAATAAGAGAATACTTAGGTAATTACAATAATTCCCAACATTTTGCTATTTTCAATCTCTACAAAAAGTTGAATATTCAATTTCATACGCCTTCGTTCCTTACAGAAGAGTCCTGCCAACATTATTATCCATATTTGGGACACAGGGACAGGACTCTAGACAATTATTGTGAATTTTGATCATCAGGTATATAGAGTCATTATCAGTAGTTGTTCCTTCTTCTCCTTTCCTTTTGTACCTTTTTCTTCTTAGCTTTACTCTCTTCTCTAATATATCTTTTCTAGTTTTCCTTTCTTTTCTTTATTTCTTTTTGTACTATCTCTCTTCTTTTCCCTTTTTTTAGTTTTTTTGTTTATTTTCTTTTCCCATTTTTCCTTTGTTACCTTCTTTTCTCCATTCCCTTACCCATTGTCTTACCCATCCATTATATTCCTTCATGTATCTTCTTTTTTGGTCCTTATAATTATTATTCATTTCCTATTTTCAGTTGAATATTCTCTTCTTCTTTACCCCTGCTCATTTAGAGGTTTTTACTCATTCAGCACAAGTCCTGGTTATCATCCTCGGTTGTTGCTGTTTTGACGTCCGGCTGGGACCCAGTAGGTGCCATTCTGATACATACTACTATACTTGTACGATTTCCCTATGAGGATTTCCACTTCAGTCACAATGATACTGTTCTAGCACACCTTGTTACATTTCTTTTCCACATACACGGTGACTCATGGCTTTCTGATCACATTAAGTTGTAATTGTTCCTTTATTCTCCCCTTCCTTTTTCAATAAATGGTGATCAATTGTTGTCTCAATCTCCTATCTATCCATTTTTAGGACAACAAACCTTTCCCTTGGTTTTTTTGTTAATCTCTATTAACGACAGACACCATTTGGTGACACAGTCCCCCCCTTCTATGCACTTTTTGTGTGACAGCCAAGTATCAAGTTATATACACCAATATTGTTTCAGTGTACTCGATTAGCATTTTAGTTATGTGGTTACACACTTTCATAATCCATATGGTTCTATGTATAAGAATTCATGTTATTTTTTGAGAACCTACAAGGTCTATGTCAATAAGTGGCTTATGTACATATACATTGTCTTTTTATTTATTTTCTACATTTAAAATTACTTTGGCTTTTCCTGAAGAAGGCACTTTACATGCTGAAACTCGAGTAGAAAATTACACCGTTCTTCTGAAAATTACTCTTCAATCACTTTTCAAGCCAATTTTTTGTTGTATTATGCACGTTGTTATGTATTGATCTTCTGTGTATTAGTATTTGTCAAGATGATGAAATTATGTCATTGTGTTTATGTTATATGTAATCTGTATGTCGTATATTTATGTACACAAAGCTACATTTTTATTCAAAATTAATCAAATGATTGACATTTTTATCTTTGCATGAGTACACTGATTCAATCCTTAGGTGTTATGTTTATTTAGATTTATGTATTTATATCCATTGCTGCCTAGGTATGTTGTTTTTTCATGAGTTAATTTCCCTGATCTAGGAGTACCTAAATATTTACAGGGGGCCCTTCTTGATACACTAGTAGTCTTATTAAAAGCTTCAAACTCCTGTGGAACACCACACGGGCCTGCCGACACACGCTGCAGCTACAAACACCAAAAGATTTATTAAGAATAGCTCCTTTTGGTCCTGATTTAGTGATTAAATTAAGTTCTATTTTTCTAAACTGGTGGTTTCACTGTTTTGCTGTTAAAGTGTTGAACAAATACTTTACACATTGCATCTTAATTTAAAACTGACTGCTCCGTGCCAAGCTACCAGAGGGTGAACACAGGATAATTAAGCTTATGTAGTGACTTACCCTGACTAGGATTGTGGTTCCTGTTTGGGCTGGGTGCATACCTCTGCCAAACATAAACCCAATTTCTAATATTGGTGATCAACGGTGAGGTTAGGACTTGTATTTGTGCAGTACCATACAGCAACTTGGTGCACACTACGCATCCACATACAAGACCATTTAGATTTTATTTTAATGCTCCCTGATTGATATTTTTAATTGTTCCTCAAAATGATGTCTTTGGCTGCTTCTGCTTCTGGAACCATGAAGTTTGAGCTGGCCAGCTGAAAGAGTACACAGTGGCTCAGTTGAAAAACTTCTGCAAGGAGATAAGGGGTTCCTGCCAAGAGTACCACAAAGAAGGTGGAATTTCAAAAGGTGTTGAGGGCCTGAGCAGCAGCCTGCTCCAAGAAGCATTATGGATTGGAAGAGTCAAGAAATGGGTCTTTAGAGGAACCACCTGCAGGGGCTCGAATTTGAGCTCCCTGGGACAGCTGGAAGCAGTGTCTCCTCCCGTGGTCAATCCCCTGAGGTTTTGGCTGAGTAGAAGAAGGAGAGGGAATTCAAGCTGCAGATGGCTAAATTAAAAATGGAGGCTGAAGATTAAAAGTCTGAAAGGGAGACCAAAATGGTAGCGACTGAAAGAGCCTCAGCTGAAAAGAAACTACTCCTGGCTCATGAACTGAGTCTGAAAAGAGCTTCAAGTCAGGGCCAAGCAGACTCCAGCTGTGATGGTGGCAACATGCATGCAGTACCTGATGGCGATAAAAGGGTTTGTATACCCAAGGATTTGGGGCTCAAATATGTGGTGGGAGATGACATTGATAAGTGGTGTTCAGCTTATGAAGTTGCGCTGAAGATTCACAGGCTTCCCGAGGAGCACTGGGGGGTGGTAAGTCTGTGGAAACATATGCCTGTACTTGGGAGGGACAGACATCCAACATTAGAGGTTGGGGACCAAAACAAGTACACTTCCAAGTAGTCGATTTTGATTGCCAAATGTGGACTGACCCCAGAGAAGTATTGCCAAAGATCCAGGGACAGTCAGAAACACCCCAACCAATCCTGGATAGATTTTGTTGATATCTTCAGTAAGGCACTGAATGGCTGGCTGAGGGGCAGCAAAGTAAATGATTATGTTGGGTTTTACAATTTAATCATTAGAGAGCACATGCTCAGAATTTGCTTTACCGAGTTGCGCCAGCATGTAGTTGACAGTAAGCTCTGACCCCAGGAAACCTTCTGAGGAGACAGACCTCTGAGCTAGCACCAGAGTGACCAGAATGGTATCTGGCGGGACACTAAGAAATATGATCAGGGTTTCCAAAAGAGAAACACTTAAAAACAAGGAGTTCTTAAAAGGCCACCCAAATAATTCCCAAAGGAGTAGTAGTAACAAGTCTCAGTCTGATCCAAAGAAGAAGGGGTTATTTGATCATAAGTCAGGGAAGTTAGTATCGCAATGTGCAGACTGCTATAAATATGATCACTATAAAAGTGAATCTAAAATTCCCAAGAGCGCACGGCACCCCCATCGGTAGGCAGTCACCTGGATTGGCGAAGGAAGCGTTCAGGGAGGAGGTAGCCCCAGATAGATTTGGGGAACGGATAGAGATAACACTAGTGTCCCTGGGGCATCGAGAAATGATGCAAATATCACACATGCCTGCAAATACTTCCAAGTATAGGCAGTGGATCACAATTAATGGACAACGTGTGAAGGCTCTGCGAGAAACAGGCGCCAGCATGACAACTGTCAAGTGTCAGCTGATGTCTGCAGGTCCTACTGAACACATTCCACCGAGGCATAGTTGCTGACAAACGTAAGAGCCATTTACCAGTGGCTCTTGTTCCTTTTTGAGTGGGGAGGGGGTTTCAGGGTGGGGTTGGGGACTCAGGCTCTGTACAAGTTGCTGTGAGGCCTGCCGTGCCTTTACATTGTCCGTTAGGCAATGACGTGGAGCACGCAACCTGTAGGGAGGTATACCTCAGGTCTCTCATGGAGATGAAGAGATTGCCTGCGTGGATCTGTATGACCACACAAGCCATGGCTGCCCAGAATGGGAATCAAGGAAGTCTGGAGCCTGGAGAGCTGCCTAGGAGAGGGACAAAGGGTGCAGGAAACCTTGATAGGGTCCCTCAAGAGGAAGCCCCTGAGCGCTAGGTGACCTAACTGAGCTTGCCAGCTGGCAGGTGGAGGGTGATTCCACCAGGGAGGAGTTTTGCCAAGTGCAGAAGGAGTATTCCACTCTTGAGGGCTTGAAGTGCCAGGCCTCAGCCCATGCGGCAGGTGAAGCCTCTGGGGATCACCTAACCTAGTGGGAGAGCAATCTCCTTTACAGTGAGCCCAAGGTTCCTGGTGCTGGGGGAGTCTATGTGCTGGTGGTCCCCCAATGCTCCCAGACCTTCCTAATGGGTCATGCTCACAACATACCCTTGCCAGGACATTTGGGGAATGACAAGACCTTGCCAGGTGAATAGTGCATGAAGGAATGCTGAACATTCATGTTGTTAACTCTTGTTGAGTAGAACTTCTTATATGAAGTGGTCTTCTTAATGTATATTTTGAACAAGAGAATAATTGTGTACAGATATAGGGTATAGAAACTTGTTCGGTACGAACAATCTATGTTGCAAATGTTAAGATACATGCTTTCAGTTGTATTAGACCACACCTTAGTTGATATCATTTATCATTCACAGATAGCTTCCCTTATCTGGTGCTGGATAGAGAACCGGTGGCAGGTCTTAAAGCACTTGGAGTAGCAGATGCAGAGAAGTACCACAGCATCTTCATTTCTCTCTTTCTTTAATTTAACCCCTCTTTCCCTTGGGGGCAACCAACAATGGGCCATTGTCGGACCGTATCTTGTCAGGGAGGCCCATCTTGCAAAAGTCCAATCGAGGAGAGCTTTGACCAACAGGAATGCTGTGGATGTCACTACTTCAACGATCGGGAACTTAGAATGAGAGTCCATCAAAACCACGGTGCTGCGCCCATCGGGAAAACATCCAAAGTCGATACTGACTTGAGACCACGGCTCGCGGCAGGGATCTTCTGTTAGAACGGGATTATGCTCGGGGTCGCCTCCAGTGATGGCACACCAGTGGCATGCTTGGATCATGTTGTTGACCATTGTGAGAAGTTGGCCTGAAATATACTGTCCACTAGTTATAGTGGGCACCCTGTACCAGTCCAAACAACCCCTTATTGGTTATAGGTTAAAGACAACCTTTATTGAAAGCTATCCTAGTGGTAGCTATGGAGAGCAGCTTTCAGGCTAAGTCTTGAAGGAATGTAAAGCAGCTTGTTTTACCAGTCTATAATCTCTTGAGTGCCTAAATGAAAGACAACCACACCAGGTATATATATAAAATATATGTATTTATCTCTAAACACACCCTCCTAGACTCTTTATGAGACTAGAGGTCAAAACACATAAGTTACACTTCAAATATGACAGTAATAAGCACAAATACACGCCAGGCCCTAGGGGCGAGCCAAACCATATACTAAAATAGTGCTATAAGAACCACACCTTAACTAGACACAAGGCCTAGAGCCTGTAGAATTGCTGGGACCCCAAGGAACCACCCAAGGTAGTGACACAGGGAACCCACGGGGGCCGTGTGCAGTATGAGAACACAGCCGCAAGGTCCTGTTAGCTTCAATGGGGAAAGTCCTGGTTAGATTATTAAAGATTAGGGACACTTAGTGAGTCAGGGCCAAACCCTTTGGGACTTAGGAAGTTCTAGGGTCAACACCCATGGGAGCACTGGAGTACTCATGTTACCTCACCCAGGGAAGCTGGCAGCGTAGGTGTCAAATGGTGTTGGGTCACGTTGTCGATTTCAATGGGAGCTGGCAAAGAAGTGCTGCTGCCGGGAAGATACGAAGTGTCTGAAGAGATCTAAGCCTGGATAGAAGTCGAGAAGAACCTGAAAGCAGAGGGGACAGATTCTGGGTCACTAGCAAGTGACCAGGAAGGCGATAGGCAAATGTCACCGATGTCGGGTGATTTCAGGTGAAGAAGGTGAAGCTTGACTCTTCAGCCACGAGGACCAGGAGGAGTTGAGGACAACCAGGAGCTGGATTTGAGCTGTCCCACAAAGGAAGTCCAGAGCTGCACCGTCGGTGCTCGGATTGGACACAACAAGCCTTGGCAACAGCAACCCATGCAGAAACAAGAAAGATACTTCGGTGCAGACCAGCAAGGTCTGTGGGACTCACCACTTTTTAGGGAGTCAGGGCACATCTGGAGCAATCAGGGAAGCCCAAGGAAAATCAAAGTTACCCCCTCAGGGACCCACCAGTCGACGGACCAGGGATCGCAAAGGGACCTCAAGACAAAACACAAAATGTCAGCCCACCGCTCACTCAGAGTGACTAGGCCGACAATCTTCAGTGCATTCTGTGCTCAAGGTAGGAGCTACAAGTAAGCCCAAGCACGACTTCAACAGATGTCAAGAAGTCAATGCACTTGCAAAAGTGCACAGTGACCAGGAGTTCCGGTTCCACGTTACTCACGAGGGCTGCAGGTCTCAGCTTTACTGGGGACTCGGGTTGGCCTCTGAGATGTCTGGAAATGCTCTTCCTGGGCTGAAAATACTTCGGAGTCCGGCGGGAGCTTCAGAGATGCAGACAGGCAAAATGCTTTGTTGGTGCCTGCCAAGCAGGGGAGTCACTCCTTATCTTCAAGGGAGATTTCTTCAGTCCTCTAGTCTTGTGTAGAGCGTCGAAGTTCCAGGATTCAGCTTCAGAGTGTCGTCCAGAGATATCTAAAGTTCTGGTTACAGAGGTTCCTTACAGATACCTAAGGAAGGGGTTGTACTAGCTCTGGGGACCCACCTATGGGAGGGTTTGGAAATAGGGGTGGCTACACCCATTTCCTTTGTCCAGTTTTGTGCCAGAGTAGGGGCTGGAAGCCCCTGAACTGGTTTGAGCTGGACTATGCACAGGGACACCAAATGTGCCTCCAGTGCAGGACTTCAAAGCACTCAGAGAGTGCTCCCACCCAGCCCCAATACACATAAGCCTGTCTGGGAGGTGGTTACACCTGGCTGTGACAGGAAACCAATTGTCCAGGCCTCCCCTGCTAGAGTTTCGGTCAGCAGCAGGAGGCCAGACTCGTGTCTGTGGCTGCAGCATCCATTTTGTGATGCCAGTGCTCTGTTAGATTTCTACCGGGTATACCAGTACTGCCATGTCTCTCCCTCTAGAGAGGTGGGATCATACTCCCTCACCAGTTACTGGTGCAGGGGTATGATTCCAAGGTGTTTGACACCAAACGAGACATGTTTCTGTGCAGCCAGTCCAAAGTTAGCATTTACCGTTTGGTTATAATGCACTTAACAGTATATGGTCAGGCTGTACCACTAACAACCCCGGAGAAGAGATTCCGAAGGCTGCAGAGGGGCTCAGCTCATGCCTGGGCACCCTCTCACAAATAACCAAGCACTCTGCCTTCAGGATTGTTGAGGCCTGCCATAGGAGTGACTGATAGATTTGTATGTGCAGTGATAGGTGAGGTATAGTGAACCAATACCTCAGTAAGGGGTGCATGCACCACCTTACCCAGGCTGCAGTAGCAAACCTGTGGTGCCATTTTGGGTGCCTGCCCAGGGGTGGCATAATACATGCTTCAGCCTCCGGTAGGTCTCTGGGGCACCCATGCCATGGGTACATAGCATTACATATACTAGGGACTCACAAGGGTACCTCAGGATCCAATCTGTGGTGTACCTAAAGTACATGCAATCAATTTAGAGAGGAAGCAGCTAGGCTGGGACCCTGAATAGCAGGGTCCCAGCCAGACTAAATTAAAAAAACAGTGAAATACCAGCAAAAAGTGGGGGTAAACATGTGAAGCAGATCCTACTCTCCTACAGAACCCCCCTCCCCAAATGCAGGGACTAACCTTGACCAGTTGAGTCTTCATGTTCTAACTGGAAATATCTGGAGAGTCCATCTGCATTAGCATGGTTACTCCCAGGTCTATGTTCCACTGTATAGTCCATCCCCTGTAGGGAAATGTACCACCTTAGAAGTTTGGGATTTTCATCCTTCATCTGTTTTAGCCATACGAGCGGCTTACGGTCTGTCTGAACAATGAAGTGAGTACCAAACAAGTATGGCCTCAACTTCTTCAGAGCCCATAACCACAGCAAAGGCCTCCCTCTCAATGGCTGACCAATGTATCTCTCTGGGGGTCAACCTTCTGCTTATGAAAGCTACTGGTTGATCCTGACCTTCATCATTCATCGGTGACAGTACAGCCCCTACCCCCAACTCAGATGCATCTGTTTGGACAATAAACTTTTTGGAGTAGTCAGCACTTTGCCGAATGGGAGCAGTGCACATGGCCTGCTTCAGGTCATCAAATTCCTTTTGACAGCTAACTGTCCACTGAACCTTTTTGGGCATTTTCTTAGAGGTTAAATCATTCAGGGGTGTCACTATTGATCCATACCCCTTGATAAATCTTCTATAGTACCCAGTCAAGCCTAAGAAGGCTCTCACCTGAGTCTGGGTAGTTGGAGCAACTCAGTCCATTATGGTCTGGATTTTGCTCTGCAATGGTTGAACCTGGCCTCCACCTACAAGGTGGCCCAGGTACACAACCTGACTCTGCCCTATTTGCACTTAGTGGCCTTGATAGTTAGGCCTGCTTTTTGCAGGGCCTCCAAAACATTCCTCAGGTGGACCAGGTGATCCTCCCAGGTGGATCTAAAGACAGCAATATCATCTAGATACGCTGTGCTATAGTCTTCCAGGCCTGTAAGGACTTGATTCACCAACCTTTGGAAAGTGGCAGGTGTATTCTTCAAACGACAGGGCATTACCACAAATTGATAGTGCCCACTAGGGGTAGAAAATGCTGTCTTTGGCTTTGCATCATCAGCTAGTCTGATCTGCCAGTAGTCAGCTATCAGGTCAAATGTGCTTAGAAACTTGGCTGAGGCCAAAGTATCTATCAGCTCATCTGCCCTGGGAATGGGATGGACATCATTCCTAGTGACTGCATTGTGACCACTGTAATCCACACAAAACCTCATCTCTCTCTTGCCATCTTTGTTGTGAGGTTTATGTACTACGACTACTGCACTAGCCCAAGGGCTATCTGAGGGTTCAATAACTCCCAAATCCAACATTTTTAGGACTTCTGTCCTTATACAGTCCCAGACATGGTCAGGTTGCCTGTAGATCTTATTCTTCACAGGCAGACTGTCCTTAGTGTCCACTTCCTAAGTGTACCAAGTGGTCTGACTTGGAGTCAGAGAAAACATATGTCTGTACTGGCTGAGAAGTTTTCTGCAGTCAGTTTGCTGCTGGGCAGTGAGGCTGCCTGCCAAGGCTAACCCATCAACTGACCCATCATTAGGGTTCTGAGAAAGCAGGTCAGGGGTCACACTCTTCCTCCTGTCCTTCATCAGTCGCCATGAGCGAACCCATGTCTGCCCTGTCAACATATGGTTTGAGTCTGTTGACATGAAGTACCCTGTGGGGACTCCTAGGGGTTCTAAGGTCTACCAAGTAGGTGACCTCCCCTTACTGCTCAACAATTGTATGGGGGCCACTCCATTTGTCCTGGAGGGCTGCTGGGGCCACAGGTTCCAACACCCACACTTTCTGTCCTGGCTGGTAAACAGTCAGTACAGCCTTTTGGTCATGCCAGGCTTTCTGTAATTCCTGGCTAGCCTCAAGGTTTTTGGTTGCCTTTTTCATGTACTCAGCCATCCTGGAGCGTAGACCAATTACATAGTCCACTATGTCCTGTTTGGGGGGCTGGAGAGGTAACTCTCATCCTTCCTTAACCAGACACAATGGACCCCTGACAGGGTGGCCAAACAAACGTTCAAAAGGGCTGTAGCCAACCCCCTTTTGAGGCACCTCCCTGTATGCAAATAAAAGGCAGGGCAAGAGTATGTCCCATCTACGCCCAAGCTTTTCTGAGAGTCCTTTAATCATGCCCTTTAAGGTTTTGTTGAACCTTTCAACTAAACCATTGCATTGTGGGTGATAGGGTGTGGTGAATTTGTAATTCACTCCACACTCCTTCCACATAGCAGTTAAGTAACTTGACAGAAAGGTTGCATCTCTGTCAGATACTAACTCCTTAAGAAAGCCTACTTTTGATAATACACCCAAGAGAGGTCTTGTCACTACAGGTGCTGTAGTGGTCCTGAGGGGGATGGCATCTGGGTACCTGGTGGCATGGTCCACCACCACCAGTATAAACCTGTGCCCAGATGCTGACTGAGGATCCATGGGACCAACAATGTCAATCCCAACCCTCTCAAAGGGAACCCCCACCACAGGTAGTGGTACAAGGGGGGCCTTTGTGGTTCCACCTGCCTTGCCACTGGCTTGGCAGGTTACACAGGAGCGACAAAACTCCTTAGTGTCTTCAAAAATGTGGGGCCAGTGAAAGTGAGGGACAATTCTGTCCCAAGTCTTGTTCTGGCCCAGGTGTCCTGCTAAAGGAATATCATGAACTAGTGTCAATAGGAAGCCCCTAAACTTCAGAGGTATAGCCAACCTCCTGGATGCACCAGGCTTGGGGTCTCTACTCTCTGAGTAAAGGGGTCCATCATCCCAATATATTTTATGGCTTCCACTAGCATTCCCAGCAGCCTCATCAACAGCTTGCTTTCTGAGGGGTTCAAGAGAGGGGCATGGTTTTCAGCTCCTGGCTCAGATCAGACCTGGAAGGGCCCCCTGTCCCCAAGAACTCAAACTGGTCAGGTTCAAGCTCCTCTGAGACAGTTCATTTTTCAGGCTCAAGATCATCTCCCTGAGGAGATTGATCTGCATTCTGAGTCAGGTGGGAAGGCACTGCCTTAAATCTACTGCTCCTCCTCTTGGGAGGCACCTGGTCCATTAATCCAGAATCCGGGGCATGTCCAGTGTTAGACATTTTGGCCTGTGTACCTAGTCACAGCAAAGACATGAGCAGGGATCCCTAACATTTCTGCATGTGTCCTGAGCTCCACTTCAGCCCAAGCTGAAGATTTTAGATCATTACCAAGCAAGCACTGTACTGGTAGGTCAGCACTTACCACAACCTTATTAAGGCCAGTTACCCCTCCCCAGTAGAAGTTAACAACTGCCAGAGAATGGTCTGTTCTGACATTGCTAGCATTGGTCACTTGGTACATTTCACAAAGTATAATCTGCCCAAGATCCACAAGATCTTATGTCACCATTGTGACCCTGAATGCCAAAGCCTCTTTTTCATTTATTAAAGGCTGTTGTCTGTATTTGCCCAGATTACTGGGACTCACAAAGGAGGACATATCCATGCCTCCATCACAGACTAGAACAGCTTGAGTTGGAACTCTGACTAGGCAGGAGTCCATCTCAGAACCCAGGGTCAACCCTACTACACCCTTATTCTGAACATTACCACCAACCAATTGTAGCTGTACTAGGGGTAACAGTTGCCTTAGGGGCATTGGTGGCTGGAGTCGATTCTTTGGACTTGGTGCAGTCACTGGTCCAGTGAGTTTTCTGCTTACAGATTTTGCACCATGTTTTCTTTTTGCCTTTTCCCTTGTTAGACTATGAATCCCCACCTGAAGAAGATTTTTGGGGGCTTTGTGAAGACTTCTGGTCTTTACCCTTCTCCCCACCCTTGTGAGATTTTTTAGGATCTTGCTTCTTGGGTTCACCACCTTGATTCTGTACCTTCTGCCTCACCATGGTTCTGCCCCACTTGTCTGCCTTCTTTCCCAATTCTTGGGGAGAGGTCAGATCTGAGTTTACCAGGTACTGGTGCAACAGCTGATTCTGACAATTGTTAAGGATCTGCTCCCTCATAATCAAATTGTACAATCCTTGAAAGTCATGCACTTTGCTGCCAAGTAACCAACCTATCAGAGCCTTAGTAGCACAATCTACAAAGTCTACCCAGTCTTGATTCTGTGCCTTTTGGGCATCCCTGAACTTTAACCTGTATTGCTCAGTGGTTAGGTCAAACCCATCAATTAAGGCACTCTTCAGACTGTTCTAATCATCTGCCTCCCCCTCTCTAACAGTGAGGAGCTTATATCTGCCTTTGTCTGCAAAGGAGAGGCATAAGATTGATGCCCACTGCTCCTGGGGGACCCTTTGAACTTTACAGGCCCTTTCCAATGCAGTTATCCACTTGTGGATGTCATCCCCACTCTGGTAGGTAGGGACAATCTTATTCAGGTTTCTATGGTCATAAGACCTCTCCCTATCTCTAGGGATGTTGCTGCCACCATGGGACTCTAATCCCAACATTTGTCTAGCTCTGTAGAGCTCTAGGGCCTCCTTATCTAGGGCTACCTGCCTCTTTCTGATTTCCAGCTGAGCTTCCTCATACTTAAGCAGTCTCTCCCTCCTCTCCTGAGAGGTTTCCCTTCTGTGAGAAGAAATAGAGGTCCCTACGGATGAGCCAGAATGGTTAGAGTCCACTGAGGGAGATCTTGACCTTCTAGGCCCACTACCAACTCTTCCAGGAAGGACAAAGAGGGGCCCATTGTGACCCTCTCCATCACCTTCTAGGGGAATTGGATTTTCCAGGTCCAGATCATTGTCATCTGCCTGGCCAGCATCAGAGGTCAGGTCATGGGGAGTTTCACACCTAGGCCCGTCCTCATGTGCTGTCCCACCCACTCTGCCTACCCCTTCAGACCCTATGGATCTGCTGAGATCATCCAGCCTGAGTACCTCTACGAGATGCTGGGTGGTTGGACTTTTGCCTGTCCTCAGTTTCCTAGCTGTGCATAATGCTCTCAGTTCTATGAATGGGAGGTTATCATACTTGGAAACTAGAAGCCCATGGACTTCTGGCAGGGACCCACTGGTTCCTGGCCTTGAAGACATTACTAGTGAGGTGTGGTGTATTGCACTGCCTACTCTAGTGTGGCCTACTAAACTCTCTTGAGTTGTAGAAAGGGTGTGCTAGCCCTTAACACACAACTCCGAGTTCAGCAGAACGTACTGTATTCTAAAGCTTTTTTTATATGTACCTAGGGTACCTTTAGTGGTTTTCCGTTAGTCACTCAATTGAGATTATCTGGTAAAACAATAGCAAGCTGGAATCCCACACGCTGCACACCAATGTGAGAAGTTGGCCACTAGTTATAGTGGGCACCCTGTACCAGTCCAACAACCCTGTATTGGTTATGGGTTAAAGACAACCTTTATTGATAGCTATCCTAGTGGTAGCTATGGAGAGCAGCCTTCAGGCTAAGTCTTGAAGGAATGTAAAGCAGCTTGTTTTACCAGTCTATAATCTGTTGAGTGCCTAAATGAAATACAACCACACCAGGTATATATATAAAATATATGTATTTATTTCTAAACATTCCCTCCTAGACTCTTTATGAGACTAGAGGACAAAACACATAAGTTACACTTCAAATATGACAGTAATAAGCACAAATACACGTCAGGCCCTGGGGGCGAGCCAAGCAATATACTAAAATAGTGGTATAAGAACCACGACTTAACTAGACACAAGGCCTAGAGCTTGTAGAATCGCTGGGACCCCAAGGAACCACCCAAGGTAGTGACACAGGGGACCCACGGGGGCCGTGTGCAGTATGAGAACACAGCTGCGAGCTCCCGTTAGCTTCTACGGGGAAAGTCGCGGTTAGATTTTTAAAGATTAGGGACACTTAGTGAGTCAGGGCCAAACCCTTTGGGACTTAGGAAGTTCTAGGGTCAACACCCACAGGAGCACCGGAGTTGTGTTATCTCACTCAGGGAAGCAGGGTGCATAGGTGTCAAATGGTGTCAGGTCGCGTCGTTGATTTCAATGGGAGCTGGCAAAGAAGTGCTGCTGCCGGGAAGATGCGAAATGTCCGAAGAGATCCAAGCCTGGATCGAAGTCGAGAAGAACCTGAAAGCAGAGAGGACAGAGTCTGGGTCTCTAGCCTGTGACCAGGAAGGCGATAGGCAGATGCCCACTGATGTTTGGTGATTTCAGGTGAAGAAGGTGAAGCTTGACTCTTCAGCCACGAGGACCAGGAGGAGTTGAGGACAACCAGGAGCTGGATTTGTGCTGTCCCACGAAGTCCAGAGCTGCACCGTCGGTGCTCGGATTGGACACAACAAGCCTTGGCAACAGCAACCCATGCAGAAACAAGAAAGATGCTTCCATGCAGACCAGCAAGGTCTGTGGGACTCACCACTTGGTAGGGAGTCAAGGCACATCTGGAGCAACCAGGGAAGCCCAAGGAAAATCAAAGTTATCCCCTCAGGGACTCGCCAATTGACAGACCAGGGATCGCGAAGGGACCTCAAAACGAAACACAAAATGGCGGCCCACGCCTCACTCGGGGTGACTAGGCCGACAATCTTCAGTGGATTCTGTGCTCGAGGTGAGGGTTACAAGTAAGCCCAAGGACTCGGGTTGGCCTCTGAAATGTCTGGAAATCCTCTTCCTGGGCTGCAAATACTTCAGAGTCCAGCGGGAACTTCTGAGATGCAGACCGGCAAAATGCTTCATTGGTGCCTGCCAAGCAGGGGAGTCACTCCTTGACCCCAAGGGAAATTTCTTCAGTCCTCCAGCCTTGAGTAGACGTCGAAGTTCCAGGATTCAGCTTCAGAGTTTCGTCCAGGGATATCTGAAAGTTCTGGTTACAGAGGTTCCTTACTTATACCTAAGGAACTGGTTGGACTAGCTCTGGGGACCCACCTATGGGAGGGTTGGAAAAGAGGGGTGTCTACACCCATTTCCTTTGTCCAGTTTCGCACCAGAGCAGGGGCTGGAAGCCCCTGAACTGGTTTGAGCTGGACTATGCACACGGACACCAAATGTGCCCCCAGTGCAGGACTTCAAAGCACTCAGAGAGTGCTCCCACCCAGCCCCAATACACTTTAGCCTGTCTGGGAGGTGGTTACACCTCCCAGTGACAGGAAACCTATTGTCCACGCCTCCCCTGCCGGAGTTTCGGTCAGCAGCAGGAGGCAAGACCCGTGTCTTTGCCTGCAGCATCCATTTTGTGATGCCAGGGCTCATATGGATTTCTACCGGGTATACCAGTACTGCCATGTCTCTCCCTCTAGAAGGGTGGAATCATACTCCCACACTAGTTACTGGTGTGGGGGTATGATTCCAAGGTGCTTGACACCAAACACAACATGTTTCCGTGCAGCCAGTCCAAAGTTAGCATTTACCGTTTGGTTATAATGCACTTAACAGTATATGGTCAGGCTGTACCACTAACAACCCCGGAGAAGAGATTCCGAAGGCTGCAGAGGGGCTCAGCTCATGCCTGGGCACCCTCTCACATATAACCAAGCACTCTGCCTTCAGGATTGTTAAGGCTTACCATAGGAGTGACTGATAGGTTTGTATGTGCAGTGATAGGTGAGGTATAGTGAACCTGTACCTCAGTAAGGGGTGCATGCACCACCTTACCCAGGCTGCAGTAGCAGACCTGTGGTGTCATTTTGGCTGCCTGTCCAGGGTTGGTCCCTGGTAGGCCTCTGGGGTGCCTATGCCCTGGGTACATAGTATAACATATACTCGGGACTCACAGGGGTACCTCAGGATCCAATCTGTGGTGTACCTAAAGTACATGCATTCAATTTAGAGAGGAAGAAGCTAGGCTGGGGCCCTGAATAGCTGGGTCCCAGCCAGACTAAAGTCGAAAATCAGTGAAACACCAGCAAAATGTGGAGGTAAACATGTGAAGTAGACCCTACTCTCCTACAACAATGGTGTCCATTCCTGAAAACCAGACTTTGCTGCGGAGATGCACCTTAATCTTGGTTATCCCTTGGTGCCCCACATGTGCAAGATTGACCACCTGCTGCTGCAAACTCCAGGGCACAACAATGGCTGACCCTTGCAACACTACCCTGTATAGGCCTTTGCTGAGATCACTGCAAACTCTCCACAGCTGTTGTCTTGTCGCCTTGTCCTCCGTGTTAAGTGTTGGGGCTCTGTCCAAAAAGTGGTGCCACTGTCGATCAATTAGTGCATTTTTGGCCTTTCCCAGATTTTCATCCAATGTTGTTTCAGCCCCTATCTCCTCCAAGGTCAGGGCTTTGAGGCAGGCTTCCTGTCTGATCATTCGCACAAGTTCTTCGGTGCCTTCCTCATCAGCAGTCGCTGTCTGTCATTCCAACATGATGGAGTGATGTGACAGGAAGCGAGCCGGGTTGTTGGCCCCTGGCCGAAACACTACTTCAAAACAGTATGCCTGTAGCTATATTGCCCACCTCTCGGTCCTTGGTTTAGCCAAGTGTGTCGTCCCTGCAAACAATGGGATCAATGGCTTATGATCCGTTATGACCCGAAAGTCTCGCCCATAGAGATAGAGGTGAAGTGTTGGCAGGCCCACTTGATGGCGAGGGCCTCCCTCTCTATTTAGGCATATCTTGTCTCGTTTTCTGACAGCGCTCAGGTGGCATAGGCCACGGGGACCTTTTCTCTGTTGGGGGTCTCTTGGAAAAGGATGGCACCTAGCCCGACGAGACTGGCCTCAACAACCACCTTTGTGCGCTGTCCTGGATGAAAATATGCCATTACCGTCTTGTCTACAGGGCCTCCTTAATGGCTTGGAATGACTTGTGAGCCTCGTTGGTCCAGTTCCACTGCATGCCATTCTCATTGAGAGCTCTCAACGGTTCCGACAGGGATACCAGATTCAGGATGAAACAGCCACAGTACGTGGCCATCCCCAGAAAGCTGCAGGCTTCAGTCGGGGAGGTGGGCACCTGCAGTGAGCGAATGACAATGGCCTTCTTCGGGTCGACGTGCAGCCCCTCTCCAGAGAAGACATAGCTGAAGACGTCGACAAGTCGTGCAAGCCCAAGGGTGCCTTTTGTGGGCACCCTTGGGCTTGCATGTGGTGCCATGGGGTGTCTTTGAATAGAATCCTGCCACTCTTCCTGGATGGACAGTGTTTGAGGTGGTCCCGACATGGCCGGGTGCATGTTTAAGGCTGCCTCTATTTCGTCTGCTTCTGCATTTGAGAGTTCATGTGACCTTGCTAGTACAAGTATTTCATCCAATGACATCCCCGATTGTCTAAGGATCAACCGGCGTAGTAACACTGACCTGCATCCTTCTATAATCTGTGCCCATATCTCCTCCCGTTGATCCTGAAATGTGCAGGAGCTTACCAATTTCCTTAAGCGGGCATAGAAGATGTCAATTGACCCAGTCTCTGCTTGTTTCACCTGGTGCAACTTAAATGGCTCAAAATCAGGATTGATTTGTGGGTCGAAGTGTAGATTGAGTGCAGCCAAAGCAGCCTCATAGTCATTAGAGGCCCCTGTGTCCGGGCGCGTTTCAAACAGATCATACAGTTCTCCACCTCCATAGTACATGAGTAGCGGTCTCTTGACTGTCCCATCTGTTTCTTTCATGCGAGTGAAGTAGTGGTCCAGTGGCGATCCATGATTTCCAGCCTGGGGCCGCTGTCGCAGGATCTGTTAGCCCACTGAATGGTGGGAGGGGGGATACTTCTGCATGGCTTTGCTGTATGGGTGGGGGTGGCTGAGCAACACCTGCCTGTGGTCCAGCACCTCCGGCCCGGACTGGTTGACTCATGACTGTGTTTGGGGGTGCCCAGGTACTCTGCTATTTGTTCCCTTTTGCGGTTTGATAGTATTTGTTTATTCCACCTGGCTTCTGGCTTGAGCTGTGGTGTTTGTCCTGTAGCCCATGTGTCCCTTTACCACTCTCATGTCCTTCTTTTTTTTTTCTTTTGGGGTTCGGGTCACCCCATCTTTTCCTTGCGCTTCCCTTTGTTTACCTACTCTTCCTGGTTGTGCCCCACTGATGTACACCTTGCATTTATTTGTGCTCAGTCCTCTTATGTTTTTGATTTTTTCTTCTGTTTTTGACTTTCTTTATTCGTAGAGGTCCCTGTGAGCTGGTGGGGCCTTGCCTTTCTGCAGGACTCCTTTCCATCTGTGCTGCCTGCTGTGTGGGAGGGGCATGCCAGAGCGGGTGTGTAGAGGAGCGTAGAGAGGGAGACAGCGCACATGCCGCCCGCCTCCAGGTGAGCATGCCCTGCCTCGGTGCACTGACCTGGGGAATCTCTGACGATCTGGCTCGTCTTGCCAGGAGTGGCGCCATGGGTCTTCCGGTGCACGCACCTGCTTCCAGGAGATGCCTGCAGGCCACAGTGCTGCCAGGGCTTGTCAGAGACTCTGTGGAGAGGAGGGGTGGCAACGGTGGTTCTCTTGAGGGCACGACAGGAAAACGGTCCGGTGGACCTGGAGGAGGGAGAGGCATCACTGAGCACACCGGGCTGATTGACCTGCATGCAACGGTGAGTGCGTGGTTACGAGACCGCTTCGTCTGCAGTGTAGTGACCGGGTATCATGGACCCCAGTGCCACGTGGTGAGGTCTACGTGTAGAACCCTCTGCTGCACAAAACACTTACACATACCGGAGTTACGGTTAGGGGCGAAGACCACGAGTGGTCATGCACCCATTTATTTATACCCTTCGGTGAGCCTGCCCTCCGGGGTGATACAAGGTGCAATATTGTATAGTGCGGGCCGGGTGGCTCCCACGCTACAGATTACATGAATAAAGTGAGCTGACAATAAAATAGTTTTGAGAACATCACCAGGATTTACATTTCCTTCATATTTTCTCACTTGCAAAGCAGGGAGATCCCTTCTAGTTCTAGACCCCTCTAAATGTGCACTCTCCTCCCCCACTTTGTGAAGGTTTGCTTTCATTTAATTTCCTTTGCTAGTAATTAATTCTGAGCCTGTCCCGGGTTTTGCCACATTTATTTACTTCTATTTCCGTTTGCTGTTTCTTCGCTGGCTTAGCTTGCAGCCGCTCTTTCTTTCTGTACATCCAACTCATGCAATGTTGTCAGCGCAATAGTACAAGCCTTGCAAGACATTTTGCTGACTTCATGTCACATGGTTTGCGTAACGCTGTCTCCAGAGTCTGTTGTATGTGTGGAGCAACTGACTGAGTGGTGGCGGTGTCCGTGGGGGGTGGAACGCCAGGAGCAGGAGCTGGTGTGAGCAGAGAGTGAAGCAGAGAGGAGCAGCATGGTGCAGCTGAACGGCAGCGATTGGCTATCGCAAGGGTAGAACGCCGGGAACCTAAGTGAGTGTCCCGTGGCTGCACAGTTCGCGCATTGACCTACTGCTCGAGGCCACTAAGTGCTGTGTTGGAGATGCGAGGGGGCCAATGGTTGAGCAGAACAGTGCTGCGGCCGAGTCTGCCTGTGCTCCACCATCCCATCCCATCCTTACCTAGCAGCACACCGGCAGTAACGGTAGTTTTAGGTGGACGGTGCCTCAGGATCCTAGGGGCAGATCTACTTGAGCAGTTGAGTCGGCCCGCTGAGCAGGGGGCTGCAACATTGTGCCTGCTACACCCATCGCCTTATCAGCTGATGAGCAGGGGGCTGCCTGCAACATCGTGCCTGCTACACCCATCGCCTTACTAACTGTTAGAAATGGGATTTCTGGTTGGCTAAGGCTTGCGCCAAAGTCAGGCAGAAACCACCACTCTAGTCAGGGCAAGGAAGTTACACGCCAAAGATAACCCCTGCTCACCCCCTTGGTAGCTTGGCACGAGCAGACAGGCTTATCCCTGAGGCGATGTGTAAAGCGTTTGCGCGCGCACCCAGCAACAACACCCAAGGCCCACCACAAAGGAAACTCCACACAAGGTATTCTATAAAAATAACCTTTGTATTATACACAACACATTAGATAAAAACACACACTCTACAATGTGCCAACAGGCACGGGCAGAATTTACAAGGGATTATATATACAGGGGACAGGGCCACATGGACCACTGTCAGGAATTAGCACTTTGTAGAAATAGCACTTAGAACGTAGGAATAATATTTTAGAACATAGCACATACAATCACTGTAGCACTAAAATAGAACATGTAGCACCCAACCAGTAGCTACTGGTATCAGGTAAGTACCACCTACGCAACCCTAACCACCTTAGGACAATATTGCGCAGGGAATCAGGACCTCACTAGCACCACCTGTACTAGGAGAAAACAACCACCTAAGTATCACAATACCTGTAGGGGTAAACGCACATTACACATGATGCATCACATTCAGAGGTGTAGAACAAGGGAAACACATGATGCATAAAATAACACATTCAGAGGTGTAGAGCAAAGCACATGACGCATAAACACATTCAGAGGTGCAGGAAAGGAACACTAGCGCAAAAACCCACATTAGCCACTATCTGTGGCAGTCCCCAGGCCAACTGGCCTGGTCGGGGCTAGGACGCCCTATGTCCCAGCAAAGTCAGGGGCAAGACTGCGCCAGCTGCGCCAGCCAAAAGCGTAAGGATCCCCACCTAAATGTTGCAGCTACCCACTAAGTGCTGGGCAGCTGTAGAACTGAGCGTGGGCACCACGGTGCCCTTCGAACACAAATCTGTCGCTCTCGTGGGGAGCCTCTCTGGGCTCTAGCTAAAAAGAATGCCCCCTAGAGCCTTCGTGGCTCTAAATAATACTGTGCTCCAGCGTTGGAGTCCCACACGGGGGACTCTTTAAACACAATGCCCCCGGAGCCTTCACGGCTCTGAAACAAAATGCCCCCGAGGTCGGAGCGTTCACTGCGCTCTTCGTTGGAGTCCCTCTCAGGGACTCGAGACACCACAATGCCCCCGTTCGTTGGAGCGTTCTGGGCGCTCTGAGCACAAGGATGCCCTGTACACGTTGGAGCCACGGGGCTCTGAACACAAGAATGCCCCCTCGGTGCAGGGTATGGAGGAAGGATACGGAGGAGCTCTACGTGAGCTCCTCACTCAGCCAGCACTCACCGGACAGACGCGGGGCTCCTCACGGCGGGGGCGCCTCCTCCGGGGTAGGCGCGGGGCTCTCCCCTCCTCACGGGAGCCCCGCCAACCACGGCTGCTTCTCTTCCGGACCTTCGGCGCCGTCCAGCGCGGGGTGTCACAAGAGAGCTCGCGCTCCTCGGGGCTCTCTCGCTCTGTCGTTCTCACTTCGTGGACCGGAGCGCGGGGTAGGCTCCCGTCGGTTTCCGGGTTGCGGCGAGGCCCCGCCCCCGTCACGACAAGACTTGCCTGACTTCCTGGTTGCACCAGGGCCGCGGCGGTGACTTCCTCAGCGGCAACGAGGGGTAGGCTCCCTCTGTAGACGCGATATACGGCGGGGTGAGCACCCGCCGTAAGATAAACAAATTAGCGGGGTGGGCACCCGCCGACAAAATAAGCAAATAAGCGGGGTGGGCACCCGCCAACACGCACGGCAATGTCCCTGGCAGGGTGGGCACCTGCCAGTGGACGTAGGCATCGGCAAGGACGGGGCACACGCCGGGTGGGCACCGGCTTTTCGAAATAGCGCGCTCCAAGCGCTAAGGAAAACAAGGGAGAGCGCTCCCAGCGCTCACGGCCAGTTTGGGGGTGCCCAGGTACTCTGCTCTTTGTTCCCTTTTGCGGTTTGATAGTATTTGTTTATTCCACCTGGCTTCTGGCTTGAGCTGTGGTGTTTGTCCTGTAGCCCATGTGTCCCTTTACCACTCTCATGTCCTTCTTTTTTTTTTCTTTTGGGGTTTGGGTCACCCCATCTTTTCCTTGCGCTTCCCTTTGTTTACCTACTCTTCCTGGTTGTGCCCCACTGATGTACACCTTGCATTTATTTGTGCTCAGTCCTCTTATGTTTTTGATTTTTTCTTCTGTTTTTGACTTTCTTTATTCGTAGAGGTCCCTGTGAGCTGGTGGGGCCTTGCCTTTCTGCAGGACTCCTTTCCATCTGTGCTGCCTGCTGTGTGGGAGGGGCATGCCAGAGCGGGTGTGTAGAGGAGCGTAGAGAGGGAGACAGCGCACATGCCGCCCGCCTCCAGGTGAGCATGCCCTGCCTCGGTGCACTGACCTGGGGAATCTCTGACGATCTGGCTCGTCTTGCCAGGAGTGGCGCCATGGGTCTTCCGGTGCACGCACCTGCTTCCAGGAGATGCCTGCAGGCCACAGTGCTGCCAGGGCTTGTCAGAGACTCTGTGGAGAGGAGGGGTGGCAACGGTGGTTCTCTTGAGGGCACGACAGGAAAACGGTCCGGTGGACCTGGAGGAGGGAGAGGCATCACTGAGCACACCGGGCTGATTGACCTGCATGCAACGGTGAGTGCGTGGTTACGAGACCGCTTCGTCTGCAGTGTAGTGACCGGGTATCATGGACCCCAGTGCCACGTGGTGAGGTCTACGTGTAGAACCCTCTGCTGCACAAAACACTTACACATACCGGAGTTACGGTTAGGGGCGAAGACCACGAGTGGTCATGCACCCATTTATTTATACCCTTCGGTGAGCCTGCCCTCCGGGGTGATACAAGGTGCAATATTGTATAGTGCGGGCCGGGTGGCTCCCACGCTACAGATTACATGAATAAAGTGAGCTGACAATAAAATAGTTTTGAGAACATCACCAGGATTTACATTTCCTTCATATTTTCTCACTTGCAAAGCAGGGAGATCCCTTCTAGTTCTAGACCCCTCTAAATGTGCACTCTCCTCCCCCACTTTGTGAAGGTTTGCTTTCATTTAATTTCCTTTGCTAGTAATTAATTCTGAGCCTGTCCCGGGTTTTGCCACATTTATTTACTTCTATTTCCGTTTGCTGTTTCTTCGCTGGCTTAGCTTGCAGCCGCTCTTTCTTTCTGTACATCCAACTCATGCAATGTTGTCAGCGCAATAGTACAAGCCTTGCAAGACATTTTGCTGACTTCATGTCACATGGTTTGCGTAACGCTGTCTCCAGAGTCTGTTGTATGTGTGGAGCAACTGACTGAGTGGTGGCGGTGTCCGTGGGGGGTGGAACGCCAGGAGCAGGAGCTGGTGTGAGCAGAGAGTGAGGCAGAGAGGAGCAGCATGGTGCAGCTGAACGGCAGCGATTGGCTATCGCAAGGGTAGAACGCCGGGAACCTAAGTGAGTGTCCCGTGGCTGCACAGTTCGCGCATTGACCTACTGCTCGAGGCCACTAAGTGCTGTGTTGGAGATGCGAGGGGGCCAATGGTTGAGCAGAACAGTGCTGCGGCCGAGTCTGCCTGTGCTCCACCATCCCATCCCATCCTTACCTAGCAGCACACCGGCAGTAACGGTAGTTTTAGGTGGACGGTGCCTCAGGATCCTAGGGGCAGATCTACTTGAGCAGTTGAGTCGGCCCGCTGTGCAGGGGGCTGCAACATTGTGCCTGCTACACCCATCGCCTTATCAGCTGATGAGCAGGGGGCTGCCTGCAACATCGTGCCTGCTACACCCATCGCCTTACTAACTGTTAGAAATGGGATTTCTGGTTGGCTAAGGCTTGCGCCAAAGTCAGGCAGAAACCACCACTCTAGTCAGGGCAAGGAAGTTACACGCCAAAGATAACCCCTGCTCACCCCCTTGGTAGCTTGGCACGAGCAGACAGGCTTATCCCTGAGGCGATGTGTAAAGCGTTTGCGCGCGCACCCAGCAACAACACCCAAGGCCCACCACAAAGGAAACTCCACACAAGGTATTCTATAAAAATAACCTTTGTATTATACACAACACATTAGATAAAAACACACACTCTACAATGTGCCAACAGGCACGGGCAGAATTTACAAGGGATTATATATACAGGGGACAGGGCCACATGGACCACTGTCAGGAATTAGCACTTTGTAGAAATAGCACTTAGAACGTAGGAATAATATTTTAGAACATAGCACATACAATCACTGTAGCACTAAAATAGAACATGTAGCACCCAACCAGTAGCTACTGGTATCAGGTAAGTACCACCTACGCAACCCTAACCACCTTAGGACAATATTGCGCAGGGAATCAGGACCTCACTAGCACCACCTGTACTAGGAGAAAACAACCACCTAAGTATCACAATACCTGTAGGGGTAAACGCACATTACACATGATGCATCACATTCAGAGGTGTAGAACAAGGGAAACACATGATGCATAAAATAACACATTCAGAGGTGTAGAGCAAAGCACATGACGCATAAACACATTCAGAGGTGCAGGAAAGGAACACTAGCGCAAAAACCCACATTAGCCACTATCTGTGGCAGTCCCCAGGCCAACTGGCCTGGTCGGGGCTAGGACGCCCTATGTCCCAGCAAAGTCAGGGGCAAGACTGCGTCAGCTGCGCCAGCCAAAAGCGTAAGGATCCCCACCTAAATGTTGCAGCTGCCCACTAAGTGCTGGGCAGCTGTAGAACTGAGCGTGGGCACCACGGTGCCCTTCGAACACAAATCTGTCGCTCTCGTGGGGAGCCTCTCTGGGCTCTAGCTAAAAAGAATGCCCCCTAGAGCCTTCGTGGCTCTAAATAATACTGTGCTCCAGCGTTGGAGTCCCACACGGGGGACTCTTTAAACACAATGCCCCCGGAGCCTTCACGGCTCTGAAACAAAATGCCCCCGAGGTCGGAGCGTTCACTGCGCTCTTCGTTGGAGTCCCTCTCAGGGACTCGAGACACCACAATGCCCCCGTTCGTTGGAGCGTTCTGGGCGCTCTGAGCACAAGGATGCCCTGTACACGTTGGAGCCACGGGGCTCTGAACACAAGAATGCCCCCTCGGTGCAGGGTATGGAGGAAGGATACGGAGGAGCTCTACATGAGCTCCTCACTCAGCCAGCACTCACCGGACAGACGCGGGGCTCCTCACGGCGGGGGCGCCTCCTCCGGGGTAGGCGCGGGGCTCTCCCCTCCTCACGGGAGCCCCGCCAACCACGGCTGCTTCTCTTCCGGACCTTCGGCGCCGTCCAGCGCGGGGTGTCACAAGAGAGCTCGCGCTCCTCGGGGCTCTCTCGCTCTGTCGTTCTCACTTCGTGGACCGGAGCGCGGGGTAGGCTCCCGTCGGCTTCCGGGTTGCGGCGAGGCCCCGCCCCCGTCACGACAAGACTTGCCTGACTTCCTGGTTGCACCAGGGCCGCGGCGGTGACTTCCTCAGCGGCAACGAGGGGTAGGCTCCCTCTGTAGACGCGATATACGGCGGGGTGAGCACCCGCCGTAAGATAAACAAATTAGCGGGGTGGGCACCCGCCGACAAAATAAGCAAATAAGCGGGGTGGGCACCCGCCAACACGCACGGCAATGTCCCTGGCAGGGTGGGCACCTGCCAGTGGACGTAGGCATCGGCAAGGACGGGGCACACGCCGGGTGGGCACCGGCTTTTCGAAATAGCGCGCTCCAAGCGCTAAGGAAAACAAGGGAGAGCGCTCCCAGCGCTCACGGCCAGTTCAGCGCTTCCAGGCACTTAGAGATCCAAATAAAGCTCTCCCAGCGCGTTAAGGGTGCCAGCAGCACAAAGTCCAGTAAAGTTCTCCCCTGCATGCAGCAGGGCAGGGGTGGGGGGCACGGCTGGACCCAGAGCCAGCTCACTGGGCCTCCAGGCAGGGAGGTAGTCCAGGTGGCGGTCCTCTGGTCCAGCAGCAGCAGCAGCAGCAGCCCCCCTCAGGCAGGATCCTGGCAAAGAACAACTTCTGTGGGGACACAGCCCCATTTTTATACAGTCAAACCCTTTGTTCTGGGTTCAGGGTGAGGGGGAAAACCAGTCGCAGCTGGTTGGGGAGCACCCTTGATGTGCTCAGCCCCTCACTCTATTCACTGGCAGGGCTAGGGTCGTCAGTCGCACCACAGGGGGCGGAGCCAGCATTGTGTGTGGAAAACCCTGCCCTATTCAGGACCCAGGTGTACTCCTCCCACCCATCTAGCTGCTGATCTCCCCATTCACCACTGGGTGACTCATCCTGACTCTGGGGAATCCCTAGCCCGTCACATGACATGACCAGCCAATCACGCGACAGACACACTGCACACAGAAGTGCCCACTTCTAGAAGTGGCACTTCCACACTAGGTACATGCACGCCGCACACATCATCGCGCAGCATTCACTCCCACGAGTCCGCACATACCAAACTCGGGCCTCCACACCCCACGCATCAGGAACTACTAGGGACACATACATTCCCCATGCATTCCTATGGGAGGGCAGGCCTATCTCACCACATGCACTCAGAGTGCGCACGCACTTTACCCTGGGACACAGGGAAAGTGCGCAGAAACGAAAAAATCACCACACCAAGTCACCAATAAAAAGCAAAAAGAGTTCAGGGGTGAACCTGCCAGAATGGCCAAGTCCAACACTAACCTCTTTAACAGCCCTTGCAAGGAGCTGCGATCCGACCCCCAACACCCCAAGCCTCGAGCCCTGGGTGGATCCTGGGGAAGGCAGCTCTGTCAGTGCGGGAGGACCGGTTGGTGGTGATTGGCGAATTGGAGGCAGAAGGACAAGAACAAGGTGAGGCAGGGAGTGTGGATAGCAGGCTAGAGTTGCTGAGGCAGCCTGCACAGTAGGGTTGTTCGCTTTCCTTCCCTCCCCCCAGCATCCTTGTACCGAGACGAGGACCACAATACCATGCTGCTCAAGAGTTGCTAAAGACCCTTATTTTGGCAGAGGATAAAGTGACCTTTGATACAGTAAAAAAGAGCCACCAAGCCCTTATTTGGACTTAAACAGATGGCCGGCAACGATTGCGCTGATTACGTCTACCAGATTGTGGAGGTGACCGACTTGCAGAGTATCAGCAGTCGTGTGAGCTGATACAAATACAAAAACAGCCCTGGTACATACTGCAGATGAAGACAACAACAAAACAGGACAGCCAGAGCTGCAATCTGCTTTTAGCAAAACTGTCAGTGAAAGCCCATCAGATAGATTAGACGCAAAACAAGAGCCTCAAGCCCATGACATCTTAATGAGCTCTTTTTCTCAGGCCTTAGGGCAAGGCAATACTGTCAGCTCACAAAACCCCCAACTAAATAGTAAAGACTCTGAGCTCTCATGGCTAAATTCAGGTCTGCCAGACACATGTGTGGATATTTCAAAGAATAGGAAACTCATAGTAGACACGTAAGTGGTACGAATGAAGAAACGGAAGTTCAGCTATCTAACTTAACCAACAACAGCAGACAAGACAATAAAGCAAGTCAGAGCAAAATAAATCTAGATCATCTTCTTCGGCAACTAATAAAGACTACACCTAGCTCAAAGAAAAGAGATCTTGAACCAATTTCATTAACTTATCCCAAGCAAAACAAAAGACCTAGCAGCACTTCAGATAACAAGACACTCAATAAGTACAGCGATATAAATGTTCAAATGGCTCTCATCACCCCACTACTGCAAGCATTACAAACATCAACTGAGACTATGATAATGCAGTCTGATAAACTAGATATACAAATAGATCTAATGAACATCATTGTATCACATATTGCAGGAATACACCTGAAACATGACAACCTAAATAACCGAATAACAAAATTGCAATCAGTTTGTTCTCCGCAGGAATCTGCCAGTACATGTGGACCAATATTAGATAAGCTGCATTTCCTACCAACACTATTAGGACAGATCCTTAGCCTCAACAAACTCTTGGTCAACCCAGGGACTACCCAGGGACATAAAATCTTATGCAATGGGAAGACTGATTTATCCGCAGGTAGATGTAAGTACTCTCTTGGAACTCAAAAATGAAACTCCATTCCCTTCCGCAGAAATGGTAGATTGCACAAGCTCAGAACAAATGTCAATACAAAATGTCATGTCAGGGCAACCTAAAATGCCTACCCAATCTAGAAGACAAAAAAAGAGGGAAAGGGAAGCAAGAAATAAAAAGACAGAGCACGAGACCAAATTAGGAATCAGAGTATATCCTATCTTTTCTAAATCCCGGACTGGATGTTCTTTAGAAGAACATTGCATGGCAACTACAACAGTTACCCCTTTGCCTCGGACTACCCCTTCAAATGCGGGGACAGGTGATGAGAACACAGATAAGACAGAGGCCTCGAATAATTATAACAGGGGCACTACTGCCACTAAAAAAGATGTCCTGTTTCCTAAGCAAGCCAATGAGGGGATGAACCCAGAAGATCTTATCTCTCCCCCCCAAACAGTCAACCCCATATCATATAAAGACAACTCCAGGAAAGCATTTGGTCAACACAGGACATCAGAAAAAACAACTAGTGTCTCAACAGTTTGAAATGAAGTGGCCCACGATGAGGAAACTGAAACCCACAAGACAGCTACCCCAATGATACCACAGACACAAGTAGACAAGCAAAGTGAGAATTAGCAAAGGAGAAAATGTACCACCTTCAATACAACTAGCATCAATGAATTCACAGACTTTGCCCAATGCCCAACATCAGTCACTGGAACCAGCAGAAAATTGGAAATCACCCAAATACACAATTACAACCTCGAAACTAAATGAACATTCTGACATTGTAGATGCAATACCCCTATTTCAACAGCAAACAATCGGGGAAGTTAAGAACCAATGCTATGCAGAAATTTCCAACACTGATACCTCTCATTATAAAGCAGTCCTGCCGATCACCACAAGAGCAATTAGGTTTCCACATTCAAAATCAGAAAACAATTGTTTTAAAGTTCTGCAAGGACAAGGATACAACAAGGGCTACAACACGAAGTAATCAGGCCACGCAACAGATAATATGGACGCCTGAATATGATTCACAAGGCAGTCATGACATTCTGAACAGAAGTAACATCTTGAGACTCATGGTCGAAATACTGGAACTAGAGCACATAAACACGTCATACCTACTGGCAGTACAATTCCTTACAGTGGACGAAAAGCTTCTAAAGAACAAACCCTAACTACATTAAAGACGGCAGAGACAGCACACTTAATGTTAAATAGCTCTGACCGATTTGCAGCCTGGGTTATACAAATATCATACCCGCTATCCATTTGCCTTGAACGAATTTCAAATGCTTCAGACCAAACAAAAACCAAACCAAACAGCAGGAACAAAACAGGTCTACTCTATTTTACAAAACGCTGAAGGTCTGAGAGGCATTGACCAGACCTCAGATACATCAGCTAAAGATCCGCATGATCAAATCGATTTAATTCCAAATCAATGGAACAGGCTTCCTAGCATTTTTAACAGCAGGAGACCTGACCGACAAAAGGAAGAAGAAGCAGGTACCCCTGAAAGAGGCATTATACATATACTATCATGGAACATAGCTGGAGCAAAACCACTTCTTGAGAAGGGATTTCCTCTACAGGAATGGGCTAGTTGCAATATAATAGCTCTGCAAGAGGTTTGGTCACTGGAAGAACATCCAATAGTTGGATTTACTCATTACTTAGTAGTAACAGAAAAATGTAAACAACGAGGCCGTGCAAAAGGTGGGCCGGTGTTGCGGGGATTCTCCTCATGCACAGAACTATGCGCAGGAAACCAGGACCTCAGTGAATTGTGGTGTACTAAAAAACTCACCTCAGTACCTAGAACCCCTATCCGACTAGCACCAGTATCTCATTCGTTCTCCGTACTACAGCAAAGCTACCAATGATTAGACAACCGAGAACAAGTGACTTAGGTTACTCTCAGGAATGGTGGGAATCAAGAACACCTTTTCATTGTATCAGTCCACAATGTGAGTAATCAGAGACACGGAAAAGTTTAAAATTTTTATTTTTAACTACGTGCTCTAAGATGCAGTATTTTGGCTAACATAAACAAACAAATGATTAGAAATAAAACCATCAGCATTGTTACAATTCCATAAAACACAAAGGGAGAAATCATATTATAATGATAGTGGAAAAAGGGCCTATAAAACCTTGTGTACCACCCTCCCCTGGCTATAAGCTAGTTTTATAATAATAATAGAAGGTCTCTAGGTTTGAATGGGGAACCCCATAGCTCCAACATCAACTAAGGTGAATCACATCACAGGATCAGCACTGCTCTCTGTGTCTGGAAAGGTTTACTCCAAGAGTGCCAGCATCATGCATGCAATGCAATATTAAAGGCACCCGAGTTTTAGATATTTGCAACTGTGTGCTTGTTGTGTCTAGAATGTAGGCCGATCAACCTGAATTCAACAGCATACATTGTTATTTGAACTTGACGGTTTCTGCACTCAGTGCTCAGACTAACGTCGCCGTGTAAGTCTAGGGATGTGAAGAACAGACCGTTCTCATGTGAAGAAAAAGCAAGCAAGCTGTTTTACTTATAATAACAGCTACCTGTAGGGTCGTGTGCAAAAGCAGCAAAGTGGCAAGATGGCGTTAACATCTAAAACGCTTATGCTAACATAGCAATGTGTGCAGGCAAAACCCTGTCTTTACTACACCCTCCCTTGATCGGACCACGAACAAAATTGGGAAGCAATGTAGGAACGCAGAGTTCAAGTTCGAATGAGCCAGAACCAAGTTCATATGTTGCCAATCTGTATAATTGGTAGTGAAAAGTTCGAAATTGTGTGTTGGGAAAATATTAAAAAACAAAAAACATTTTTAAGTTTGTACGTGCGGAATATGGATGACTGCCAATTTAATCCATCAACGTATAGGCACAGTATGTCGCAACAGCCTCCAAGAGGAAGTCATTGTAATCTTCAGTAAATGATTCAGCCATCCAATTTAATAAAGTAAACAAACATACATGTTCTTCGATAACCAGAGCCTCTAGCACCATTAGAGGACAACTTGCGTGTTCTTCTAGATAACTTCACGCCAGGAAGTCATGGGCTGCTGCATATATATCCCAATTACCTAGGATTCCATGCGCAGCTGCATAGGCCATATTCCCGATACCAGAAAAGTCCAACTCATTAGCCACTAAGGGACTCATCAGTCGATCATAATCGGGGGCAGTAGACACCGTGTTTGAAAGGCACAAATACAGAGCCAATTCAAATTAACAATCTAGGCAATGGAAAGCAGGTTGCTAGCAAGTAAAGGATGAGAACCGGAAGACAATCCATAGGCTACACTCAAAGTGGCCAGAGGTAGTGTTCCATAGTATTCAAGCAACCAGGTGCGAAGTTGGAGCAGCCTGGGCAGGCTGTAGTGTGACACAGATCGTGCAGCCATCGCGGAGCAAACAATCCAACAGCAGCACACCAGCAGTCAAGGCGAGGATTAACGGAAGCCCGCCAAAGACGCTGGAAAAAATAGAATGAAAAAACGCCGGTATCACAACAAATATTGTTTGGAACGAGATCACAAGGCCAGAGCCCACACCTTTGAAAAAATGCGCCAAGCCAGTTGTTGACGAGGCACTGAATATAGTGTGAATCAGAGCACCAAAATGAAGTGGGAGATCAGTATTTAAAAGCGCATGCACCTCGGTGTGGGTGTTAGCTACGTGAAGGACAAATGTTTCACGAGAGGAAGTTAGGGTGACCTCTTTTTGAGACAATAGAGCCCTTATTGTCACAAACCCCACTCACCTGAAAACCAGGTACCGCAGGAACGAAGAGAGCCTCCCCTCTCACCTCCAAACCAATCCTCCACATAGAGAATATCAGTATGGACGATTGACTGAAAGGGGAAGGGGGAGAGAATTTACCTCACTCACGAGGTGAGTACGGAATGTGAAGGGATGACACTAGGTGTGACGTCAACAGGGGATTCTGACCAAAGGAAAGGGAATCAAATGGCGTCTGCGGGACGAATTTCAGTAGGTCCTGGAAAACAGAAAGGTAAGAGATAGTTATCTAGAGAATAAGGTGAGAACCTAAACAAGGAACAATAAGTGCTTCTTATGCAATGCAATTTGGGAAAAAGGGGGTGGTGATGAACAGAGTTTCTGAATGATGCAGAATACTCTTACCAAGTCAAGAGATCATGGTTTTAATCCATCACCGTTTTTTAGCTCACTGCACCATCCCAGCTCAGAACCTGGCTACATGCAAATTAGTCTGTACCTGTCCCAGTGCATGATGGGAACAGGGCAAACCAAACTACCAAGCCAATTCTTATACTGGGAAGGAAACAAGCTTCCGGGGACCGGTTTCTGGCATCACAGCCTTCGTCGGCCCGGCTTGCCTGAATCCTGATGGTGCAATGAGCAAGGGACTCACGTCTGAGCATACCCTCCCACACTGAGTGTGGATAAAATCGATTTGGGAAAAAGGGGGTGGTGATGAACAGAGTTTCTGAATGATGCAGAATACTCTTACCAAGTCAAGAGATCATGGTTTTAATCCATCACCGTTTTTTAGCTCACTGCACCATCCCAGCTCAGAACCTGGCTACATGCAAATTAGTCTGTACCTGTCCCAGTGCATGATGGGAACAGGGCAAACCAAACTACCAAGCCAATTCTTATACTGGGAAGGAAACAAGCTTCCGGGGACCGGTTTCTGGCATCACAGCCTTCGTCGGCCCGGCTTGCCTGAATCCTGATGGTGCAATGAGCAAGGGACTCACGTCTGAGCATACCCTCCCACACTGAGTGTGGATAAAATCGATTTGGGAAAAAGGGGGTGGTGATGAACAGAGTTTCTGAATGATGCAGAATACTCTTACCAAGTCAAGAGATCATGGTTTTAATCCATCACCGTTTTTTAGCTCACTGCACCATCCCAGCTCAGAACCTGGCTACATGCAAATTAGTCTGTACCTGTCCCAGTGCATGATGGGAACAGGGCAAACCAAACTACCAAGCCAATTCTTATACTGGGAAGGAAACAAGCTTCCGGGGACCGGTTTCTGGCATCACAGCCTTCGTCGGCCCGGCTTGCCTGAATCCTGATGGTGCAATGAGCAAGGGACTCACGTCTGAGCATACCCTCCCACACTGAGTGTGGATAAAATCGATTTGGGAAAAAGGGGGTGGTGATGAACAGAGTTTCTGAATGATGCAGAATACTCTTACCAAGTCAAGAGATCATGGTTTTAATCCATCACCGTTTTTTAGCTCACTGCACCATCCCAGCTCAGAACCTGGCTACATGCAAATTAGTCTGTACCTGTCCCAGTGCATGATGGGAACAGGGCAAACCAAACTACCAAGCCAATTCTTATACTGGGAAGGAAACAAGCTTCCGGGGACCGGTTTCTGGCATCACAGCCTTCGTCGGCCCGGCTTGCCTGAATCCTGATGGTGCAATGAGCAAGGGACTCACGTCTGAGCATACCCTCCCACACTGAGTGTGGATAAAATCGATTTGGGAAAAAGGGGGTGGTGATGAACAGAGTTTCTGAATGATGCAGAATACTCTTACCAAGTCAAGAGATCATGGTTTTAATCCATCACCGTTTTTTAGCTCACTGCACCATCCCAGCTCAGAACCTGGCTACATGCAAATTAGTCTGTACCTGTCCCAGTGCATGATGGGAACAGGGCAAACCAAACTACCAAGCCAATTCTTATACTGGGAAGGAAACAAGCTTCCGGGGACCGGTTTCTGGCATCACAGCCTTCGTCGGCCCGGCTTGCCTGAATCCTGATGGTGCAATGAGCAAGGGACTCACGTCTGAGCATACCCTCCCACACTGAGTGTGGATAAAATCGATTTGGGAAAAAGGGGGTGGTGATGAACAGAGTTTCTGAATGATGCAGAATACTCTTACCAAGTCAAGAGATCATGGTTTTAATCCATCACCGTTTTTTAGCTCACTGCACCATCCCAGCTCAGAACCTGGCTACATGCAAATTAGTCTGTACCTGTCCCAGTGCATGATGGGAACAGGGCAAACCAAACTACCAAGCCAATTCTTATACTGGGAAGGAAACAAGCTTCCGGGGACCGGTTTCTGGCATCACAGCCTTCGTCGGCCCGGCTTGCCTGAATCCTGATGGTGCAATGAGCAAGGGACTCACGTCTGAGCATACCCTCCCACACTGAGTGTGGATAAAATCGATTTGGGAAAAAGGGGGTGGTGATGAACAGAGTTTCTGAATGATGCAGAATACTCTTACCAAGTCAAGAGATCATGGTTTTAATCCATCACCGTTTTTTAGCTCACTGCACCATCCCAGCTCAGAACCTGGCTACATGCAAATTAGTCTGTACCTGTCCCAGTGCATGATGGGAACAGGGCAAACCAAACTACCAAGCCAATTCTTATACTGGGAAGGAAACAAGCTTCCGGGGACCGGTTTCTGGCATCACAGCCTTCGTCGGCCCGGCTTGCCTGAATCCTGATGGTGCAATGAGCAAGGGACTCACGTCTGAGCATACCCTCCCACACTGAGTGTGGATAAAATCGATTTGGGAAAAAGGGGGTGGTGATGAACAGAGTTTCTGAATGATGCAGAATACTCTTACCAAGTCAAGAGATCATGGTTTTAATCCATCACCGTTTTTTAGCTCACTGCACCATCCCAGCTCAGAACCTGGCTACATGCAAATTAGTCTGTACCTGTCCCAGTGCATGATGGGAACAGGGCAAACCAAACTACCAAGCCAATTCTTATACTGGGAAGGAAACAAGCTTCCGGGGACCGGTTTCTGGCATCACAGCCTTCGTCGGCCCGGCTTGCCTGAATCCTGATGGTGCAATGAGCAAGGGACTCACGTCTGAGCATACCCTCCCACACTGAGTGTGGATAAAATCGATTTGGGAAAAAGGGGGTGGTGATGAACAGAGTTTCTGAATGATGCAGAATACTCTTACCAAGTCAAGAGATCATGGTTTTAATCCATCACCGTTTTTTAGCTCACTGCACCATCCCAGCTCAGAACCTGGCTACATGCAAATTAGTCTGTACCTGTCCCAGTGCATGATGGGAACAGGGCAAACCAAACTACCAAGCCAATTCTTATACTGGGAAGGAAACAAGCTTCCGGGGACCGGTTTCTGGCATCACAGCCTTCGTCGGCCCGGCTTGCCTGAATCCTGATGGTGCAATGAGCAAGGGACTCACGTCTGAGCATACCCTCCCACACTGAGTGTGGATAAAATCGATTTGGGAAAAAGGGGGTGGTGATGAACAGAGTTTCTGAATGATGCAGAATACTCTTACCAAGTCAAGAGATCATGGTTTTAATCCATCACCGTTTTTTAGCTCACTGCACCATCCCAGCTCAGAACCTGGCTACATGCAAATTAGTCTGTACCTGTCCCAGTGCATGATGGGAACAGGGCAAACCAAACTACCAAGCCAATTCTTATACTGGGAAGGAAACAAGCTTCCGGGGACCGGTTTCTGGCATCACAGCCTTCGTCGGCCCGGCTTGCCTGAATCCCCGGAAGCTTGTTTCCTTCCCAGTATAAGAATTGGCTTGGTAGTTTGGTTTGCCCTGTTCCCATCATGCACTGGGACAGGTACAGACTAATTTGCATGTAGCCAGGTTCTGAGCTGGGATGGTGCAGTGAGCTAAAAAACGGTGATGGATTAAAACCATGATCTCTTGACTTGGTAAGAGTATTCTGCATCATTCAGAAACTCTGTCCATCACCACCCCCTTTTTCCCAAATCGATTTTATCCACACTCAGTGTGGGAGGGTATGCTCAGACGTGAGTCCCTTGCTCATTGCACCATCAGGATTCAGGCAAGCCGGGCCGACGAAGGCTGTGATGCCAGAAACCGGTCCCCGGAAGCTTGTTTCCTTCCCAGTATAAGAATTGGCTTGGTAGTTTGGTTTGCCCTGTTCCCATCATGCACTGGGACAGGTACAGACTAATTTGCATGTAGCCAGGTTCTGAGCTGGGATGGTGCAGTGAGCTAAAAAACGGTGATGGATTAAAACCATGATCTCTTGACTTGGTAAGAGTATTCTGCATCATTCAGAAACTCTGTCCATCACCACCCCCTTTTTCCCAAATCGATTTTATCCACACTCAGTGTGGGAGGGTATGCTCAGACGTGAGTCCCTTGCTCATTGCACCATCAGGATTCAGGCAAGCCGGGCCGACGAAGGCTGTGATGCCAGAAACCGGTCCCCGGAAGCTTGTTTCCTTCCCAGTATAAGAATTGGCTTGGTAGTTTGGTTTGCCCTGTTCCCATCATGCACTGGGACAGGTACAGACTAATTTGCATGTAGCCAGGTTCTGAGCTGGGATGGTGCAGTGAGCTAAAAAACGGTGATGGATTAAAACCATGATCTCTTGACTTGGTAAGAGTATTCTGCATCATTCAGAAACTCTGTCCATCACCACCCCCTTTTTCCCAAATCGATTTTATCCACACTCAGTGTGGGAGGGTATGCTCAGACGTGAGTCCCTTGCTCATTGCACCATCAGGATTCAGGCAAGCCGGGCCGACGAAGGCTGTGATGCCAGAAACCGGTCCCCGGAAGCTTGTTTCCTTCCCAGTATAAGAATTGGCTTGGTAGTTTGGTTTGCCCTGTTCCCATCATGCACTGGGACAGGTACAGACTAATTTGCATGTAGCCAGGTTCTGAGCTGGGATGGTGCAGTGAGCTAAAAAACGGTGATGGATTAAAACCATGATCTCTTGACTTGGTAAGAGTATTCTGCATCATTCAGAAACTCTGTCCATCACCACCCCCTTTTTCCCAAATCGATTTTATCCACACTCAGTGTGGGAGGGTATGCTCAGACGTGAGTCCCTTGCTCATTGCACCATCAGGATTCAGGCAAGCCGGGCCGACGAAGGCTGTGATGCCAGAAACCGGTCCCCGGAAGCTTGTTTCCTTCCCAGTATAAGAATTGGCTTGGTAGTTTGGTTTGCCCTGTTCCCATCATGCACTGGGACAGGTACAGACTAATTTGCATGTAGCCAGGTTCTGAGCTGGGATGGTGCAGTGAGCTAAAAAACGGTGATGGATTAAAACCATGATCTCTTGACTTGGTAAGAGTATTCTGCATCATTCAGAAACTCTGTCCATCACCACCCCCTTTTTCCCAAATCGATCTTATGCAATGCAGGCATAAAGAAAAACCAGAAATATCTTCTTACCGTAAAAGAACACCTTATGATCCGAAAGGATATTGTCCACTGAAATAGAGCCCTTATTGTCGCAAAACCCCACTCACCTGAAAACCAGGTACCGCAGGAACGAAGAGAGCCTCCCCTCTCACCTCCAAACCAATCCTCCACATAGAGAATATCAGTATGGGCGATTGACTTCAATGGGAAGGGGGAGAGAATTTACCTCACTCACGAGGTGAGTTTGGGATGTGAAGGAATGACACTAGGTGTGACGTCAACAGGGGATGCTAACCAAAGGAAAGGGAATCAAATGGCGTCTGCGGGACGACCTTCAGTAGGTCCTGGAAAACAGAAAGGTAAGAGATAGTTATCTAGAGAATAAGGTGAGAACCTAAACAAGGAACAATAAGTGCTTCTTATGCAATGCAGGCGCAAAGGAAAACCAGAAATATCTTCTTACCCTAAAAGAACACCTTATGATCCGATAGGATATTGTCCACTGAAAAGGAAGGTTCCCATTGGTCCAATGTGGAGCAATTGATAACAAAGTCTCAAACTATCTGGCGTGGGAGGTGAAGCTGCCAGCTCCTGCCGTGCGCCTCAATGAGCCAATAAAACAAATGAAGGCGTCGAGTGTAAGGCGGTGCCGCCAGCTCCTGCCGTGCGCCACTGTGAAGAGTGAAAAGGAAATAAGGTATGACGCTGCTTCCTACAGGGAAGAATGAGTTTCACAAAATAGGAACAAACAGTAGGATCTTTAAGCACCAACCAAACAATGGTACCTCCGTAGGCTTATCGGCTCCGGCCGCGTTCATGAATCAGTTACGGTTCCTTCACCGCATTGCTGTTCACCCTCGTGGCTCTTGCCGCACTTACTATGTGAAGCGGCAAATTGCCGCGTTACTATGCCTCGCGGTCAGCCGCATATTGATGTTCAGCGGCGGTTGCCGCGTTTGTCCTCCTCACGGCTACAGCCGCATTCTAAAAGTCAAATGGCTCCAGCCGCGCTTTCTTATTGAACGGCGGTTGCCGCGTCTTAATTCCCTTGCGGCTTATGCCGCGTTGCATTCACCAGAGGCTGAGGCTGCGTTTTGGTTTTCTTTGCGGCTTCTGCCGCGTTGCAATCACCATCGGCTGAGGCCGGGTCTTAAATTACCTTGCGGTTCCGGTCGATGATTTTAGTCCCAGCGGCGGTTGCCGCGCTTAGCATTTCTTTGCGGTTCCGACCGCGTATATTCAAATTCAAACGGCTGAAGCCGTTCTCAATCCACCTCGTGGTATCAGCCACGAATACTATGAGGTAGGCGGCGGTTGCCGTATTCTCCAGGGGGGCAGGAAGTGAAACGAGTGGAAAACACAGAGGAAAACAGAGAGAAACGCTCCAGCGTTCAATCGGTGCCTGAGACAAGAGTTACCATAAAGCCAAGCACTAGTTCCAGGAGGGGAGGGACTTATATACTGACTCCCTTCTCACCTCACTACTATGAATCAATCATTAAGAGGAAGGAACCTAAGAAAAGGAGAAGACAGAGTAAACAATACAAAAGGAAAAACAGGGAACACGGGAAAGTGGTAACATTTATACTGCTCATCTTGTTGAACTCTGCTTTCAAGGTTGGTATGGAAGGCCAGATGGATGCACCGAGTCTCCCAAGCGGGGTTGGGAAAAGCACACTCTTATAACAGACCACTCGTTGGGAGACTGTTACAATGTACGGAATCCCTGCTAGCATCCCGCAACACGCCTCATTATTTAAAAGCAAATAGCTACCGTTAGCCAATAACGTAAAAGTCGGTGTAATCACTGGCACAGGATTTCCCTTCAAAATGCAAGATAAATTTGGTGCCTACACGTTGCAAGCGCCATGCAATTGGATTTTCCTGCAAACTACTGAGTGATCAGTTGTGGAAGAGGACTCCTCTTCTTTTAAATATACCTCTTTACCCTCTCTCAGGCACCTGTATGTAAATGGGAGTGACCAAACTTCATGGAGAAAAGCGGTACCTAGTGGTTCATATCTGCCTATGGCATAGTGTTTCATACATGAACTGAACTTAAACAATGGAAAAGGTAGTGTGATTAACCCATGGATAAGCCATACAGCTGAGTTTGATTCCGCAACAGAGAATGGTAAAGGTTCCAACTTTTCAATATGTAATAGTGAATATGTCGCATCCTTCATGGACATGAACTGTTGTTTATCAGTCAGATTAAACAGCAGGAATAAAGATGATGTATTCATGTAGTGCCAGGGAACTTTACCAGCCTTCAATGTTTGTAAAGTCCAAACAAACTGCATTATAGAACGCAATTGATTTTGACCATGGTATAACACAGACATGTCATCCTGTACAATATCCACAACAGACGAAATAATATTATCTAATGTGTAAATTCTGGAAAAAAGAGTGTTAATGCTACTGTAAATGACAGCAAGCACTTTTTCCAAATTTGCTTGATCAATAGCTCTCAATCTAGAAGCAGCTTCAATTTGAGATAATTTCCAAACTTCGTTGTAAATAGCATATAGCCATCTTTTGGACCTGCCGCCCACAGGGACCTTAAAAAAATCATTCAAATCTACATCGTCAGTTAATTTGGACAAATGAAGTTTAACTGATGCCAAGGTGGAATATTTAAGCCAGGTTTGACATAATTTTCCTACTGAATAGGTAGTAACAGAATGGGAGGTTCCAAACCGGGGGTCAACCCTAACCTGTGTGTAGCCTGATCTCAGCCCCAAAAAACGATGTTGACATGAGGCTGAAGTTTTTTGCCATAATAACCACCCGTGGGGATCTAAGTTGGAAATATTGAAGGATGTATTAGTAATTAGTGACTGCAATTCATCAAGGGACAGATCTGTGTGATTGTCCCAGGAAGGATAAGCACCCAGATCAGGAATAGTAGGGGCATTTATCTTTTTAGAAGTAGCCAGTCCAAAGCAGGTGGTCTGAAAAATAGAATTCAAAAATAACATATGGTTTGGGATAAGGCACGCGCAATGTAAAGCCTTGGTGACTTGCACCTGCCAGGCTTTAGAACCCCAAACAGATTTAACAATGGTATCTTTCCACAGTTCATAGCCCCCTATAGCTAATTCATCCATAAAGGAATTTGAATACAATAATTTGGTGTGTGTAAGTCTAACTTTAAAAGCTGACTTAGCAGACATTTTAAAATAAAAGGCTTCAGGTTTAGATACACTGAAATCGGTAAAATATGTAACTTTTTTCACTAGAGTTTTGGAGCTGCCTTCAATGGGAGCTGGACAATGTTCCCATTGTGTATAATTAACGACATTTCTAAATGTATTTGCTTTATGCAGGAAATGATTGCCATAGTGTTGGTAGCAAAGTAACTCTCCATAATTCGCTGAGTCTAAGTACAAATCTTCAGCATCAAAAGCAGCATAATATTTCAAATCAGAAAAAAGAGCCTCAACAGCTTGAACATCCCCATCGTCAGAGCATATGTTTTGTTTCACAACATCCCTCATGGAAACACGAAGTACATTGGGAACATTATTCACCTCTGTGGGGCCATGAATTTGACATTTTACAGCATCCCATACAATCCCGTGTAACACAGGCCAGGCAGTAATGTTAAAAGTCTGGTCTCTCTTCATGATGTGTGACAAGGAGTGGGGTGCTAAAGTTCCATCAATTAATCTAATTGCAGATCTTTTGGTAAGATAATGTTCATTCACTAGATGAAAAAAGACAGCCATAAATCCAATCGACATAAAAAAAATAGATATGAGCACCAGCCAAATGTAAGTCCAAGGCAGAATTAAAAAATGTCTTTTAAACCAAACAGCAAAAATAGAAATTTTCGATGGGGCATTTGATGTTGTAGAGTTAGTGTCAAATGAAAAACGTGACTGGTCAACTGCACTTGATTGCACACCAGGCAACAACACATCTGTGGGATAGGTATACTCAGAATCTTAATGGGGACCACCAACCGGTGGAGTCAAGAAGGGATTAGTAACTGTATGCATCTCGATGGCAATGTCAGGCCTGTTCGTATTTGCCAAAGGCAAAACAGAATTTCTCAGCATTGCTGGACAAGAGACCGCTGGAGCCATACTAAGAAGAATCAGCCACTTGTTGTAGTTTGACATTGTCAATGGAGATGTACCTGTTATCCTTGCGACCAGGAAGTGGAGGTAAAATGACTGTTCTTGTACCCTGCACACCAAGCCCTGGAACAGGTGCACGATAAGAGGGGGCCAAACTCCTTGTTCTCCACCTTCTCACGGACCACGTCACCAACTCAAGGTAGCCAGCCAACTACCAGAATCTGAAGTGCAGCATCAGTTGTGCAGGGCAAGTGTTCCTAAGCAAGACTGTCTCGAGTCTCTTGTAGATTCTGTAACATAGCAGCCTGATCATCTACGTCGAAGGGTGCGGCCGACGCCACCATGTCTAGACCATCAAGGTCCGGGACAAACATTTTTATGCCAAAGAGCATTTCTTATGGGGTCCGCCCACCCAGAGACCTTCTAGGGAGATTATTAAGTGCACGTTGAACGCTATACAAATGGGCCAACCAGTTCCTGCCAGTACCTAAACCCTAGCTGTCAAGGATTGCTTTAAGTCGTGGTTCATTCGCTCCACAACAGAATTGCCCTCAGGCCGGTATGGAGACAAAAATTTGACTTGGACCCCCAAAGACCTCATGGCATCCTTGTACGCCTTAGAGGCAAACACCGGACCTTGGTACAAATGGAGGGTACCACATGCAAAAATTCCCACGAAGACACGCAAATCCCTGATGAAAGTTCAAGCATCAACACTCCTTTGTGGCCAGACCCATAGAAAACGTGTGCACGAATCCACTGCAACTAAGATGTACTTATACGCAGTATCAGAGGAGAAAGGACCGCAGTGATCTAAATGAACACACCCAAGTGGTTTATAAGATATGTAAAACTGTGTTTGAGGTGGACGCGCAGCCGTCGAAGGTTTAATCTGCTGGCAAATGTCACAAGTATGGATATAATCACAAGTCTGTTTATACAATCCGCGCCACCAGTAACGTTGTTGTAAGATAGTAACAGTCACTGAGACGCCTGCATGGGCTGAGGCCATACCTTCATGAGCGGCTGTTATCAAGGAAAGTCTGCGGTTCGCGTTGGTAATCAACCTGTCACCAACGTCATTAATTCTCACATAGGGAACTTTATCAGAACTTAAATGATAAGAGTATTTAGAAGGGCATCCTCAAGGGTAATTATCACCCTTCTCTGTTGCAGCAATGGCTGCCAAGATGTCGTCATCAATCTTACTTTTGGGTCTTGCAACTGCTGCTACTAGATATGTGGCCACTGCTGTTTTCACTGCTTCATCAGCTAAACTGTTGCCAACAGTGTGTTCCCCTACGTGCTGGTGACCAAGAGTATGAATTACATTCAAGAGCGGCAGACGTTGCTTAGGATCTGCGACTCGAACCCAAAACATTTTATGGTTGATTGTGCTACCTTTGGATTCACGATATTCAGTTTGAGCCCAAAAGAATAAATTGTCGTTGAAAGAATGAACACAGTAGTATGAGTCACTTACAATAAGAGCAGTCACTCGAGGATCAGCTAACTCTAGTGCAAGCACCAGAGCACGAAGCTCTGCCAACTGGGCAGTACAATCACCCAATGTCTGCGTATGCACGACATCAGACTTGAATTCTCCATTCACAAAAGTACCAGCCACTATTGCGCAGGCCACTGAATAAGCATGCTTAGAATCCGTCACCGGTTGCGCCAAACCGTCAGTGTAAATGATACAATGGTAATCCTCAAGCATTCGCAAGGACAGAGGAGCAGGATAAAATAATTCATACTGCAAATACTCCTGAGTCTGCAATAAGGCATCAAAGATGAATGTGACATCAGGAGATGTTAAAGAAGTGGCTCATTGTATCCAACGTGGATGCAAAGCTTTAGAATTAGGTACACTGGCCTTTGTCACTGCCTCAAGGGCAGGATATGGTGTGACAACCAACATGCATTTCCCTTGCGATAATGCTCTCTCTTTTAGAATCGCCATCTGTACTGCAGTTAACACCTTCTCGACGGTGGAAAAGCGCATTTCAGCCGAAGTGTACAAGTGTGACTTGTAAGCAATAGGGATGTGTCTCCCTAATTAAATGTCAAGTACGTGAAACCCACTGCGCCAGGTACAATTCTGATTACGAGGCTTGTTTGGTTATCACGTGTAAATAAGTATTTAGAAACAAGAAGATCAGCCTGCAAAGAGTGCAGTATAGCTGAATGTCTGGCAGCCAGCAAGAGATGGTAAAAATAGGTTGTACCAAGGCATATAGCGGCTTTATACGCTGGGCATAATTGGGAATGTAAGTACGCCTGAAATTTTTAAAAAACAGCAAAGATTGTAGTTTTTTCAGAGTTGATGGAGCGCGCAAACATGCGCATTTCTCCAGGAGGTGCCAAACCTTGTCCTTCGTTGTTGAGTTCATAGCCCAAAAACAACACTGTATACTCTGCAATTTGTGATTTTGTAAAGTTAAATTTGTAACCGAAGTCCGCAAACATGACAATGGTGTGGGCAACGCGACACAGATGTGGCCATAATTCGTAGTCTGTGAGATAAATATCATCAACATATGAGTCTGCATCAGGGTGAATGCTCTCTAACAGAGAGACTACACGTGCAGCAAAGACACCTGGACTGTTTCTGTAGCCAATCGCTAATCTTTTAAACTGTTTTTGTTTGCGGCCAGAAGTAAAGGCTGTCCATTGACTACTAATAGAGGACAGGTTATGGCTATAAAAACCATTTGAGATGTCAAGTGTGGTCTTAAACCTTTTTCTCACGGGACTATCAACGAGGGCAGAACTGTGGGTGTTTTGTACCGCGCACGTCCGACAGTGAGAGTTCAAATGCCGATAATCCAAAACTAGGCAGTACGACCCATCAGGATTGGTTACAGTGAAAAGAGGATTATTCATGGGTGACACACGTTCAATTACGCCTTGATATTCCAATTGTTCAAGGATTTCTGCGACGTGAGATCTAGCTTCTCGGCTCATGGGATATTGGGGTTGTGGCTGCGGCATAGACCATAACGGAATCTCATGGCTTGGCGACAATTTATCCCACCCAGCCTGAGTACGGTACAACGCTGGAGCAAGCACCTGTGCCCACTCTACTGCAAAGTTCTGAGCTTGCTCCTTCGGCACTCTGTTGCTAAAAGATGGGAAGATTACCTCCTCCCCTCTAGGGGGCCAGTCCGCCTTTGCTAACAAAATGTCATGCGTAGAGGTCAGATTTTCCCAAAAAATCCCTTTTATTGTATGTTGTATGTCACCTTCAATTAAAAGGATTATGTCATATAGTCTGTCAGGGGGAGCCACTCTAGTGTCAGCAGTTTCTGCAGTAATAAACGTGTCAGTTGCTGTCGCCTTCAGATATGGACGCAGTGCTTGCCGCACTATTGAAACCACCGCTGCGCTGTCTAGCAGCGTTAGTGCCCATGTCAGGTTCCGAAGCTGTGTTCTCACTATCTGTGGCATACCTCGCTGTTAGTGCAGCAACTTTCTTTTTCTGAAACGGAGGTCGTTGATGGGAAAAGTCATCCTACTTGCCTTTGCCATCAGCAGGCGGGGCTGCTCACATCCTTGAGGGGCACCACAACCTCTCCTGCGTTCACCTCCACCGGTTTGCAAGACCGATGTTTCCTATGAAGAACGAGGAGAACGTTGATCAGGAACCTGAAATCTATCAGGAGACCTAATTCGTCTGCGATCGCGCAATTCATATGTGCGTTCAGCAGTCACTGGTATTGGTGATGCGGGACGTGACCCCTGTTTCTGTTGCTGCTTCCCCTGTTTTTTACCTTTCCAATTTTGTTTAGGAAAAACTGGACGGTCGTCTTTCGTAGACTTAACCGTCTGAGTTTGCGGTTGCACTATTGTTTTAGCAAAAGGCTTAACCCCCAAACTATTGCGGCCAAAGGTCTTATAAGCCTCCACAATAATTCTCGGTAATGCCAGGACTGGCAATTACCGAGACAGGACGTGGTCAACGAGGCGCAGCACATTCGAAACCTGATATCTACCTTGACATTAGCAAGGATGAGATCAGCAACTATGTTGAACACGCCGACAAGCCTCATTCCCAAGTCACCCGCCGCCTCCGGACCGTGCTCACCCTGAACACGCTTAATCACGGAGGGTAATACATTCATAGATGGTGTGCCGAAGCACTTCGCATAGACCGTTGCAAAAACTTTACTCCAGTTCTCACAATCTGTTACCGCAGGGACTAAGTCTTTCTGCAAACTAATTGTAACAATCCTGTGTTTCTCCACAGGAGTAGAATTAGGAAATACTGCTTCCAGCTGGTCAAATTTCTCAGCAAGCCAATAAGGCATATCGTCCTTATTCTGGGGGCACTTGCCTTTTACCAAATTAAACATGATGGGACTAATAGTGATCCCAGCCGGTCCAACTGGTTGCGTCGCAACGCCAGGTGCCCCCACCTGGACACTGCGCTAGACGTATTGCACCAATGCCCTATGTTCCACAATCAAGGCGGTATGGAGTTGACGTAAGTCATCCACCGGGGCTTGCAAATATCGTGGATGAGGTGTGAACCTGGCCAAGACTGGGCAAGTAGCCCCAGGAATGGACAAGGGACCTAACCGAAGCAGAGTTACAGTGTGGGGGAGGGCGCCATTGAACCAAATACGATGCTGCCAAGCGGAAATTTGAATTTTCTGCATCCTATATGGCGTGTAATTCACTGGAACTGCCATAGAAGTGTATGAGTGGAACATCTTATCATCTGCATTCACCTCCGGAAAAGTAACCCAAGAGTAAAACAGGTCATAGGGGAACAATGCATCGGCACACACTACAAAGATATTCGTCTGGCACCCCGAACTGCATCAAATGAGCCCGGAGAGGTGCGCGACTATGCGCTGCAATAGCAACTTCAGCCATAAGGATGCAGAGAAGAAAAACTATCTATATGAAACCGTAGCACTAAAAAGGGTCTGTAATTCAAAAAGAAACCTTTTTAATTGTCAAGCTTGAATGAACCTCAACTGGAAACAAGTGTGAGGGTGTTGTGGACAAATATAAGCACTACTAAGGCTTCTCAAATATGAGACCAAAACATGAGGTGTGCCATGGTGCGGGGATTCTGCTCATGCACAGAACTATGTGCAGGAAACCAGGACCTCAGTGAATTGTGTTGTACCAAAAAACATACCTCAGTACCTAGAACCCCTATCCGACTAGCATTAGTGTCTCATTCATTCTCCATACTACAGTGAATTTTACTACTTTTGGTATTCACAGAAGTTAGGATTTTGTCTTAAGTTGTCTTAAGACAAACTTATGACAAACTTAAGACAAACTTAAGACAGACTTAAGACAGACTTAAGACAGACTTAAGACAGACTTAAGACAGACTTAAGACAGATTTAAGACATACTTAAGACAGACTTAAGACAGACTTAAGACAGACTTAAGTTAGGATTTTGTCGAAGTCTGTCTTAAGTCTGTCTTAAGTCTGTCTTAAGTCTGTCTTAAGTCTGTCTTAAGTCTGTCTTAAGTCTGTCTTAAGTCTGTCTTAAGTCTGTCTTAAGTCTGTCTTAAGACAAAATCCTAACTTCTGTGAATTCCAAAAGTAGTAAGTTTAGGATTTTGTCTTAAGTTAGTTATGTTAATCGGGCCCGTAGTATTTTGGCTAACATAAGCAAACAAATGATTAGAAATAAAACCATCAGCATTGTTACAATTCCATAAAACACAAAGGGAGAAACCATATTTTAATGATAGTGGAAACAGGTCCTATAATACCTTGTGTACCACCCTCCCCTGGCTATAAGCTAGTTTTATAATAATAATAGAAGGTCTCTAGGTTTGAATGGGGAACCCCAGAGCTTCAAGATCAGCTTAGGTGAATCACATCACAGGATCAGCACTGCTCTCTGTGTCTGGGAAGGTTTTTTCCAAGAGTGCCAGCATCATGCATGCAATGCAATATTAAAGGCACACAAGTTTCAGATAATTGCAGCTGTGTGCTTGTTGTGTCTAGAGCGTGGGCCGATCAACCTGAATCCAACAGCATACATTGTTATTTGACCTTCACGGTTTCTGCACACAGTGTTCAAACTAAGGTCGCGGTGTAAGTCTAGGGATGTGAATAACAGACCATTCTCATGTGAAGAAAAATCAAGCAAGCAGTTTTACTTATAATAACAGCTACTTGTAGTGTTGTGTGCAAAAGCAGCATAGTGGCAAGATGGCATTAACATCTAAAACACTTATGCTAACATAGCAATGTGTGCAGGCAAAACCCTGTCTTCACTACACTGGCAGTTTATGTATTATGAATCTCTGGATCCCAGTATACAACTAGTCAAATTCATTGATCAATGTTCAGACAAAAAAAAAGCACAATAATATTGATCAATTATTACACGCAACCGATGGCCCAAACAACAAAAGGAGAAAAATGCAGTCCTAAGCAGAATCATTTCAAAACTACGTTGTACAGAGCCAGCTTGGAACATAAAAGTGACTGGAGATTTTAATTCAAATCTGATTTTTATGCCAAATGAAGATGAAATCTTGTCAGCAGACGGTCTGGTGTGTTAAGCAGCAATTTAAAACCAGATCGACACGTGCTGACAAAATTGGTCAGCAACTAACCACCGACCTGGAATATCAAAGCATTAGAGTGATTAATGGAAGATCTTAAGAAGACAACCTGCCTAAAAAAAATACCACGGCCCTAAGGAACAATCAATACTTGACTACAGAATTATAATGCTCAGCTAGTCCCGTCTCTTGCCCACTTATTCATAAAGTACACCACACTGAGCGATAACTTGTTTCAACATATTGTTTTCAATCTAAACGTGGCAAGATTTCAAATCATCAAGTTACCGGAGGGCCAAATAAACTCAATAAACTTTAAACGTCTTAAATGGACAAATGAAACTAAAACATAATGGTTTTCAACCATAAAAGGTCTCCTGGCTGAATCGGCAAGTGGACCATTAAGCGTTTCCGCTACATGTTTGAAGGCCAGCAGCGGGTCGAGGGACTCGGCGTCTTACGGGGGCCAATGAGGAAGTAATTTTGAACGCTTTGGAGTTTCACCTATCGTAGTGAACATGAGAGATATTTAAATTTGGATCCTAAATACTTTTTGAGGATTATATACATTTTCAGTTTTTGTGAAAACACTCACTTCAAGTATGGGATTAATTGAAGAATCCTTCTTATGTAACTTTGGGGATTGAAGAAGGATTGCCGTACGATTGCGAAGTGAATCAAGTAGTGATCGTGGTACGTCAGTGATCTGAGCAAGATTGGACTATTTCTATTATTGCCCTGAGGAAGCCCTACACGGGCGAAACGAGTTGGCTGTATTGCTGCTGCTGTGCATGATCATCTTGCGACATTAAAAGAACATACTATATATCAATAAAAAATTTGGACTGAATCACTTACTGTGTATTCTATGCATTCTTTAGTGTTGCCTCTCTGTGTGTTCTCTAAATGTGACCATTAAACAGGATTCAAGCTTTCTTCAACTTTCTGAGTAAACTAACAACAATAATGAGAGCCTCTCGATTAAAAATTATAGGACACGACCATTTCAAAGGTTTATCAAATGAAGTGCAAAAATTAAAAAGTGGCCTAAAAAGTACACACAGGAAGCTGCAATCAAAAAACAAGCATTTGCAATGCAATAGGTTTCGCATTTACGCGAGATTGAGCTATTGGCATTGTAATTGACAATTACTTTTATTTATGTTTTGGTTTTTAAAACATAAATAAAAGGCCTTGTCATTTACAATGTCAATAGCTCTAAATCTTGCAATTGCGAGACCATTTGCATTGCAAATTCTTGCTACAAAATGTGAGGTTTAATGCACACATTTTAAACATTCAGGGGCAGATTTATGAGGTTTTGCCGTAGGGAAGCGCAGCAGGCCTTCCTGCTGCGCTTCCCTATGGCAAAAGAAAAGGGCAGGGATGCGCCGCATCTATAAAATGTGGCGCATTCCTGTCCTTTTCCCCTGCGCCGGCGCACAATGGGCTGCCTGCGCCAACGCAGGCACCTCTGCACCATGGTGCAAGGGTGCCTGCTTTGCGGAGATGAATATTTTTGTACAGGAAGGGAAACCTTTCTGTACAAAAATAATCACAAGAGATTTTTCCTCTTTGTATGGGTGCTGCAGAATGCAGCACACATAGAAAAAGGAAAAACGAGGAGAAATAAAGATATTTCTCCCCGTTGCGCCTCCCTTACGCCTCCCCTGGGGAGGCGGAAGCTTTTGGCGCTGCCTCAGATTTACGATTTCTCGTAAATCTGGGGCAGTGTCAAAAGGCAATGGATGTTGCTGGGAACGCCCCCAGCAACACCCATTGCACGCCCCTTTAACGCAGAACACTGCGTTAAAGGGACTGATATTTATGAGGCAGCATTAAGCCACAAAAAGTGGCTCAGTGCTGCCTGATAAATATCACGCAGGCTTCTGCGCCACGGAACGTCACAATAAGTGACGTTCCGATGGCGCAACGGGCATCATAAATGAGGCCCTCTGCCTCCACCAGAGGACGCTGCAGGACGCCCGGGATTGGTCGTATGCTAACTGCAGAGACAAAGACATGTGGTTTGTGTGATATGCAACCCAACCCAAGCCTAGCTGTTTTTTTCAGAGCCATATATTTTAGCCTGCACGGTTCTGCTGCAGTCCGTAATTTGAAGCGGAGGGATGTGCTACTCAAAAATTAACGCAGATGGACACAAACGTATACACTGCCGAAGATTGACACAGACAAAATCGCAAACACTCTGGTACTACGTAAAGCTGAAACCAAAGGCATGCGCCTCACCAAAAAGAGAATGCCCATATACCGTTCACGGCAAAATTACAAAGAATGCAGAACCCCAGGCTCGACAAGTGGCTCGCATCTCCTCCCGCATCTGCAAAAAAAAGAAAAGTAAATAAAAACCACAGAAAGAAGAGCAAGTTGCGTGCAAAGAGACTTGCTCAAGTTCGGCAGAAAGGATCGGCGATAAGTTTGATGATGTCTCAATATTAAAAGACTGCATGTCCTGGCTCAATACGTGTTTTTGTATTTTTAAATCTTCATCTGTTTTCCAGCTTTTTATTAAGTTAAAAACAAGTAAAGCGACATGAGCTCCAATTAAACATGCAGCGCGGCTAACGTTGTCCTTGGCCTCGGAAAGCCCATGAAAAAATGAAGAGTGCAACTCTGGGAAGTTTGGTTTGGGATGGGGGGAAGGGAAGGGAGGAGCGGGTAGGCTTTCCAATGAGGAGCCAGTAAACAAGCTACCAGCACACCCTCCTACATCATGCCAAACAAAGATGGTGTCGGCCTGTCCAGACGGGTCATCCAAAAAATGGACAGGGCGGTAACAAGGAATCCCGATTCCCAATCACATGCCAGCATTTACCCTAAACGATGACGGCAGCCAATGGAAAAGAGGGGTGGAGCTTCAAGTCCCCTTCTCAAATTGTATCGATTACAAGAAGCCCTTGCATAGAGAGCAGCGCTTTACGCTGCAAAGCCAGCCGAGACCTAAAAAGGGGGAGAAACCCTGGTCCGGGTGTTCCATGTCTTACATCGTCTGCTCACACCATTTGAGCTAACTCTCAGCTGAGCAGTGCTCCCTCTCTACCTCCACTTTCCACGCAATGTTTACCATCATGTTTAAGTCCACCGCGGCCCCCATGCGGGCTCCGTTGCTAAATGCTGGAATGGCGTTTCCGTCCCAGCATCTGTGGCCCCCACCAGGCTTCTGGCAGTCTGGTGGCGATCGATAGGGGCTGGAGTTCACAGCTAGATAGGAGCTTGTGCAGTCCACTTCTCAAGGCATGCTGAAGAAGTCCGCCCAACAAATAGACAACCATGTGGGAGAACTGTGTTTTAGGTGGATCTGTACATGTGTACAATCAAAATGCAACCACTCAAAGTAAACATATTTAAGGATTGCTGTGAGCTGTTCTATTCTGTATTTGTGGTGGGAGGAAGCATAATTTGAGTGACAATTGAGCAATCCAACAGATAAAGATGGTTGACTTAAAGCCCTTTGTAATGTATATATTTTTAGTCTGAATGATTGGAACACAAATGACATCCTAGTATACATATGCATTAGAAGTCACTGGTAAATTCAAGTACATTCATACTTACTATTAGGAAGCTTTTTGTAATGGCACTTGCTCATCTTAAAGCCCACGCCCAGCCCCATGCCATGTTATGTGGTTGGAAGAAGCAAAATGTCAGTGTAGCAAAGCAATAAAGATAATTGCATTTGATGAATGGTTCATACACATGTGGGTGTTTTTTTACTATGGATTTTTCTTGAGTCGGGCAAGACGTTCACAGACCTATAGTACCTCAAAAGTTTCCTGTTGAGTCCAAATCCTCAAAATTATTTAACAAATATGCAGTGAGTCTTCACAAACCTGCAGTATCTCAAGTCATTACTTCATCTATAAGTCGTCTATAAGGTGATATTGCATCTCTAGTCAGATGAGCTAGCCTGGAAATTAATTCATGAAGCTGCAGTACCTCAAATGTTTACTTTGAGCCCCTTTCAAGTCCTATGTATGTATTTAAAGTGACGTTCAGAAAGGTGAGTGGTGTGGCTTTTACTTATATATTTGTATATACACATTTACCATTTTAATAATTTATACTTGTTTTCCATCCAATATAAATATGCCAAAGCTGGTTTAAGATAGTGAGTTGATATCTTAGGCTTCAATTTAAGAAAAAATACTTTATTAAAGTGATGACACCCTACTCTACATAGATACTAGTAGCCACTGGGGAATACAAGTCCCTGCAGTTGTTTAACAAAGGGGGATTTCTTTATTCAGCCGCTGTGTTGTGAAAAGCTAAATGCAGTCTCTCAAATTGAAGGTATCCAATGGCTGGAGCTGGCCGACCCAATATCTTGTACTGTGTGGAGGGAGCATAATTATTTTTTGGGTAAAGCGAAGACTAGCAAGACAGCTAAAGCTATCTTTAGGACAGATATAAAAAAGCAATCATAAGAGTGAACAATTATTTTCTCTTTTAGCCTACAACTGTACTTTTGTTGATGACATTTCTAGAAAAAAACACTCACTTCATTGCACAGTGTGTTTTACCATTCTATGAGAAATAAAATACAATTTTTAGTTTTTTTCTCAGACAACCATCAAATAAGAAATATTCTGTATTTTTAAAAGAGCAACAATTTGGGCCCAGTGTGAGTGGTGTGCTAAAATGAAGGCAAACTCTTTAAGCTTTCTCTGAGTTTGAAGTAGATTTCGTATTTCACAACTAACTCAAGCCACATCTAGGAGTGTGTTTGGGCTAAAAGATGCTGATGGATTTAACCCCTTATCCCTAACAGAAGACATCCTGGTGAGTCTAAAACTCGGACGAGCACATCTGTAAGTAGATATTGCTTCTAGGTGAAATAGTCCAACCATATATCCTCATTTTCCAAAGTAGTTTTTATTGTAGCGTATCACTCTTGCTTTATCTTTCTACTTGGCCTAACGGCTAGGGCGGTCGTCCTCGAATCGGGGAACCGGGTTCGAGTCTTGGCAATGATGCTGACCATCCTGTGATTCTGGACAAATCACTTAATCTCCCGTGCCTAACAAAAACTGAATGTGTACTCATGTAACGCAGCTGGTGCTATGTAAAGCGCTCTGATACCCGATACCGGGTCAAGTTCGCGCTATATAAAAGTACTAAAAAGTTATCTTTGCAAGATGTTGTGCTGCTTGTGTTTGTTTATATCTACGCCAACGTTGTTTTGCAGAGTTAAACATTGCGCGTTACTAAGTTATATGTTGTCTTTGTGGCTAAATATGAAAGTGATATTGAGTGGCGAAGAGGCTTGCAGGGCCTTGCAGATGCTCCGATACTTTCTGATATCGAAAATATCCTGGTGAGGATGCAACATGTAATAATATACACTAGTGCCTCCATGAAAAAAACTAAAATTATAGTGTGTTGCTTTTTCTCTTTCAGTAATGCGTTTCTTAACAGATTATACTGATTGGTAAATGCATTTTTGTAACCAGTGTGCACATTCACCATTGTATAACATTTTCACATGAGCAAGGTAGAACTAAAAAGATGTCCTTTACCGCTCGGACTGCCCCTCCCCCTCCCATGCCTTTATCTGCTGGGTCTTCTCATGAGATAACTTGCTGAGGAATTGTTGAAATAATGTATGGCCCATGTTTATTCATAAGCACGGCGATTACACAATGAAATCCCGCCTCAGCCATTGACCTCTGCACTGCTACTGCACGCACCAACAGCTCCTGTGGCGAGAGTTATATATGATGTGCAATCTGCACGCTTCTTTGATCTTTTCTGATGAGCAAGTGACAAACGTGACAAATTGCACAAGGACAATTTCAGTGGCGTCCGTCCATTGGGGGCGTTGGGGCGTTGCCCCCCCGCCCGCTCCCCGTGCCCGCAGCTTCCTCGGCGTCTCTGAATTTATGTAAACTCTCAGTTTACTTACGTTCAGAGACGCTGAGGGAGAACTGTCAGTCAGTATGATGTTGGACCGCCCACCCCCTTCAGAGTCTGAAGCGGGTGGGTGGTCTGGGGTCATGTTGACTGACAGGCAGCCAGCAGCACACAAGTGCGCATGAGTGGGGACGGAGGGCGATTTTTGCACCGTGCCCAGTCATGCGCACTCGTGTTTACAAAGGCTGGCGCATGCCCATTAGGAGAGTGAGGGTTGAGCCAAGGCTCAAACCTCGGTCTCCAATGGGTAGGCGGGCGGAGCGTAAGCCTGCTCTGAGCCAATGCTGGTGCTGCTCCAGCACCATGATTGGCTGAGAAGGGTCTTGTAATGCATGCCAGCACTGATGGGCTGTTCCAGTGAGTAGGCGCCAGAAGTAACGGAAATGGACCCGAGGCGGCGCGGACGGTGGACCCGGACCTGCTCAGGACAGGTAGGATTTAATTAAAAAAAACGTCCCCACCCCTGCGCGACACCCCCCCCCACACACACACACACGACACGAGCCGCGGCTGGTGCTGGGCTTGCCTGCGGTGCAAGAGTTAAAAAGTGAGGGGTTAATGCTGCAGTTTTGATTTACTCTTCACACGATGTGGCAAAAGTACCACCATTTATGTATTCTCTCGTATGGTGGTGATACTAGAAATTATTTAAGGTTTTCAGTGATAAATTTACGGAAATGAAAAGAGTGATTTTATCATATGCGTGCTGCTCAGTCAGAACCAATATCTTTTTTTTGAGTGAATAACGTCACATTTGCCCGTTATTGTAAGTATTGGCGTGGATTCATTTTTTGATTCTTCACTCACTATTTGACTGTCTCTGTATTTTAAATATTCTGAAATATGTTCGGACTGCCACTTCCAAAACTACTCAAAGAAGTGAAATCCCACAGTATCGCCCAATTAATTGTAAATGGCATTTTATTGTGTTGAAATGTTATCTGGCGTGTGTATGGCGTCCTGGATTGTTTTGATTTAGATATGTGCTAACTTTTGCCACGTGACTTTTCATAGTATGCTGTGCACTACTTTTCACTAACTGCACCAGGATCAAATATATACCATTTGATAGTCGATAGGGAGACAAACGTGTTTGGCATTTTGATCAGCTGATCGCCTGTGCGTCCAGTGTTTATATCGGTATTGCAGGAGCAGGAGGGGGGTCAGGGTCATGTGTCTTTCATGGTGGAAGAGTGCGGAGCTGACAAGTTTCACATTTCTAGGCGCACACACAGTTTTAATTTAGTCTTCTTATTCTGGGATTTGTAGTCCCAGTTAATTAGAGATACAGGGCCACTACCAGTCCCAGAATACATAGAAAAAAACGCGGATTTGATGAGCTGCCCACGTGTGGACCTGGGCACTTGAGTTCTGTGGTGACGGGGATTTATAATAATAATCCATATTTGTAATCCATATCCATATAATAGTGACCAGTGCAGTGTCTCTGCGTGTAGTGTGGGGGAGTAGTAGCTTTATGGTGGTTTGTGCGCTTTGCCTTAAGGAGGAGGCAGCACGTGGGGTTACTGCGCTTAAGACGTGCGTTTGTGAGAAAGTAATATGTAAGTTGATGGCGCCCGGTACCATGGTATGGCACCTCTGAGGCTCTGGCGCAGTGGACTGTGGGCGAGTAACCGCTTGTGTGGGACGGGCACAGAGGTAAGAGTTACATTTGGAGAGGGGAAAAGTGACACAGGGGTGAGCAGGAAGGGACAACATGGATAGAGGAGAATAAAAACTAGACGGGGGGTCAAATGGAAAAGGGAAAGACAAAGAGGAGGGTGGACAGGGGCAGAGAAAGAGGGAAGAAACTAAACAGTAGCTTGAAACGGAGAACGCCATGGAACATTGAGAGGAAAGGTTAAAAGTGAGTCAGGAGTGACATAAAGCGATGGATGGGTGAGAAGGGGTGAATGAGAAGAGTGAAGGGTGGGAGAAGGGCGTTGAGGGAGGGAGATGAGAGGACGAGAGGGTCGTGGGAGGCTAGAGAGGCACAATGACAAAGAGGTGCGGCAACACAGCGGGAGGGAAGGAAGCAGAGGAGAGATGGGTTAGTGATGGATAGGAAGAGATAAGGTAGCGTATTGTGTCACTCACATAGCGCTTAATATCCCGTTGCAGTGCGCGGTAGGTTGTTCCGGCTCACTCGCTACGCTTGCTCGCTGCTGTGCATTATGACAAAAATTTTACGCCCTACCACTTTCAATTGTCACCAGCCGCCACTGGACAATTTATGTGCATTGAGGTCAGTGGCTGACCGCATTCGTTTCAATTACTGTAACTGCACCTCTGAAATGTAATTTAAGTCGTAAAAGGGACGCGCATTATTGCCCGACACAGATTCCATAAAGGCGCCTTGCTGATGTAAACAAAGTAGAGATGGGTTGCTGTCTTCTCGACTGATGTTTAAATTGTAGTTATAGCGCTTACTACCCCCTGGTGAGGCGCTGTCTCCCTGAAAATCTGCAAAAATGTGATCAATATGTGGGAGGGAGCTGTTGAACAATCACAGTAAGAGGGTGTCTCGAGGAGACGCGACATTAACAGCAACCAAACGGAGGAAGCCCATGCAGAAATAACACTGTGCCGTTATAAATCGAAAGAGGTTTGATGGGGCGCACATTTCAGGTCGTGCTGAGAGTCGTTTCATTTTCGCGTAGCACTAGGTAAAACATGCACTGCTAGTCTTTTACAGTGACCAGTATGTGAACTATGATATGTACTCAAGATATTAAATGCAGGGGTGCTGTAAACCATTCCCCATAATTTTGAGTTTTCAGCTCTCGCGAACCAACAGACCCAGGGACATTAAGGGCTGCTTTTTTATGGGACTCTATTTTGTGTTATTGCGTTTCTAGCTGTAATAACCCTGTATCGCTTCAGAATGTGTTCTCCGTTGTGAGTGGAAGTGTGGCCTCGAGTTCTTTCTTTACTCCTACAAATTCTACAACATCTCGGCACAACGAAATTGTTGTGTGTAGCACCGTCCCCTACCTGGGTGCATCCTATTATGGATTACCACTTGCAGAACTGGTGAGTCTTGTTGTTCTCGAGCCTGGCGTGAGTGGTGGTGGCGGTGAGTCACTGAACGCCTGTCATGCTCGTAATACGCGGCTCAGCAAAGCAGACGCCGTACATCTAAAGAAAAAAAAGCATTGCATAAACACATGATGTACGTGAAGCGGGCGCCCTAGCAAGTAATTTAAAAATCAAGTAGTCCCTAATCAAAACTAACAAAGCCAGACAGCGTAATAAAACAGTAGTTGGTCGGTGCTGCTTCCGATAAAAACGGAAGTGATGCATCGGATCAACAGCCAACAGAAGCAAAGATAACAACAGCAATACCAGACTAAGAACAAGCATTTGCAATGCAATAGGTCTCGCATTTATACGAGTTTGAGCTATTGGCATTGTAAATGACAATGCTTTTTATTTAAGTTTGTTTTTTTAAAAACATAAATAAAAGGCACTGTCATTTACAATGCCAATAGCTCAAACTCGTATAACTGCGAGACCTATTGCATTGCAAATGCTTGTTTTCCTATGTGTTTACTTTTGTAAAAGCCCCTTTAAACATGTTAAAAGCTAATGCGCTGGTCCTGCGATTGCTGCAAACGTAAAGAAATAGACAAAAAAAATTATATTTGTTTACTTTTGAAGCAATCACACTACGTTTTAGCTTAACTGCCTTAACATGTTTAAAGGTAAAGCGCGGGAGCCGCAAATAATGTTTTTCTATTTAATTACTGATCCGAGTTCTAACTAAATTGAAACCTAAGTGCAAAAACGTTTTTTTTTAATGAAAACTGGTTTGTAAAGCACCCGCTTTAGCTTACGATGTTTACGCGTAAAGCGCTGGTGCCGCCAATGTAAAAAAAAAGTTAATAGATAGGAAAAAAGGCACGCGACCGAGTTCAGCAATCGCAAGGAATAAAAGAAAAGCGCGGCCACCATTATTAGTGCTCAGGCGTGCCGTGCTGGTTAAATAAAAAAAAAGTAAGAGTTGGCATGCTTGGAACTTTTGGCTGAAAGTTGCGAGGCGAGTTGTTGACTGCTACTTGAGTAGTGTCGTTAGTGACAAATGTTTGCCCCCATGTAGCAGGCGCCTCCTTGTCTGTGTGCTTTGGGTTGCACGCTGCGCTGCAATGCTCCTTCAAAGGCCTAGACTGCACTTCACACAGCTGTGTGCGTCTCAGTACAAACATCAGAAGTTTCACACCTCCGTGTTTGTCTCCCCACAACATGTGTCCCTCGCCCGTCCCTTTCTTTCTGGAAATCTCTATCACCTTAACAACACTGTACATTAACCCACTTGGAGATGAGAGACCTAGAAACTGGACGCAAGATCCCTCTAGGAAATATTGTCCCGATAGACATGAAATCAGCGCCTTGTCAAAAGCAAAGGGATGATTATTATTAGAAAAGATCTCGAACATATTTCCCAGTGTGCATTTTAAGATACATTAGCATGCTGGGTAACCGGAGTCTTGTCGATTTAACACAGCACACTTCACCTAAATATTGTACAGATACAAATTAAAACTTCGGCTAGCTTCAATCTGCCTGTTAATTTGTTTCCTCGCCCACCTCACTCTGGTCTAGGTACTGTGAGGCGGGCGTAGGAACCAGAGAAACAGGCAATGTGTGGCAGGGTCGCCATCGCCCGTGGCGTCTCTGAGAAAGGGATTGAGGTTTAGTTCTAAATAAAACGCACAAATTCGTGCTGCCTTCTGTGCTTTTATTTCACAAGCTAAAGCAGCTGCATGACCACGGATCAAGAATAAATGCGCAGCGAGGCTTTTTATTATTACGAACATTGTGAAGAAAACGCCTGCTGAGAGGTGTCCAATCAGGGTAGTGCTTTATCTCGCAAGCAAAGAGAAAGGCAGCAGCGGATAAATATCGATGTGAAAAATACAGAGCGCGTCGAAATATGAACGCACTTGGAATTCGCAGAAGCCAGTAAATTGTCCCTCCCAGAGTCGGCGAAAAGAAAAGACAAGCGCGCACTGAAGTTGACGAGGAGGGAGTGGGGGCGGAAAGACAAGCGCGCACTGAAGTTGACGAGGAGGGAGTGGGAGGGGGAGTGGGGGCGGGCACAGTGGTGCGGGACATCAAAGGGGCCCCGAAAGTGAAAGAAAACGAGTGCTTTCAGGCTGCCAAATGGTGCGCGCGCCCGGGGCACATGCACTGTAGTTGGAGGCCTGAAAGCACTCGTTTGCACTTCCAAAACGCGCTTACTATAAGTCTCGCCAGAGCAGCGCTAAAGCGCTGTCTCAGGCGAGACCTAAAAATCGCAAGGGACAGGAGAAATTCCACGGACTTTCAGCCAACATACAGATTACTTTAGGTATCGCTGAGAAAGCGCATGCAGCGAATGCGCTGCTAACGCACGACCTAACAATGAAAGTATTACATGGGAAGTATTTCGACAACAGCGAAAACTCTCCAAAAATAAGTTATGGGAATCTAAAAGAGGGAAAATGGAGAGCTTCTGCTCCAAATTAATATAGAGTGTAAGGCATCTGAATACGAATTAATTTTGGCAAACAATAAACCACCTGAATAGGCAAGGAAACAGCTTAACGTCAAATGTGCAGGAGCAGGAATGGGCCAATTATCTCACTCAGAAATTTAAAACAAAGCCATCTAACCTTCGGCAGATACAGATTCCAACAGGCACTCTAAGTGGGCTACATCTACTGGAAACAGGCGATTGTCAATTACCCTCAAAGGGCATAACCCAGTTACCAGCGCAACAAGGTAACCTCATAATAAGCAACTCCCTTTACACTACAAATGATATAACAAATATTATAAACAAAGGTAAAGGTGACAGGGCGCCAGGACCCAATTGCATCCTGCAACCCACCTTTTAACAGGACGCTTAATACTGGAGCATTTATTTAGAGCAGCTGTGTGCTGAAGTTGAGATTAAAACCCAAATCCCTGACAGTTAGCAAGGATCAATTATTGGGCTCATGTACAAGGGAGGAGATAGAACCAATCCTTCAAACTACGGGCTAATTGCACTTCTGGATGTAGAAGCTAAATATTTTGCCTCGTTGATACTCGAAGATCTGGTCAACTGGTCAGAAGAACTCAACTTGATCTGAAAAACTCAAACAGGCTTCAGAAAGGGGATTCGAATCATTTCAAACATTCTATCAATCTCTCTAATAGCAGAGAATTTCAAGAAAATAAAACAGGATCTGCATCTCTGTTTTATTGACCTAAAAGCCACCTTCGACAGTGTGGATTGGAAACCTTTGTGGACCAAATTAAAATCCTGGAATATACCTGAAAGAATTTTAAGGGGCTTAATGCAATTTTACACAGACAGTTGGGTCAGAGTATAACTCAGGGATGGCTTCACACTCTCAAGAAAAGTGTAAATGTCCGTGGGTCTACAGCAGGATTGTGTGTTGGCCCCGCACTTGTTTAACCTATTCATAGCTGATTTGTCAAAAAAAAATAACAAAAATAATACCCGCTCACCGCACTTAGGTCAACTACCGCTTTCTCACCTTGCCTATGCAGACGGCATCATCCTTTTAAGTTTAAATAAAGTTGGTCTGACCAGATTATTAACCTAACTCTCCAAATTTCTGTCAATGAACAAAATTGGAAATCACATATCTAAAACAAAATCTATGATCATTAACAGCCTGCTAGCCTCACATCACAACATTTGGCTTGAAGGCAACCTTTTGGAGAAAGTATCCAGCTATAAGTATTTGGTATATTATATAGATAGCAAATTATCCCATTGTGAGCAGAAAAATTATATGACACGGCGAGCAGGTGCTCTAACATTTGTGTATAAGTCTGTAGTAAAGAAATTGGAGGGGCCATCACTAAGGCAGTTGCTCTCGGTAATCGCCTCCAAAACCCTTCCAACCTTAGCCTATGCTAGTGCCGCCATGCATGGGAAAGATTCTATCCTTCTTAATAACTTAATGACAAGTATCTACAAAAAGGTTTTTCAACTAACCAGGACTGCTTCACCAGCACAAATACATTTGGAATTTGGTTTAATGAATGAATCATTGGGCAGACTTCATACCTCTATAAAGATTTGGAACTGATTAAAAAAAACTCTGTGAGCCTAAATGAGGCGCTATGGTCAGAACTTGACAATAATAAAAAATCGCTCTTTAATCAATTTTTGTACAATGCAATTAAAACAACCAGCACTTTGGATCTCTGAAACAAAAATATGCCCTTCCCAACATTTAAGCTAGCGCTAAATTAAGCTGCAAAATTTCACTCGTTAATACTGGATAAGAACATTTTTACCCAAAGATCTCATGCATGAATGGTGATCAATAACAACAAAGTCCTGAAACCGGCAGCTTATCTAGTCTACACATTTTCTATCCAACTAAAAAGACAAGTAATGGCACTACATTTCGGAAGGTACCCCTCATTGGCAAACTTAAAAAACACAGCTAACAGCGTGATTCGTAAAACACATGGGAGTTCAACCTGCATCGTAAAAGCATGCAGTATGATCGCAAACCAGTTTGAGTTAAAAAATGTTCATGAGAGAGAGAAAAATGTATAATGTGATGAATTCACAATACATATGTGCTATGAAAACCTATAAATGCTAAAATGTGTGACGTAATGATGTAGAAGTTAGAAAAGTATTCATTTAGTAGCAAAAGTGGATTAACAAAAGTTGTTGAAATTGAAAATGAGAAATGACTTTTGTTCACGTAACAATACTAGGATGGATATCTGAAATTTCAAAATGTTGATAGAAAATGTGTTTGTTCACTTTAAAATGATTTAGCAAATTAGATAATGCTTAATGGGATACAAAATGGTGTTTGATTATTAATTTTTATGATGAAATATTACTCACAAATGAAACAGCTTCATCTATTTTCAATTAAATGTTTGAAAGATATACCTATTCAGTAAATAATAATGTTTTTAGTGGGGTTTATGTGTAGGCCTTAATATGCATTTTCATGTTTTCCTTCGAAAAAGACTAGAATGAGCTGGCATGACTTTGAGACAGCGGCGTACCAACAACAGATACTCCAATACCATGTACTCACCTGGGCCCATAAACACTCACAATTGAGTAAACCGCTGGAGTCAAAGTTTGTGGGGTGATCACAAAATCAAGATTAGTTATTCACCATTCCTAACTAACCTTTCACTGATCAAAAAGTTATTTATTATGGTCGATGGACCATTAGTTGAACTAGTTGAACTAGTTGGTGGTGAAATGACATAGATTAACCCTTTCTTATTATAATGAAATGACCACAGACTCGGAAAAAGTTTTAAATCTTTATCTAAATTACTTATGTGTGAACCATTCGAAAAAACAGTGCAATCACCGTCACTCATAGGAAGGAAGATTCAATTAATTAAATAATCAAACACATACTTTAAACTTTGCAATGACTCAGAAAGGAGAGGGCAGAAAGAAAAGAACATCTACAAAGGCACGGAAATTATAGTTACCAAGAATGGTGTGAAGACCAACCCCCTGGCCAAATGGCTGGTAAGGGTCCACCGGGATAGATCAAAGGCTTCAGGACAGGAATTAGGACAGGATAGATGACCTCTCTAACACCAACGGTCGCGTCGCACCCCTCTCTGACACTCTCTTCCTCCTCGAGATTCTTCTGCGATCTTCTTTCTAATCCTAATAATTTAGGATATCAGGCTCAGCATTCAGTTCTTCATCAGCATCTCTCATTACTCAGACAGCACCCCCAGCTCACATCATCTCAGCATCAACGTCTCTCTAACTAACTAAAACTACCTCAGTTCTACCTTTTCTCTTCAGGGTTCCACCGACTAAAGTTGCAATATCGTAAAAATATGAATTCTAATTGTACAAGCAAGGGGGGAAGATCATCACACCATGCTTACATATCACTCTTTTGAGTTAGCTCTTTATTAACAAACCCATCCCCTTAATTTCTATTCATATTCTATTTTCCCACCCGAGTTCACATCTTATTTGCAACAAATGTGTTTATTCGATCATATAGTCTTATTCATTCAGGTTCTTCACTGCCTGTTCCCAGGCTTAGGCAGGCTGTGTCCTTGTCCTCTTTTTGACTCACAGGTCACTCTCCCGGGCTGACTTTCAACAGGCATGCGCAAGGATCACATGTTCTAGCAACTCTGGACTCACACAAGAGGCCCAAATGCACACTAATAAGAAAGTCAAAGAGACAAATGTTATTTTCAGAAATAAATGGTTTCACTGTATACCACCCATCTCTACTCTATTTCCCTTTATTTATTAATACTTTCTCTGCATTTCCATTCGTATTTAGCACGACTTAGTTTTAGCTAAGCAGCTGCCATGCACACTAGTCTTCAAGACTCCATATGTGAGAAGTTGGCCTGGCATATGCTGTCCACTAGTTATAGTGGGCACTTTGCGCCAGTCCAAAACAACCCTTATTGATGAAAGACAACCTTTATTGAAAGCTATCCTAGCTATGGAGAGCAGCCTTCAGGCTAAGTCTTGAAGGAATGTAAAGCAGCTTGGTTTACCAGATTATAACCTCTTGAATTACTAAATGAAAGGAGAACCACACAAGGTATATATAAAATATATGTATTTATTTCTAAACACTCACTACTAATCTCTTTATGAGATTAGAGTCCAAGATACACAATAATACAGTTCTAAAACGACAGTAAATAGCACAATATACAATGGGCCCTAGGGGTGGACCAAACCATATATTAAGAAAGTGGTATAAGAACCACAACTTGACTAAACAAAGTGCCTAGAGCACGTAGAATCGCTGGGACCTCAAGGAACCACCCGAGGCAGTGACACAAGAGACCCACGGGGGACGCGTGCAGTGTGAGAACACAGCCGCGAGCCCCGTACTATTCTATGGGAAAGTCGCAGTTGGAATATTAAGAAATTAGGGACACTTAGGAGAGGACTTTGAGCAAACACATTTAGACTCAGGGGGTTCTAGGGCCAGCACCCAGAGCAGCACTGGAGTACTCGAGTTACCTCACCCAGGGAAGCTGGGTGCATAGGTGTCAAATGGTGTTGGGAATCATCGTTGATTTCAATGGCGATCTGCTGCAAAGTGCGGTAGATGAATGCCCACCGATGTCGGGTGTTTCAGGTGTGAAGAGATGAAGCTTGACTCTGCAGCCACGAGGACCAGGAGGCGTCGACGACAACCAGGAGTTGGATTCAAGCTGTCCCACGAAGGATGTCGAGTGCTGTGGTGTCGGTGTCAGTGCCCGGATTGGACCCAACAAGCCTTGGCAACAGCAACCCACGCAGGAAGAGAAAAGATGCTTCGGTGCGGACCAGCAAGGTCCTGGGGACTCTCCAAGCGACGGAGAGTCAGGGCACATCTGGAGCAACCACGTAAGCCCAATTACAGTTAGAGTTGCCTTCACAGGAACCCACCAGTTAACGGACTAGGGATCGCGAAGGGACCTTGAGAGAAAACACAAAGGGCCAGCTTACGGAACACTCGTGGAGAGTAAGCGGGTAATCTTCGGTGCAAATGCTGCTTGGGGTCAGGGCTACAGGTAACCCAAAGCTCAGCTGCAGGAGTCATTGGAAAGCTGATGCTTCTGCAAAGTGACGCAGTGTCCAGGAGTTCAGGTTGCAAGTCGCCACGAGGGATACGGGCCTTAGACTTGCTGTAGGCGCTGATCGACCTCTAAGACCACCTCCTGTGTTGCAAAATTCTTCGGAGTCTGGCGGGAGCTTCGGAAATGCAAACCGGTAAGATGCGTCTTTGGTGCCTGCCTTGCAGGGGAGTAACTCCTTTAATCCAAGGGAGATTCTTCAGTCATCTAGTTCAATGTAGATCGTCAAAGTTCCAGGATTCAGTATCAGAGTTTCGTCCAGGTGTAATTTAAAGTCCTGTAGCCAGGGGTTCCTATCTTATACCCAAGGAACGGGTGAAACAAACTCTAGGGACCCACCTATGGGAGGGTCAGGAAAGAGGGGTGGCTACACCAATTTCCTTTGTCCAATTTCGTGACAGAACAGGGGCTGGTAGCCCCTGCAACCGGTTTGAGCTGGACTATGCACAGGGCCATCAAATGTGCCCCCAGTGCACACTTCAAAGCACTCTTGGAGTGCACCCATCCAGCCCCAATGACACCTCCCTGTGACAGGAAACCTATTGTCCAGGCCTCCCCTGCAGGAGTTTCATCCAGCAGCCGGAGGCCAGACTCGTGTCTGTGGCTGACAGCATCCATTTTGTGATGCCAGGGCTCTGTTAGCTGGTACCGGGTGTACCTGTGCTGTCATGTCTCTCCCTCTAGAAGGGTGGGATCATACTCCCACACCAGTTACTGGTGTGGGGGTATGATTCCAAGGTGTTTGACACCAAACACGACATGTTTCCGTGCAGCCATCCCAAAGTTATTATTTACCGTTTGGCTATAATGCACTAAAGAGTATATGGTTTGGCTGCATCACAAACAACCCCAGAATGAAGGTTCCGAAGGCTACAGAGGGGCTCTGCTCATGCATGGGCACCCCTCACATAAAACTCAGCACTCTGGCTTCAGGATTAGTAAGGTCTGCCATAGGGGTGACTGATAGGTTTATATGTGCAGTGATATGGAGAGATATAGTGAACCTATATCTCAGTAAGGGGTGCATGCACCACCTTACCCAGGCTGCAGTAGCAGTCCTGTGGTGCCATTTTGGAAGGCTTCCCAGTGGTGGCATAATACATGCTGCAGCCCCTGGAAGGCCTCTGGAGTACCTATGCCCTGGGTACATAGTATACCATATACTAGGGACTTGTAAGGGTACCCCAGAATCCAATCTGGAGTGTACCTAAAGTACTGGTAATCAATTTAAAGAGGAAGCAGCTAGGCTGGGGTCCTGGCTAGCAGGGCCCCAGCCAGAGTAAAGTCGAAAAACAGCGAAACATCAGCAAAAATGTGGTAGTAACTATAAGAAGCAGATCCTGCTCTCCTACACAACCCCCCCAAACGTAAGGACATTAAACTGACCTTGACCAGTTTAGTCTTCATGTTCTAAGTGGAAATATCTGGAGAGTCCATCTGCATTGGCATGGTTACTCCCAGTTCTATGTTCCACTGTATAGTCCATCCCCTCTAGGGAAATGGGCCACCTCAAAGGTTTGGGGTTTTCACCTTTCATCTCTTTTAGCCATAAGAGGGGATTATGGTCTGTCTGAACAATGAAGTGAGTGCCAAACAAGTATGGCCTCAACTTCTTTAGAGCCCAAACCACAGCAAAGGCCTCCCTCTCATTGGCTGACCAACGTTTCTCTCTGGGAGTCAGCCTTCTGCTAATAAAAGCTACTGGCTGATCATGACCTTCATCATTCAATGGTGATAACACAGCCCCAACCTCAAACTCAGATGCATCTGTTTGAACAATGAATTCTTTGGAGTAGTTAGGACTTTGCAGAATGGGAGCAGTGCACATGGCCTGCTTTAGGTCATCAAATGCCTTTTGACAGCTGACTGTCCACTTAACTTTCTTGGGCATTTTCTTAGAAGTTAGGTCATTCAAGGGGGTCACTATGGATCCATAACCTTTGACAATTCTTTTATAGCACCCAGTCAGGCCCAAGAAAGCTCTGACCGGAGTCTGGGTGGTTGGAGCAACCCAGTCCATTATGGTCTGGATTTTGCTCTGCAATGGTTAAACCTGACCTCCACCCACAAGGTGGCCCAGGTACACAACCTGACTCTGCCCTACCTGGCACTTAGTGGCCTTGAAAGTTAGGCCTGCTTTTTGCAGGGCCTCCAAATCATTCCTCAGGTGGACCAGGTGATCCTCCCAGGTAGAGCTAAAGACAGCAATATAATCTAGGTATGCTGAACTACAGGCTTCCAGGCCTGTAAGGACTTTATTCACCAACCTTTGGAAAGTGCCAGGTGCATTCTTCAAACCAAAGGGCATCACCACAAATTGGTAATGCCCACTAGGGGTAGAAAATGCCGTATTTGCATCATCAGCTAGTCTGATCTGCCAGTAGCCAGCTGTCAAGTCAAATGTGCTCAGAAACTTGGCTGATGCCAAAGTATCTATAAGCTCATCTGCCCTTGCGATTGGATGGGCATCAGTCCTAGTGACTGCACTGAGACCCCTGTAGTCTACACAAAACCTCATCTCTCTCTTGCCATCTCTGGTGTGAGGTTTGGGCACTAAGACTACTGGACTAGCCCAATGGCTATCTGAGGGTTCAATGACTCACAATTCCAACATCTTCTGGGCTTCAGCCCTGATACAGTCCCTGACATGATCAGGTTGCCAGTAAATCTTATTTTTAACAGTCTGACTGTCCCCACTGTCTACTTCATGAGTGCACCAGGTAGTCTGAGTTGGAGTCAGTGAGAACATGTGTCTAAACTGGCTGAGAACTTTTCTGAAGTCAGTTGTTGCTGGACAATGAGGCTGCCTGCCAAGGCTGCACCATCTACTGATCCATCATCAGGGTTCTGAGAGAGCAGGTTAGGGAGTGGGTCACTCTCTTCCTGCTGTCCCTCATCAGTTGCCATGAACAAGCCCATGTCAGCCCTGTCGACATATGGCTTGAGCCTGTTGACATGGAGCACCCTATGGGGGCTACTGGGAGTTCCTAGGTCTACCAGGTAGGTAACCTCTCCCTTCTGCTCAAGTATTGTATGGGGGCCACTCCACTTATCTTGGAGGGCTACTGGGGCCACAGGCTCCAACACCCATACCTTCTGCCCTGGCTGGTAAACAGTCAGCACAGCCTTGTGGTCATGCCAGGACTTTTGTAATTCCTGTCTGTCTCAAGGTTTTTAGTTCCCTTTTTCATGTACTCAGCCATCCTGGAGCGTAGACCAAGTAATTAGTCTACAATATCCTGTTTAGGGGGTTTGAGAGGTAACTCCCATCCCTCCTTCACCAGACACAATGGACTCCTAACTGGATGTCCAAACAGAAGCTCAAATGGGCTGTAACCAACCCCCTTCTGTGGAACTTCCCTGTAGGTAAATAGAAGGCAGGGCAAAAGTATGTCCCATCTACGCCTACGTTTTTCTGGGAGACCTTTAATCATACCCTTAAGGGTTTTGTTGAACCTTTCAAATAACCCATTGTATTGTGGGTGATAAGGGGTGGTAATTTTGTATTTTACTCCACACTCCTTCCACATTGCTGTTAAGTAACTAGACATGAAGTTTGCATCCCTGTCTGATACTACCTCCTTAGGGAAACCCACTCTGGAAAAGGGCCCTTACCATCACAAGAGCTGTAGTTGTCCTAAGGAGAATGGCTTCTAGGTATCTAGTGGCATGATCCACCACCACCAGTATAAATCTGTGCCTAGATGCTGTCTGAGGATCCATGGGACCAACTATGTCAATTCCAACCCTCTCAAAGGGAAGTGGTATCAGGGGAGACTTTGTTGTACCACCTGCCTTACCATTGGCTTGACAGGTGACACAGGAGTGACAAGACATGTGGGGCCAATGAAAGTGAGGGACAATCCTGTCCCAAGTCTTGTTTTGGCCCAGGTGTCCTGCAAAGGGAATATCATGGGCTAGTGTCAATAGGAAGCCCCTGAACTTCAGAGGTATAACCAACCTCCTGGAGGCACCAGGCTTGGGGTCTCTGCTCTCTGAGTGCAGGAGTACATCATCCCAATATATCTTATGGGTTCCACTAGTATTCCCAGCAGCCTCAGCAGCTGGCTTTCTAAGGGGTTCAAGTGAAGAGCAGATCAGCTGCTCCTGGCTTAGATCTGTCCTGGAAGGGCCCCCTGTCCCCAAGAACCCTCAGGTTGAAGCTCATCTGGGACAGTTCCTTCTTCAGGACTGAGATCATCTCTCTCAAGAGACTGATCTGCTTCCTGGGCCAGGGGGGGAAGACACCGCCTTACCCCTGCTGCTCCTTTTCTTGGGAGGCGCCTGGTCCATTCTTCCAGGATCCAGGGCCTGTTCAGCTTTTGACATTTTTGACTGTGACCTGGTCACAGCAAACACATGTGCAGGGATTACCTACATTTCTGCATGAGTCCTGAGCTCCACTACAGCCCAAGCTGAAGTTTCCAAATCATTGCCAAGCAAGTATTCAACAGAGAGGTCTGCATTTACCACAGATTTCTTAAGGCCAGTTACCCCTCCCCAGGAAAAATTAACAAACGCAAGGAATGGTCTGTCCTGACATTGCTAGCATTGGTCACTTGGTACATTTCACCAAGCATGATCTGCTCAGCAGCCAAAAGATCTTTTGTCACCATTGTGACACTTGCTCCTGTGTCCCTGAATGGCAAAGCCTCTTTTCCATTTATTAAATGCTGCTGTCTGTATTTGCCCAGATTACTGGGACTCACAAAGGAGAGCATATCCATGCCTCCATCACAGATCAGTACAGCCTGAGTTGGAACTCTGACTAGGCCAGAGTCCACCTCAGAACCCAAGGTTAACCCTACTATACCACTTGGAGCTGAACTAGGGGGAACAGTTGCCTTAGGGGCAATGGTGGCTGGAGTTGAGTCTTTGGACTTGGTACAATCATTTGTCCAATGGGTTTTCTGTTTACAGATTTTATACCATGCTTTCCTTTGGCCTATTCCTATGTTAGATTGGGACTCCCCACCATATGCAGATTTTTGAGGCCCTTGAGAAGACTTCTGGTCTTTACCCTTGTCCCCACCCTTATCAGAGTTTTTAGAATCCTGCTCCTTTGAGTCACCACCTTGGTTCTGAACCTTCTGCCTCACCCTGGCTCTGACCCATTTGTCTGCCTTCTGACCCAATTCTTGGGGAGACGTCAGATCAGAGTCCACCAGGTACTGATGCAACAGCTGATTTTGACAATTATTAAGGATCTGCTCCCTCATAATCAAATAGTATAATAATTTAAAATCACACACTTTACTGCCAAGTAACCAGCACTCCAGAGCCTTAGTAGCACAATCGACAAAGTCAACCCAGTCTTGAGTCTGTGCCTTTTGGGTATCTCTGAACTTCAACCTGTACTGTTCAGTGGTTAGGCCAAACCCATCCATCAGTGCACTCTTCAAGACTGTGTAATTGTCAGCATCCTCTTCTCTCACAGTGAGGATCTTGTATCTTCCTTTGTCTGCAAAGGAGAGCCACAAGATTGCTGCCCACTGCTCCTGAGGGACCCTCTGTACCTTTCAGGCCCTTTCCAGTGCAGTTATCCATTTATGGATGTCATCTCCACTCTGGTAGGGAGGGACAATCTAGCTCAGGTTCCTATGGTCATGAGTATGATCTCTACCTCTAGGCACAAAGTTGCTGCCACCATGGGGCTCTAGCCCCCATCTATGTGAAGCTCTCTGGAGCTCCAGGGATTCCCTATCCAATGCTAACTGTTCCCTCTTTATCTGAAGCTAAGCTTCCTCAAACTGATCAATCTGCATTTTCCCCCTCTTCTGGGGGAAAATGGTCCTATGAGAGACAGAGGTCCCTCCAGATGCACCAGAATGATTAGACTCCAGAGAAGGAGATCTTGATCTTCTTAGCACTCCACCTGTAGGAAGGTGGAATCTGACTACATTGTTGCTCCCACTTTTTTCCTGGTGTTTCTATGGTTTTTGACTTAGTTTGGCTGGGAACCTGCTATTCAGGCCCCCAGCCTATCTGTTTTTTTCTCTAAATTGATTCCTAGTACCTTAGGTTCACCACAGATTGGATTCTGGAGTGCCCTTATAAGTCCCTAGTATATGATATATTATGTACCCAGGGGATAGGTACCCCAGAGGCCTACCAGGGGCTGAAGCATGTATTATGCCACCCCTGGGAAGGCCTCCAAAATGACACCACAGGTCTGCTACTGTTCACCATATCTCACCTATCACTGCACATATAAACCTATCAGTCACCACTATGGCAGGCCTTATCAATCCTGAAGGCAGGGTGCTTGATTTTGAGTGAGAGGGTGCCCATGCATGAGCTGAGCCCCTCTGCAGCCTTCGGAATCTCTTCTCCAGGGTTGTCTGTGATGCAGCCTGACCATATACTCTTAAGTGCATTATAACCCAACGGTAAATGCTAACTTTGGACTGGGTGCATGGAAACATGTCATGTTTGGTGTCAAACACCTGGGAATCATACCCCCACAACAGTAACTGATGTGGGAGTATGATCTCACCCTTCTAGAGGGAGAGACATGACAGCACCGGTATACCCTGTACAAGCTTAAAAGAGCCCTGGCATCACAAAATGGATGCTGTAGCCACAGACACGAGTCTGGCCTCCTGCTGCTGACCGAAACTCCGGCATGGGAGGCCTGGACAATAGGTTTCCTGTCACAGGGAGGTGTCACCACCTCCTAAACAGGCTTTAGTGTGAAGGGGCTGGGTGGGTGCACTCTGACAATGCTTTGAAGTCCTGCACTTGGGGCACATTTGGTGTCCCTGTGCAAAGTCCAGCTCAATCCGGTTCAGGGGCTGTTCTGGCGCGAAACTGGACAAAGGAAATGGGTGTAGCTGTAGAAGTAGACCTCAGCGAGGCCTACCGGTGCTAGGGGTTCGCCCTTCTTTGCGCACTAGTCCTCAGACCAATAAGTAGAGATTGGCACAGAAGGTGGAATATCAAGAAAACAGTTTATTAAACCTCATGAGGTGGAATTACATCCATACAAAACCCTTCGGCAGTGTATGAGGTACCACAAGGAGTCCTGAGACTGTGGGTCTTTTATACCCACACAGGGGCTCAAAAGGAGGCGGTACAAGTACACATGAGAAGAGTTACACACATAGATGGTCATACAGAAAATGCACAGTCAACAAGTAGGAGGAGTAATGAGTTGCTGACATCAGTTAGAACAGCCTGACAGTTACAGTCTAAAGCAGGTGCATGAGCAGCTACCGACTATTCTGAGCATGTATAGTATTGCAGGAGCTAAATATAAACAGTCTCTCAGCAAAGCAACAAGGGTAGGCAACAGCGAAGACGGAAAGAGCACATGGTGAGCACATGGTCAACTAAAATGGCTCTGCTAAATTCCCACAGCGGACTCTTTTAGCATTAGCTAAAGACATTTATAATTTAGAAGAGTCCAAATATACATCACATACATCTATCTGCATCATTTCATTAACTTCCTTGTCTAATACATATTGGGCATTTATCTTCTTGACATTGCGTCTAGCAGGTGTACAAGCAGTGATACAGAGGGAGCAACACATTGGTCCACATTGAATACATAGGCAGCATGTCATCAAAATTGCAAACAATATACATAATATCGTTAACAGTTTCCAGCCGCAGGTAGTAAACAACGTCCATAGCCAACCGGCTAAAGTCCATGTTCCGGTATCAGGGTGAATCACAGCAGTGATTCTATGCAATTTAAAGATCGCATCAAAAACTGAAGGGGCATAATCAGGGATGAAGACACAACAACTACTACCGATGATGCGACATGCACCACCTCGATCAGCTAGAACGACATACAGGACCATACGATTTTGAAGCACCACAATCGTCGCAATCTGTAGTTCTTCAGTGATGTTCCCAAGTGACATAGCTGTCTGATTAGTATACAGCCTCTACGACACGTGTCAAACGTCTAATCTTTCGGCTATTCAAAGCAGACCCAACAAAGAAAAACAGCCCCAAATTGAAATCAACATATTGCTGCAGCGTAGTATCAGTCTGATCCACTGCATCATGATTTATTGTCCTCTTAAATCTATTTTTGGAAATGTCATTGAACAGTTTGAAATCTCTATGATATGATGCAGGTGCTAAGAACACAGGTGGTAATAGAAAGGACACAAAACATGTTCCTGGCCAGCCAACAGGTAAATTATAGTATCCCTTGTTCCCACAAATAAAATATGTATTATGTGAAAATGTAAAGCTATTTGCGAAAGAATAAACGGCAGACCAAGGTCAAGCACATCCAGTCCATATGTACTCCTAATTTATATGTTGTTGCAGTCTCTTCCCACACCCGCCGTCCAAGGGTGTCAAACAGGAGCCAAATTTGAAAGAATAAATGGAAGGTGCACACGATCCAGAGTCAAAAAGAATTGATGTAGTCGATTATTCCATGATTAGATCCTTTTATTCAGTCAATCTTTTAAAACTGGCACACAGCCAACGCGTTTCATTCCCAATACTTTGCCAGAGGGAACTTCGTCAGGGCTGTAACATTATAGACAAGACATAACATCAATATGACGTAACATAACGAGTGACAATATAAACATATATATATACAAAAACGTAAATAACAATTAAAGAATAAACATGTATGTAAACACATTAGAATCATACTAGATGGCCCAAAACTCCATAATAACGAAAAATGAAAAGGAATGGGAATAAGGTTTTTATGGACAAAAAGTAAACACATAAGTGATATGTAAACATTTTTGAGCACCTCACAAAGCAATGTTTCATAATAATCCTATATCTCACTAATTAGAGAAAACCATTATATGACTATCCAATAAGGCATATAAAAAAAAACATTAAAAAACATTTAGAGAAATATTTTATTTAAGAAATTCTGAGAAAATTTCAGAATTCGTTGATATACGTCTACAGAGACATGTTGCAAGCCTTCCCTCATTCATCAGAGACAGTAAGGACATACTTGTCAAACTCAACAACTTTCAATGGTCAGACGAACTTACCTTCATCACTGTTGATGTGGTGGGCCTGTATACATGTATCTCAAAGGACTTTGGGACTCTTGCAGTTAGAGCATTTCTGGATACAGATAATGCTAATATGTATGAGTACAATGAGATGGTCGTGGAGATGACCAATCTCATTTTGGACAATACTTTCTTTCTTCATACCAAATGTTGGTTCCAACAAATACTTGGGACTGCTATGGGTTCCAGGTTTGCTCCCTCTTATGCCTGCCTTTTTATGGGCTGGTTTGAGAGGGAGTATGCCTGGGGCCGATATGCCTCCCCCTGGATGGAACATATTGTTTTCTGGGGGAGGTACATTGATGATATCATCTGTCTCTGGACAGGCTCAAATGAACAATTGCATGAATATCTTTGCTATCTGAATGCAAATGAGTACAATGTGAAGTTCACTATGAATAGTGATAAGGCTAAGATTGATTTCTTGGATATACACTTTTATATCAAAGATCAGGTGATTGAAAGCACACTATATAGAAAAAGTACGGCTTATAATGGAGTGCTCCATGCCGAGAGTGCCCATTCACAAACAGTTATCAACAATATTCCCTTTGGAGAAATAACGCATATTCGCAGAAACTGTAGTGAGGAAGAAACCTTTCTAGAAAACGTGCAGGACTGCGAAAAGAGATTCCTTAAAAGGGGATATAAGAAAGACATTGTCAAAAAAGCAGTTGATAAAGCAAAGCATATGACAAGGGAATACACACTCCGAGACACTCCCAACAAGCATTTGCAATGCAATAGGTCTCGCATTAATAAAGTTTGAGCTATTGGCATTGCTAATAGGAATGCAACACCAATAGCTCTAACATTCAGTAATGCGAGACCTACTGCATTGCAAATGCTTGTCATAAACTAGTCCTTAGCAAGTTGTGCATAGTGAGTAGACCGAACCCTCCTTTTAAACGAGTATAAGCTATTGGCATTGTAAATAACAATCCCTTTTATTTATTTGTTTTAAAAACCAAAACATAAATAAAAGGCATTTTCATTTGCAATGCCAATAGCTCAAACTCCAGTAAATGTGAGACCTATTGCATTGCAAATGCTTGTTTTTATTGCTGATGGAGTCCGGGGCAGGAGGCAGCTACACCTTTGGCACTGCATGCCCTCCCTCATCCAAGATGCCTAATATTCTGTCAGCAATGAGGCCAGTGCTGGCTACGTCATCGCTCTTTTTTTAGGCACTTTTGTTTTCTTTTTAATAACTTTCTGCCTTGCTGCACAGTAGCCGGGCAAAAAACATTGACAAAGGCAATAGCTCACATAGGTGAGACCGATTTGCTTTGCTAGTGCTTGTTTAGTTAATCCTAGTAAAGTCTGCACTGTTGGATGGTCAATGAATTTCTACACCACCATTTAAAAAAGAAAATAAATGTTCATTACCTTTTTTCATTTATATAACGCCTATTAACCCTTGCGTGGGTAGTAAACACTACATGAAAGCAATTACAAATCGAGACAATTTGTGATTTCTGCCACCTTGTGTACTTTAAAGCATCCAGAACTTTCAAGGTCAGAGGCCTCTCTTTCATATCAGTGCAAGTTGGCAAACATGGTTTCTCCTTTAAAACAATAATAACGGTAAAGCACATGGAATGTCACAATTTGAACCAAACCCCCACCGTGGGGTTTTTGTCTTGGGATGTTGTGAATAGCCTGTGACCTCTACCCCTCCTGTAAGGACAGTGTAGGAGAAGCTTAACGTGTCCCTCGAGAAAAGACGGTGTTTGTGCTCCAGAGTCGTACTTGGGGCAGGCTTTCCCTGGAACAGCCACCCACAGAGCTGCAACCCGGGCTAGGGCACACGACGGAGAGAGAGAAGAGAGAGAGCGAGAGGGAGGGAGCAAGGGAGGGAGGGAAAGAGAGAGAGAGAGAGGGAGGGAGAGGGAGGGAGAAAGAGAGCGAGAGAGGGAGGGAGGGAGGGAGAGGGAGGGAGAAGGAGGGAGGGAGGGAGAGGGAGGGAGGGAGGGAGGGAGAGGGAGGGAGAGAGAGGGAGGGAGAGAGAGGGAGGGGGAGGGAGGGAGGGAGGGAGGGAGGGAGGGAGAAAGAGAGCGAGAGAGGGAGGGAGGGAGAGAGAGAGAGAGAGAGAGAGAGAGAGTTTGGGGGGGGGCATCCTCCAGCCTGGTGGGAGCACTGATCTCTCACGTTCCTCTGAATGCATGTGAAGATTGACATATGTGGAGGGTCTGGGGCGTGTTATGTAATAAGGAACAGGCTGTCGTCGCACAGAATGGAGAATTTTATGTTTCTGCACTTGCTGTATCTGCAGAGTTATTATAACTCAAACTAGCGAACATGCTTTATGTTATATAACCACAAAATGCAGTTTTATAACAATGTGAAGTACCATGCCAATCCGGCCGCCTGAATGCTATTAGCTGGAGACTTCAATGCTGCACATAAAGAAGCCAACACTAGTGTGGTGTCCTGGGTGAGATTTCTATGTGAAATGCATCAGAAGCGGAATCCGTTTCTTTAGGCTTAGCCTATAATCCTGCCAAATTCCTCTTCGCAAGTGGAGAGGAAAAAAGTGAAGTCCGCCTTTATTTTGCTGAAACTTTTTTCGGGTTAGATTAGCAAGCCAATATAATCAGGACGCATGCCATGTTTCGCTGCACGATACCGCCTGCCCTTTGCCTTTATTCTTATCTATGGCAGGCAGCATATCATCAGAATACACGCCAAGAACCGCTTCGTTTTACCGAGGACTGATACAAACGAGGGTAAAGAGAATGTCTCCGTGAGCCTTGTGCTCAGCTGGTGCCTCGGGCATGTTTACTACTGAACACATGGGAATGCAAAGCCATTAATCAAGCAGGATGGCTCTGTCTCCCTTCACGCCCAGGGAGGAGGGAGATGCGAGCAGAGCATCAAAGGGCTGGGTGAGAAGGGAGGGGGGAATGCAAGGGTCAAAGTGGCAAAAGTGAAAGTAATGGAGCAGAGCATCAAAGGGCTGGGTGAGAAGGGAGGGGGGAATGCAATGAGCAGAGGAGCAGCTGTGCACATGCATGTGATCTCGTGCACTCAAGGTTTAGGCCAGCCAAAAGACTGGGTAGCACTTTGAAAATCCCACATATAAAATGTCTCTCCGAGCCTTTGGCTCACGAGACCTAAAAAAGAGAAGGGGATGGTTAATAAGAGAACAATTAGCCTTGTTACACAATTCAACATCAACAGTTACAAAGTTCGGAATATTGTTAAAAAGAATTGGGGCTTGCTGCTAGATGTGCCTGGCTTAAAGAACTGTATTTCCAATCCGCCTACACTAACTTATCGCAGGGGCAAGACACTGAGAGATGCTTTATGTCCAAGTTACATCATGCATAGGAAAAAACAGGACGCTTGGCTCCCACCCAAGCCATTAGGCTTCTATACATGTTCATCTTGTAATATTTGTCCTTTTGGACGCAACAAGACCACCAATTTTGCTTTCAATGACTCTGGGTCTTACAACATTACACACTTTATAAACTGTAATACCACTCATGTGATCTATGTTTTGGGTTGTGAATGTGGTATTATTTATGTGGGCAGTACCGTGCTCTCCTTGAAAGTACGTATCCAAGAACATCGCAGGGCATTACTTAACCATGATAGTCGCTATCCCCTTAGCAATCACTACAATGAAAAACATCCTAATAATAACACATTCTGGTTCCATGGCATTGATCATGTTACAGTGGGAAACAGAGGTGGCAATCGCAAACTCAGGACCAGACAGCGTGAGGCGAAATGGATTTGTCGTCTTCGGGCTACAACCATGGGGCATAATACCGACAATGAGTTACATTACTTTCTTGATTAAAACTGAATTTACCATCTACAATTTACCATCTACCCCCTTTCATGCTAACACGGTTTGTATTATGCTTGCATGGCTACCCCCTCACTACACTAATATGGCCTGTATTATACCAACATGGCCCATCTTTCCTATAGGCATACTTTTTATCATGCCTTCTGTGGTATTTATATTTGATGCCAAAGAGAGTCCTCTAGATTTTCCCTATTTATGGGCTAGGGCAGACAGATGGTCAATATTAACCATCGTTTTCGATATCGTTCTACAGAGAGGGAGGTTTTAAAACAATGCCACATTGAACATATGGTTAATATACACGACTCTTGACGTGAGTCACGGGTCACTCACCTATTTTTAATATGGTCTTCCATAATGAGCTCTCTTTTATTTCCTTTTACATTTGGGGGGAATGTGATCGGTGTTTTGCGTTGTGGTCAATCTTTCGTCTTTGTTTCCTTTTGAGACAGTCTATTATATTCCCTATACTTAAGAGGATCTATTCATATGGTTGTAGATACCGAGGCTTTCTCCACAGCGGACAATTGGACAAATGACCACAACTTAGCCATAAAACCTAGAAGCTTTCCAGGTCTTAGCATGTTACTGGTGTTATACACTTTCTTAAATAAAATATTTCTCTAAATGTTTTTTAATGTTATTTTTTTTTTATATGTCTTATTGGATAGTCATATAATGTTTTTCTCTAATTAGTGAGATGTAGGATTATTATGAAACATTGCATGGTGATTTGCTCAAAAATGTTTACATATCACTTATGTGTTTACTTTTTGTCCCTAAAAACCTTATTCCCATTCCTTTTCATTTTTCGTTATTATGGAGTTTTGGGCCATCTAGTACGATTCTAATGTGTTTAGATACATGTTTATTCTTTAATTGTTATTTGTGTTTTTGTGTATATATATGTTTATATTGTCACTCGTTATGTTACGTCATATTGATGTTATGCCTTGTCTATAATGTTACAGCCCTGACGAAGTTCCCTCTGGCAAAGTATCGGGAACGAAACGCATTGGCTGTGTGCCAGTTTTAAAAGATTGACTGAATAAAAGGATCTAATCATGGAATAATCGACTACATCAATTCTTTTTGACTCTGGATCGTGTGCACCTTCCATTTATTCTTTCAAATTTGACAATGTAAAGCTGCTGTTATTTATTCCAGAAATATTAAAAACCAAAGTAGAATCACTTTTCCCTACAGGAATTCTGCCAACACTGTTCACACACAAATCTGCACGGGCTCTAGTCACATCTGTAACAAATGGTCCATTGCCCTTAGCAGTTCGAATGTTCGGAAAAACATAGTGTGTAGAAGAGTTTCCTTTACAATACTCGTCCATCTCCCATATAGTTCCTTTAGCCTGCGGATCACCTTTATCATCAGTATAGCACACCTTATTCAGCTGATAGTTCAATCTTCCCACACCATAATCAGTGAAATTAGCAACATGGGTGGCTCAGAGTAGTGCAAACCAGGCCGTACAAGAACCATTGTGTGAGAATGGCAAAGGAATAAAAGGTGTTCCTCCCTTTTTCTGATGAGCTGGCATCATTCCACACACCCAACAGTTGGTAATGTTCGTAGCATTATGTGTGTGGTGTAACATCTGGATAAACGTGTTGTTCAGAGAGGACTGTCGATGCTTCTTCTCATGATAAGGGAGAGTAAAGTAGTGATGCTCAATAGGTGCTGGAGAAGTGGCAGTCAAAGCTCGTCGAGCAGGAGCCACTTCCTCTGCAACCCAAACAATTAGTGCCATAATGATCACACTGACGGTAAACCCAACAATGCACATAGTCTTCTTATCGCACATTCTCACAGCAGTCGATGTCTCTTTCATAGGCATGTTTATCTTGATGTTGAAATAACAAAGCAGATGGAACTCTAAAGTCCTGGGCAGCCGTTGGTTTCTTCTCTGAGTTTGAGACGGGTGTCACTAATAGATCCCCCCCTTTTCAGCTCAGTTTTTCACTAATCCAGGATGGTTGCTCAACCAGTTTCTTTCAGCAATGCAGTTTCTCTCCGGGGCCGTAGCTGATATCGAGATGTACCAAGGATCGTGTGGTCCGGGAAGACTTCCTCAGGTGATATGGCTTGGCCTCTCTCTGTGTCCAGGATTTCTCGATGGTCGGCAAGTGCAGCAGGTTCCACCAGGGCAGATGGCACCTTTTTACAGTGCGTGGAGTGAACCCAGTTCTTACGATTGGTCACTCGGACTGCAGTTCTTGTTGCCAAGAGCATCTGCTCAGGACCGCGCCATCTGGGCTCCAAGCTATTTGACCTCTGGAAGACTTTGACCATTACATGGTCTCCAGGTCGCAATCCATGTGCTTCACCTTCCGACCTGTCAGGAAAAGCTTCTCAAACCTGTTGATGAATAGGAAGCAGGCTATCAGTTAACTGCGATAGATAACTGTTCATCATAACACAAGGTACATCATGTATGGGGCGTGGCTTAGTGATTCCCCAAATATTCATAGGCCTTCCAAATACCACCTCATATGGTGTAAGGCCAGTTCGTGTATGCGGTACTGATCTAATGGACAGCAATGCCAAGGGTAGTGCATCTGCCCATTTCAGAGATGTGGAAGCCTCAACCTTAGCTAATTTAAGCTTAAGAGTAGCATTATATCGTTCCACTAGTCCTGCTGATTGTGGGTGGAAGGCAGCATGAAACTTCTGCTTAATCCCCAATCCTTTCCAGACATACTTGCCAATAAAATGGGGTCCGTTATAAGTTTGCAAACACCAAATCTAGGGAAGAATTCCTTCAGAAGCACCTTCGCTGTAGTAAGAGCTGTATTGTCTTTTGTAGGGTATGCTTCTATCCACTTACTAAAGGCACATACCACTACTAGAGCATACTTTAAATTATTACAGCGTACAATCTGCAGAACCTCAAATGGTGCACTTGATGTAGCAAACCCTCCTGTTGGAGTTTGTGCCCCTTTTCCAGGAGTATACTGGAGACAAATCAAGCAGGACTGCACTATCTTTTTAGCCGTCCCAGCAATTTCTGAATGATCCCAAACTTGCGCAAGCAACTTCGTTATTGAGGATGCTTCAACATGTGCTGGCCCATGTGCCATATGAATCATAGGATGTAAATAGGCTGTGGGTAGTCTCCACTTAGTCATGTCTTTATTTCTCCAATAGCCCTCATCATCCAATGTTCCCTCCTTAGACCATTGCTCAAGTTCTTCTGTGGAGGCAGATCGCTGCCTATCAAGCACTTCCTGCCTGGCATCATGCCAACGTTCAGCCTGTGACTTCACCACGTACAATGATGTGGTGCTTGACTGCATTGCAGTTTCACGGTGTAGAAGAGTAGGATCTGCACTTATGTTGCCCCCGCTTTTTTTCTGATGTATACACTGGTTTCTGGCTATAGTCTGGCTGGGTCCCTGCTAATCAGGGCCCCAGTCTCTCTGTTCTCTCTAAACAACTTGGTGTGCATATAGGTGCACTAGTGATTGGATACTGTGGTGCCTTATGAGCCCCTAGTATATGGTACCTTAGGTACCTAGGGTATTGGTTCTTCACAGGCCTACCAGGGGCTGCAGCATGTATTATGCCACTTCTATAGCAGGCCCTATCAATCATGAGGGCAGGGTGCTTGGTTTACTATGTGAGGGGGGGCTTCTGCATGAGCAGGACCCCTCTGCAGCTGGCATAGTCTATTCTCTGTTGCTGTGTGTGGATGCGGTTAAACCATATACTCTTAAGTGCATTATAACCTCGAGCTAACTTTGGAATGACTGTATCAAAACATGTCGTGTTTGGTGTCAAACAACTTGGAATCATACCCCCACACCAGTAACTGGTGTGGGATTATGATCCCACCCTTATAAAGGGGATGACATGTACCCACTGTACTTAAACAACAGACATCTGAAAGAGCCCTGGCATCACAAAATGGATGCCACTAGCACAGACACAGGGCTGCCCTCCTGCTGCTGACTGACACTCGCAGTGGAGGAGGCCCAACAAAAGGCATCCTGTCACAGGGAGGTGTCACCACCTTCCAGACAGGATTTAGTGTATTGGAGCTGGGTGGGTGCACTCTTAGAGTGCTTTGAAGTCCTGCACTGGGGGAGCAGTAGGCTCCTCTGTGCATATGCCAGCTCAAACCGGTTCAGGGGCTACCTGCCCCTGCTCTGGCGTGAAACTGGACAAAGGGAAGTGGGTGTAACCACCCCCTACCCTGACACTCCTAGAGGAGTGGTCATAGAGCTAGTCCCTCCCCTATCTTCACTATAAGATAGCAAGCATTGCCATTGCAAGGCAGATAACCCTGGACAATCCTCTACAAAGAAGAATCCTGGCCCTTCGATGTTCCACTACCTTTGGAAGACAGAAGAATCTCCCTTGGAGTCAAGGAGTGACTCCCCTGCTTGGCAGGCACCAAAAACCTTAATCAACAGTTGCAAACTTTCCCGCTCCATGCAGAGTTCGAAGTCCCTGCTGCCCCAGAAGTGGATTTCCTGACTTCTCGACGACCTTTGTGACCCCCAGTGAAGCTGTGGCGAGTGGACCCCACGAGTGACGAGGAACAGCAATACCCGGGGTCCATGCACTATTGTCAAGTGCAAACCCTAAATAACGTTCTATGAATTTGTGCATTGGACCATTTGTGGCCCAAGCCTCCAGCAGGTCTTGCACCAAAAATCAGTAGCCTACCCCATCCAGAGTGACCGTGGACTCCTGTGAAGCATTTCCTGAGGCAGCGTCTTCATGATCACTTGCCTGTTGGCTAGTGGGTCCCCCAAAGACTTTCTCATCAACTAAATGGGCTCTCTTAGTTGCTCCAGGCCTGCCCTCACTCACCCTCGCTGGGTGAGTCCATCAGACCTTGCTGGTCTGCACCATTGACTTTCTTCAGTCGACATGAGACTTGCAGTTGCCAAGGCTTGTTGGCTCCAAGACAGTTGCCGATACCGTCATCAGCTGCAGGCATTGTGGGACACTCCGAATCCAGCTGCTGGTCATCGTCGATCTTTCCTGGACCTCGTGAGTGAAAAGTCAATACACCATTAACGACCTGAAAGGGGCACTGGAGTGTCTTTGGTCAAGAGGGACAACAAAGGTTTAACAATGTGTGAGAAACTAGGAATCCATTGCCTACAAAAAGAAGTAAGACCAATGTATGCACGAACATCTTTCTGAGTACGAGGCACAGGTGTGTCTAATATAGCTTAAATGCGATCTGGTGTGAGTGCACGTCCCTCCTTGGACAGGAGGCGACTTAAATAGGTAACCTTCAGTCTACAATACTGCAATATCTTCCGAGAAACTTTGTGATGGTGTGATGCAAGAAATTAAAGCAATGACAGTGTTCCTTCTTCACACTGCTCAGGAGTATCAGCTGCCAACAAGATGTCATTGACATATTGTACAAGAGCCACCCCTGTTGGCACAGGGAAAGAATCAAGCTGTCTTTTTAACGCTTGGCTGTAAATACTAGGACTCTCTGTATACCACTGTCGAACTCTAAAAAATCGGAAAGATCTATTATCCAAAGTGAAGACGAACAAATATCAGCTATCAAGATGAATAGGGATCGAAAAGAAAGCATTCTTCAGATCTATCACTGAAAATGTAGTAGCAGTTAGAGGAACCATGGTAAGGAGTGTCGTGATGTCAGAGACTACAGGGTATTTGGGCACTACGATCTTATTGACCTCTCGTAAATCAATGATGAATCTGTATACTTTTAGTATCAGTGTTTTTCTTTAAGATAGGAAGGATAGGGCTATTGCAAATATTGTAAGGGACTTCTTCCACAACTTCTACTTCAATCAAATCATGGACAATACGTATAAGTGCCTCTTCACCTTCTCGAGAAATTTTGTATTGAGGCAATAGAGGTAATGAAGCACCTTCCTTCACTTGAATATGAACTGGTGGGATAACCATTTGTGCTATATCTGTGTCTAATGTAGCCCACAAACTACTAGGGAGTGAAGCCAGTGCAATATCTTTTCTAACAAGAAAATATTTTTCACCCTAGGGATAGTTGTCATTCAAAATAACACACACACCCTCTGGAGAACAGCATATCATAGTCCTGAAAGGCTTGAGCATGTCAAGACCCACAATATTGTCCGGCGTGTTAGGAGAAAGCAAAAATGGACATGGAGCAGAAAATGTATCAACATGAAATGCAAGTGGTTGTGATAGTGGGCTAAGGGAAGGAGTCCCATCGAAACCCATCGATGTGATTGTTAAGCCAGACAGGGGAGCCCTTGGAACCAATTGTTTAGACAGGGCACTACGAGTAGCTCCTGTGTCAACCAAAAAATGATCAGTAGAACCCAAAACGTGTGCAGTAACATAGGGACCCTTCTGATCTACTGGGACTTCAACTGATTCCTTACCCCATCCTAGGTATTCCTATGCATAAGCAGAATCCTTCAAATCAGCAATCGGATAATCAGACATTTGATATGGTTGCGTCTATCAAAAGTATTAGAAGAATTCTGAGTATGCTCAGCAGCCTCAAACCTGGTGCGATCAACCGTAGCTCCCCTATATCCTAAATTCCGTGGACTGCTTCTCATTTGTCCTTGGCCACGGTGGTATTGCTGAGCACGCAATTGCAGAGTCAGCAGCCCAAAGTCCAATGTCTTTACAATAAGCGCACTGATCAGGAGACAAAGTAGTTCGGGTGAAAGAGGTTGCGCCAGATGGACCATAAACTTGCGCTAACATAACCTTAGTTTTTAAATCCTTAGTCTTTTTATCCTCACTGCCCTTAGCTTCCAATTCCTGTTGCTCATAGTACTGAGCCATAGTCAAAAGAGAGACTGTAGAAGACGTAGTCCATGAACTCTCACTGGCCTGTAGGCGACTAGCTATTCATGGCAACATGTTTGCAACAAATTTATGGACAAACAGATGCCTACCCGTGTCATCTGTCAATGACTGGCCACTAAAGTCTTGGAATGTCTCCTCAAAACGCGTAAAGAAATCAGTGACCGTTTCGTCTGCCTTTTGCTTACAGGACGTTAACATAGTCCTATCTATCTTTTTAGGAGGAATGAGAGTTTTCAATATAATTATAGCTTTTGGAAGATCTAAAATCAGTTGTTGCGGTTTCTGTGCTGGTTCCCTTTCTCTAGCTATCCTCTCTTATTCCCTCCAGACATCTCCAAAAGCTGCATGATCATCTACTTTACGAATAGATCTCCACTTATCAGGGGGTAGGATAAACCCAAAAAACATATCAATATCAGGCAAAGTCATAATACAAGAACTAATAGCTCCTTCAACTTCTTCATAAAAAGCCACCAGATTTTTCCGTGGGTCTGGCAAAGCAGTTTTAAGAGACATGACATCCGCTCTACTCCAAGGAGTATAGACCCAATTATAAATAACATATCTCTTCGCATCAGCTGAATCTTTATTGTCATCCATTCCCGCACCCTTAGGAGAAACATACAAAGGCATAGCTTCATGCATTGGTTTCCCATGAACTACAATAGCCTTATCTGTCCCGGGGAGTCGGTCTTCTGTACGCCACATTTCCCGCACCCACCGCCGGGGGGGATTCG